>NW_024870691.1:1417500-2017500 GCF_019054845.1 Dipodomys spectabilis
TTTTGGTACAGCACCACTTCTGGCTTTCATGTGGTTAATTATAAATAAGAGTCTCATGGACTTTCCTGACCAGGCTTGTTTGAATCACAATCCTGTGATCTCAAATTTCTGGGTAGCTAGGATAACATGTGTGAGCCACCAGCATCTGTCTTATATTTGCAATTATGTGCAATTATTGACACTATGTAGTCAAAGAATGGAAATTTGAATCAAATGATGACATTGCAACTTTTCAGAAAAATTGAGGTAGCGATAAATTTATCCTCTTTTTCCATGTTGTTACATTAACGATTCATGTGTTATGGGACTCTTACATTAACATCCTCTGCTGTCTGCATTTGTCAACTTAGTATCAGAAATTGTTCATAGAGAAATATAAAAGACTGAGATTTTTAGAAAGCAAAGGATTTCAGGTATGAAAGTACGGCATAGAAGGATATACAACTTATCACACAGCGATTAAGAATTAGCCTAATTACTAGAATGCTAAAGGCAATGAAGAATAAGCCTAGATGATGACTAGTTCTTTAATAACTAAAAATGGTTCCCTAGAACATTTTGTGGTATAACTTAGTTATTATCATTTATTCCTTCCATTTGGAGTTATTCCTTCTCTTCTGTAAAAACTATTAATTAGCCTCTGCCTTATTGTTGCCATGACTGACCAAAAAGATTTCCAAATCTCACTTATACTACCCTTCTGATTGTGATTAGCAATGACCACCTCAAAAGTATGGAATCTTTGAATTTCCAGAAATAATCTTCACCTGACATCTAAGCACATTCTTGGCATTATTTGCCGTGATTTAATGAACAAAAGTTTTCTTTTTTTCCCAAAATTGTATACTAATATAGGTAAAGTACATGAATTAGGGACTTTTGTCAGGTATCAGTATGGAAGGAGCAATTATATATTCCAAGTATGAGTTGTTTATTTTGCATTTACTAACTAAATGTTTGTTGTTGTTGTTTTGCCAGTCCTGGGGCTTAAACTCAGGGATAGGGAATTATTCCTCAGGTTTTTTTGTTGTTGTTATTCAAGGCTAACCCTCTACCACTTGAGACACAGCACCATTTCTAGTGATTCTGTTTCTGTTTATGTAGTACTTAGGAACTGAACCGAAGTTTTCATGCATGCTAATCAATCACCGTACTGTGAAGCCACATTCCCAGAGCCCTAAATGACTTTCTTAAGATGGCATTACTTTTTCATTCGTAACTATGTATCATCATTTTAGCCAAAAATTTTTGCTAGAAAAGGACATTGAACACAATACTGAGTCCAGTAAGGCTAGATGGACAATGAATAACTGTTACGGTCTAGCCAGAGCACAGAGGGGCTTACCTCATGGAGCTGGAACAACAGACTGAGCGAGACAACCCCTGACCCACCGCCCACTTCTAGAATGAGAGGGCCACATTGGTTCCAGCCACATGGGCCACCTCCTCCAGCACCCATTCAATAAGTTCTTGAGAGAGAGAGAATGAGAGAGAGAGAGAGAGAGAGAGAGAGAGAGAGAGAGAGAGAGAGAGAGAGAGAGAGAGAAAGAGCGTCAGAATTACACTTAAGTCAGGTGCTGGGGGCTCAGGCCTATAATCCTAAGTACACGGGGGCTGAGATATGAGGACCATGAATTATAGACAGCCAGGGCAGGAACATCTATGAGACTCTTATCTCCATAGAACCACCAGAAAACCAGAAGTGGTGCTATGACTCAAGTGTTAGAGTGCTAGCCTTGAGCTGAGGAGCTCGGGGACAATGCACAGGCGCAGACTTCAAGCCCTACGACTGACAAGAAGTGGACTTCCCACCACAAGAAGTGGACTGAATAGCACCCATTGTCCTAGGGAGCATGGCAGAGAAGTCAGGCCGAGCTTCCTGTCAGCTCTCTTATTTTTTTTTATTATGAAGGTGATATTCCAAGGGATGGGTTACAGTTACATAAGTAATAAGTACTTTTTACAGTGTTACCACTTCCTCATTTTTTCCTGCTTCACCCAAGCCTGATATCCCAAATCCCCAAAGGTATGAAGTTCATTTCTAACATAGTGTTTACTGTATATCACTGTTGCTTTGGTTAATCTTTGTCCGACCATTTCTGTGATTTCCCTTCCCTTCCCCAAATCAGATAAACTTGTGTATGTATAAGACAAAGGGTACAGAAATCAAAAACAGTGACTACAGGGAATAAACCAAAGGAGAAAAAATAAATAGAAATAAATAAAAGCAGTTCACTATACAATCATCTTGTATCCATTTCTTGGAGCTCATTTCAATAAGCATCATTTTCTATGGTGACATGCATATAGCTATTGAGCTGTTGTGATCTTTTATAAGAATATCCTAGACATAGTCTAGTTTTTTTAAATGAGTGAAAACATGTGGCCTATGATTCTTTGGGTGTGGCTTGTTTGCCGTATTGTTTTCCAAGTCTTTCCATTTCCTTACAAATGGGGCAATGTCATTCTTTCTGACAGAAGCATAGAATTTTGTTGTGAATATATATGACATTTTCTTGATTGATTCATCTACTGAGGGGCATCTGTGTTGGTTCCATATCTTAGCTATGGTAAATAATGCTACAATTGACATAGTTGTGATGGTAACTTTAGTGTGGCCTTGTCTGTGGTCATTTGGGTAAATGCCCAGGAGTGTGATTGCTGGGTCATAGAGGAGATCTTCTGAGGAACCTGTATACTTCTTTATGGAGTAATTGAACAAGTTTACTTTTCAACCAATAGTGCAATAACATTCCTTTTTGGCTATATTCCCACCAGACCAGCATCTGTTATTATTAGTTTTCTTCATAATGGTCATCAAACTGGGGGGGAGGTGGAATCTCAATGTTTCTTTTATTTGTATTTCTATGGCCAGAAATGTGGCATATTTCTTCATGTTTCAATTGGCCATTCATATTTCTTCTTCAGAGAGGTCTCTCTTTAAATCTTTAGCCCACTTATTAAGAGGGTTGTTTGTTTGAAGATTTGTTTTTGGGGGGAGTTAACTTTTGGGGCTATAAATTTATTTGAGATGTAAGGCCATTGCTTGTTGCAGAGCAAGTAACTAACTTCTTGCAACCTGTGGGCTTTCTATTTATCTTTCTATCTATGTAAGTTCTCTTCTTAGATTTGGTAAGTGTCTGTCAAATCTGTTAATTAATTGAAACAACCAATTCTGTTTTGTTGATCTTTTTATGTTTTAGTTCGTCTTTATTTAGTTATTTCTGATTTTTTTTTTATTTGTTTCTGTCTTCTGCTTTGGGTTTGGGCTTGTTCCTGTTTTCAAGAATTTTGAGGTATATAATTAAAATACAGACTTCAGATTTCCCCAATTGCTTGAGGTAGGCACTTAGAGCTATAAATTTTCCTCTAAGTACTGCACTTACTGTTTCGAAGGGGAGTTGGTATTTTGTGTGTTCAATTTGTTAATTTTCAGAAACTTTCAGATTTTCATTCTAATGTATTCAGTGCCTCACTGGTCATTCAGCAATGTGTTGTTCAGTCTTCATGGGTTTGGGAATTTTTTTTTCTTTAGCTTTTTAATTCTAAGTTTATTCTGTTGTGGTCTGACAAGATATGGGAATTCAAATAATTTTTCTTTCAATTTGGATAGAATTTCTATGTGACATATGATATGTTCTATTTTGGAGATTCTTCCATTAGCTGCTGGGAAGAATGTGTATACTGATGCTGAATGTATATTCTGTAGATATCTGTTAAGGCAAAGCGTTCAATGTAGTTATTTAGGTCTTCAGTTTCATGGTTGAGTTTTTCCTGGATAACCTGTCCATTCATTTCAATGATGTGTTGAGATGTGTTTTTCAGTTAAGTAGTATTTGGTTGATGAAGTGGGGTGCTCCAGGATTCAGGACATTGATACTTAGACTTGATATATCAATCTAATGGAGATGTGCCTTTATCAATATATAATGTCTCTTCCCAGTAATTTTATTTTGAATTTTATTTCGTCTTATGTTATTAATTCTACTGTGGCCTGTTTATGGTGTTCATTTGCTTGAAAATTTTCCTTCCAGCCTTTCAGTTTGAGTATGTGTTTGTTTTTGTCAATAAAATGTTTCTCTTGTAGATACTACATGCATGCGTCTTGTTTTATTATACTAGTATTTAGTCTGTTTTCTAATTGGAAAGTTAAGTCCATTGATATTGAGAGTTAAGACTGTGAAATATCTCATAAGTCCTGCTATGTTATTCACCTGCTGTTAGGTTCAGTGTCTAATCTACTCTTAATATATTTACCTTGTTCACTGGTAGGGAGCATTTTATATAACCAGTTCCTGTTCTTCATGATCTTCTCTATGTAGGATATATTTGATTAACTTCTATCCTGCTGATTTGGTGGAAATACATTGTTTCAAGATTTCTTTGTCATGAAATATTTTATATATCCTTTTAATGTAAAGGAGAGTTTGGCTTGGGACCATATTCATGGTTGGTAGTTGTTTGCCTTTAATGTTTGTCATATATCATGCGAGGCTCCCCTTTTTACCATATCAGCTAAGAAATTTGTATTTATTCTGACTGTATATCATTTATAAATAATCAGTCTTTTCTCCTTATAGATGTAAGAATCCCTTCATTGATGTCTAATGATCCTCTAGTGGATTATGATGTGATGGTGGTTTGTTTTGTTCTGGTACACTCTGTTTGGTATTCTAAAGACTTCTCTTAGAATGAGCCTATTTCTTTGATTTCCCTGTCTTACAATTTGTTATTGTTTTAGGGCTTCTATCTCTTTATTAAAGCTTTATTTTAGGTCTTGTATGGATTTTCTTTACAAATTTTTATTGGGTGGGGGCTTGGGAGGTATGTGTTTTAGCTTTGTCTTCTCTCATATCTTTTAACTAGGCATCCATTTTTCCCTTGGACTCTCTTGCCTTCTCAGAATTTATTTTTCTTTGTGTTTGGAGTCTCCATGAATTATTTTGCTGATCTTTGCTTGGTCTCATCTTGTTCACAAATTTCCTTGTAGAGGTTTTGTATCTTTTCATTAATCACATTTTTCAGCAGTATTTGTAATGTATTTTGAAAACTATCTTCTAGGTAATTGATTCTTCTAATGCCTGTTTATTTACTGTGTGAATTATATTAGCTTGGCATGACTTTTGTCATATTTTTTGATTTGTTCTGTCCATTTGAAGTATTTCTTGGCTTTCATTTTGGGGATATATGATCTTAATAGGTGACTATCTATGTTCTTGGTTGATTTGCCAGGTGTTGCTTTGGTCTTCTGTTGTGATTTGCTTTTCTGGAATTAGGTTTTTGTCTAGACTATTAAGTGTAGGAGAAGAGATCACTAGTGAGAGATGTTGTCAAATTAATACTAATGGTTCCAACGACAGTTCCTACTATCCAGTGGTAAGGTGAATTGTGTCTGTGTTTATATGTGAGTGTCTCTGTTTATGATTATTTTTCCCAAGTGGCCTTTCATTTCCACACTGCAGTTGTGTTTTTGAATATGTTGGCCAACACAGTCACAGCAGTCACCTTCCTGGCTGGTAACTTTTCATAGATTTCTGTTTTCTTGTGAAGACAGTATAAAATATTCTTTTGAATTGTGTATCTATATATAATTATACCTAACTTAGTGAGTCACTCTAGAAATTGAGTACCTTCTAGGATTCTAAATCTCTGTTTCACTAGAGAAATCTAGAGTAATTTTCTGTTGTTATTCTGCCACTGTTTTTCCTCTTCCTCTGGTTTATTTATGATATTGTGGATTTCTTTTCACATAATTTAGGATTTGTGATGGTTGTATCAAGTTATTTTTGTTTTTCTGTTTGTGTTACTTTGAAATAGTGATTTCAGGCTTGTATGAAGAGACAGTAATAATATGAAATGTGAAGAGCTTAAAGCTTAAAGAGGCACAATGAAGGCCTAAGTAACTCCATTACAAGCTATCCACCATCTTGTGAGGTATGAATTATGAAAATAACCATGGGTTAGACCCAGAAATGACACAAAAAGGAAATCAATTCCTGGACAACTGAGACATAAACAATCCTTGGGAAAGCCACAGGAATTTTCTCCAAATGCATTTACCAAACATTGGGTGGCCATGCAGGACATGGTAACCCAGTGGCCAGACACTTCCTGTCAATAACACCTCAATAATATTAGCCAGTCGCATATGTATAGCTTAGTTTGCTTAAAATTTTAATCATGTAATTTCTCATGTAAATCTTCCTTAAAGTTGTTTGTTCAATACTATAAAAACTGTGCTGATTCTATGCTTGGGGTCTCTTAGTGTCATGGGTTACCGATTGCACAGAGTACCAGCCTGGAGCTTGCAAATAAAAAAACTCCTTTGTTATTTGCATTAGTCGATGTCTCTGGTGGTCTTCGGGGGGTCTTGAGTCTAGGTAAAACAAATGTAAGTTATTACATTGAAAGAAAGAGAGCAGACATTTTAACCTATTTGCTACAAGTAAATTAATATTAGGCAAAGCTAATTAACTCTTATTTACTCTACAGAGCATGAGTATAGTACTCTTAGATGTCTTGGAGGAAAAGACTTTAGACTGATTACAATTAATGCCTTTCACCGAAATTACTGGCTAAACATTCTTCTTCAGAAAGGCAAATGCTCCACTTTTTTCATATTAGTATTATAAAATCATAACATCTGCATGTTGAATTGTTTTCCTCTGCTATTTTCAATACCATTCTTCATCCATTAGGTATCTAGGGCTTGGAATGACCCATTCCTTAAAATACCTATATTGCTTATATTGTGATATAAATCTCAGTAATATTAAAATGAATTTATCTCTGAGTCTCATCTTGAGCTACATTCATATGTAATTTATGCAGTCTCAAGCAAGAAACCTATTTTACTCTTTTCTGTTCTTTAAACAATAAGTCTATTATCTTTAGAAATATGTTCTAAAGAAAATATGTTCTTTTATATTGTTCCAGTAAGCATCATTTATTTCTAGTACTTTTACTGAAATAAATATAAAGTATGGAACATGGAGACAAGCTCCCCTTATCACTTTAAAATATATCCTTGGGGACTATTTTATATATAAAAATAAAAAAGTGCAATGCACATGTTTATACATGAATCATCTAATGGTTAAGTCAATTAGACACAAGAACTATCATACCACATCAGGTCTCAATTTAATTAAAGCCACATTGTTCATGAATATCACTCATTTTTAGAAAATGATTTGTCACAACAAAGTTTATATTTCAAATTTAAAAAATAAAAATTATACCCAGATTTGATGTGAATATCCTGTTTCCAGGAATACATTTATTCAGCAAACAGAGAAAGAAAAAATAAAGGCTTTTCATATAGAAAGAAAGATGTAAAGCATACTGTCTTTCCTTAAGATGATACATACATGCAAATCGTGTCATTTATTCAAAGATACTATAGAAATTCATGAGTGGATTTTGATCAGAAGTGATGAGTAAGCAAAGTAACTGGAAAACTGTATTTTTAAATAGTGCTTTCAATATATGATGATGTTTTCAATAAATAAACCTATAGATGATGATTTGGTATCTATAACACATCCAGTATTCTACATTTTAGACATACTCCCATTCTCTTACCTAAGTTCTTGATCAATAAGTTCTTGATCAATATTCTTCTACTTTCATGATGTCAATTGCTACTAAAATAACAAGGTGGGTGTTCTATTGGTTACTACATCCAATAAATTTTAGTATTTTGCAACGGTGTCTAAAGTCATGGAGTTTGACTTGGATGTGAAGTTTGAGGGCACTGTATTCAAGGTATTAATTGGCCTGTAGCAGCCAGGAACCTATTGTGAATACACAGACACACGATATACTAAGAATTAGGGACTTGATCTCGGGGAAAGATAAAGGTCCAGGCAAGATCTTGAAGCTGAGATAAAGCAATGCAGCAAACATCAATCAACTATCATTACAGGGGAATGGAACTTATCTCTGATGTGTCTGGGTGGCAGCTGTGTGTGTGCGTGCGTTTTTGTGTGTTTGTGTTTGTGTGTGTGTTTGTGTGTGTGTGTGTGTGTGTAGAGAATTTTAGTGTGGCTTCTATATTTACAGTCCATAGAGCATTACTTGTTAAGGAGAAGGTGCCCTTACCAGAGCTCCGATACCACTGTCATCACTTTTTACTGCAAAAAAAAAAAAAAACACAACACTTGCTTAATCTCTAATTAAAAAGGGAAAAATAAACTAACATCTTACATGATTGCTTTGAAAATTAATTGGCAAAATGAAGGCCAAAGGGAGAAATTGGAGATTAATATAATCTTTTTCCTCTCTTCTGATTATTAAACCGCAATAGCTGTGATTTTCATGAATCTCCTGTAATGTACTTACTGCTGAATTACTTAAATGTTTAATAATATGAAACATATGATAGAGAAATAGATCAGTTAGCAAGCACAAAGAACTAGTGATAAGATTGAGCTTTTGAGTAGGGTTGCCACATCTTTTAGGAATGCAGTTCCTTCATATGAATTTCAAATTTCGTGGCTTTCCCTGTGTGATTAAATGGCAAGAAAGTACTGTAGAAACAAAAATTCCTGTTCAGCCAAGTAGAAAGTGCTTATGTTCCCATCCTCATTTTGCAAATTTCCATTCCATAAAGACTCTTTGTTAGAATGCTTTCATTTAATAAACTTCAGCACATCATCCTTCCCTGTTGGAGACAGGAAAAAAAGATAATTTTGTTTGAATATTATCTTATGTAAGTTAGTGTGTACTGGCATGATTTGTATAATTACAGAAGTTTGTAATAAATATAACTAGGGATCATGTCGCAACTATAAAATATAATCAAAATCACATAAGACTAGAAGTCACAGAATTTTGTGCATGAAAACATACATTAGATTATTTGCAGAATTTCTATTTTGAGACAGACTTTATATTAAAGTATAAAGCACTTTACTAAGGGTTGAAACATTTTATTGAAAAAAATATATTTCTTAGAGATATTTTTGCTTCATATTTTAAGAAGAAAAATGCTACCAAAGTAATTATTTTTAAAAAATTATTTTCCCGTTTCCATGTGATTAACCTCCAAATTAGAAATCCAGATATTTAATTCAAATTAGCCAAAAATATTTATTGAGTATAAGAACCTTCTGCTCTCTACATTCTTCAAACTAACTTTACCAAATATGATGAGTCTGAAATAATCAGTCTCTTTGTGACCTGTGTTGTTATTATTTACAATGAGAGCAAAATGTTTAAAAAGTAGTAGCTTAATTGCTCTGAAGAGATAATAAATGGTATAATCAAAGGCTAAAACTGATTAGATTTAAAATTTAGAATTCAGGAAATGTTTTTGACCACACTGGTTACTAACCATTACTTAATCTTAACTGGAACATTGAGAATAACCATAAGCCTAAGTGTAAGTAGATTCTAAAATTAATAGCAATACTCTAGTTCACATTCATTTTAATTCTTACGTGGCTTAATCTGACATTTACCTTCAATTTGACCATCATTTTTTTCTCCTACACTCTAACCCTAACCATGACTAGAATCCTAACCATAACCTTGACACTAATGGTATCTCAAATCTAAAATTTATGAAAAATGCTTGTTTGTGTCATGCTAACTGAAATTCCACTTGTAATTCTTGAAATAAATTGCAGGTTTTCCTAAGCCCTATATATTTTCTCACTCTTAACTTTGAACTTATCTTGTTCCATAAGAGGAATCATTATACCCATTGATCTCAAATCCTGATATTATGAAATACATTGTACTTCCATTATCCCAGCTTTTCCTGAATTCCTAGAACCTAAAATAAGTTCAGATTTACTTAACATTTAACCCATTCCTTTTTTTTTTCTTTTTGTTGTGCGTGCGGTTTGGTCTCTGGGCCTGGGCAAGATCCCTGAGCACTAGGCATGGGCAAGATCCCTGAGTTCTTTAGCTCAAGGTGTGCACTTTACCACTTGATCCACAGCACCACTTTCAGGTTTTCTGGTGGTTAATTGGACATAAGAGTCTCAAAGACTTTCCTGCCAGGGCTGGATTTGAACTGCAGTCCTCAGAAATCAGATTCCTGAGCAGCTGTGATAATAGGTGCAAGCCACCAGTTTAACCAAATTCTTTACTCTTTCCTCAACCCCCTTTAACCAGAAAGCTAATTCTAATCACAATCTGAATTAACACCAAATGGTTAATGTAAGGAAAATTGTCTGGATTTTATTCAAGCACACATTTTATTGCTTCTGTTTCTTAGTGAAAAACTAAATTTTACCCTAATGTTTATCCTTCACTAACCCTAACAAGAACTAAAACAGCAATTCACAATTTAAACCAAATCATATCTGAATGTTAAAAGTAACACAGACGTTGGTTTTCATTCATTCTAACTTTGATATCATTCATTCTTCTTAAAATATTTTGCAGTTTTACAAAACACCTTACATCTTTTTCTCATCCGAACCCCAGCTCTACCTGGAACACCTTGCTGAATCCTAAACCTACAGATAACTGAATCAAAAATTTATTAGCAAGCCTCTATTTCACATCTATCCCAACTCTTGCTAGGCATGTAGGTCTAAATTTTACTTGCATTTTGAAGCTAAAGTTTTTTAAGTGTTTTCCTAGTTCCTGTCAGGTTTTATTTTATATTTTTTTTTAAATTTTAGTTATTGTAAAGAGGCTTACAGAGGGATTGTAGTTATATGTGTAAAGTAATGAGTGCACTTCTTGTTGAACATTGTTACCCTCTTCTTTGTTGTTCTCCCACTATACCTTCCCTCTCCCACCTCTCTCACTCCTCTGTCCCAATGGTGTAAAGTTCATTTTCAATATAGTGTGTTGTGAGTATCGTTGTTGCATTGCGTCATCTTGTGTTGAACCTAAATTTTATTTTTCTCTAACCTTAATTCTAGTTCTGTCTGGGATCCTAACCCTAACCATAATAATAATAATAGCCCAATTCAGAAGATAAGAAAAAATATTCAAGTTTTTATTCATCCTGTAAATCCACTGTACATATTGAATTAAGTTGCAGTTCACCTTAAATCTTCCAAATTAGATTGTATGTGCATATTTAAAGATGTAATTTTATTTGAAAAACAGAAATCTTTGGAGGAAGGAGTAATGAAAAGGAAATAGAGGCAGTATAATCAAATGCTTTAAATATATTTTGGAAAGAGCATAAGGAAACTGCCACTTCTGACAATTAATAACCATTAACAAAATAACTAAAAACTAATAAGTAAATAGCACACTGCCATCTAGTGTTCTTTAAGAGAGCCATAATATGTCTTGTGAATAAAATACTTGTGTTAGATAAACTTTGTTCATGCATAATTCATACTGCTATTGGCCAATAATTTAACTTAATCAATAAAAATATATCAAATAAAATTCCATGATAAAAAATATAAATCAGTTAGTAATTGTTTGAGAAAAAAGTAGTCATGACTTTAAATAAACTAAATTTCTAGTTTCCTACAAAGCAATGATTTAGGTTTACTAATCTAGTATTTCTAGAAAGTTTAGAGAACATGATTGGCATAAAAAACAGCTAAATGCACATCTTGTTTCTTGAATGGGTGATGTTTTAAACATTTTCTTTTATTCAACTGAATACTTATGTTTACTTTTCAAAATAAATGCAATTTTATCTCCTTTTATCTCTCTGCAATTAAATGTATTACTATATGCAGGTATTTAAAAGCTAAATTTTTCTATGTTTGTTATGTAACCCTACATATTCAGAATGACATGGTTTTTCTATTCGTAATTGTCTAACCTCTTGGATTTTTGCATCAGTAATATAACATCTAATAAGGTTGTTGTGAAGTCTCCAGTAAACAGTGTGGTCAAAAATATTTCCTGAATTCTAAATTTTAAATCTAATCCTTTTTAGGTTTTCATTATGTCATTCATTGTCTCTTCAAAGCAATTAAACTAAAATAAATACTACTTTTTAAACCTTTAACTCACATTGTAAATAATATTAACATAGTTCACACAGAGTCTAATTATTTCAAATTCAAAATGTTTGGTGATCTTCGTGTGAAGATTGTGGAGAGTAGAAGGTCCTTATACTCAATAATATTTTGTTTAAATTAAATCAATTCATGTATTTGGATTTCTAATTTGGAGGTTAATCACATGGAAACAGGAAAATAATAAGAAAAATGATTACTTTGGGAGCATTTTCTTCTTAAAATTATGCAGCAAAAAAATCTTAAAATATCTTAAATATATATTAAACATATTATATGTGTTAAATATATTAAAATATATTATTAATAAAATGTTTCCATCCTTAGGTAAAGTGCATTATACTTTAATATAAAGTTTATCTCAAAATAGAAATTCTGCAACTAATCTAATGTACGTTTTCATGAACAAAATGCTGTGACTTCTAGTCTTTTTATGTAATTTTAATTTTAGTTGTGACATGATTCCTATTTACACTTAATACTAACTTCTGTAAGCATACAAATCATGCCTGTACATACTAACTTATGTAAGATAATATTAAAAAATCATCTTTTTCCTGTCTCCAAAAAGGAAGGGTGAGGTGCTGAAGTATATTAAATAAAAGCATTCTAAAAGAGATTTTTTATGAAATGGAAATTTGTAACGTGAGGATGGGATCATGAGCTCTTTCTACTTGGCTAACAGGAATTCTCATTTCTACAGTAATTTCTAACCAATTAGTCACACAGGGTAATCCACAAAATTTGAAGTCATATGAAGGAATTAAATTCCTAAAAGATGTGACAACCCTGCTCAAACGTTCGGTCTCATCACTAGTTCTTTGTATTTGCTGGCTGATCTAATTCTCTATCATATATTTCAGATTATTAAGCATATTAGTAATTCAGCTGTTAAGTACATAGTAGGAGACTCCTGAAATCACAGTTATTGCTGGGTAATATTCAAGAGAGAAGAAAAAGATTATATTAATCTCCAATTCGTCCCTTTGGCCTTCAATATATCAGTTAATTCTCAAAGCAATCATTTAAGATGTTAGTTTATTTTTCTCTTTTTAAGTACAGATTAAGCAAGTGTTTTTCTCAGTAAAAAGTGATGAATGGTGTCAGAGCTCTGATATGAGCACCTTCTCTTTAACAAGTAATGCTCTATGGGCTATAAATATGGAAGCCACACTAAAATTTTCTCTCTCTACACACACAGACACAAAGACACAGACACACACAGACACACACAGACACACACAGACACACACAGACACACACACACACACACACACACACACACACACACACACACACACACACCCAGCTGCCACCCAAACACATCAGAGATCAGTTCAGTTCCTTTGTAATGATAGTTGATTGATGTTTGTACCATTGGTTTTTCTTTTCTTGAAGATCTTGCCTGGACGTACATGTTTCTCTGAAATCAAGTCACTTGCTCTTAGTATACTGTTTCTGTATATTCATAGTATGTTCCTGGCTGCTTCAGGCCAATTAACAGTACCCTGAATACAGTATCCACAAACTTGACATTCAAGTCAAACTCCATGAATTCATACTACTATTCCAAAATACTAAAATTTATTGGATCTAGAAACCAAAATACACCCACCTTGTTATATTATTAAGAATTGACATCATGAAAGTAGAGGAATATTGATCAGGAACTGAGGTCAGAGAACAGGAGTATGTGGGAAAATGTAGAACACTGGATGTGTGTTAGAGATACAAAATCATCTTCTGTAGACCCATTTATTGTAAACTTGTGATCTTATAGTGAAATTTCAATCTACATATACAGTTTTCCAGTTGCTTTGCTTACCTGTCACTTCTGATCACGAATTCTCTTATAAATTGCTATAGTATCTTCGAATGCAAATATTTATCATCTTAAGGAAAGACAGTCTCTTTCTACATCTGTCTTTCTATGTGAAAAACCCTTATTTTTTGTTTCTCTACTGAATAAATATATTCCTGGAAACAGGATATTGACAACAAATCTGGTGGTAATTTTCACTTTTTAAGTTTGAAATATAATATAAACTTTGTTGTGACTAGTCGTTTTTTAAAAAATCAGTGATATTCATGAACACTAATATTTTGGTGCCTTTAAGTAAATTGAGACTTGATGTGGTACGGTAGTTCTTGTTTCTAATTGACTCAACCATTAGATGATTCATGTATAAACATGTGCATTGTACTGTTTTATTTTTATATATAAAATAGTCCCCAAGGATTTACTTTAAAGTGATAAGGGGAGGCTAGTCTTCATGTTCCATTCTTTATATTTATTTCAGTAAAAGTACTAGAATACATGATGTTTACTAGAGCAATATAAAAGATGAGAGCATATTTCTAAAAAGAATGGATTTATTGATTAAAACAGAAAAGAGTAAAACTGTCAGGTTTCATGCTTGAGACTGCATAAATTTCATATGAATGTAGCTTAAGATGAGACTCAAAGGAAAATTCATATTAATATTACTTTTCTGCTTGATTCATACCTATAATAGTTATTGCAATGAGGGAAATGATATTTTCACAATAAAAAATCTATAAGTAAAAAAATATTACTGAGATTTATATCACATCATAAGCAGTATAGTTATTTTAAGGAATTGGTCATTCAAAGCCCTAGATACTTAATGGATGAAGAATGGAATTGAAAATAGCAGAGAAAAACAATTCAACATGCAGATATTATGATTTTATAATATTGATATGAAAGACATGGAGCTTTTGCCTTTCCGAAGAAGAAGGTTTAGCCAGTAATATCAATGTAAGGCATCAGTTGTAATGAGTCTAAAGTCTTTTCCTCCAAGATATCCAAGAGTACTATATTCATCCTTTGAAGAGTAAAGAAGTAATTATTTTAATTAGCTTTGCTTAATATTAATTTACTTGTAGTAAATAGGTTAATGTGTCTGCTATCATTCTTTCCATGTAATAACATACATTTAATATTATTACTGTCTCTTCATACAAGCCTGAAATCACTATATCAAATTAACATAAACAAAAAACAAAAATAACCTGATACCACCATCACATATCCTAAATTATGTGGAAAAAATCAACAATAAATAAAATAAATCAGAGGAAGAGGAAAACCAATTGCACAATAACAACAGAAAATTACCCTAGCTCTCTCAAATGAAACAGATCTTTAGAGTCCCAGAGGGTACTCCACTTCTAGAGGGTCACATCAAGTCAGCTATAATTACATATAGATATACAATTCAAAAGAAGATTTCATATGTCTTCCAAGCAAACAGAAATCTTTGAAAAAATGCCCACCCAGGCAGGTGGCTGCTGTGAAGGTGGTGGCCAACATATTCAAAATACAGCTGCAATGTGGAAATAAAAGGTCCACATGGGAAAAAAAGCAGGAACAGAAGTGTACAAGGGAGACAGCCAAATCCATACTCGCAGACAATTCAAGATACCACTGTACAACCTGAACTGTTACTAGATCCACAAGTATTAACATCACAACATCTTCCCATAATTGATTTCTACTCCTACACTTAATGGTCTAGACAAAAACCTAATTCCAGAAAAACAAATCAAAACAGAAGATCAAACCAACATCTAGCAATTCAACCAAGAACATAAAGAGCCACCTATTATATCATAGATGCCCCAAAAGAAATCCCCGAAGTGAACAGAACAAATCAGAAAAATACAAGAAATGTGATGTGAAAGTAGTATAATTCACACAGTAAATAACCACAATTTCCAATGAGATTTTTTCTATCCATTAAGTAATACATTATGTGTTGTTTACCGTCCCACTGAAATCATGCTAGAGAACAAAAACCCATTGTCTTAGAAAGTGACTGCATATGGAAACAGAATCTCAAAGGTAGCAAGTAAGTTAAAGACTCCTCCAAGAGAAGCAAAAGTGTTGGGTCTTTGTCTGTCCTGCAGAAGACGTACGGGTTGCCAGGAAAGGTAAGTGCATGGCTCACCCATTCCCCAGCCTCCATTAGCATCGGAGACAGACACAGCAGGGAGTCAAATCAAGCAGGAATTTGTTTATTACCACACAGCAAGCAAAAATCTATGCGGCATGGAAGGGGAGGAAAAGGAACAAACCAATCATTGTAGAGGTCACCCTGTCATGCGTGGTGCTATTGATGATTTCTCCATTGCCATTGCTGATCACTGCCCAGGTTACCTGTTGAGGTTGATGTGGATTCCGTAGGGCCATTGCTGGGCCTGGGAGTGTCAGGAGAGGTAACAGCTGGAGTATCATCATCTGTAATTGTTAGCGAACATAAGAGTTTCTCCAAGGCTGGTTGCCCTTGGGGATGGTTAGTAGTTATCTTTTTAGCTTTCCATGTTTTAAACACAAGCCACGGCCACCATAGCCGTTTTCTTTCCTTGTTGTTTAGTTTATCCTTGGGCATCCTTGTGTATAGAGGTAATGGGTAAAAACTTAAGGTTCCTGGCCAGATCCAAAAGGGGACTGTCTCCTCTATGGGAAAAATGCATCCAAATCCCTTGCCCATGGTAACTAGCGGGTTAGGTCCTCTTCATTGTTGTGTCAGAGGGTCCTTCCACCTGACTTTCACTTGGCGCTTAGGGTTTAATTGTCCCCAGTGCTTCTGAAATCTGGATTCAGTTGCATCTTTGAAAAAGTTAAAAATGAGTGGAGTTCCGGGAGGATGGCGGAGGAGAAGCTGGAATCTGAACAAGCTCTTGCATAGAAAACAGTTTCAGAGTTCCAGTGAACAGTCCCAAGCCAGAGAATCACACCAAGTGTGCCATCACAGGACAGAGAGTTAGTCAAGAGAGGGGAAGCCAAGCAGACACATCTGAGCGCTTGCCAGCAGCTGCCAGTGCAGCGGCAGGGTCGCGGCGGCGACCACCGCCGCGGGGGCATACCTGAGACACAGTCCGGAACGAAGGAGCCAGACGCAGGGGACGAGCGGATTCAACTCAACACCAGCAAGAACCGAAAAGGAGCGGACAACTTCATCCTGCACTTTGCAGACCAGAGACAACCCAGGAACCAAGACTCGGCATGAGTAGAAGCCCGACTTCCTCACTCCTTCTCAGGGAGCAGAGGAGGGAAGGCCACCCCTCCCCCCCAGCACCTGTGATCTCCATCTTGGATACCGACAAAGCTCGGAGGAGTGGCTAGCTCCAGCTCAGGCCTTGGAATAAAATGAGTCATTTAGCAGGTCACAAGAACTTAACGGCGAAGTGACCTCACAGACTCAGTTCCATCCAGGGAAAAGTCACCCGCTCAGGCGCCAGCCATTGGAGTGGCTCTCCTCACCGGGTAACCAGAGCAAGAGGCTGCCCCTCCCTCTAGCAGCCACCACAATCAATTGAAAAACAGAAACCCTGAGAATGGCTCCAGGCTGGGTGCTATGAGTTTTTTTCACAAAATAGCCCCAGGGAAAAGCTACTGTTTGTTGAAAGGCCTCAACTCTACCCAGAACCTAGCCTCATCACTGCATCCCCCTCTTTTGTGATTCTCAAAGCAGATCACCATCCCAGTAAACTAACCTGGGAGGGGGAACTCAAAATCTTGGGTAAAGCAGAGCATTTTTCTGCCTATTCCAACAAACTGACTTAAGAAACCAGTCAAGCCACAGGACCTCAAGCTGACCAGAGACTCCAACCAGACTATGGTTACAGACAAAAGGGAGATACAGGATTCTTCCCGCCCCTCCCCCCCCAAAAAAAATCAAAGAACTTTTTTTTTTCTTCTTCTTCTTATTTTCTTTTTTTTTGTTTTGTTTTTTTTTTCGTTTTATGTTACTTATATATATATATAAATTTTTTTCCTTTACTAAAACTTTTATTAATCTTTAATTTTTGCCTCTTCTGAAAAAATAATTGCTTTCCAGTAACTTTTTTTTTCTTTTTCTCCTATTATAATTTTTATTTTAGGAATACATGAATGTGTGTTTTCCTTTCTTTTCTTGTCTTCTTTCTCTTTTTCTTTCATTCTTAATTATCTTTTTGTTTTTTGTCTAGCTCTACTGAACTTCTGATCTTCTCTTCTCACTTTCCTATCCTTTCCACCTTTTCCTCTCTTTTGTTCTTCTTTATGTGACTTAACTCTTGTCCTGCACAACCTCAGATAAACCCGTAGTTAACTAGTAGACCCTATCCCCCATCTTGTACACACTTAATCCACAAACTTATCACTCAATTCAAAACCTCTGAGACTTAAATTCATTAATAGCAGTACTACCTCTTTATACCTATATAATATTTTAAGCATTTTTTAAAGTTTTTCACATCTCCTCTATGTCCCTTCCTTTCTCTCAACATATTCACATTCCTCTCTAAATAGATGGTCTTTTAATCTCTATAATAATATTAATTTTTTCGTTTCTATTTTTTTTTCTGGTCTCTTTTCATTCCCCTTTCCCTTTCCTCTTTTTCTCTCTCTCTACACTTGCATCCTACCCAACCTATTTCCTGCATTGTGATTAGGACATAGTTAACTCTCCCTGTGCCTCCCCACACCAATCTATTCCTATTTTTTACCCACGTCTCTCCTAACCCTAATAATTTCTAGTTTTCCAAATTCTTCTCTGCGGTTTGAAGTCCTTTAACATATAGTTGTTTGCTGTCGAATAGATGTATCTGTTGAACTAGATTGTATCTGTAGACTATTGACTGTACAAATGCAAACTTTGGTTGATGGTTGCCTTAAGATAGTGTTCTAGCACAAAACTGGTGCTATCTTCATCTCAAATGGGCAGAGTAAGCCGGAAAAACACAAGAAAAATGGCAAATTCGGGTATCTCAATTCCCAATCTTGATAATCAGGGGTTAGAACAGATAATGAATAATCCAGAGGAGAGTTCCCAAATAGCTCTACAAACAATGCTGGCAAACATGATAAATGAGAAGTTTGACAACTTACAAAGGACTCTGTATGAGCGTGATAGGGAGAGAGGAGGCATCCCAGAAGTTTATACAGGAATATCATAAGTGTGAGGAAGCTACTCAAAAACTGATACAGGATTTGCATGAACAACTTGAGAATACTCAAAGAGAAAGGGAGGAATGGTGTGAGCAGGCTGAGAACACTCAAAGAGAACTGCAGGAATCCCATGAACGGGAGGAAGCTAATCAAAGAGTAATACAGGAATTGAGAGACCAGGTAGAGAACACACAAAGATCACTAAAGGCATTCATGGAATCCATTAACAAAGAGCTGAAGGAAGTCAGGGAGACCACAAAGGGAATGATGAATGGAACTCAACAGAAGGAGTGGGAGCCCAAAGAAATCATAACCAATCAACTAAGTGATTTGAGGACAAACACAGAACACCAAATTAAGGAAGTAAAGAAATTCATACAAGACGTAAAACAGAGCTTCAACAAAGAACTTGAAGCCATCAAAGCTGACCAATTAGAAGGAAAAGAGATAAAAAACAAAGTAGAGAGTCTTGACAGCAGGTTAGACCATGCAGAAGATCGAATCTCAGGGATTGAAGACAGCCTAGATAATATAGAGAAAGAACATACAACCATCCAAGACAAGTCCAAGAAATATGATAGATCTATCCAACACTTGGAAGACACCATCAGAAGGCCTAATCTAAGGATAATGGGTGTAGAGGAGCACCTAGAAACAGAAGTTAATGGTCTAGGAAATTTGTTCAACAGGATCCTAGCAGAGAACTTCCCAAACATACAAAAAGATAGGCCTGTCCAGATACAAGAAACCTTTAGAACCCCAAATAGAACAGACCAGAATAGGACATCCCACCGCCACATTATAATCCACACAGGATCAACTCAGAACAAGGAAAAGATCCTTAAAGCTGTCAAGGAGAAAAGGGTAATCACCTATAAAGGGAAACCAATTAGAATCACCTCAGATTTCTCAGCAGACACAATCAAAGCAAGAAGAGCCTGGAATGATGTATGCCATGCCCTAAAAACAAACAATTATCAACCAAGAATACTGTACCCAGCTAAACTCTCCTTCATAACTGAAGGCCAAATAAAAACCTTCCATAGCAAAGAAAAATTGAAAAAGTACATCTCCACCAAACCAGCCCTACAAAAGATTCTTAAAGATGTCCTACACATAGAAAACCAACAAGACTACAATAAAGGCCAAGAAACTGCACCCAAACTGAGAATCCAAGAACCATAGGAAGAACCCAGTTTTGCACCCCCCAAGAAGGTAGATAACATGGCAGGAACTCCCAAATACCTCTCAGTCCTATCTCTTAATGTTAACGGACTGAACTCTCCAATTAAGCGACATAGACTGTCTAGTTGGATTAAAAAACAAGACCCTTCTATCTGCTGCCTGCGGGAGTCACATCTTGCCCGTAAAAACAAACACATTTTCAATGTTAAAGGCTGGAAGAAAATCTACCAAGCAAACGGTCCCCATAAACAGGCGGGAGTTGCAATCCTAATATCAGATAAAATAGACTTCAAATTAAAATTTGTGAGAAGAGATAAAGAAGGTCGCTACATACTAATTAAAGGATCTCTCTTTCAGGAGGATATTACAATTCTAAATATCTATTCGCCAAACAATGGAGCACCCAAATTTATCAAAGAAACACTACTTTCCCTCAAACCCCATATAGATCCATATAGATTGGGGATTTTAACACAACAATCCCCAACAATCCACAACAATCCCCATATAGATTGGGGATTTTAACACAACACTCTCCCCACTAGATAGATCAACTCGGCAAAAATTCAACAGAGAAACCACAGATCTAAACAGCTGCATAGATCAACTAGACTTAACAGACATCTACCGAACATTTCACCCAGCAGCATCAAAATACACGTTTTTCTCAGCAGCACATGGAACTTTTCTAAAATAGACCACATTTTAGGCCACAATGCAAACTTGTCTAAATTCAGAAACATTGAAGTTATACCTTGCATTCTCTCTGACCACAAGGGAATAAAATTAGAACTCAACACCAAAAGCCACCAAAGAAAGTCCGGTATCACATGGAGGCTGAACAACACACTGCTGAATCATGAGTGGGTCATGGAAGAGATTAGAAAGGAAATTCAAATGTTCATGCAATTCAACAAAAATGAACACTCAAATTACCAGCTCCTCTGGGACAGAGCAAACCAGTACTCAGAGGCAAGTTTATAGCTCTGAGCTCTTACAACAAAAAATTGGAGAGATCTGAAACTAACAATTTAATGACACATCTAAACCTCCTTGAAAAAGAGCAGCAAGATAAACCCCAATCCAGTAGACAGAAAGAAATAATCAAAATTAAATCAGAATTAAATGAATTAGAATCCAAAAAAACTATAGAAAGAATCAATAAAACAAAGAGTTGGTTCTTCGAAAAACTTAACAAAATTGACAGACCCTTAGTAAATCTTATCAGAAAAAGAAGAGAACACACCCAAATTAATAAACTCAGAGATGAGAATGGAAACATCACCACGGAAACAACCAAGATTCAGAACAGTATAAGGGAATACTTCTCAAAACTTTATGCTAATAAGTTTGAGAACTTGACAGAAATGGACCTCTTCCTAGCAAATATTGACATGCCAAAACTAAACTAAGATGAGTTAAACTATCCGAACAGGCCCATATCAAGCACTGAAATAGAAACAGCAATAAGAGACCTCCCAGCTAAGAAAAGTCCGGGACCAGATGGTTTTACAGCGGAATTTTACAAGGCCTTCAAAGCAGAGCTCACATCAATTCTCCTCCAAATCTTCAATGAAATTGAAAGAGAAAGCTCACTACCGAACACATTCTATGAAGCCATCATAACCCTCATCCCAAAACCAGGCAGGGACTCATCAAAGAAAGAGAACTATAGACCCATTTCTTTGATGAACTTTAATGCAAAACTTCTCAACAAAATTTTGGCCAACCGACTTCAACAATTCATCCAAAAAATCATACACCACGATCAAACAGGATTCATTTCAGGGATCTAAAGCTGGTTCAATATACGCAAATCAGTTAATATTATTCATCACATCAACAGGAGCAAGAATAAGAACCACATGGTTATCTCAATAGACGCAGAAAAAGCATTCGACAAGATCCAACACCCCTTTATGATGAAGGTTTTGGAAAAATTAGGAATCCATGGAACATTCCTCAATACAATAAAGGCTGTATATGACAAACCTACAGCCAGCATTATACTTAATGGTGAAAAACTAAAGCCATTTCCTCTTAACTCAGGAACAAGACACGGATGCCCACTCTCTCCACTTCTCTTC
Source organism: Dipodomys spectabilis (assembly GCF_019054845.1). Classification (NCBI taxonomy): domain Eukaryota; kingdom Metazoa; phylum Chordata; class Mammalia; order Rodentia; family Heteromyidae; genus Dipodomys; species Dipodomys spectabilis. The sequence goes on from NW_024870691.1 coordinate 1,439,685, forward strand.
AATCTCGTATGAGAATGCCTAGCTACAGCAATAAGACAAGATGCAGACATAAAGGGGATCCAAATAGGGAAAGAAGAAATAAAACTCTCCCTCTTTGCAGACGACATGATCTTGTATTTAAAGAATCCCATAGACTTCACTCCCAAATTACTCAAGCTGAATCAAAACTTTGGCAAAGTAGCAGGTTATAAAATTAACCCCCAAAAATCAATGGCTTTTCTGTATGCCAACAATGAGAAAAGTGTGGCTGAAATTAGGAAAGCAACTCCATTTGTAATAGCCCCACAAAAAATAAAATACCTAGGAATTAACTTAACTAAAGAAGTGAAGTTCCTCTATGATGTAAACTTTAAAATGTTGAAAAAGGAAATCAACACAGAACTTAAAAAATGGCAAAACCTCCCATTCTCCTGGATTGGAAAGATTAACATCGTGAAAATGGCAATACTTCCCAAGGCTATCTACAAATTCAACGCAATACCTATCAAAATTCCACCCTCATTCTTCAAGGAAATAGAAGAGGCAATCCAAAAATTCATATGGAACAATAAAAGACCCCGTATAGCAAAAACGCTCCTCAACGGAAAGAACACTGCTGGAGGAATATCAATACCAAATTTCAAACTCTACTATAAAGCCATAGTAATCAAAACAGCTTGGTATTGGCATAAGAACAGACCTCAGGACCAATGGAATAGAATTGAAAACCCAGAAATGAACCTACAGACCTATAGCCATCTAATCTTCGATAAGGGAGCTAACACAATAGAATGGAAGACAGACAGCCTCTTCAGTAAATGGTGCTGGCAAAACTGGTTAACTACATGTAGAAAACTAAAGCTAGATCCTTATATATCACCCTGCACCAGAATCAACTCCAAATGGATCAAAGACCTTGAACTCAAAGCAGACACTCTGAAAACATTACAGGATGGAATAGGAGAAACCCTGGGTCTCCTTGGCTCAGGCCGAAATTTTCTGAATAGAGACCCGGAAACACAACAAATCAAAGAAAGGTTGGACAAATAGGACTGCATAAGGTTGCAGAGCTTCTGTAGGGCAAATGACATAGCTAGCAAGATCAATAGAAAGCCCACGGATTGGGAGAAGATCTTTACTAGCCATACAACGGACAAGGGTCTCATATCTAAAATATACTTGGAACTCAAAAAATTAAACCACCCAACAACAAATCCTCAAAGAAACAACTGCCAAATAAGTAAGTGGGCGAAAGACTTACAGAGAAGCTTCTCTGAAGAAGAAAGAAGGATGGCCAATAGACACATGAAGAAATGTTCAACATCCCTAGCCATAAAAGAAATGCAAATCAAAACAACATTGAGATATCACCTCACTCCAGTTAGAATGGCAAAAATCAAGAACTCTAACAACAACAGATGCTGGAGGGGATGTGGACAGAAAGGAACCTTACTTCATTGTTGGTGGGAATGTAAACTTGTTCAACCACTTTGGTAAGCAGTATGGAGGTTCCTCAAAAGACTTCACATAGAACTCCCCTATGACCCAGCAATCCCACTTTTGGGCATTTACCCTAACGTTTACAAAAAAGACCACACTAAAGCTACCAGCACAACTATGTTTATTGCAGCATTATTTACCATAGCTAAGATATGGAATCAACCCAGATGCCCCTCAGTAGATGAATGGATCAAGAAAAATGTGGTATATATACACAATGGAATTCTATGCCTCCATCAGAAAGAATGACATTTCCCCATTTGTTAGGAAATGCAAAGGCTTGGAAAAAATTATATTAAGTGAAGTAAGCCAGGCCCAAAGAAACATAGGTCCCATGGTTTCCCTTATTTGCAATATCTAGTATAGGTATGAGTCAAGAGGAAAAAGTCAGATAATGTGATGTTAGGAAAACGAACCCTCAAATATGTATTTTAATGTTTTTGTTTCTTGCATGCATATGTTTCTAATGCATTTATAAGATTATTTCTTTGTTGCTTTGTATGTCCCTCCCCCACAGTGTAACCCCCACTTTCACTATATTTGATGTCAGTATAACATGTGGAGGAGATGGGGACAAACAAGTCGTTTAAGGATTCAGGTGGACCTGTTGCAACAATGAGAAGTACAAAATGTCATGTCAAAACCAGCTTTACAATGTCGGTGTGGGGGGGGGGGGAGGGGGGAGGCTGGGAAGGGAGGTGAAGGGTAAACAAAGGAGGAGGTTGCAATGCTTGGTAAGAATTATATGCATTATCCTGCCCATGTAATTGTAACTCCTCTGTACAGTATGTTCTCAAATAAAATAAAGTAAAATTAAAAAAAAAAAAGAAAAAGTTAAAAATGTTAATGGTAAATAAAGCTATCTTTAACTGTATGTGGGTGTTAACTCCCCCTTTTTGTTTTAATAATTGTTCCTTAAGACATTGGTGCTTTCATTCTATAATTTCTTGGTGTAGGGGATTATAGGGAATTCCTGTAGTACGATTAATATGTCATCTGCCAAAAAACTGACATTACTATACTAACAAAACAGGGTTCATTATCGGTTTAAACTTGTGGTAATAGACCTAAGGTGGCAAAGCATTGAAGAACATGTGTATGTGAATGTTTAGTATTTTTCTCCTCTATGTGCTGTGGCCCAACATGTTCATGAATAGGTATTTATAGAAACATCAATATATTTAAGCTTACAAAGGCTGGGAAATGAGTAATATCAGTTTGCCACAGGATGTTGGGTTTGAGGCCTCTGGGAATTAACCTTGGTGATTGTAAAGGGAGTATTTTAAGAAGGGCTGTCATGTTTTGCTGGTATGTCCTATCCTTTTGAGGTCCTTTACAGGAAACTGAGGGAATTTATGTTGAAGACCTCTCCAATTGATGTGTAATCATGTAAACGGGTGGCGCCTTGTAACGTTAATGCTTGTGGGCCAGTAGCTAACTGGTCCCCCCAATTATTGCTCATGGATAAAAATCCAGAAAGTTTTGAATGCTCTCTCAATGTTGAATATGAATAGGGTCTCCCTGTCCTTCTAATAGGCCCTTAAAGGTAACTATAAGGGGGAAAATAGGGTTTCCATCCAGCTTAATATGTTCCTGGGGAATATGAGGGAGCAAGTTAAGTACATATAGGCCATCAGAATACAAATTAAAGGGTTTTTGAATGTCCTGAAGGGCCATTATTACAGTGAACATTTCTTTATATTGTGCCGACCCTTGACAAGGTTGAAATCTTGGTTGTCTGGGGGTCTTTTGTTGCTCATCAAAGGCTGCATAGGCAGAGCCTGCTTTATACCTCCGTCAGTAAAAACATGAAGGGTGCCAGGAATAGGTGTAGGAGATAATAGAGAAGTCATTTTGAGGGGAACTCACCATAACATGACGGTCCTTTTGGATGGCCCGTAATGGCAGTCAATAAGGCTTAGAAAGCTCTCTAGGGAGAGAGCAAGATGAACATTGGCTCGAGTGAGACACACAACGTCTGTCATCCGTAAAAGAAAAACAATAGAGTGAGGGTCAAGGCCATATTTCCTTTGGGCTTGGGTCTTTCCCTTGATGATAGCATCGGTAATTTGTTCTGCCTGAGAGTACACCCAGAAGTGTGCCCCCCAGGGGAGTGTGAACCCACTCTAATGCCTCCCCTTTGAGTTAAAACTGCAGAAATCAATGTGTCACCCACAAGAAACCAGAGGGAAATGGGCTCAAGAATAGAGTACCTCTTCAGGGAAACTTCAACCAGGTCTTTTTGGAACTGTAAAAATATTGACCGATAGCTGCTTGTAATTGTAATAACTTCTTGGGGCATCATGTCTTTTAGTAAGGCAAATAAGGGCACAAGACAATCTTTAGGGATGGGAACCCATGGCAACAGATAATTGATTTCCCCTAAAAGACTTTGAAGTTGGGTTAGGGTCAGAGAGGCTGGAATATCCAGCAAAGATTTATGGGGGCAGACCTGAGACAAGATACAGTGGGATCCGAGCACCTTAAAAGGAGGTACTTTTGAATTTTATTTAGGACTATACTAAAACCTCCCTTTTTTAATATGACAAGAGCCTGGGCCACAACGCCCTCCAGGTGGCCCGGGTCTTCGTGCCCCAGAATTATATCATCCATGTAGGCATAGGCAAGAGAGGTATCTGAACCCAGCACAGGCCCTAAAAGTGTGGCCAAGTATTGTTGGCAAAAGGCTGGGCTATTGGCCATTCCCTGTTGCAACACCATCCATTTGAACTTCCAATCAGGCTGGGAAAAATTAAGAGAAGGGATTAAGAAGGCAAAATTCTTGCAGTCATCCAGATGCAGTCGGATAGAGAAAAAAAAATCTTTAATATCAATCACAACCAAGGCATATTCTGAAGGTATAGTAGGAATCTAGGGCATAGCTCGTAGGAGCGTTCCTACTTGCTCCATTTTTTCATTTACCTTACATAGATCTTGGAGCATGTGCCAGGCGCTGTATGCTTTTTGGATAAAAATACGGGTGTTACAAGGACTCATAGAAGGGTGTATGTGCCCAAGGTTTATCCTTTCCTCCACCAAAAGGTGGAGGGCCACAAGTTTAGGTTTTGTCAATGGCCACTGCTCCACCCAAATAGGGATTCTCGGCTTCCACCTGATGGGAGGTACTTGGGGGCAGTGGCCTTTAGGATTGGGGGTGCACCTGAGTGGGTACCATATGTTCCTCTCTATAATTATAAAAGTTAAAAAAAATCTTTTTCCTTAAGTCCCTCTAGATCCCATTTAAGCCTTTGTGCTGCTTCTCCATCCAGGATATCATCATAGAATGCTCGATGGTCTGTAGTGACCATAACATCCATTTGTCCTAGCATGTCTTGCCCTAGTAAATTGGCGGTGAGGTTTTTTTTGCAACTAAAGGGCTTATCTTTCCCTGCTCTCTATCTGGGCTAGTCCATTTCATAAGGGCAACCATCTCTTTGGACTGGGAGTTGCCCCCTACCCCCAATATTGGGTATCCGGGTGCAAGCTTCCAGTTCAAGGGCACTTCCTCCTCCCTGAGTAGGGTTCTGTCTGCCCCCGTGTCAATTAGGCAGTGAAACCGCTTCCTACCTATAAAAATACTCATTTTAGGTCTGAGTCTTTTTTACCAGGGGGACAGTCCAATGGGCCTGGGTTGTCTTGCCATGAGGCTTCCTGGGCCTTATAGCAGAGGGAGTTCCTCCTTGACTTAATGGGGCTGGAGGATGCCCCTCCTCTAGTTTAAAGGCTTCCAATCTAAATCAAATTTGGATCGACAATCCTTTTTCCCATGGTACCCCTTCCCGCACCTAGGGCAGGGTGTAGGGGGCAGTTTGGACCCCCTGGGCCGGGTGTCAGGGGATTGTTGTGAACAGTCCCTATTAAAGTGCCCCTCTTGCCCACATTTAAAGAAGTCCCTCTCCCCAATGGTCTTGGGGTTCCTTGGCCCTGGGCTGCCAGTGCCTGTGTGATAGCCTCAGTCATAACAGATATATGAGCTTGTAAAACTAAAAGCTAGTGATTGGGACTGGTACTGTTGCATTCCCACATCTTGAGAGGCCACCACCCATCTGCTCAGGGAACTCTCTCTCAATCCAGCACAGGCCATGCGGTGTTCTGCATTCATCCCTTCCCAAACCATTAGCTTTACAAATTGATCCCGGAGGTCCCCTGCTGGCAGCTTATGATGAACACTCTGTTGGACATGGTCTATAAAATGAGGTAGAGGCTCACCCTGCTTTTGTGTCACTCCTGCTATGAGGGATGCAGTGGGCCCTTCATCCAGTTTGTGCCATGTGGCAAGTCCTGCCTGCCTCACCTGGTCACAATACGTGCCAGTTATTGCAGCCTTTTGGACGCCAGTGGAGTACCTTCCCCTGTTCCTGTTAACATGGCATACATAATAGGCATTGCAGATTGAGCCTGACAGTTATTTTCTGCCTTAAAGAAGGCACACCACTTGATAAACTGAGAACTGGTTAAGGATGGCTTTGGCCACATCCAGCCAGTCCTTAGGGACACATGTGTGATAAGCAATGTCCTGTAATTGGATCTGGGCCCAAGGAGAGTTCAGGTTATCCGCCACCACCGCCTTGTGGAGCTCTTTAAGGTCCTTAGCTTCCCATGGATAAAATTCCAAGGGTCTGTTAGCTCCTGGTGCCAGATTGACAGGATACTCTTTGGGAAGCAAATCCTGTGGCCCAGGGTCCAGGCTCTCCACTGGCCCTTCCTTTACAGGATAGGCCTCCACATAGGTTACTTCCCTGGCCCTCGGCCCCTCTGTGGAAGTTAGGTCATAGGGATCCAGGTCTCACAGGTCCCTCCATAGTGCGTTGTCCCTTCCACAATTTCGGAGGCATAAGGTGGGGGCCTAGGACTGTCAGGGGCACCCGAGTTGGAGGAGGGGGGTAACCTTCACCCTCATGTTGACTTCCAATGAGTGTGCTTCTGTCTGATCAGTGCATTCTCAGTCGAATTTGACCATTCCTTTTCTTCCTCACTTCTGAAGTCCTCTTTCTGTGAGAGAGAATTACCCATAGTTAATGGTTTCACTTACCCTGAGAGACTGCTTTGCCTTGAGTGGTATATTTTCCTTTCATGCCCAATGTTGAGCACCAGATGTTGGGTCTTCACTCATCCCATGGAAGATGGACGGGCTGTTAGGAAAGCTATGTGTGCTGCTTGCCTGTTCCCCAGCTTCCCTTAGCTTCAGAGACAGTCAGATGCAGCAGGGAGTCAAGACAAGCAAGAACTCATTTATTACCTCACAGCAAGCACTTTTTAAACATGTGGCATGGAAGGGGAGGAAACGGAACCAACCAATCATTGTAGAGGTCACCCTATCATGCACCTAAGATTTCTATACTTTCCCTGCTGTCCACAAGCTGCTTATACACTGATGTCACTTTGCCTGATTGTGGTATCCAGTCAGATTTTAACATAAACAACTCGGACTCTGCCCACTCAACTTCTTCTCAGCGCCATCTTTGTTGCCCACACAGAAAGTCTTGAATATGCCAAGGAAAGAAGACTCAGAAGCCAAATCTGATCTTGGAGTTATAGATACACCAACTCAGAGGCAATGTATTTACAGTGTTAATGCCAAACAATCTGTGGTAGTTTATTTATTAAAATTACTAGCAAACATGGGAATCTATAAGACCTGAAAAGTGATTGAATCTTGGGGTCCATGATTCGTCTTTATAATCCTAGTGATTAAAAAGGATAAGACTTGGGGGATGATGGTTTTGAGGCTGGTAGAAAGTTCATGAGGTTCTATCTCCAATTAACTACAAAAATTTCTGTGCTGGAGGCATGGTTCAAATGGTAGACTGACTACTGTTAGCAAACAAACTGAGAGCATGAGGTATGATGGAGCCCAAAACTGGGAGAAAAAAAAGGTCCTTAAGAGAATACCATGAGAAGCAGAATTATGAATAGGAAATCAGAAACAACAGAAATAAACTTAGTGATATAGACAAAGCTTCCCAATGTGAAATATGGCACAAACTGTAATATCTATGGTTTTTCTTCTTATAGAGTAAAAATAAATGGTATTTTTACTTGACAAAACTAAAATGTAAAACTGTATGGAATAAATAATCACATTATGTTTATGTTTCCGTAATTTAACATGTTTTCCTACAAATTTCTAGAATAGTGTAGCTTTGGAAAATCAATACATCTTGCATTTTAATATATAGGATTACATATCCTTGCAAGTGTTGTCTAAAATTGATCCTCAATGAAATGATTGTCATTGATATCTTTCCCAAGATTCCAAATGTTTATACTTTCAGCTGACCTTCCACAAAACTCATACCCCAAACATTACTTTTTAGTTTGTTCCTGTAATCATAGGAACATAAATATATGTCTGAAAATGTTAATTACATTTATCTGCTGTCATTAGTGTAGTATAACTAATACAATTAAGTAAATACCCTGAGGGAAAAAAGATACTTCCTTCTAAATACAGATTTGCAGACACACACACACACACACACACACACACGTAATTACCACTCTGACTCAGGTTCGGTTCCTGACATTAGGTATCAGACAATGATCTAATAATCAAACTTTCCTGCCTAGACATAAAATATATTCATAATTCCACACATACAAAAACACCAGTTCATTCAAAATAATGAGAATATTTAACAGAACCAACCAGCTCTTGAGCCATCTACTCCCTGATTTCATTCATTCATGACGATGCACTTTTCATATTATATTTAAAAATCTTTTTGAGTCTCTCTGATTAGCAGAACAACATATGCTATTATATAAAACCAAATGTAGGTAAAATTACTTGTCCCTAGGTAATCTTTAATATATCTTATCAAAGACTTATTTTTCCTTCTTTCAGTGTCTGTTTCTGGCATTTTGTCATAATTTTTAATATTAAATTACAAAGGACATTCCGTATTCCTTAATTCATATTTCGTAAAAGTTATGCTATGGAGTTGAATTTGATTTGTTTGCTTATTCAAAATTAAATTTTCTCAACAACTTGCATTATTGTTTATGTTACTCCTAAGCCATTTGAAATATCAAATAGAACTGAAAATTGCCCTCAGCAATGCTTTGTGAATGGCATTAATGTTTGGGGAGGGATGAAGGATTTGAATTATCTAGAGTGCCTTAAAAATGGCACTGTTATGCAAAGGGCTCATCATTTAGTCAGCTTTTAAAGTGTGGTCTTCTTATTTCATATAAGAAGATATAAATATGCTTTTCATCACATTCTTGTCTGCAAAGCAGTAGAATTATTTTCTTTGTACAGTTGATGTCCAGCTGCGACTGTAGTGAAACCTACAAACAACTGCAGAGCTGTATTTGCTGCTTTAGATTTTGAAATTTTCTTGCAGTAGCCCGTGTGATTTGAGCCCAGATTCATGGGATAGGCAATAATCCACAATTGCAAAGCAGCACAATGAACTTCATTTTTTTTTTGTTTCCTGTTTTTCTTATTGATGGTCTTTTAAGGAGCTAGAGAATATTTATTTCTCATTGTTGATGTGACTTAAACAAATTTTCCAGATTTTTCAAATACAATAAAGAGATATAAAGGAGACATATTTAATCACAAAATGCAGATAAACATTTGCATGATTTTTTTTATTCTAGTCCTGTTTTCAGTTATCTTCAAATAACTTTGAGATGAGCCAAGCATATGTGTAAATTGACATGTATCAAGCACACAGAACTCTGGAATCTTTGGACATTGATTTTTTTATCAACTTCACTTAAAAAGAAAATTATCATTTGCTTCATATCTTAAGTAATCTACTTAAACAAGTTTTATTAAATTTATCAACAGATCTCATAATCTATCGAATTGATGCATTGTATAAGTATTTGATTCCTAATTTGCACTGAATTAATATTATATTTATTTTACTTTTTTACACATGAAATAAAATATGAGGATAAAACATGCCTGTTTTTCATTTTGTTTGCCACAATGAAACTATTAGACATTTTGAAAATTTAACTTTAAATCTGAACCTTCAAATTTCACTAGGACATTAATTGTGTTACTTACAAATTTAATATTAAAATAAAAAGCATTATTAAATAGAAAGCAAGATTATGTTATCATACCTTAATCCCTGAATTGACTTTATTATAAAAAACATTTATATTTATATAACAAGATATACATACTCAAACAAATTATGACATATGGAAATAAAAAGTCCTTTTTTGTTTTGTGTTTGTTGTTGTTTATAGTTTGTGATTATTCTGTCTTCTTTACCTTATGCCTGGTGTATTCATTGTACATCTTCAGTAATGTGAGGGGTGGGCACAGAGCTTTAGGGAAAATTGTGAAAAATTGCAGCAGTGGAGTTCATTGAACATTAATGAAAGTGAACTATTTAACACATGGGTGGGGACAGGAGAGTGGGACTGGGAACAAGTGAGGGAACTGAAGATATTTCACAAAAGGAAATTTCTCATTACTTGACTCTTATAATTGTAATCCATCTATAAATCGCCTTAATGAGAACAACAGAGTAAATTTATTTTAAAAAGGCAAACAAAATGTTGTTTCTTAGAATCATAGGAGTTTGTTTTGTTCACTGGTTTGAGCTGGTTGAGTTTATCTCAGAAAATGGGCTGCTGAGAGGAATATATATTGTGACACTGCTAGGTGAAATATTCTGTAGATATCTGTTAGTTATAGCTTGTCAATACAGTTATTTAGCTCTGAAGTTTCTTTGCTAATTTTTTACCTGGATGGCCTGTCCAGAGGTAAGAATGATGTGTTCAAGCAACCAAAAATATATTTGGATGTATGCGTATTTTTAGGGTAAGTAGTATTTGTCTAATGAATTTGGGAGCGCTAGAATTCAGGACATTGATATTTAGAATTGTTATATCCCTTTGATGGAGACTTTTCTTTATCAATATTTAATGTCTTTTTTGTCTCTTTTTACTTTCATACCACTTTTAATGTAAAGCCTATTTTTAACTATATTAGTATAGCTTCTCTGGCCTGTTTATGAGGTCCAATTTTAATTTGTAAAGATGATGTACAGAAGGGTTACAATTACTTAAGTCAGATAATGAGCACATTTCTTTTTGAACAGTGTCACCTCTTCCCTCATGTTCTCCCAGTTTTTCCCTTTCAAGCTCCCTCTCCCAAAAGTTGTACAGTTCATGTACAATGTTGTGTCTATTGAGTAGCACCGCTGCATTTGTTAACTCTTTGTCCCACCATTTCTGTGTTCTCTCTTGCCCTTTCCAAAATTACACATATTAACAAATGTGCACAAATTAATAAAAACGGCATCAGAACACAGAAGGAAAAGCAAAATAAGAAAAAATACTCTCTATCATTTCTGGGAGACCATTTAAATGAACATTATTTTATATGATAATATTCATATAGCTATTCAGTCTTTGTGATCTTCTCCACAGGGCATCTCTCTTTGATCTCACTGTATAAATGTTTAGAATCCCATGTAATTTATCATGTCCGAGTGTAATGTTTTCTCTTTTACCATCCACATATCTTTACTTGTAGAATTAGAGGCACATTCTAATGCAACAAATGAGGGAAATCAGGCAGCATATATTTCTTTGAATCTGTCTTTCTTCACTTAATATAAGATTGTTCCAAGTCTTTCCTTTTCCTTGTGAATGGTGTAATATTCTTTCTGGATCAATAGAATTGCATCATACCGAAGAGTTTCTTCAGGCAAAGGAAAAAGTTAGCAGGATATATAGAAAGAAAATGGAATGGAAGAAGATTTTTACTAACTAAGCATCAGACAAGGGTTTTCTTAGCTAACCCATATTTAGATATCAAAATTTAAACCCAATAAAAATAGACACTCAAATAAACAAGAACACAATTAATATATGGGATAAAGACTTAAAGATAAATTCTTAGAAGAAGAATGAAAAATAGACACATCTCTCTCCATAAAAGAAATGTAAATTCAAACAACACTGAGATTCATTTCACCCATGTTACAATGTCATGATGAAAAACTGAACAATCACAGGTACTGATATGGATGTGGCCCAAAGGAAACTCTATTACACTGTTGATGGGAATGTAATCTTGTTCAACCACTTTTGAAAACACTATGGAAATTGCTCACAGAACTGAATAGAGAGCTGCCTACCTTTGATCCAGCAACTCCCCTTATGGGCATTTATCCAACAGAGCAGAAACAAGGCCACAATGAATCTACCAGCACAATCATGTTCATTATTGCATTATTTTCTGTAGCCAACATATGGAATCAGCCCAGATGCTTCTCATTGTAAAAAGAGATCAAGAATTATATATTTTTATATATGTATATATAAATTATATATATATCTAATTTTATTGATCCCAATTTACAAGTATATGTATGCATATATGTATGTATACATACATATATACAACATATACATATATATACATACATACATAATGGAGTTCTGCTCAAACATCAGAAAGAATAATATTGCACCATTGTTAAGGAAAATGAAACACTTAGAAATAATATTAAGTGAAATAAAGCAGACTCAGAGAAACTTAGCTTGCATGATTTTCCTCATTTGTGTTAGATAGAAGGTGCCTATAAATGTAAAAGTAAACACACTGGATGGCATGCAAGGGGGTACAAATGAATTATCTGAAGTCGTAGAGTTCATGGAGAGTGCAAATACTATAATTATCTTAAAAGACTAAGGCAAAGCCCAACCAAATAAATACCAGTAAATGTGTACTGCAAGAGAGGACAATGGGGGGAAATATGAGAGGGGTAGGAAATTGAAGGGGAAAAGAATGGAATACAGGAAAGAATCCATTGTATACTTCCCAGAATTGAAATATGCAAAGCAAGGGGTAGTGTGAAATGGGGGGGTGAAGATATTGACGTGGTAACACAATTCCAGGTGCTTCGTACACATAAACTGCTTTGTTAAATGGCAAGTAATTCCAGAACATAATATTGAGATACATAAGAATCGGGGTTGATTGGGATGGGTGGATGAAAATGTTGAATGGGGTGACATTGATCAAGATGCAATATATACATACACTGTTTCAGTGAATACCAAGTACTTTGTGCAACTAAAGATAATAAAAATATTCAAAAAATTAATTATGAAAGTTGAATATAGAGTTGAACCTCAATTAGATCCCCATTTAAAAATTTTTGGGGGTTGCCAGTCGTGAGCCTGAACTCTGGGCCTGGGCACTATCCCTCATCTCTTCAGCTCAAGGCTAGTCCTCTATCACTTGAGCCACAGTGCCTCTTCGAATTATTTTTTGGTTATATGGTGCTGAGGAATTGAACCCAGGGCCTCATGCCTGCAAGGCAAGCGCTCTACTACTGAGCCACCTTCCCAGCCCATAAAAATATTGTAAATCTGGAGACTGGTAGAATAAAATTCAAATAATAAAAATTTATTAATCTTTTTTATCTGAATTTGTAAAATTTAAATCAAAACTACTTTGCTTTTTGTCAGCCACTGGGCTGTTATAATATTTCAAAGTAAGTGGTTTAAAAACATCAGGAGTATATTATCCATAGTCTAGAAGCTTAAACATTGATTATAAAAATGGTAATTCAAAGCAATTCTTTGTCTAATGTGGTCCACTTTCTGGTTCATTATAATCTATTTTCTGGACGTTCACATGGCAGAGTAATTATATTGGGCTTCTTTTATCAGGATCAATATTGCAGGGTAATCTCTGAAACGTTCATTCTAATGTCACCAGGCAGAGGAATAGAATTTCAACATGCTTATCTGGAAGGAGTTACATCGTCCAATGCACTTCGCAACCTTTTCTTTAACTCAGTGTGGTGTATCATTTGATATTATTTCATAGAAAATAATAACAAGAACAAGCTTATATCATGTGAATTATGTGAATGATTCTTCTTACAATGGGGATAATTATAGTGATGGCAAAGTGAAGTTTGATTGTTTAGTGGCTCTTGAATCACATCATAGGTAACCATGTAAACGTGGTACAGCCTAAAGCCCTTCTGACGTATTTGAACAATCTCCGATGTGTTAATTGCTTTCAAAAATATTCGTTTGAGCCAACAAATACAGATCTCCTTTGATTTTAATTAAGGTCTGCTATTAGAATTCTCACAGACACCAAAATCAGAGAATGCTAATATTTCTGATAAAATACAAAATAAAAATGTTACAATTAATAAAACATGAGGACTGTAATATTAATAGCATTATAAATACTAGTATTCACAGTATATAATATATTGACATACTTTGGTTACCTCAATTTTTAAAATATTTATAACTAAGTGTGAATTGTTTACAAATAATTGTTTGATGATGTATAGAAACTGAGAAAAAGGTTTGCATACATATTTACTACAGACGCAGATACACCTGGTTATTTCTGATCTTTCATTTGCTGATTTCATTCATGCATGGGGAACATGCAAATAAAATTGCAAAATTGCATTTACTAAAGAGTTAATTACACGAAGTTTATATTGGGCTAAATACCTGATTTTATAAATTAAATTGTTTTTTGTCCCTTCCTTCCTCCGTTCCGTCCTTTGTTCCTTCGTTCCTTCATTCTTTCCTTTTTTCCTTCCTTTCTTCTTTCCCTCCTCCTTCATTCCCTCCATCCTTACCTCTCTCTCTCTCTTTCTTTCTTTCTTTTTCTTTTATTTTTTTCTTCCAATCTTTTAAGCAGAATATTTCTTATGGCTATAGAAAAAATACCAAATGTTGTACTTCAAGGTGTTATGAGTAATTCTAATATACTAGAATAATATTAATTTTAATAACCTATGTTATATCATAAGACAAATTGTACTAAAAACAAATTCACAAAAGTTTCAGGATATGTAACAAATATCACTTTCCATGACATTGTTTATTTCCTCAAAGTAAAATAAGAATTTAGACAAAATATTGTGTATGTGTTGTTTTTGTGATTTGAACTCTCAAGAATATTGGTTTAACATTTGAGCCACAACTCCACTTCTGGCTGTGTGTGTGTGTGTGTGTGTGTGTGTGTGTGTGTGTGTGTGTGGTGACGTGTGTGTGTTTAATTGAGATGTGACTCATGAACTTTCTTTCCAAGGCTGGCTTTTTCAAATTTTTTAATTTTTTTTAAATTTTATTTGAGAACATACTGTACAGAGGGATTACAATTACATGGGCAGGATAATGCATACATTTCTTACCAAGCATTGCAGCCTCCTCCTTTGTTTACCCTTCACCTCCCTTACCCCCCTCCCCCCCCAAATACAGTACAGAGGTGTTACAATTACATGGGCAAAGTAATGAGCATTTCTTATCAAGCATTGTTGCCTCATCCTTTTTTTCTACTTCTCAACCCTTCTCATCTCTGCCCCTCCTGCCCCATCTACCCCCCCCCCCCCCGTCAAAGTTGTAAAGTTGTTTTTCTACAAAACGACTTGTACATCTCATTGTTGCAATGGGTCCACCTGTATCCTTATTTAAACCACATGATTTTTCCCTTGCCCCTCCACAAATCATACCAACATCAAATACAATGCAAGCAAGGGTTATACCGTGGGGGAGGGGCATGTCTGTGACAAGCAGAATAGGTCAGATATGTTGATGTTAGGTGAAATGAACCTTAGGATAAGTATATAAATGTTTTTTTTTTCTTTCTTGCAATTGTTTCTAACATATTTATAAGATTAATTCTTTGTTGCCAAGGCTGGCTTTGAACCCCAGGTTCCTGAGTAGCGAGGATTACAAGCTTGAGCAACCCATATTAAGCATAGATATATATAAGAATAAAATATATTTCTTATTATTTTAATTCTAGAGGCTCAATTTAACAAATTAACATTTAGATATTTATTTAGTTATTAAACCTGAACATGCACTGTGAAAAAAAGTTTTGATTTTTATAAAAAAATATACACTCAAAGGTTTAAATGTCAGAATCTTTGGACAAATTGAAATGCTCTATTATTCAAAAGCGCCAAAAGGATCCTTAATCAAATTTCTCATGTAAGCCAAAAGCAATAGGCTCTGTCAGGGTTAATGAAGCAATTTTTCATTAAATTAAATATTATCTACTATGGTCACATGATTTTTCCTCCTTTTAAACCTAAGCTTTTTTGACATAAAATATAGATTCATACGTTCTTTGAGTATATAAAATTTTTAGTTACTGGTCATGTATTTCTGAAGTTTGATTACTAAGACATTTCAGAGAAACACTGAATTTCATGTATTATGTCAACAGTGATTTTAGACATTGAATCAATCTCAATATGACAGAAAGCAAGATATTCCATGACTCATGCAATTATTCCTAGAATTGAATATAACTTGTTATTGAATGCTTGGAAATTCATGTTATACCTACTATATAGAATAATTAAGAAATAAATGATCGTGATAGTATATATTTTTTCTTCAACTAGAAAGAAAGAACCTCACGGTAGATGACAAAAACTTGAATGGGAATGTCATAAAATTATGAAAAATTCAAGTCATTATGCGTTAGATGAAATAGTCATTTTTGTTTTTGGTTTTTTTTTTGGGGGGGGGGGGTCCGGTCGTGGGGCCTGAACTCTGGGCCTGGGTGCTGTCCCTCAGCTCTTCAGCTCAAGGCTAGCGCTCTACCACTTGAGCCAGGATTGGGATTAATAATTAGGTTTCACTATGTTGCCATAAAAAGGTGAACCCTCTCACGTGGACATAGTTGTAGAGATTTGGTCACTGAGAACTTGTGATCAAAGAGAATGTTAAGATCAAAGTCCTTTCCTCAACTTTCTTCTTTTACTTCCATCTCCTTTTGCTTTTCCTTCTCCCTCTCCCTCTTCCCCTCCTCGTGTTTCTCCCTTTTCCCACTCTTATTCCTACTTTTCTTTACTTCCTGGCTTCCATTAATACACATACTCCATCACATGTTGCTGACATGGGGTACTGTGCCATCACCAAACCAAAGCAATGAGGATAAGAAATATGAACTGAAATGTGTCAAATCAGAAGCCAAGATTAATATTTCCCCCTTTTAAGTTAATTTTATAAAGAATTTGGCATATTAATAGGAGACTGACACAGCATGCTCTCATTTATTATAAGGGATAAGATTTACTGGAAAAAAACTGACCAACATCGTCCTAATAAAATGATTGTTTAAATTAATATTATATTAGGACAAATCTAGTTTAAAATATCAGACATATTTCAATAAGAGGCAAAAAAATCACCTCTATATTTTCCTATGAAAAGACAGCAGAATTCAATCTGTTCCTCAAGGAAATTGGCCTATAATTGACAGCATTGTCAATTTCATAAATGACGTAAGAAGACTGTAGAACAAATTACATCCTAAACTGCATGATATAAAATTTACTTTGGTCCCATGTATTCTATCTATGTTTGGTTCCCAAAATGACTTGCATTTTATCATATTTTAAATTAACTTTAAGTAGTTGTATGGGAGTTGCTGTTTGACAAAGCAGTTAATGCATAGTGTTTAGTGAGGTTTTTTTTCTTTTTTCTCTCCTGAGGTTTGAACTCTGGGTCTGAATGCTGTTCCTAAGTGCCTTTGGATGAATGCTAGAACTCTATCACTTGAGGCACAGCAGCACTTTCAGATTTTTCTGAGATTTAATTGGAAATAAGAATCTCACAGCCTTTCTTGCCTGGGCTGGCTTCAAACCTCAATCCTCAGCCACCTGATAATATAGGATTACAGGTGGGAGCCGCTAGTGCCCGGCTTAATACAATGCACCTTTTTTTTACTCGTCCTGGGGCTTGAACTCAGAGCCCTGGCAGTGTCCTTGAGCTTCTTTTCCTCATGCTAGTACTCTACGACATGTGTCATAGTGCCAATTCCAGATTTTTTTGTTTATGTAGTACTGAGGAATCAAACCCAGGGCTTCACATATGCAATGCAAGCAGTCTACAACTAAGCCACATTCCCAGCCCTATGCAATGCCCCTTGATAATCATTATCCCTCATCCTTCTCAATCCTATCTCATTCCTCAATATACAGAATTTTGTAGAATATTCACTGACTCGCAATAGCATGTATAGTCACTCAGAAGATATACCACGAATCATATTTTCTTGATAGTCTTATTCAGCAACATGTTAATATTATGGATTATAAAATTCTGTGATTTTAAATTCTAATTTATCACTTAGATTCACCCACTACTATTCTAAAAATTTTCCTAAGGTTAATGCAAGAGCAATTTGTAATTCTTCGATAAAGTAAAATGATTCTTAGAATGTTAAAGAGTTGGAGTAAGAATATTACCTTCACTTCTAGAACATTTTACCCTTAGTACCCTCTCAAATTACTCCCATATTTATTACTAGTCACTTCCTGTTAACATTCCAACCTACCTCCCTTGAGCAGCTATTATTTCATATTCTTCCTCTACAGATGTGCCAATTTTAAAAAGCTCATATAATTAGAAAATGTAGTCTATTTTGTCCATTTTTCCCATGTAATATTACAGTTTCTAAAGTAAGTCCATGTAAACTTTTCTCATGGATAGAGCATGTGTATAATGGAATAACATCCTGAATGGGCATTTAAATACTTTATGATATGTTATTGCAAAAGGTTTTGCTATGTATATTCTTGTACATGTATCTCATTGGACATATGTTAAAATCTATTTTGTATATAACGTTATGATTCAAAAATGCTGGATCATAGAGGCAACTCTATATATTATAATATCTTAAAGATTGCCAGTATGTTCATCAAACTGTCTATATAATTTTAAATGTCAAACACCAATGTATAAGGATTACAATTTCTACATAATGGTTGTGCAGGGCTATCTTATTGTTTCTATTTCCACTAATCTCTATATGTATGCAATGTCTAGGTATGTTATGATCTTTCCATATGTTCCTTGGTTGTTATTATATTACTATAGAGATATGTATTTGGATTTTTTTTATAACTTATTCAGGATGGTTAAAGTTTTTCATTGGCATTAATATGCTATTAATATATTTCTGATTCAAGTGTCTTCAAATAAATTTATATGTATACACACTATATGAACATATGCATATATTCATACTTATATGTGTATATATACTAATACCTATATATATATATATATATAAAAGAATATACAGATGTGTATATACATGTATACAGATATATATGTATACCATTATATTCATTTGTCTGTAAGCTATCATTTTACTTTATTTGCCAAACACGTCCTTTATTGATTTTACTTCATTTTATATTATGGTTGATGTTGTACAGAGGAGCCAGTTGCCAGTGGCTCACCCCTGTAATCCTAGCTACTCAGGAGGCTGAGATCTGAGTATTGTGTTTCAAAGCCAGCCTGTGCATGAAAAGTCCATGAGACTCTTATCTCCAATAAACCACCAGAAAACCGAAAGTGGCACTATGGCTCAAGTGGTAGAATTCTAGCCTTGAGTTGAAGAGCTGAAGGACAGCACCCAGGCCCAGAGTTCAAGGCCCACAATCCCCACAAACACCACGACCAACAGCAAAAAGAATACTGACTGAAAAATTAATAGTAGTAAGCAGTCTTAAAGATAGGCTCAAGTCTAACATTTTAGTATTATCCTAGATTCCAGCAGCCTTCTTAGTCCAATGAGCTAAGAGCCTTCAGAATGTTGACAGAATTTCTTAGTTTATTTACACAATCACTATAAGTATGTATTTTCTCATCTCTTTCTTTCATTTCACCACAGAATCTGTATTTATCCTTTATACCATACTTGAATACAAAAGGTTTGGAAGATATTTATTAATTGGTGTATATTAATTGTATGGAGAAAAATTATTGAAATATTTTACACTTTCACATGTTAATGAAGGGACTGATTAACCTGTTTCTGGCTTCCGTCTTTCTCCATTCCCATTGCCTTTCATTTTTCAACTGTTTTCTGTGAATTTCTTTGTGCTGTCTTCAAACATCGACAAAATGTATTAAAGTGCTGTTCACCCATCTTCATTGAAAATTATACAATGCTGAATATAAAAGAAAATCTAAATAAATGGAGACATATAATTTTTGTGGATTGGAGGATACAATTGAACAATAATATAAATTGTCTCCTCCATTTTTTTTTGATCATTCATGGCGCTTGAAATCTGGTCCTGGGCGCTGTCCCTCTGCTCTTCAGTTCAAAGTGAATGCTCTACTCATTGAGCAAATGTGCCACTTCTGGTTTTCTGGTGGTTAATTGGACATAAGAGTCTTATGGACATTTCCATTCCAGCTGGCTTTGAACCGCAATCCTCAGATCTCAGCCTCCTATGCAACTAGGATTACAAGCATAAGACAACAGAGCTCAGGTTCACAGTTTTATTTATGTTTATGACAATTTCTAAAAGCACCTGTCTAGCACTCTTTTAGTCATTGACAAAGGAAAATAAGCTGGAATATATGTCTCTGTCCAATAGTAAAACTCTTTGTGTAAAATTGTTATATTTGTAGAGGAAAGATTATACAGCTCAATGGATCTGTAGGGCACCAGATTATATCCACGTAAATATTATCAAGGAATATTTAGTAAGGGGTAAATCCAAACATTTGAGGAATGATATTCTCTTTAATAAGTGGTGATAGGTTAGACAGTATTTGGGAGAATTAAAAAGTGAACATTGAATTAAACATAACAATTTATTCAAATGTTAAGTTCAAGCAGGATTAAAACGTGGCATATAAAACAAAAAAAGTGATGTGAATTAAAGCAAAGAAATTTGCTTACCAGAAGTGGTGCTATGGCTCAAGTGGTAGAACTCTAGCCATGAGCTGAAGAGCTGAGGGACAGCATCTAGGCTCGGAGTTCAAGGCCCACAACCACCACAACCAACACCACCAATAATAAAAAGAATACTGACTGAAAAAGCAATAGTATTAAGCAGTCATAAAGATAGGCTCAAGTCTAACATTTTAGTACTATCTTAGATATCAGCAGCCTTCTAGTCCAATGAGTTCAATTGTCAAGACATCTTGACCATTTTGGAGACGAAGCATTCTTAAATTTGGCATTAAAATTATAGGAAAGAAAAACGATATAGTTGAGCTCAATAAAAGTGTAAAACAATTTAGTCTGTGAAAGCTCATATACAAGTAGTGAATAGAAGTTGGGAACCGTTGACTCATGTATCTCATCTTAGCTCCTTGGGAGGCTGTGATTTGAGTATTGCTGTTTGAAGGCAGCTCACAAAATAAAGTCCCTGAGAATCTTATCACTGATTAATCAGCAAAATGCCAGAAGTGAGGCATGACTCAAATGGTAAATTGTTTAACAAATGCAAGAAATCTCAGGGACCCTGAGTTCAAGCCTCAGCTGTGAGCAAAGATGATTCCCAGCACCTTCATGGGACTCTGGGAGTTTCAGAAACCCGGGATGCCTCGAGGATACTTTCTCTGAAATATGAAACTTGGGGACAGGATGTGGTAGACCATCCTTCCTGGCCCCAGGGAGGAGGAGAGGAGGTCCCTTGAGCCAGGCCTCAGCTCACTGGCAACCTCATTCACACCTAAGTGGGAATCGAGTGCCACAGAGCTGGTCAGCTGCTGGACAGAGATCTTTGAGAAGATAGGCATTCCACAGTCCCCAGAATCCAGCTAGTACATCATGGCTCACATCCTCGGAGCCAAAAGAGTTAAGTGTGGTGGCACCAGGAGGGTGGGAAGAGGGAGGAGGGAGAATTGTGGGAGAGCTTCATCAGGCTTTGCCCTTCCCCCCGCCCCAGGATGCTTACCTGCATCAAATGGGACTTTTTTGTAGTATTGTCATATGCAGATGCTCATATACTTATCCAACAGTTACAGTGTGCACCATGCTCCTGGGGGAATGCGATCACAGATGAAACGATCCAGTGCTGGTTCAATAGCACATGAAGAAACCTTAGATTGATCTGGATGCCGGTGCTTCACACCTGTCACCTAGCTACTTAGGAGGCTGATTTGGGAGGATTGAGGCTTAAGGCTGGGGCAGGCAATCCTGTAAGACTCTTATTTCCAACTACCAAAAAGAAAACACAAGAAGTGGATGTGTGGCTCAAGTTGTAGTCTGTTGGCCTTGAGTAAAAAGGCTCAGGGACAGCATCCAGGGTACGAGTTCAAGGCCCATGAGTGAGAGAAGAAAGGAAAAAAGAGTGAGAGTAGGGAAGGATGGAGTGAGAAAAAGTGGAATGGAAGAAAGGGGAACAGCCAAGCCTTGGTTTGGAGTCCCTGGATCAAGGGAGCCAACCATTCACAATCTCTGTGGGCACAGTTTCAGAGCCTAAAGCCAGTATGTAGGACCAAGCCACTGACCTATCAGCAACTTCATGAAATCCAGGTGTTGTGTGGTTGCTGACTGCAGAAGGATGTAGACCCTAGGGCTCAGGGTGGGTCACCAGGTTTTAATCTCTCCTGGCCCCACCAAGTTTATTTTCTGGTCATATAAGAGGAAATGGTCCGGGCTGGGAAGGTGGCTCAGTGGTAGAGCGCTTGCCTTGCAATGCTCGAGGCCCGGTGTTCGAATCCTCAGCACCACATAAGCAAAAAGAAAAAAAAGCCGGAAGTGGCGCTGTGGCTCAAGTGGTAGAGCGCTAGCTTTGAGCTGAGGGACAGTGCCCAGGCCCAGATTTCAGGCCCCACGACTGGACCAAAAAAAAAAGAAGAAGAAATGGTCCAACAGCTAGTTAGGTGTTGGGGTGACAGAGTGTCAAGGTAGGGGAGGAAGAAGAAATGGGAGGATGATCCCAGGTCAAGTGTTTCAGGACATTGGAGCCATAATCTCGCATGACAATCTAGACCATCAGTGATAGAGCCTTTGACCAACCATAGGGTTATTAAAAGTCCTGGTGTCTTGGGTTCACCATTGAGCACCTGGCTGTCGTCCACCGCAGGATGCCTGTGCAGTACAACTTTGTCGACTGGGATTTCCAGCGCTCAATCTGAAGATCACAACTCCAGTGTTCATTTCAAGACCAGAGACAGAGGTAAGTGTGCCACTGGCATAGGACAGCCAGGGAATGAGGGTGGGAGTCAGGACCTGTGTTGCCCGGAGACTTCCTCTAGGGGGCGCTACGACCCTGTGACTGCCGTTTTCAGAGGCAGAGGTGGGTCTCTTTGCTGGCTCAGCCTTTAGTCTAGATGGCAGATCTGGGATTCAGAGAGGGCAGGCTGGTGGTGGGGCAAGCTTGGGGAGGATGGTGGGAAAACAAGAGGCACTGAGCTCTGAGCAGGGTTGTTTCTTTGAGGATACTCACAACCTAGGAACATGCCTGAGATGGATCAGCCCTTTTCCCCTTCCTGAGAGCGACGGACCTAGAGCCTTACAGTCTGCATCTCTTGGCCAAGAAATGCTTTTGTTCCCACATCCTGTGGTTGGATAACTAGAACTCACCTCACTGCTCAGTGTTGAGGCAGGACAGTGAGAGATCCTGAGTCTTTCATAAGGTCAGGGGATCCTCAGTATGAGATTGTAATTGAATGTCCTAACTTGGAGCATGGTCAGTCCCATCTAATACTGCCATGACGTAGGACATAGAATCTAGAGAATCAGAGCCGAATAGGGTCTGTTCTGGGAGTCTTGAGTATTATGTGTGAGCTTTCAGCTCCCGTATGCCCACCTGCTTCCCATTCTTGGGTGGGTCTTTGCTAGAAAAACTTGAAACTAGGGACTGGGTCTTATCCGTTGTCTCTTATGCTCAAAGCTATCACTCTATCATTTGAGCCACAGCTCCACTTCCAAATCTTTTGGATGTTTAATTGGGGATAAAGAGTTCTCATGGAATTCGCTACCAAAGGTGGCTTCCAACTGCAGTCCTCAGATCTCAGTCTCCTTAAGGGATAGGATGACAGGCATGGAAAAATACGTTTGGCCTGTTGCCAGTAGCTCATGGCTGTCATCCTAGGTACTCAGGAGGTGAGATCTGAGGTTCACAGATCATGGCCAGCCTGCTCAGGGAAGACCCTGAGACATTTTTTTCCAACAAACCACCAGAAAACTGGAAGGGGTGCTGTGGCTCAATTAGTTGAGTGCTCATCTTAGCTGAAGAGCTCATGGATAGCACCGAGGCCCAGAGTTCAAGCACCACAACAGAAAAAAGAAAGTAAGACATCTTTGCCTGCAAAGGATGGTGGAGGTGTGGGGGAGAGTGGGGTGTGTGCTGTGGTGGGAGACCAGGTTCTGGCCTCACTGTACAGACATTTCTAAGAACTCCCCAAGTTTGCTCCAGTTTGAAGCCACAGCTTCAAGAGGACATGGCCTGTGGCAGGCAGGGAGTGGGCAAATGCGTGCAGGGGTGAGATTGTTGTGTTTTTATCCTCTCCATTGAAGGATGGATTTGAGTGCTGGATGTCAAAGTCTCAAATAAAGGGTTGCAAGAAGTTTGTGGCCTGAGGAGATGGGTTTCCTCTGGGTATATGAAGGTGGCTGAAGCCGGAAGCCACTGGTGCCTCACAACTCTCATCCTAGATACTCAGAAGGCTGAGATGTGAAGAATGTGGGTCCAAGCCAACTTGGGTAGAAAAGTCTGTGAGACGTGATGACCAAAGGATCAACCAGGGAACAGGACGTGGTGCTGTGGTTCAAGTGGGAGAATGCTCACCTTCATCTGAAGAGCTGAGGGACAACACCGTGGCCCAGAGTTCAAACTCCATGACCAACCACAAAAAAAGAGGTGACTAAGTTTTCTGCATACCAATGTGTACAGTAGGATATGCCATGCTGGTCGATGAGACATTCGAGATATGAGAGAGGCTCAACCTAACGGAGGGAGTTTATGGTTCTGTTCTCAGGGACTGCTGAAGCCTTGGGCTTTTCGTGTGTGTGTGTCTGTGTGTGTCTCTGTGTGTGTGTCTGTGTCTGTGTCTGTGTATGTTTGGAGGTAGAAGAACTGGGCCTTGAACTCAGGGCCTAGGTGCTGTTCCTGAGCTTTCGTGCTCAAAGCTAGTGCTCTGACACTTGAGCCACAGCTCCTTCTCTGGCTATATGGTGGTTCACTGAAGATAAGAGCCTCAGAGACTTTCCTGTGCAGGCTGGCTTTGAACAGTGATCCTCAGACTTCAGCCTCCTGAGTATCGAGGATGACAGACAGGAACCACCTGTGCCAGCTTTGTGTGTGTGTGTGTGTGTGTGTGTGTGTGTGTGTGTGTGTGTGTGTGTAGAAGTTGGTTGTAACAAGGAGCACTGGACCCTTTGATAACTTCTAACTGCAATCTTTGGGGGGTGCATGTGCTTTGTGACTGAGGTGTGGGGGTCTGGAAGGGTGAGATGCTTGAAGGGGACTCAGCACCGTTAAATTATAAGACCAAGGGGTCTTTGTGCCCTGGAACTGTCTACTCCCTGGGGTATGGTTTGTGGCAGAGGGAGCTTGGGAGAGCCTGGGAGTGAGGCCTGCAGGGGGTGGCTCCCCAGGGGGACAGAGACAGCAGCTGATTCTTGACCACAGTTGAAGTTCTGGGTTGGGCATGGAACCTTCAGACCTCAGTATCCTCACAGGACAGTTGTGAGGAAACAAGGGATCAATACAGGGGGATCTCTGGGACAGAGCCAGGCATAGAGGGAATGGTCATCAGATAAGGTTCTTGGCAATTCTGTGAGCATATGACAGGAAGATATCTGGAAAGGGCTCAAATGGGCCCTGTTATTTATGGTGCCACAGGTATGGGATTATAAAACAAAACATGGCTTTCTTTCATCCTTACCCTATCCACGTGAGGAAGGGGAACTTTCACTGTTCAGTTTTGCTGCTGGGGAAAATGAGGCATGGAGAAGCTGGTTAACCTACTCATGACCCCCAGCTGAAAGAAAGCTTGACCTGACTTCACTGCCATACTCTCTAGGACAATGGGTGCTATTCAGTCCACTTCTTGTGGTGGGAAGTCCACTGCTTGTCAGTCATGGGGCTTGAACTCTGGGCCTGGACGCTGTTTCCAAGCTCCTCAGATCAAGGCTAGCACTCTACCACTTGAGCCACAGCACAACTTCCAGTTTTCTGGTGATTCTTTGGAGATAAGAGTCTCACAGACCTTCTTGCCAAGGCTGGCTATGAACCATGATCCTCATATTTCAGCCTCCTTTGTAGTTACCATTATAGGGCTTAAGTGTAATTCCAACTCTCTCCTCTCTCTCTCTCTCTCTCTATCTCTCTCTCTCTCTCTCTCTCTCTCTCTCTCTCTCTCTCTCTCATCAGAACTCTCTGTCTCTCCCTCACACAGGAACTTGTTGAATGGGTGCTGGAGGAGGTGGCCCAGCGTCGCCATGTGTGGCTGGGACCCAAGGTGGCCCTCTCATTCTGGAGGTAGGCTGTGGGTCAGGAGCTTTCTTGCTCAGGCTGTTGAACTCACTCCCTCAGGTAAGCCCATCTGTGCCTGGGCTAGAACGTGATGGTTATTCATTGTCAGTTCATCTGGTGAGTCCTTCCTCACTACCCTCTTCTAAGACAGTTAAAGGAAAGTGGATGAGGAGGCATCATGTTATCCAACTGCACAGCCTAATCCCGGGCCTCTGATCCTCACTGTCACCTATCTGGCCAGACCCTGATTATAAGAAAATGAATTCACTCTATGTCTACTTTGCTTTGTTGGGGTGTGTCTTTTCAGGGAGGGGATATGGTGTGCAGAAGAAAAACCCCAGACCTGATACCTCCTGGGGGATATTTGTTCTGGTGACAGAGCCAAGTCATTGCTGTGGATAAGGAGGAAGCCACAATCAGACTGACCCGGAACGATGCTCAAAGGTAGGTAGGCTGTTGAAGTATCAAACCCATTCATGTCTGCTCCTAACTCACAACAACGGGGATGCAGTGCGGATGGCTCAGCAATGGCCCTAGGGAATTATAAATGGATGATGGCGGTCAGGTGTTGGTGGCTCTAGCCTGTCATCCTGGCTATTCGGGAGGCTGAGTTCTGATGGTGTTGACTGAGAGCCAGCCCAGGCAGGGAGATTCTTATCTCCCATAAACCACCTACCCCCCACCACAAAAAAGATATATATGGTGCTGTGGATCAATTTGTAGAGCCTCAACCTTGAGTAAAAGAAGCTCAGTGATGAAACTGAGGCCCTGAATCCAAGCCCTGGGACTCCAAAAAAAATAAAATAAATGAATAGTGGGCACCGGTTATCTTAGTACCAAAAAGGATGGATTCATTCTTCTCTCTGGTACTTGTAGCCAAAGGTAAGGGGCTTACCTTGATGTTCCTCTAAACCTCTTCTCTCTATTATCTCTCCCAGCTTCAGTTGCAGGATAGAATTCAGATCATCCCACTTGATGTGACCTTATGAACTCTTCCCTACCCACTTTCCTTGGTGTGGAGATCGTGGATGTACTTACTACTGGGAGAATGAAGCACCGGAGAGTTGGGGGTAGGTATCCCTGAAACTCATACTCTCACAAACACACTCACATAGGCCAACTCAGACTAGCCTTTTCCAAAGACATTTTATCTCCTTGGATTAACTGACCTAGGAGAGGAACTTGATCCCCTGTAAATGACTATTTTAATTAGGGCTTGCTAGTTGACACGAAATAAACAGAAGTTCAAAAGAAAGGCTCTGGTGCTTGTCATATCTTGCTCAGGCTCACGCCTGACATACTGGTTCTTCAGTAGGCAGAGATCTGAGGTGCAAATATCGAAGCCAGCCATAAGCTAGAAAGCAAGTGAGACTCTACTCTCCATGGAACCACCAAAATGTTAGAAGTGGAGCTGTGGCTCAAGTGCTGGAGCATCAGCCTTGAACAGAAAAACTCAGAGAGACAGCACCCAGATCCTCACTTCAAGCCTCATTTCTTGCCCACAGACTGCGTGGGCCTCAAGTGCACTTTCATGGAGTGTGATACAGCACAGGTCCCTGGGTAGTGCATCAGAGCCTTCAGAAATTGGGTGGTGAAAGCCAGGCTTTCCCCTTTGAGCATTCTCAATCTACACCAGCCGGATGGAAGAGAATGACAAGGCCAGTATTGTGTAGAGCTGAGAAGATCCCCGCCCCCCTCCCTGCCAGGGCAATTGGATCAGGATTCTTAAAGGCAGCACTTGAAAGGGGGTCTTTCTTAACAAGGAGGATCTGACAGGAAGCATAGAGAGTAAAGATGCTGTAGATAAAGGACAACGTATTGGAGCATGTTCATTTCCAGCCAGGGCTGCTGGTGAGAAACTCAGTACAGATGTACAAGATTGTCACGGGACAGGCCCAAGAGGTCACATAAGAACACTATCCAGGATTGGGATTGTGTCTTAGCAGTAGTGGGCTTGTGTAGAGCACAGGAAACCATGGGTTCAATTCCTAGGTCCCACATACACAGAAAAAGCCAGAAGTGGCACCAAGAGAGTGCTTGCCTCAAGCAAAGGAAGCTCAGGGACAGTGCCTGGGCCCCCAGGCCAAGCCCAAGGACTGTCAACATAAAACAGCACTCCAAGGGACATGGGTGATAGGTGGATTCTTATGCCCTGTAGCTCTTAGTAGATCCATCCATGTGTCATGTCCCCTTCTTTTACAGAGGGGAGATGGACACTTCTTCTACCCTGGGCACCCCTGGTTATCAGCATCCCTCCAAACATCTTCCACCAAAACTTGGAGCAGCCAGCCCTAGAAATCCTCAGGTACTGGTTGGGTGGGGCGGGGAGATACAGGCTCCAGAAGTCCTAGTGGGTCTGATCTGCCCCGGAAGACCAGGCCATCCAGAGGAGGTGGATGGGAACTTAGAGATGGGTAGCGATGTGAAGGGGGCCCTTTAATGCCCATGTCCCCACCAAGATTCCGAGCCTCCCTGTCCCTGAATGAGATAGCGGAGTGTCTAAGTGGTAGTTTCTAGAGGAGGACTAGGTGGAAATTCTAAAGAATGAGACACCATAAGCCCTGCTCTGGTGGCTCACACCTGTCATCCAGGCTACTTGGGAGGCTGCGATCCAGAGGATCTTGTTTCCCAGTGCAGGCAGGAAGCTCCCATGAGAGTCTCATCTCCAATCTCCAACCAGAAGTGGCACCATGGCTCAAGTTGTAGACCACTGGCCTTGAGCAAAAAATCATCATCAGGGACAGTACCCAAGCCCGGAGTTCAAGCTCTTCTACCAGGAAAACAGAAAGACACCCCTTGCTTGCAAGAGATGGTGAAGGAGTGGGGTTGCTGTGGTTGGGAGACCAGGTGCTTGCTTCAGTGTACAGACATTTCTAAGAACTTCTCAGGTTTTCCCGAGTGTGAAGTCATAGCATGGTGGGCGTTACCTTACCAAGAACTACAGAGGTTGTGGCCTGTCTAAGGCAGGGAGTGGGCGAATGGGAGCAGGTGTGGGAGGGTAGTTTCAACTATATTGTCTCCACCCAAGAAAGAATGGTTTTGGATGCTGGTATCAAAGTCTGAAGTGAAGGGTTGCATGTGCCTTGTGGCCCGACAAGTTTGGTTTCCCCTGGGTGTAAGAAGGTGGTTGAAGCAGGGAGCTGCCATTGATTCACAACTGTCATCCTAGCTACTCAGGAGGCTAAGATCTGAGGATTATGGTTCAAAGCCTGCTTGGGCAGAAAAGTCTGTGAGACTTTCAGAAAAACCAGAAGTGGTGCTGTGGCTCCAGTGGTAGAGTGCACACCTTCAGCTGAAGAGCTGAGTTTTGTGGGAAGGCCAAAGTTCAAACCCCATGACCTACAACCAAAGATAAGGTGGGTGAGTTTTCTTCATAGAGGTGTGTACAGAAGGAAATGCCATGCTGTGTGATGAGCCATTCCAGATGTGTGAGAGGCTCTGTGATTTGCCTACATTTGGTCTGGGGACAGTAGTGCCATCTTCTCAGAGTTTGGGATGTTCAGGTGCTCAGGGACTGCTGAGGCCTTGGGCTACCCATGAGTGTGTGTGTGTGTGTGTGTGTGTGTGTGTGTGTGTGTGTATTTTTCCCTCATCTTTCTCTGTCCACTTCCTGGGTGCTTGTTTGCCTCTTTCTGACACTGCTCCATGGCAACTTTGCCTTTAGTCCCCATCAGGGTCTACAATGAGTCCTAAATTGTCAGAGACCTGCACATTCCAGCTTGTCTTTGTGGCCCAAGTCCAGCTGTCCATATCTTTGTCTGCCTCCAGGGGATTCTGGGTCTGCAGGGCTGGCTGGCATAGTTTCGTGCCTTCCTCTTGAGGTGGGGGGCAGGGTCAGTCATGCGATGTCCTGTCTTTTTCCTCAGCTGGGCTTCTGGAGGTATGTCATACTTCTAGCAGTCTGACAGTGGAGTGGGGGAAGGGTGTTTGCCAGTGGCTCTGGAAAATCCAAGCTTGATAGCTGACTAAAGGCTGCCCACACAAGGTGGATTTGGGCCTACATGGGAGGTGAGGCCAAGGGGGGTTGGAAGTATTGGTCGGTGTCTAGGAAATGTCAATGTACATTTCTGGAGGCAAGTATTTTTTCCAGCCATAGTTGGGACTCTTAGGTACTTCTAGACAATTCTGGATGCCCAGAACACAGAGGCACAGACTTTAGATTCCAGGGCCAGGGAACTGGGGGATGAGAGACTGGTATGGCCAGTACCTCAATGTTCTGGGGCATTAACCTTGACCTGGCTATGCCCCCCTTGTGTAAGTTCACTTCTTAACCCAGTGCTGGCCACACACCGGCCACTTGTGCTGTGGAAGTGGCAGGAGCAGAAGTGAGATCTAGGATGAGCAAAATCTGGATTTATGGCCTGATTGGGGTGGGAGGTGGTGTCTTACAAAAATCTTAGAGCTGGAACTCAGAGTTTGTCACTGTCCCTGAGCTTCCTTTGCTGAAAGCTAACACTCTAACACTTGAACCACAACTCACCTTTCATCTTTTTTAGTAGTTTAGTAGACAGAAGTTTCTCACGTATTTTCCTGCCTGGGCTGGCTTTAAGTTGCCACCCTAAGAGCTCAGCCTCTTGAGTAGCTAGGATTGCTGGTATGAGCCACTGGCATAGGCTGCAAGGATGTCTTTTCATACTCTCTTCTGTTCTAACAGCTGTCTACTTGCCCTGGCTTAGATCTCTGACCTCCATGTCAGCTCCCACCAGCCCCTGATTATGTGGATAATATAAACATCAAACCTGATCCCATTTCTTTGTTCTCAGGGGAGGAGTTTATGTTTTGTCTGAAGCCTGGGGTAGGAGGGGTAAATGTAGATGGATGATCAACTGGGAGAGAGGTAGTCTGTTTTAGCCAAGGAGGAGTTTGGCCAAATGCTAATAGCTCATGCTCTCATATTCCTAGCTCCTCAGGAGTATGAGATATGAGGATTGATATTCAGAGGCAGCCCAGCTAGCAAAGTCTGTGAGACTCTTTTCTGCAAATAACCACCCGAAGGCTGGAAGAGAAACTGTGGCTCAAGTGGTAGAGTGCTAGCCCTGAATGAAAAAAGTGAGGGAGAGAGCCCAGGCCCTGAGTTCAAGACCTAGTACCAAGATGTGTACGAGAATGTGTGCATTCACATACACACACACACAGGAAGATGGTAATGATGAGCTGAGCTAGAACTGGGGTCAGTCTTGAGTCATATTCATAGTAAACTCTCAAGCCAGATCAAGTGGTTTCTCCCTAAGTCCTCCTTGGGCTGAGTGGTTGGCCCATGGCAGTAAGTTCCATGGAACATGCCCCTCCATCCATGCACAGGGCCACAGGACCAAGGGAAGGACACTAAGGATGCTCCT
This sequence comes from Dipodomys spectabilis, assembly GCF_019054845.1. Classification (NCBI taxonomy): domain Eukaryota; kingdom Metazoa; phylum Chordata; class Mammalia; order Rodentia; family Heteromyidae; genus Dipodomys; species Dipodomys spectabilis. The sequence goes on from NW_024870691.1 coordinate 1,470,730, forward strand.
TTGTAGTCAGCCTACAATTGCCGACCTTCATCTGCCCCCTTCCACCCCCTGGTGAGGAAAGCAGTGGTCTGATCACTGGGACTCCTGGGATAGTGACTGCTACAAGCAGCAGCCAGCCAGCTGTGGATTCCGGAGCCTACAAGCCTTTCATGAGCTCAACTCCACACCTGCCCAAGTTGTGCCTGACAAACTCACACTCTTGTGATGCCCACGTGAGCAGGCGTTACCTGGTGTGACATCTTGCAGCTCCTGCTCCTCCTGGCCTAGAACCGTGGTCTGAGACATCGAATTACTGCTCAGATCGACATTGCGCCCATGACAGATGCTTTTCTGATGAGCTCTATACCCCAAGGCTCGACCCTTCTTTGGTACTGTGGCCGATCTATAGGCAATGGCCTCCAAAGAGGCTGCTCTCAAGACTTGTAGGAGATCTAGATATTGGGAGACCCTCAGGGGTCCACTGGAAAATACTCTTCCTAGAGCCACAGAGTAAGACCAAGCAGGCTAGGTGTTGGTCATGGGGCTTGAACTCTGGGCCTGGGCACTGTGCCCCAGCTCTTCAGCTTACCACTTGAGGTACAGAGCCACTTCTGGTTTCTGGAGGTTCCTTAGAGATCAGAGTCTCCCAGACTTTCCTGCTCAGACTGGCTTTGAACCGCAATACTCACATCTCAACCTTCTGAGGAGCTAAGAGTACAGGTGTGATCTACGAGAGCCTGGCTGATCTGGCCTTTCACCACAGTGGACTAGGAGCTCTTCAAAGCTTTTCTTTATATTTTAGGTGACAGTACTGGGGACTGAACTCAGGGGTCTGGGCTCTGGTCTCTTAACTTTTTCCCTCAAGGTTAGCTCTCTACCAATTGAGCCACAACTCCATTCCTGGCTTTTGGTAGTTCATCGGCAAGAAGAGTCTCACTAATTTTCCTCCCCTGAGCTGGCCTGACCCATGATCTCTATCTCACTCTGCTGAGTAGCTAAGCTTTACAGGGGTTGAGCCACTGGTGGCATTGGGCTAGAAGCTTTTCTTAAGCAAGAGTTCTTCCCTGCGTTTGTACTGACTCCTCCAGGCAAAGGAATTCTGAGGGTCAGGAGCTGTGAAAAATAGGCTTCCAGCCACCAGAAATGGCAGGGGTCCGTGGTGAAAAGCCAAGCTATTCTTCTCCCGGGCCCCATTCTGGGATCCCACCCTCTGCCCTGTGACTCAAGTACAAACCTTGGCCCAGCCATGAATGTCCTGACAGACTCTTCTGAAGCCACAGAACCTTCATTCCACCCACAAAACCTGCTCTACAGCACACCGCAAGACCTTTGCCCATGCTTTACCTTCTGCCTGAGGCTCTCTGTCCTGTATCCACATCTTAGAACTCCTGTGGAAATTTGGCATTGGTTATATCACCTCCTGGAGCAAGTCTTATGTTCCCTTATCCCTCTTTTTTTTTAAATATTGAGTTGCTAGAGATGGAACTTGTGCAGGGTGACTGGCAAATGCTCTATCTTGATGTGTGTGTGTGTGTATGTGTGAGTGCGTGTTTGCCAGTCCTGGGGTTTGAATTCATGGCCTGGATTCTATCTGATACCTGAACTTTTGTGCTCAAGGCACTGTACTACTTGAACCACATCTCTACTTCTGGCTTTATGGGTGTTTAATTAGAGAAAAGTGTCTCATATAGACTTCCCTGCTTCCAATTGGGATCCTTAAATCTCAGCCTCCTGACTTGCTTACAGAGGTGAGCCACCAGCAGTTTCCCTCTACTCTACCTCTTACCTATAACCATGGCCCTTCTCTGAGTCCCACAAGAGTATGTCATACTGGGCTCATTTTTTTTTTTTTTTTTTGCCAGTCTTGGGTCTTGAACTCAGGGTCTGGGTATGTTCCTGAGCTTCTTTTGCTCAAGTCTAGCACTCTATCACTTAAGCCACAGTGCAACTTTTGGCTTTTTCTGTTTCTTTGGTACTGAGTAATCGAACCCAGGACTGAGTGTGTGCTAGGTAAGCACTACACCACTAAGCCACATTCACAGCTCACTTCTCATGGGAGTTATGAGGGTGGGATTTAGTGGCATACCCCTTTGGCAGAGAAATTGTTCACTATTTAATATCTTTGCCAAGATTTGGGACCAGCCTGAGACTCGGCAATGACAAATGATAAATGAGTTATAGTCACCAGGCCCCAGAGGTCTAAGCTCACATCCTACAGAGGGATAGAGACTATGGAGCCAGAAACTTCGACAACTCCTACAGTCTAGGAACTGTGATCTCTCTGGAGGCAGTGGCTTGCTGCTAGGTGTCCCGATGGGAGACTTAAGCCAGAATATAAGACTTCAGTTATTAAATGGCAGAGAAGGATGCTTTGGTCAAGCCACAAGCTCAGACTGAGTACTCTTCAGGGCTTGTCCCAGCTTGACCAGGTTGGGGGGCTGGCCATGGGCAACCTGCTGAATGCCCATCATCCATACATCATACATCCATATATAGAGACATGCAGTTATTGCCTCATTTGGGGGGTGGGCAGTTCCCGGTTTGTACTATGAGCCTAGGCCCTGTCCCTGAGCTCTTTTTGTTCAATGGTAGTGCTCTGCCCTTGAGCCACAGCTCCATTCATTTTTTTCTTGTGATATCTTAGAAATAAGAGTCTCACAGACTTTCCTGCCCCCTCTGAATTCAAATTGGCATTCTCTACATCTCAGCCTCCTGAGGAGCTAGTATTACATGCAGGAGCCCATGGCTCCTGGGTTTCTTTTCTTCTTGTTGTTCTTTTTTACAATTGTAACAATCTGAAATCTTGATGGTGTCATTTCAATGATTTGCATTCAAAGTAAACTACCCAGGCCTGGAGTTCAAATGATAGGACTGCCACCCACAAATGGAAGGAGATCCTTCCTATTCATGGGAATACTAATGGAATATTATCAAAGTAATAAACTTGCAGTTAATCCATGATTCTATTTTAGAATACCACACAAAGGTTATTGGATATATATCTTCCATTCCAGCACCATGGTATAATTCCCCTAATGGAAGTCTATTGACTAATTTTTAATTAATGCTATTATAAGTATTCAAACGTGATACTTCATTAAATGGAGGCACTATTTAGTAATGAATAATTAGTAATTATATATGAACATATATAATTTAATATCCTCACCTTCCCTCTCTCTGTATGCATATATATATCTACATATCTATCTATCCATCTATCCATCTATCTATCTATCTATCTATCTATCTATCTATCTATCTATCTATCTATCTATCTCTATCTATCTATCTGTCTGTCTGTCTGTCTGTCTGTCTATCTATCTATCTATCTATCTATCTATCTATCTATCTATCTATCTATCTATCTATCTATAAAGCACTACTATGGCTTGATTACAGGTCCTCAGAACTCCTGGAAGCTCAGTTTGCCAGAGGCTAGTGTGCTAAGACTGTAACCCCATTTATGGATTGGCCATTGAAGGCAGTGAGTTGAAATCCCAACATGGCCAAAAATTTATTCGTGGATTAAGAAGCCACTTTTGACATATTTATTTTTTCCTTCTCTGAGAAAGTCCTGGGTCTCAGTATGATACATAATCCATATGCGGATATATCCTATGTGATATGATGTAATAAGAAATGTTGTATGTGTAATAATACTAAATAAATAAGGGTAATAAGCATCGGATACAGTAAACCCATGTATGTAAATAGATCTCATATATTAATATTCCTTTTTCCAGTGCTGGGGCTTCAATTCAGGCCCTGAGAACTGCTCTGAATTTCTTGTTTTCAAGCACGGTGAGCCTTTGCCCTTCACCTACAGTGCCACAGATTTATCCAAATATAAGGCCTGCCAGGAAAATGGTGCAAATTCCAAACCAGGGCTTTATTATTGTTGTTATTATTATTGTTAGCCGAGCACAGGGCTTGCACTCAGGTCTTGGCATTTCTGTCACAGCAGACCCTTGTATCCGAAGACCCGAGTTCAAATCTTGGGGCTGGCAAAAAAAATAAAATAAAATAAAAAGGAGAAGCATAAAACTGAGAAGTTCAAGAAGGTGGTTTTACTTTTTTTTTCCTTTGTATTGTAACCATCCTGGGTCTAAATGACAAGTCCCAGAAAGTGTACATGACCTTGCATTGCTGATGTTTGGCAAGCTATTAAGGAAGCCATACCGAAACTGGCAACTTAGTTCTGGAGGTCGAATCCCGGGACTGCCGCTAATGAATGGTGGAGATTCTAAGAAAACCATTCCCATATACGTCCATACAAATGGAATGTTATAAAAGTAACAATTAAATTGGTAGTTAGTGTATGACTATAAAATTACACACAACAATTATACCACACTGACTAATTTTCAATTAAACCTTTATTTTGTATTCAACTATGATAGTTAAAAAAAGCAAGGAATAATTTAATTGCCAATAATCGGTAGTAATATTGTATATGCAATTTCATAGCATACAGACATATGTCTCTTGTTTTATGCATATACATCTATCTATCTATCTATCTATCTATCTATCTATCTATCTATCTATCTATCTATCTATCTTTCTATCTACCAATCTACACATTTATCTGTTTACACACTTGTCACTACTGGGGCTCAGTGGTAGAGTGCTCGCCTAGTACATGCAAAGTCCTAGGGTCGATTCCTCACTACTGTGTGCATAGATAAATCTGGAAGTCGTGCTTTTGCTCAAGCAGCTGAGCACTAGCTGAGCATAAAAGTTTAGAGACTGTGTGTCAAGACTCTTACTCAAGACCCAGGAATGGCACCAAAAAAGATGGAATATTCTGACTGCAACTATTTAAGGATATCACTGCAAATAGCTCATCACAGAGCAAGTCTGGAGTCTGGTGCAGACAGCTGCTGTCTCACCTGCAAACCAGCTGCACAGAACCAGATGCTGCTGCCTCGCTCACCCCTGTCATCCAACATACTTGGGGGCTGAGATCTGACACTGGTGAGTATAAAACCCAGCCCTGGCAGGAAGTCTGCGAAACTCTGAACTGTGGCTCAAAGTGGTAGAGCTCTAGCCTTGAGCAAAAGATCTTAGGACATGGGAAGGAATGTGAAGGGTAAACAAAGGAGGAGGCTGCAATGCTTGATAAGAAATGTACACATTATCCTGCCCATGTAATTGTAACCCCTCTGTACAGTATGTTCACAAATAAAATGAAAAAAAAAAAGATCTTAGGACAGTAACCAGGCTTTCAATGCAATCCCCATGGCTGACTCCACCTCCCTCCAAAAAAACTCCTCTAAATCATTAGATGTGAACTTTGTGTGGTTTATGATGTGTTTCTGAAAGAATGGTGATATTGATGAAAACACCCTAATTCTGCTGACAATGTGTGGGATACAGCTATGTGATGAGTCCTTCATGAGGTTTCGTGTGCTGAGTCCTACTTTCATCTGGTTCTTGTAAGAGCACCAAAGTCAGATGATTGTGCTGTAGAGAAATTCGAGTCTCAGATATGTCCCCACATCAGGGCCAAAATTATGTTTGTCTCTTGCAGACAATTGTTTGGGTTTATTTTTCTCGGTCGGGAACCTTGAACTCAGGGCCTAGCCCCTGACCCTTCCCTGTTGGGCTCATGTCTAGCCCTCTACCACGTGGAGCCAAGGACCCCTTGCAACACAGTGTTACAGTCTAGGTATCTGCAGTTGAGGTCTGTCTTCCTGCCTACCCAGGAAGCTGAGATATGATGATCTCGGTTCCAAACTATCCCAGACACAAAAGGTCCCATGAAACTATAATCTCCTTTTTAGCACTTAGAAACTTGAACTGGAAGCTGGGTGCTGGTGACTCGCATCTGTCATCCTAGCTACTCAGGAGCCTGAGAGTTGAGGGTCACAGTTCAAAGCCAGGCTGGGCAGGAAATTGCTTGAGAGGCTTCTCTCCAGTGAACTACCAAAAACCTCCAGGGATGCTGTAGCTCAAGTGGTAGAGCGATTGGCTTTTGCTGAAGAACTCAAGGACAGCGTTCAGGCCTAGACATAAATTCCTCCAACTTCCAAAAAGAAGAAAGAAAGAAACCTGAAGTGGAGTGCTGGGAATGTGTCTTAGGTGTAGAGTGTTTTGCCTGTATGAATCCCTGGGTTTAATTCCTTAGTACCACATACTAGAAAAAGCCTGAAGTGGCTATGTGGCTAAAGTGATAGAATGCTATCCTTGTACCGGAGAAACTCAGGTCCAGCGTTCCGGTCCTGAGTTCAAGCTCCAGGACAAGTGTATGCACACACATACATGTGCACACAGACACACACACACACAGACACACACACACACACACACAGATACACACACACACACATACACAAAAACAAACACAGATACCAGAAGTGAAGGTGTGACACCAAATGGTAAAACACTGAGCTTCTATTCTGAGCTCATGGTCAGCACCCAGGCTCTGTGTTCAAGCCCAAAACCTAGCCATCCGTGGCCAAACTAGGAGAGGTCAAAGGTTTCAAAACTTGATGAGCATCACCAGCCCCAAATGACAGGGAGCATTGTGATATTACACATGTGCTTAGATTTAGCAAGCTTCCAGAAACCAAGGAAGCCACCGTTGTCAATAATGAATCATTTCATTATGTTCAGCTCCCTTGTTTTCTGCCAAAAGGACCCCTGAAATAATTGTAGCAGGTTATTTTAACACTGGAACACAGTCTGAAAAAGACAGGATAAATGCAGGGAACTTGGCCTGCCACGGGAGGTGGCACAAATGAAGGTTTCCTGTCAAAACAGCATTGGGGAGAGAGATAGCTTGGGGTACAAAGAGGCCTTTTTCTCCTGGCCTTTAGAGCCTGCCCACACTCCTCCTCACTAATTGGCCTGGATTGAGTTGTTTATTACACAGCTGTACTGGAGTGAGGCCTTTTGTCTGCGTGTTCCAACAATGAGGCAGACTTCCTCCAGCAGCCTGGGGTGTGCAGAAAACCTCAGGCTACACTGGGAACAGTGAGGGGAGCCCCGGAACATGCACTGTCTTAAAAGCACGGTCTGTGGTTTGAAATCATTCTATTCAAAGCAAATTTTCTAGCTGGATGACTTTCATCATAGGGACTCTGGACCTTTACCGATAGAAATGCATGCATACATACATGGGGAAACATGGAGTTACTTGTTTTTTATTTTGCTTTTTTTTGGCAGGTCCAGGGGTTGTATTATGAGCCTAGGCACTATCCCTGAGGTCCTTTTGTTCAAGGGTAGCGCTCTTTCCTTGAGCCACAGCCCCACTCATGACGAGTTTTTATTCCTTTGATCCCTCAGAAATAAGAGTGCTGTGGACTTTCCTGTCCTGGCTGAATTCAAACTGGCATTCTCTACCTCCCAGACTCCTGATGAACTAGGATTACAGGCAGGAACAAATGACACCTGGCTTTCTTTTCTTCTTGTTCTTTTTTTCATTATGACAAACTGAAATATTCACAGTGTCATTCTAATGGTATGCATTTTGAAGTAAACTACCCAGGCCTGGAGTTCCAATGCCTGGACTGCCACCTACAAATGGAGGGAGATCTTGAGAAAGTCTTTCCTATTCATGTGAATGTTTAATGGAGTGTTATGAAAGTAACAATTGAATTTGCAGTTAGTTCATGATTGTTTTATAGAAGGCCACACAAAAATTATTGGAGTATGTCTTCCATTTTAGCTATTTTGTATAATTCTCCCAATTATAGAATACTGACTACTTTTACATTAATGCTTTAATAAGTATTCAACAATGATACTTCATTAAATGGAGGCATAATTTAATAATAATTCATAATATATATAACTTAATATCCTCACACTGTCTCTCTCTCATATATATTACAAACTACACATCTATTTATCTATCTATAACTATATCTATATCCATATCTATATCTACACCTATATCTTTATCTATCAACCACTACTCTGGCTTGTTTCCAGGTCCTCAGAACTGGTTGGCAGCTCAGTTTGCCAAAGGCTTTTGTACTACAACTGATCCTTTCATGAATTGGGCATTGTGGGCTGTGAGTTCAAATCCCAGCATGGCCAAAATTTTGTATGTGGAGTCAGAAGCCAATTTTTACACATTTTTTTCCTTCTCTATGAAAGTCCTGGGTCTCAGTATGATGTATAATCCATATTCAAATAAATCCATGTTATAAGATTAAATAAATGTTATATATGTAATAATACTAAATAAAATAAAAAAATATGGGTAATAAATGTCATATGGAGTAAACCCATGTATGTAAATAGATTTCATATATGAATATTATTTTTTTCAGGGCTGAGGCTTGGATTGGGCCCTGGAAACTGGACTGAAATTCTTGTCTTCATTGACGGTGAGCTTCCTCTCCCCCACAGTGCCACAGTTACCCAGACCCTGAGTTCAAATCCCAGGCCAGCAAGAAAAATGGTGCAAATTCCAAGCCAGGGCCTTAAGTTTTTTTGGCCAGGCCTGGGGCTTGAACTCAGCTCGTGGTAACTCTTCCTCACCTTCCTCATCGTAGGCTGAGGTGCAGCCTCTGGACCCACAGCCCATCCTAGATCCTAGGACCCGAATTCAAATCTTGGGACTGGCAAAAAAAAGTGCTGGGAAGGTAGCTCAGTAACAGAGCAGTAATAGAGTCCTTGCCTTGCATGCATAAGGCCATGGATTCGATTCCTCAGTACCACATAAGCAGAAACAAGCCAGAAGTAGTGCTATGGCTTAAGTGGTAGAGCGATAGCCTTGAGCTGAAGAGTTGAGGGACAGCACCGAGACCCAGAGTTCTGACCCCAAAACCAAAAAGAAAAAAGAAGAAAAGAGAGGGGTAAAAAAGGAGAAGGTTAAAACTGGGAAGTATCAGAGGCGGTTTTACATTGTTTTTTCCTTTGCATTGCAAGCAGGGCTCGGAAAGTGTAAATGACCTTGCACTGCTGAATTTTGGTGGGCTATCTGGGAAGCCATAACCGAAACCAGAAACCTAGGCCTGGGGTATGAATACCAGGACTCCCACCTATGAATGGCAGGATATCCTAAGAAATGCATTCCGATATACATCCTTATGAATGGAATGTTGTAAAGTAACAATTACATTAGTGTATGATTATATTATAAAATTATACACAATAACTATACTATATTGAAATTTTCAATTAATAATTTGTTATGTATTCAACCATTATATTTCAATATAGGAAGGAATAATTTATTGATAATTGGTAGTAATATAATATATATAATTAAATAATATACAGACATCTCTGTCTTGTTTTATACATACATATATATATATATATATATATATATATATATATATATATATGTTACAATCTACATATCTATTTCTACACTTGTCATTCCTGGAGTTCAGTGGTAGAATGCTCGCCTCGAATGTATGAAGACCTGGGTTCAATTCCACGCTATTATATGCATGGATAACCCGGAAGTAGTGCTGTCAAGCAGTTGAGCACTGGCTTTGAGCATGAAAGCTTAGGGACTGTGTCTAGGCCCTTACTCAAGCCCCAGGACTGGAACCAAAAACAAGTTAGAATGTTCTGACTGCAATTATAGAAAGGCAGGATTTCAAATACCTCATCACAGAGCAAGCTGGGAGTCTGAAACTGACAGCTGTCATCTAACCTGACTTAACCAGAGGTCAATAGCTGCAGCCCAGCATCATGGAACCAGACACTGCTGGCTCACCCCTAGCTGCTCAGGGGGTGAGATCAGACACTGGGGGTTGAAAACTCAGCCCTGGCAGGAAGTCTGGTAGACTCTGAGCTGTGCCTGAAAGTGATAGAGATCTATCCTTGAGGAAAAGATCTTAGGACAGTACCTCCAATCTATGAGTGAAATCCCTGAGGCTGATGACTCTCCCCCACAAAACACCCCTCTAAACCATTAGATGTGAACTTGTGAGGTTTGTGACGTGTATCTGAAAGAATGGTGATACTGAAGAAAGTACCCTAATTCTAATGACAATTTGTGGGATATAGCTATGTGATGAGTCCTTCCTGGGGTGCTGGGTGTTGAGTACTTCTCGATTGTCCATGGGGTACTGAGTGCTGAATCCTTCACAGGGTGCTATGTGCTAAGTCCTTCACAAGTTTTATTCTTTCATCTGGTCCTTATAAGAGCTACACAAGTAAGATGAATGTGCAGATGAGAAAGTTGAGGCTCAGATATGTCCCCAAGGCAGGGACAAATTTATGTATGTACTGAACTCTAGTGACTTGTCTCCTGCAGAAAATTGTTTTGGTTTAGGTTACTCCATCATGAACCTTGAACTCAGAGCATAGATGCTGACTTTCTTCTTGGGCTCATGGCTAATTTTCTGCCATGCTGAGCCAAGGACCCACTTGCAGCAAAGTGTCATGGCTTAGATGTATTTAGCTGAGGTCTATCATTCTGCCTGCTCAGGAAGCTGAGGATCTCATTTCAAAACTATCCCAGATGACAGTCCAAAGTCAGCCTTGGCAGGAAATTCCTTGAGATGGTTATCTCCAATAAACCACCAGAAAGCCTGAAGGGGCATTGTAGCTCAAGTGGTAGTGTGCTAGACTGAGATGAAGAGCTCAGAGACAGCACCCAGGCCCAGACTTCAACTCCTCCAACTTAAAAGAAAAGAAAGAAAGAAACCTGAAGTGGAGTGCTGGGAATGTTTCTTAAGGGTAGACTGCTTTGTGTGTGTGAAACCCTGGGTTTGAATCCTCAGTACCACATCCCTAGAAAAAAAGCCTGAAGTGGCTTTGTGGCTCAAGTGGTAGAGTACTGGCCTTATACAGGAGAAACTCAGGTACAATGGTTAGGTCCATAGTTCAATCACCAGGACGGTGTATGTACGCGCGCGCGCGTGCATACACACACACACACACACACACACACACACACACACACACACACACACACACACGGAGGCACCATTGCCAATAATGAATCAATTCATTTTGTTCAGCTCCCTAATTGCCTAACAGAATGACTGTTGAATTAATGGTAGCAGTTTGTTTCAACACTGAAACATAGTCTTACAAAGACAGGATGAGTGTAGGGAACTTGGTCTGCCATGCAGTTGGCACAAATGAAAGCTTCCAGTCAAAACAGAGCACAGGGGAGAGAGATTGCTTGGGTTACAAAGAAGCCTTTTTCTCCTAACCTTAACAGCCTGGGCACACTCATCCTCACTAATTGGCTTGAATGAATTGTTTGTTACCCAGATGCACAGGAGTGAGGCTTTTTGTCTGCCTGTTCCAACAATGAGGCAGATTTCCTCCAGCAGCCTGGGGTATGGAGACCCCCTCAGGTTAACTGGGAACAGTGAGGGGAGCCCCGGAACATGCACTGTCTTGAATGCACACTCTGTGCTAAGAAATCATTCTATTCAAAGCAAATTTCCTAGCTAGGTGCCTTTCTTCATAGCAACTCTGGATCTTCACAAATTCAAATACATGTATACATACACAGACACATGGAGTTACTGGCTCTTTTTTTGTGGCAGGTCCTGACGCTGGAACTGTGAGTCTAGACATTTTCCCTGATCTCCTTTTGCTCAAGGAAGTATTTTATTGTGTCCTAAATCATGATTACCCTAGGTTGGGATGCAGCTTTTACACCCACAGATGATCCAGGGATCCTAGGACCCGAGTTCAATTCCCAGCACTGGCAAAAATACAGTAAACCAACAAAAATGGATGAGGAAAAACCAGGTAATTTTACACAACAGGTTTACTTTTGTTTACTTAGCACTGTGACCCTCCTGGGGCTCAATGACTTGGCTTGAAAATTGTACGTGACCTTGCATGGATGAAGGCTGGGGGGCTGTCAGTGAAGCATCATTCCAACCCAGATACCTAGGCCCTGAGATCGATCCTAGGCCTGCCACCTCCACATGGCTGAAGATCTTAAGAAACTTGTTCTTATCTATAGGAATACTAATAGAACATTTGAAATGTACTAACTGAATTACTAATTAGATAGTCATTCCAGTATAAGATTGTATGCAATTAATATAGGTCATTGATTAATTCTTTATTAAGTATTCTACCGTGATTAATTAATGGAGGCATAATTTTAGACCAAATAATTGGTAGTAATAGAATATGTTGGGTTAGATATTGGAATCTACATAAATATCTGTCTCTCTCTGTATACCTTTGTAGATGCATATACATATGTTAATATACACACACATGCACACTCACACACACACAAACACACACACACACACTGCAATCTAAACATCTATCTTTTTATATATTGGCCATTCCTAGGCTTGATCTCAGGTCCTCAAATGTGCCCACCAACTTCACTTGCATCAGACTGGTGTGCTAACATTTACCCTTTCATGAAGTGGGCCTGTTAGACCCTGAGTTCAAGGCACAGAACTGGCAAAAACTTAATCCTGTTGGAAAAGCCAATTGTCCCATTTGTTTTCCTTATCGGTGAAAGTCCTGGGCCTCAGGAATGATGTAGAATACATAAGCAAATCTATGTCTTATGTAATAGGATGCAAAAAATGTTATATGTGTAATCATACTCACTCAAATGCATAATAAATAAAATATAAAAAATGAATACACTAACCGCAACATGCAATAAACATGTGCATGTAAATATAAATCATGTATTTAAAATGTATACGAATATTATTTTTGAATTCAGGCCCTAGGAACAGGCCTTTCTTTATTGTCTTTCAGCATGGTGATTATCCCATCCCCCAATGTGCTGCAGATTTCCCCAGACCCTGAGTTCAAATCCCAGACCTTGCAGAAAAAATGGCAAGAATTACAAGCCACGGATCCTCATAATATTTTAAATATTTTTAATGTATGTATGTATGTATGTTTTTTTTTTATTTTGTCAGGCACAGGGCTTGAACTCAGGTAGTGGCAATTCTACCTCAGCTTTGATCACTCTAGGCTGGGGTGCAGCCACTAGACCCACAGCTGCTGATGTGATCCTAGACACTCAGGCCTTTCAGGGAAAACAATGCACAGAAAAAATGTGGCCTTTTTACATTTTCTTCCTTTGCACGGTGACCCTCCTGGGTCTGAATGACAATATTGCAAAGGGTACTTCCCCTTGCATTGCTGAAGGTTGGCAGACTATTAGGGAAGCCATAGGCCCAAGTGGCAACATAAGATCTGACCAACCAATGGCAGGAAATACTAAGAAACTGGTTCCCATCCAAAGGAATAACAATGGATTCTTGTCAATGTCACAGTTGAATGAGTTGATCATTAATGATGCTCCTATAAAATTAGACAGCATGTTTTCACGAGTCTGATTGATTTTATTTTTGAAGCATTAAAATAATATTATTTACAGGAGTGCAATAATTTCAGGACACTGGTTGATTTCATTAATAGTGTAAGGATGAAAACAATAACATTAATTACATGGACGCATAATAAATACCCAAGAATTGGTAGGAATGTAGTCTATATAACTAAATAATGTATAGACATCTCTGGCACTCTATAAAGATACATATTTATTAGTGTACTGTAATCTGCATGTCAATCTGTTCATATTTTTTTAACTCCTGGGCTCGATCTCAGGTCCTGGGAACAGCCTGTCAGCTCAGTTTGCCCCAGGAGGGCGTGTTCACACTCACCCCTTCATGAATTTGGCCCTGAAGGCCATGAGTTCAGAAACCAGCTCTCCCAAACAATGAATCCTTGAGTAAGAAGCTGATGCTGACACGTTTTCCTTTACTGTGAATGTCCTGGGTGTCAGGTATGAAGTGGAATACATATGCAGGCCTATATCCTATGTAATCAATGTAACCAATGTTCTATGTGCCATAATAGTCAATAAAATAAATGATCAATACTTAAATAAAACAAAAAAATAAAATAACTACACTGAATGCAATATGGACTCATCGTATGTACATAAATATAAATCATATATGTAAATTATACATGAATAGGTGGGGATCGATTTCAGGCCTAAGGAACAGACTTGAATTTGTTGACTTCAAGGAGACCAGATTCCCCTTCCTACACAGTACAACAGTGTTACCCAGACCATGAGTTCAAATCCCAGTCCTGGCAGAAAAATGGCACCTGTATAGTATGTGAGGCACAATTCTTAGGTATTTCATTATTCCTCCATTTTATGAATGTGATTTTTTAAATGCTTAATAAAGTATTGAATAACATCGATTAGTTTCCTATAATATAATTATGTATAATTTTATCCTAGAATCATTCAAGAACTGCCCATTCAATCATGACATACATCCCATCCCATTTGTATTCATATGGATATGAATGAGTGTCTTAGGATCTCCTGCCATTTGGAGGTGGCAGGACCAGGATTCCAACTGTGGGCTCCAGCTCCCACCATTTAAACCCAAGGATAGGGAACTCACTGGTCTGTCCAAGAACATCAGCAAGACCAATGATTAGGCAAGCACCAGTGGCTCTCAACAGTCCTCCTTGACGTTTACAAGGCTGTGATGGCAGGATCATGTTCAAAGTCACCCTCAGGAGGAAAGTCCTTGAGACCTCTGTCCAACTTCAGTGCCAACAAAGCCAGAAGCCCTGTGGCTCCAGTGGTAGAGGGCCAACCTTGAGCAAAAGCAGCTCAGAGACTGTGCCCAGATCCTGAGTTCAAGGTTCCGGACTGGCAACAAACAGAAATAAACAAAAATCTGTGCAGCCATCCAGCTAAAGCGGTCTCCCTCTTGTCCCCAACTGAATGGGACAGATTTCCCTGAGAAAATGGCTGGGAGAGCCCCTGTCAACTTGACTCTGCCCATGCTGATTGCATCACATCATGTTTCTTTCTGACCAATGGGATACAAGAATGGTGGCAACGCCCACATTCCATGATGCCTGGTAGCACCTGGATTCTCTCTTTTAGTACACCACTACCAGCAGTTAAGGAAGGTAGAGGTGGCTGAGTGTTGAGCAAGAGATTCAAGGTAACTTTAGAGAATAGTAGGAAATTGACATGCCCCGGCCCCCTCACCCCTTCTGTGGTGCTGGATTTCAAATCGCAGCCGGCCTAAGGCCCTGACCTGGTCCCTGCCGCTGGTCCTCTGCTCTGGGCCCATATGTCTGCCATGCTGCCACCATCCTTGCTCGCTCTACCTGGATCAGCTGCCAACAGCATCTCCCAGCAGCACAGGTGAGTGACCGCCCCAACACCATTCCCAACTTGGGTCAGAAACCCCTCTGAGAGCACCATGATTCCCTGCTTGTTTCTTCTCCCTGGCTCTGAGGAGCCACCTTTCTGTCTTGTGCATTTCTGAGAAACAAACAATATATGCTCAGGCTGGGCTGAGCTCCGGTGGTCCTCCTATCTGTGACATGTATGCTCCACCAGGCCTGGTCCTCTGTACTTGGGATGGTAGACATGTAGAGCCATGCTCAGTCATCATTTAGATGGATTATCACAAACTCTTAGTCCATGGCAGCCGATTCTTGACCACAGATAAAGCTCTGGGTAGGGCCACAACCATCGGAACTCAGTTTCTTCACAGGACAGTTGTGAGGAAACAAGGGATTTATATAGAGAGATCTCTGGAACATGGCTAGGCACAGAGGGAGTGGCCTTCAGGTAGTGTTCTCGACAATTCTGTGAGCATATGACAGGAAGATACCTGGAAAGGGCTCAGGTGGCCCCTGTTATGAATGGGGCAACAGGTGTGGGATTATGAAACAAAACATGGCTCTCTTTCATCATTACCCTATCCCCATGAGGAAAGGTATCCTTCACTGTGTTGAGTTTTGCAACTGGGGCAACCAAGGCATGGAGATGCTGGGTGACCTACTTATGACCTCAAGTTCACAGGAAGCTAGGCCTGACTTCTATACCATGCTTCCTAGTTAAATGGATGCTATTCAGTTCCCTTTTTGTAGTAGGAAGTCCACTTCTTGTCAGTCATGGGGCTTGAACTCTAGGTCTGGGCGCTATTCAGGAGCTCCTCAGCTCAAGACTAGCGCTCTACCACTTGAGCCCACAGCACCACTTCCAGTTTTCTGGCGGATCTTTGGAGATAAGAGTCTCACAGACTTTCCTTCCTGGGCTGGCTATGAACAATGATCCTCATTTCTCAGACTCCTGTGTAGTTGGGATTAGAGTTCTTAGCCACCGGCACAGGGCTTAAGTGTACTTCTCACTTTCTTTCTCCCTCTCTCTCACATGAACTGGTTGAATGTGTGCTGGAGGAGGTGGCTCATTGTCTCCATGTGGCTAGAACCCATGGTGGCCCTCTCATTCTGGAGGTGGGCTGTGGGTCAGGAGCTGTCTCGCTCAGCCTGTTGAAACAGCTCCATGACATAAGCCCCTCTGTACCCTAGCTAGACCATGACGGTTATTCATTTTCCATCCAGCTTTATTGGACTTCTCATATTGTATTGTTTTCTACATCATTTTCTAGCACCTGGCCAAAATTATGATACATAGTTACAGAATCAAAATGTAATGCCTTCTTAAGAAATTCATTTAGGTTTCTGGGAATGTGGCTTCATGGTACGGTGATTGCCTAGCATGCATGAAACCCTGGGTTCAATTCCCCAGTACCACATAAACAGAAAAACACTGGAAGCGGTGCTGTGCCTCAAGTGGTAGAGCGCTAGTCTTGAGGAAAAAAAAAAGCTCAGGAATAATGCCCTAGCCCTGAGTTTAAGCCCCTGGACTGGCAATAAAACAAAAGTATTCAAATATTTTTTCATTCATGTGACTGTTTCTAATATATTTATAAGATGATTTCTTTGTTGCTTTGTATGTCCCCCCGACAGGATATAACCTCTGCTTTCACTGTATTTAATGTTAGTATAATTTGTGAAGGGGAATGGAAAAAAACAAATCATTTAAATAGGGATACAGGTGGGCCCATTGCAAAAACGAGAAATACAAGTCGTTATGTTCAAAAATGAACTTTACAATTTTGGCGGGGGGGGGGGCGGTGTAGATGGGGGGATGTTAAGGGATAGGAAGGGGAAACAAAGGAGGAGGCAACAATACTTGTTAAGAAATGTACTCATTATCTTGCCCATGTAATTTTAACTCCTCTGTACAGTATTTTCACAATTAAAAAAACCATTTAGTTAGTAAATGTAAAATAAAGAAACCATACTTTGAATATATAATTGCTCCTGCCATACTGACACCTGACAATAGTCCCTTATTCATGTACTTTACTTATAATAATATACTCTGTTGAAAAAAAAGTTTTGGTCATTAGGTCAAAGCAACTAATGCCAGGAATGTGCTTAGATGTCAGGTGAAGATTAATTCTGGAAATTCAAAGATTCCAGGATTTTGTGTGGTTACTGCTAATCACAGAGAGAAGGATAGTCTAAGTGACATTTGGAAATCTTTTTGGTCAATCATGGTACCACTTTTGACAGAATAGAAGGAATAACTCGATGGAAGGAATAAATGATAGTAACTACGGTGTACCAGAAACTGTTCTAGAGAACCATTTTTTTTTTTATTGAAGAACTAGTTATCAACTAAGCTTATTCCTCATTGCCTTTAGCATTCTAAATCTCTTAGGCTAGTTCTTAATATCTGTGTAATAAATGTATCTCCTTCTATGCTGTTCTTTCCTACTCAATCTCCTTGGCTTTCTAAAAATCTCAGTCTTTCTATTTTTCTCTATGAACATTTCCTGATACTAAATACACCTATACAGATGGCAGTGGATGCTAATGTAAGGGTCCCATGAGTCATTAATGTAACAACATGGAAAAGGAAGACATATTTATTGCTACCTCAATTTTTCTGAAAAGCTGACATGTCATCATTTGGTTCAAATTTCCATGCTTTGTCTACATAGTGTCATTCAGTGCACATAAAGACATATATGAGCCAGGTGCTGATGGTTCACGCCTGTAATCCTAGCTACTCAGGAGGTTGAGACCAGAGGATTGTGGTTCAAAACCAGCCTGGTCAGGAAAGTCTATGAGACCCTTATCTTCAATTAACAACCACAATCCCAGAAGTGGTGCTGGACCTAAAGTTGTAGAGTGCTCAACTTGAGTTGAAGAGCTGAGGAACAGTGCCCAGGATCAGAGTTCAATCCCCACGACCAACAAAAAAAGTGAAATGTGACTTTAAGCTTCCACAAAAGGAATGACAACTTGAATAATCTTCCCAAGCAGAAAAAATAATTCCAAAATGATTCAGTGTACCTACTTTTGCTGAATTATTTAAGTTATGGCTTTTTTGATGGACATAGTCTCTTCTTTTAAAAATTGTCAAATATTAGCTTTATAATAAATTTCATCTAATATTTCTCATTTCAAAAGAGAAGTCTTTACAGTTGATATCACATAGCTTTCTTACTATCTTAGTTCAAAGTCAACCCAGGCAGAAGAGTCTGTCAAACTCTTATCTCTAATTAAACACCCGAAATCCAGAAGTGGAGTTTTGGCTCAACAGTAGAGTATTGGCTTTGGAGGCAGGTGGGCAGAAAAGGCAACTGTTCAATGACAGGGTCCAGCCTCTGGGTTCAAGCCCCACAACCAGCACAAACTAAACAAACAAGCAAACAAAAGCAACACAGATATTTCTTTGGGACCCTCCTTAAAAGAGTACTCCTTTAAGAGAAGAGGCTCCTTTTGCTGATCATACTCACTGGATCCTGCTTTTTGGAATCCTTATTGCTAAGGAGAACTCAGGACCAGACTAAGGAATTGATAACTGACTCCTGCAACAAGAGGATCATCTCAGGAGTGAAATATCCACACATAAGGCACTTTAAAACTTCTATGTCTTTGTTTCTTTGCAGTAGAACACTTTTAAAGCAACGCTATTTCTTTTTGTTCTATGCTGGCCTTCAAATAACACATTATTTCTTTTTGTAATAATCAACTAAAGTTTACAGAAAAGTTTTATATGAGTAAAGAACACACTCGAAAAAGTCAGGGACAGAGTTTCCTTCAAGCCTTGGGATTGTTTTCTTGTGCAGTAAAAAGGAAAACACATATTAACTTGAACTTTGTCATTCCTCTATGTTCCATTCCTCTCCTGGGATCAGTTTCCACATCCAGTAACCGTTACTTCCAGTAACAACAAATGGTGCTGCTTGAGGTATAATGAACAGGATTCATTGTAGGGTACAACTGGATTCAACATACTTGTAAATAAATGTAACATACACCATCAGCAGAAGCAGGGACAAGAACCACATGATCATTTATATGGATGTAGAAATAGCTTTTAATAAGCTCCAATACCTCTTTATGATTAAAAGGTCTGAGAAGCTAGGAATGCATGCAACTTTCCTCAATATAATACAGAGTATGCGTATGACAAAGCATGTACCTAACAGTGGACACATGAAGACATTAAAATCTGGAATGAAGTCTAGACTAAAACTCTTCTACACAGCTCTTTAAAAACCACTTGACCCACAACTATTTTAGTCTAGACTAAAACTCTTCTACACAGCTCTTCAAAAACCACTTGACCCTCAACTATTTTTCTATTTTTCTAATAAAACAATTGCTACTACCAGAAAAGTCTTATTAATTTTGCCTGCATCTGTTGCTTAAAGTTTTGTGATAAGCTGGGCTTCTCAATGAACTCTAAAGCAGAAATATTTGTCCTGGAGTCTGTGGATGCTTTAAACCTGTGGTTTAATTCACAATGTTACATTAAATGATTTAAGGGTTTTGTATCATTTCAAACATTTGTGGTGTAATGAATGATCTTTGTTAAACATGTATTCTGTAAAGTGCCATAGTCTTTTTATGTGTAGTGTATTTAAATATATATATTATATAAAATACATACACAGATTTGTGTGAAAGATGTGCAATAACAAAGGTGTATGTATGTATATATTGGTTGTTTTTTTTTTTTTTTTTTTTTGGAAACTGGACAGGAGTCGAAATGGGGTGTTTCTGTTTTGGCAGAGGAGAATCACACATTTTTTACCTGCATGGCGTAATCATTAGCGTTAAACAATTTTAATGCTACACAAATCTTATGTGAAGAAATGACTGGTATGAATTCATTTTCTCTTAGGTCTAAAATAAAATAATCACTCTATGTGAGTGAAGCCAGACCCAGTTAATGCTAGTCTTTCATGTGAAATGTGAAGCTCCCATGTTGCCTTTTTCTGTTGGTGTGATAACTAGTGATTAGTACATTCTCACTAAGGAGCTATTTCTTAACATAGACCATGTTAATGCTATACCACTGTTTAAAGGGCTAATCTCACACCTTCTTAGCCCTGAGTATGGCTTAGAATGGAGTTCTCTGTGCAATAACTTTTGGCCACTGGAAATCCCTAGCCTCCAGTTGTGTTTGGGTACCAATGAATCAATTGGCCCCAAGAGTTGAAGGGATGACTGGGATTTCAACTGAGACTGTGGTGAAACTCCTCCCAAGGCTGAAGGGGCCAAGAGGCGCTTTGGAGGAACTTGGCACCATTTGAAATTGAGTAGCCACTTGAGCCAAATATAAAGTTGTATTTACAGGTGACAGACTCAATTTGAGCCTTCAAATTTGTGGTTATTCTATTGTAAAGTAATATGTTGTTTGTCTAGCATTTATTAGATTTTTATGCATATGTATTTTCACAATGTGCCCCTCAGTTTGAATTAAACCAGATTTTGAAAACTCAAAAAATAATAAAATAAAAGCTGGACTGAGACAAGGATGTCCACTCTCTATACTACTCTTCCATATAGTAGTGGACATTCTAGCAAGAGCAATAGGCAAGAGAAAAACATAAAGGGGATCCAAATAGGGAAGAAGTAAAATGATCCCTTTGTACAGATGAAATGATCCTGTATTTAAAGACCCTATACCTTCCTTCCTCAAGTTAGTAAAGGTGTTGCTAACCTTTAGCAATGTAGCAAGGGTATTAAACCCACAAGAATCAGTAGTCTTTCTGTGTTACCAACAATGGGAACATCCAGGTTGAAATCCAAAAAACAAGCCTCAAAATCAAATCAAATCTAAACAAAACAAAAACAACAAAACTAGGAATTAATTTAACCAAAAATGTGAAGGACCTCTACTGTGAAAATTTTAAAAATATAAAAAGGGAAATTGAAGGAGATTCAAGGAAATGCAAAATCTTTCAATGCTTTCACAAATAACATTGTGAAAACTGCACTTCTGCCTCAAACAATTGACAATGCTCTACCCATCAAAATCCCAACAATATTCTTCAATGCAATAGAGAAAGCAATCCAAATTTAATATGAAATTACAGAATTACAGATGAAAAAGTAGGCTTAGAAATGAATTCATGGGCCTATAGTCATCTTACACACACACACACACACACACACACACACACACAATGGAATTCTATTCACCCATTAGAAGGGATGACTTTTCACCAGTCTTAAGGAAAATGAAGGGCTTGGGAAAATTATACTAAGGGAAAGGAATGCAGACTCAGAAAAATACAGGTTTCATGGATTCATTCATTTATGGTAGCTAGAAGGTGCCTACAAATCTACAAGACAGATTCTACCTCTTCCCAGTTAGAATGGCCATTATCAAGAAAACTAATAATAGCAAATGCTGCTGTGGGTGTAGCCAATTGGGAACCTCCCTGGGCTGGCTTTGAACCATGATCCTCAGATCTCAGCCTCCTGAGTAGTTAGGATTACAGGCGTGAGCCACCAGCACCTGGCTCCAATTGGGAACTCTATTACACTGTTGGGGGGAAGTTAAACTTGTTCAACCCCTCTGGAATGCAGTATGGAGTTTCCTCAAAAGACTAAACATAGATCTCTCTTATAACCCTGTAATTCCCCTCATGGGCAGTAATCCAATAAATAAACAAGCTCCCATACAAGCATAACCATGTTCAGGGCCCAGGCCCAGAGTTCAAGGACTGGAAAAAAATGTTACCACTGCTGGTATTTGATCCTGAAAATATGTACTTTTTGACATAAGATAACAAATCATTCTATTTGCAGTAGCTAGGACAGGATTTAAATGTTGTGGGTGATAAAATGGCTTCTTTGTTGAATGTTAGGAAAAGATGTAGGCAGTCCAACAAAAGGGAGATTTTTTTTTTGGTGTTGGTCGAGGGGCTTTAAGTCTGGGCTCTTCAATTCAAGGTCAGTGCTCTTCATCTTGAGCCACGGTACCACTCCTGCTTTTCTGGTGTTTAAATGGAGATAAGAGGCTCAGGGGCTTTCCTGCCAGGCCGGCTTTGAAAAGCAGTCCTCAGTTCTCAGCTTCCTGAGTAGCTAGGATTACAGCCGTGAGCCTCTGGCACCAGGCTAAAAATGGGAGATTTTTATAAAAGAAAATCCCCCTCTTCATATATGTCTAAAGCTCAGATATCACTATTAGAACACATCACCCTCAACTCATTTCATCATTTTCCTTCATGTGGGAATACAGCAGTAAATATCAACTCAGCTGTGGGACTGGATCAATTGTTTGGTAATTGCTAGCACCTAAATCAGAAACTGTTACATCAAAACAAATGAAACCCTCATTTGGAATGTTTTTTTCTCTTTTTATTACAAATCTGTGCTTGATTCCTTCCTAATGTGATATTGGACCTCGTAACACAGTGATGACATTTTCTTTCTCTTCAGCAATTGGCCTTCTCCTACATGTGGTCAAATATTTAAGAATGCAAAGATTTCCATTGATAATTATTAAGCTGACCTCTAAGAGAGTGCACTTTTCTGGAAGTTGGTCTGCTGTTTTGTTCTTATATGCACAGGCTTTCTAAGATTTATTTGCTCTACAAGGAATTGTATTTTCCAATCTTCGTGTGACCAATTTTAGTCTCTCTGATCAGTCTTTTGACCCTCTCTCTGAAGTCTCATTTCAGTCTGCCTCATAAAAATATATTTGTTATCAGCTAAATGACTCTCAGCTTCTGTATTTTGCCTGACTTCATGTAGGCTGTGATAGTTGCCCTGAGTGGCTGTGCCTACTGGAGTTTTGTTTTGTTTTGTTTTTAGAGGTCTAGGATTACTATTCAAGGTAGTAGCTTCTCTGGGCACCATTGATCCCCAGGCCTAGAGTCAATGGGTTTTTCTCCTAAAGATACAAAGAACAGCTGAATAAATTCCTGTTTTAATTGTCTCAAAATGAGGCAATCGGGCATCCTTGCAAAGCCATGGATAATCCAATGTAACCACTTACAAAAAATGGTCTATCAAGATGGCTTTTCAAGGTTGACTTTCAAAAATGTTCATTTACAAGTCACCACCATAAAACAGATCACATCCCTGGGAGCAGACTTTTGGAAGGAAGGTACCCCTTCCTTCCTTCTCTTATGATAGACCAAACCATAATATTCTGCAGTTGTGGTCAGACTTGAGCACATTTTCCCTAGAATATTCTGTAGTGTAAAAGAGGAACAACTATCAAAATAAAGGTGAAAATACTTGTCCACTACACACTGATTTATCTTTTTTATATCTGTTGTTATTTTCTTTACTTCAAACATATGGATAATTTAAACTTGGGATTAGACAAGTGGCAAAATATTAATATAATAAACATTCAGTTTACTTTTATATATCCAATATAATACACTTAACCCTTTATGGAAAATTAAATCCAATTGTAGAAACAATGGCAGAAATATAAAATAATCCTCAATATGTATAATCAAGCACCCATACACCATCAACTATCTACTCAGAAATTCAGTCTCTCTATAAATATTTATTTGGTAGAAAACAATAAAAATTTAATTAATGAATGTGACTTTTAAGTATCATCTGAAACACTCCTCATATATATAATTGTATATAATTTTATAGATGTTACCTAGGTAGGAATTTAACATGCATGTAGAAATCAAATTTCCACAATTTAAGCTAGATGAGAGGAGTCAAACTCTGATGTACTGTGTGGTGTGAATATTACCACAGTGCTGAACCCTTCCATCCAATACCAAGTCATGTGCAATAATTTATTATTTGATGTTAAGATGAGTGCTAAGTGTAGAACACATTTTGAATTATTACATTAATTCACAGAAATGAAACAATATTGATATGTTATTTTTTAAAATTCTAATGCTTCTCAATTGTACAATTCATGAAATATATTATTAAACTTAGTTGCACTTTCTTTTCTATAGCTACTGAAATTAAAATTATATATTAAATATTCAATATTAAGAAATCAATAATAAGTAACCTATTTTTAAAATGATATACTATTAAACTGTGATTTGAAGTGTAGTTCTTATAAGTTGTGAGGTAAAAAAACATTACTAGAATTATTAGTAACATTTTTTTAACTTACCAGCTTGTTATTTGTTTAATAATTGTGTCATTTTTTTATTCTTGGTCCATGTAATCTCTTCACCTTAATTGTTTAGTTTTCTATTTTATCTCTATTGGTTTACTGATTGTGCATTTTGTTTTCCCTATTTACTGACTGACATGAGGCTGAAAATCTGTATGCAAGTTTATTACTTCTTATGTTAAAGAAAAATTACTGCTCCCCACAGCTGTTTTATTCTTCTTTTTATAGTACAGTATTTTCCCCACTCACATCTCCTGTATTGCTGCTTGCTATCATGTATTTTATGTTATTTATTTAAATTTTATTGTCAAGTTAATGTACAGAGGGGTTATAGTTTCATAAGTAAGATAATGAATTCATTTCTTTTATAACTTGTTATCCTTTCCCCTATTTTTCTCCCTCTTCCATCCCAATGCCCCCCCAAGACTATTTCCAACGTATTGTCTTGTGAGTAACACTGTTGCATTATATTGTTTAAATCA
Source organism: Dipodomys spectabilis (assembly GCF_019054845.1). Classification (NCBI taxonomy): domain Eukaryota; kingdom Metazoa; phylum Chordata; class Mammalia; order Rodentia; family Heteromyidae; genus Dipodomys; species Dipodomys spectabilis. Next base: position 1,495,393 of record NW_024870691.1, read on the forward strand.
TTTTCTGTTTACAGTTAAGACTATACAAATAAATTTAGTTAGACCTTTTACAAGGCTATATGTATTTTATTTATTTTTCGTTCATGGTTCTTTCCAAAGCCTGCGTGTCTAATTTTTCTAGGTTTCTTTCAGTCTCATGTAGTTCAGATTTCAAACTGAAGTATAAATGGAAAGAACCAAAAAAACAATAGAGTACCTCTCATCTGATGATTTCTCTACAAGAATGAGGAAAGAGTTCAATCTTCTAAGGACCTTTGATTGGCTATCAAAAAGAATTCATTCCTCTAGGTCTTCCCTATTTTTGCAATTTAACTTAAATGATGTAAAACACAATATACTACTCAGAGACTTTTACATTTTCATCAGTTTTGCACATTTTCATATGTACTTAACCTCAGTCTACAACATTCCTTCATTATTCTGTCCCTGATGTTTTTATACTGCCAACACATAATAAAACCAGTTTGATTTACAGCATGGGAAGCTATCCACCTGGCTGCCTTTGAAGCAGAGCATGGTCAATAGAGAACATTCCTTCTGGTTTCTCATTACATGTAAAGGCTTTTGTAATGCTTATTGCATTCTATTTAGTATTTAAAAAAACTGCTGGCTAGTTTCTGATCATTTGGGTAAATGCCCCAAAGTGGTATTGCTGGATCATAGAGGAGTTCTATGTGGAGTCTTTGGAGGAACCTCCATACTACTTTCCAAAGCAGTTGAACAAGTTTACACTCCCAACAATTATGCATTAAGGTTCCCTTCTGTCCACATCCTCTCCAGCCTCTGTTGTTATTAGAGTTCTTGATTATAGCCATTCTAACTGGGGTGATATGGTATCTCAATGTTGTTTTGATTTGCATTTCTTTTATGGCTAGAGAGGTTGAGCTTTTCTTCATGTGTCTATTGGCCATCCTCCTTTCCTCTTCAGAGAAGTTTCTCTTTAAGTCTTTAGCTCACTTATTTATTGGGCAGTTGTTTCTTTGAGGATTTGTTGTTGGGGGATTTAATTTTTTTGGGTTCCAGGTATATTTTAGATATGAGACCCTTGTCCGTTACCAGCACAACTATGTTTACTGCAGCATTATTTCCCATGGCTAAGATATGGAACAAACCCAGATGCTCCTCACTAGATGAAAGGATGAAGAAAATGTGATATATATATACACAATGGAATTCTATTCCTCCATCAGAAAGTATGACATTGCCCCATTTGTTAAGAAATGGAAAGACTTGGAAAAAATTATATTAAATGAATTAAGCCAGGTCCAAAAAAACATAGGTCCCATGGTTTCCCTTATTTGCAATAACTAGTATATGTCTGAGTCAAGCAGAAAAAGGTCAGATACATTGATGTTAGGTGAAATGAACCCCAAATAGGGATTCAATTGTTTTTTTCTTTATTGCAATTGTTTCGAACATTTATAAGATGATTTCTTTGTTGATTTGTATGTCCGTCCCCCATGGTATAACCCATGCTTTCACTGTATTTGATGTTGGTATAAGTTGTGGAGGGGAAGGGAAAAAACAAATCGTATAAATAGGGATGCAGGTGGACTCACTGCAATAATGAGATGAAACAAGTCCTTATGTCGAAAAACGAACTTTACATCTTTGGTGGGGGGGGGGGAGGGGGGGTGGGGGGAGATGGGAAGGGATGGAAACAGGAAGCAAAGAAGGAGGCAACAGTGCTTGATAAGAAATATACTCATTATCTTGCCCATGTAATTGTAAGCTCATTCCTAGAAGCTTATGTCAAGTATTTCACAAGTTATTTCTCTTAATTCTTAAGAAAACATTTGCTATAATTCTAATATTATTACCATTTTAGTGTTAGGAAATATTGTAATTAAAGGCACTAAGTGTATGACGCAAAGACACACAGTGGGGAAGGAAATGAGTCAAAATTTCCAAAAGTCAGCAATAAAAAAGTAGGTAAAATCCTCTCCAATCCCTTACACTCTCAATTCAATATTCATGTTGTCCAAGATAGCAATTATTGCCCACGGTAATTGTTTTCTGTCACATTTTGTCTTCAACACGGACTGTATTGGTGACATTGGGTTATGGTCAGAGTTGAGCTCATAAATTGAGGTCTAAAGAGGGACAAATTTCTTCTGTTCCACAGTTCCAGTATACGTTTTAAAAAGTACTAAAACTAGCCGGTAGCTGGTGGCTAACACCTATAATCCTGGCTACAGAGGAAGCTGAGATCTGAGGATTGCACTTCAAAGCCAGCCCAGGCTGGAAAGTCTGTGATACTCTCATATCCAATAAACCACTAGGAAAGCAGAAGTGGCCCTGTGGTTCAAGGGGTAGAGCACTGGCCTTCAGCTGAAAGGCACAGGGACAGCGCCCAAGCCCAGAGTTCAAGCCACATGACCCATAAAAAAAAAGGATTAAAACTTTTAAATACCATCACTTACTGCCTTTTAAGAATCCAAAAATGAAATAAATTCACATATAAGCACTCCAAAATGCTTTAAAAGCAGGAGATGATAAACAAGCCTTTATGAAGTAAATTTTCTTCTACTTTTTAAATTATTCTGAAAGCCTTGTGATGGTTGGTCACACCTGTAATCCTGTCTACTCGGGTATGTGCTCAGGAACCTGAGATCTGTGGATAACCCTTGGAAGCCAATCAGGACAAAAAATATTCATGAAATTATTTTTTAAAAAAAATTAATGAACTAGCAAAGAGCCAAGAATGGAGATTTCGCTTATATAGTAGCTCATCAATCTAGAGAGGAATGGCCTACGGAGAACTTGATGCACTGAATTCTAACTCTGAGAACGAAAATGAGCAGGCACGCACATACATACATACATACGTACATACATACATACACACACACATTTATTCAAAATATCTTCATATCAGTGCTTTGCATTAATTTCTTTGTTAATGATATTAAATGGGTAAAATAGGGGAAATATTCTCTTCCATCCAAGAATGTTTTTATGTTTTTTTATTGTAAAAGTACTGTACATAGTGGTTACAGTTAATAAAAAAGGTAATGAGTATATTTCCTATCAAGCATTGTTACCTCCTCCTTTGTTTTCCCCCACCATCCCTTCCCTCTCACCTCCACAAGTACACTCCCCTCCTCCCACCCCGCCTAAATTGTAAAGTTCGTTTTTCACCATACTGTCTTGTGCGTCACATTATTGCAATGGGTCATACTGTATCCTTATTTAAGCATTTTGTTTTTTCCCTTTCCATCCCCAAATTAGAAAAGTGTATATAGAAGATGGAGGTGCACCAACATCAGATAGAGTGAAAACAGGGGTTTAACTGTGGGGGGCGCACATATAAAAAAATCACATCATACGTTATAAATATATTAGAAACAACAGAAAGAAATAAAAAACCACTTGTGTCCCTATCATGGGGTTCATTTACCTTAACATCATCTTATCTAGTCATATGCACTTGCTTTTGACCTTTTCTTTTTTTTTTAATTGTGAAAATACCATACAGAGGAGTTACAATTACGTGGAAAAGGTAATGTGTACATTTCTTATCAAGCATTGTTGCCTCCTCCTTTTTTTCGCCTTACCATGCCTTCTTTGCTTATCCCAGACATACATTCGTTATTGCAAATAAGGGATACCATAGGACCTATGTTTCTTTTTTTATTGTGAAAATACCATACCGAGGGGTTACAATTACATGGGCGAGTTATTGAGTGCATTTCTTTTCTTTTTTTTTTTATTGTGAGAATACTGACAGAGGAGTTACAATTACATGGGCAAGATAACGAGTACATTTCTTATCAAGCATTGTTGCCTCCTCTTTGCTTCCCCTTCCCACCCCTTCCCATACTCCCCCACTTCCCCCACTCGGTCCTCCTCCCCCCAAAGTTGTAAAGTTCATTTTTTGACATAAGGACTTGTACATCTCATTGTTGCAATGGGTCCACCTGTATCCCTGGTTAAACGAATTGTTTTTTTTTTTTTCCTTCCCCTCCACAAATTATACCAACATCAAATGCAGTGAAAGCATGGGTTATACCTTGTGGGAGGGACATAAAAAGCAACATAGAAATCGTCTTATAAATATGTTAGAGAAAAATTGCCTAAAAGAAAAAAAACAAAATACATTTGAATACTTGTCTTGGGGTTCATTCCCCTAACATCAACTTATCTGACCTTTCCTGCTTGACTCAGACATATACTAGTTATTGCAAATAAGGGAAACCATGGGACTTATGTGTCTTTGGGCCTGGCTTACTTCACTTAATATAATTTTTTCCAAGTCTTTCCATTTCCTAACAAATGGGACAATGTCATTCTTTCTGATGGAAGCATAGAATTCCATTTTTTATCAAGCATTGTTGCCTTCTCCTTTCTTTCCCCTTCCGATCCCTGCCCATCTCCCACTCCCCACCCCCACCAAACCTCCCCCACCCCAGCCCCCTCACCATCTACATCCCTCCACCCCCCGGCCAAAATCATTTTTTGACATAATGACTTGTTCATCTCATTTTAATGGGTCCAACTGCATCCCTATTTAAACAATTTGTGTTTCTCTTCCCCTCCACAAATTATACCAACATCAAATACATTGAAAACAGGGGCTTTAGCTTGCAGGAAAAACATACAAAGCAACAAAGAAATCATCTTATAAATATGTTAGAAACAATCACAAGAAAGAAAAACCATTTGAATCTTTACCTTGGGGTTCATGTTGCCTAACATCAAGTTATATGATGTTTTCTGCTTGTCTCAGACACATAGTAGTTATTGCAAATAAGGAAACCATGGGATATATGTTTCTTTTTGGGCCTGGCTTACTTCACTTCTTTGGGCCTGGCTTAATTCACTTAATATAATTTTTGCCAAGTCTTTCCATTTCCTAGCAAACTTGTGATGCCATTCTTTCTGATGGAGGCATAGAATTGCAGTACACACACACACACACACACACACACACACACACACACACACACACACAATACATACACTTTCTTGATCCATTCATTTACTGTGGGGCATCGGGTTTGGTTATGTATCTTATCTATGGTAAATAATGCTGCAATGAACATAGTTTTGCTGGTAGTTTTAGTATGGTCTTGTTTGTGATCATTTGGATGAATGCCCAAAATGGGATTGCTGGGCCTTAGAGGAACTCTATGTAGTTTTTTGAGGAACCTCCATACTACTTTCCAAAGTCTTCGAACAAGTTTAAACTCCCAACAAAAATGCATGAAGATTCCCTTCTGTCCAAAGCCCATCCAGCATCTGTTCTTTTAAAAATCGGGAATGCTTCACGAACCTGCGTGTCATCCTCAGTCAGGGGCTATTGTTCTCTTTATTGTTCCAATGTTAGTGTATGTACTACTGAATTGAGCACAGAACATTTTTTATATATAAAGTGTAATTGATTTCTTAAAGTAGACAATTCCACAAAAATTAAATTCAAAAGAATTGTGGTGAAATTTTAGAGCCATGTATTTTTTACATAATAACACATTTAAGAATAAAGTCAAGATTGACATGTCAAAAACAAAATAATTCCAGACATTTGTTGTTCAACGCATGTGTTGGAGGAGGAATTCAATTATTCTGTACAAGGAACCTGTGATAATGAACACTATAGAAAGTGTTAAGGTTTGTTAAAAGTTTTAATGTTTTTAATATGTTTAATTTTGGGAATTTGCTCATATATGCCAAAATTTAGACTATTTAGCAGGTTGTAAAACTTTTCCACAAAGCATATAAGATTCATGGTAGCAGTCATACACTACTAAGTATGTAATTTCAGAGTTTATAGAAACTGTACTAATGAGAAGTTGCAAAGTGTTTGTGTAAAGAAGCAGAGTGAAGATTTAAGACATTACCTTCACAGTTTCTGTTAAAATTTAAGGGCTTCCTTACTTTATATGTTAGCGAGGAACAAATGGTATAAGCCATATACAAATGATGAGATGAACCATAAATAATAATCTTAGTGAGTAACTTTAAAGGCTATTGATAGCCTATAAAATTCTGGTTTAACATCATAGACTTAGGCAGTTTTAAATGTACAGCAATATGAGAAAATAATAAATCGAATATGTAGTACATTTCAAATATTGGAAACAGTGGTAATTGTTTTGTTTTTTTATTTATTAATCATTAATATTTATGTATTGGTTTTCCTTATTTGTAGCATTGTTTTCCTTGTTGTAATATAATACAACTTTTTGTAAGTCATCATTAGGAAGTACTTTGAGAATGTTATTGGGATGGCCACTCTGGTTTTTATAGGTAAATGTGAATTTACAAAGAGCAAAATTAGTAAAAACAAAAGATTGATTAAACATTTTATCAATTAGAATCTGAATCAGGAGTGTTGATAAATGTCCACACCTAAAATCTTAGCCCTAGACTGAAGTACTAGTGTTACAACGTTGAGCACACAAAAGTGAGAGATTGTGTTTTGTTTTGTTTTGTTTTTGTTGGTTGTGGGGCTTGAACTCTGGGTCCTGGGTGCTGTCTTTCAGCTCTTCAGCTCAAGGCTAGTGCTACTACTTGAGTCACAGCAAATCTCCAATCTTTTTCTGCTTATGTGGTGCTGAGGAATCAAACCCAGGACCTCATGCATGCAAGGCAAGCAATCTACACTGAACCACCCTCCCAGCACCTGAAAGACTGTGTTTTAAAAAATCATCTAAACAACATTTACTTTCTGCTTTGGGTTATATAATGAAATAAAGAATATCTTTTTATGTTTTTGAATGGTCATACTTCTAAACTTATATTAAATTCAGCCACTTTATCCTTTACAAAGTCATGTAATATCTCTGAGAGTTTGCTTCTGTAAAGATTGTTTTTTTATTGATAATTTATTCTGAATAATTTTTTATTTTTTTATCAAAATCACTTTATATTTTATGGTTTATCCTGTTTTTTTTTTTTTAAGTGTGAAAATACCAGTCAGAGGGGTTACAATTACATGGGCAAGGTAATGAGTACATTTCTTATCAAGCATTGTTGCATACTCCTTTGTTTCCCCTTACCATCCCTTCCAATCTCACCCCCCTTACATCCCGTTTCCCCATCCCACTTCCCCCCACCCAAAGTTGTAAAATTCGTTTTTTCGACATAATGTTTTGTATATCCCATTGTTGCAATGGGTCCACCTGTATCCCTATTTAAAAATGTTTTTCCCTTCCCCTCCACAAATTATACCAACATCAAATACAGTGAAAACAGGGGTTATACCATGCAGGAGGGACATACAAAGTAACAAAGAAATCATCTTATAAATATGTTAGAAATAATTACAGGAAAGAAAAATAAATTTGAATTCTTATCTTGCGGTTCATTTCACCTAACATCAACTTATCTAACAATTTCTGCGTGTCTCAGACATACACTAGCAATTGCTAATAAGTGAAACCATGGGACCTATGATTCTTTGGACCTGGCTTTCTTCACTTAATATAATTTTCCCAAGTTTCCATTTCCTGGGGCAATATCATTCTTTCAGATAGAGATATAGAATTCCATTGTGTATATATACAACATTTTCTTCATCCATTCATCTACTGAGGGGCATCTGGGTTGGTTCCATACCTTAGCTATGGTAATGCTGCAATAAATATATTTGTGCTGGTAGTTTTAGTATGGTCTTGTTTGTGATCATTTGGGTAAATGCCCAAAAGTGGGATTGCTGGGTCATAGGGAAGCTCTATGTGGAGTCTTTGGAGGAATCTCCATACTACATTCCAAAGTGGTTGAACAAGATTACACACACACTAAACATGCATTAAGGTTCCCTTTTGTCCACATCCCCTCCAGCATCTGTTGGTTTTAGAGTTCTTGATTATAGCCATTCTAACTTACGTGAGGTGATATCTCAGTGTTGATTGATTTGCATTTCTTTTATGGCTAGGGAGGTTGAGCATGTGTTTATTGGTCACCCTCCTTTCCTCTTCAGAGAAGTTTCTCTTTATGTCTTTAGCCCACTTATTTATTGGACAGTATTTTCGTTGAGTATTTGTTGTTGGAGGATTTAATTTTTTGTTTTCCAGGTCTATTTTAGATATGAAACCCTTGTCGGTTGTATGGCTAGTGAAGATCATCTCAGATTCCGTGGGCTTTCTATTGATCCTGCTAGCTATGTCCTTTGCCATGCAGAAGCTCTGCAATTGCATGCAATCCCATTTGTCCAACCTTTCTTTCCTTCGTTGTGCTTCTGGGTTTCTTTTTAGAAAATTTCAGCCTTGGTCAAAGAGACCTAGGGTTTCTCCTATTCCATCATGTAATGTTTTCAGAATGTCTGCTTTGACTCTGAGGTCTTTGATCCATTTGGAGTTGATTCTGGTATAGGGTGATATATAAGGAGCTAGCCTTAATTTTCTACAAGTGATTAACCAATTTTGCCAGTACCATTTACTGAGCAGTCTGTCTTTCTTTGATTTTATCTTTTTAGATCCTTTATTGAATATTAGATGATTATGGGTCTGTAGGTTAATTTCTGGGTTTTTAATTCTATTCTATTGTTCCATTGTTCTTGTACCAGTACAAAACAGTTTTAATTTATATGGCTTTGTAGTAGAGTTTGAAGTTTGGTATTGATATTCCTCCAACACTGTTCTTTCTGTTAAGTATCGCTTTTTTGCAATTGGGGGTCTTTTGTTTTTCCATATGAATTTTTGGAATGCCTCTTCTATTTCCTTGAGGAATGCGTTTGGAATATTGATAAGTATGGCATTGAACTTGTAGATAGCCTTGGGAAATATTGTCATTTTCACAATGTTTATCCTTCCTATCGAGGAGCATGGGAGGTTTTGCCAATTTCTAAGTTCTGTTTTGATTTCCTTTTTCAGATATTTAAAGTTTTCATCATAGAAGTCTTTCACTGCTTTGGTTAAGTTAATTCCTAGGTATTTTATTTTTGTGGGGCTATTACAAATGGAAAAGCTTTCTTGATTTGAGCCACGCTTTTCTCATTGTTGGCATACAGAAAAGCCATTAATTTTGGGGGTTAATTTTATACCCTGCTATTTTGCCAAAGTTTTGAATCAGCTTGAGTAATTTGGGAGTGGAGTCCGTGGGATTCTTTAAGTACAAGATCATGTCATTTGCAAAGAGGGAGAATTTTACTTCTTCTTTCTCTATTTGGATCCCTTTTATGGAATATTGTCTTATTTCTGTAGCTAGGCATTCTAATACTAAATTGAAGAGAAATTGAAAGAGTGGACATCCTTGTCTCATTCCTGAGTTAAGAGGAAATGGCTGTAGTATTTCACTATTAATTATATAATGCTGGCTGTAGGTTTTCCATATGCAGCTTTTATTGTATTGAGGAATGTTCCATGGATCCTAATTTTTCCAGAACCTTCATCATAAAGGGGTGTTGGATCTGGTCCAATGCTTTTTCTGCATCTGTTGAGATAACCATGTGATTTTAATCCTTGCTCTTGTTGATGTGATAAATTATATTAATTGATTTGTGTATATTGAACCAGGTTTGCATCCCAGAAATGAATCCTGTATGATAGTGGTATATGATTTTTTGGAGTAATTGTTGAATTCGATTGGCCAAGATTTTGTTGAAAAGCTTTGCATCAATGTTCATCAAAGAAATGGGTCTATAGTTCTCTTTCTTTGATGATTCCCTGCCTGGTTTTGGGATGAAGGTTATGATGGCTTCATAGCATGAGTTCGGTAGTGAACTTTCTCTTTCAATTTCATTGAAGAGTTGGAGCAGTATTGGTGTGAGCTGTTTTGAAGGTCTTGTACAATTCTGCTGTAAATCCATCAGTTCCTGGGATTTTTTTAGATGGGTGGTCTCTTATTGGTGTGTTTATTTCAACGCTTGATATGGGCCCCTTAAGATGCTTTAACTCATCTTGGTTTAGTATTTGCATGTTGATAATTGCTAGCAATGGGTCCATTTCTGCCAAGTTTTCAAACTTATTAGCATAAAGGTTTGAAAATATTCCCTTATAATGTTCAGAATCTTGGTTGTTTCTGTGGTGATATTTCCATTCTCACATCTGAGTTTATTTATTTGGGTGTGTTCCTTCTTTTTCTGATAAGATTTGCTAAGGGTTTGTCAATTTTTTCAAAGAACCAACTTTTTGTTTTGTTGATTCTTTCTGTTTTTTTTTATTCTAATTCGTTTAACTCTGATTTAATGTTAATTATTTCTTTCCATCTATTGAATTGGGGTTTATCTTGCTGATCTTTGTCAAGGTGGTTCAGATGTCTCATTAAGTGGTTGGATTCAGATCTCTCTAATTTGTTGGTGTAGGAACTCAGAGCTATAAACTTGCCTCTGAGTACTGCCTTTGCAGTGTCCCAGAGGAACTGGGAACTGGTAATTTGTGTGTTCGTTTTTGTTGAATATCATGGACATTTGAATTTCCTTTCTAATCTCTTCCGTGACCCCCTGGTTATTCAACAGTGTGTCGTTCAGCCTCCATGTGTTACAAGACTTTTTTGGTGTCTTTTGGTGTTGAGTTCTAATTTTATTCCCTTGTGGTCTGAAAGAATGCAAGGTGTAGCTTCAGTGTTTCTGAATTTTGACAAGTTTGCTTTGTGACCTAAAATGTGATCTCTTTGGAAAATGTTCCATGTACTGCAGAGTAAATCGTGTATTCTCATGCTACTGGATGTCTGTTAAATCTATTTGCTCTATGCAGTTGTATAAATCTGCGGTTTCTCTGTTGATTTTTTTGCTGATTTGATCTATATACTGAGGATAGTGGTGTTTTAAAATCCTCAACAATTAATGTCTTTGGATCTATGTGAGATCTGAGGGAAAATAGTGTCTCTTGGATAAATTTTGGTGCTCCATTGTTTGCTGATTCCATATTTAGAATTGTAATATCCTCCTGAAGTAGAGAACCCTTAAGTCGTATGTAGCGACCTCATTTATCTCTTTTCACTAATTTGAATTCGAAGCATATTTTATCTGATATTATTATAGCAACTCCTTCCTGTTTATTGCAGCCGTTTGCTTGGTAGATTTCATTCCAGCCTTTCATTATAAAAACGTGTTTGTTTTATAGGTAAAGTGTGCGTGCTGAAGGCAGGAGATAGAATTATCTTGCTTTTTAATACAACTAGACAGTCTATTTCGCTAAATTGGAGCTTTAAGTCCGTTAATGTGAGAGGTAGGACTGTGAGGTGTTTGGTAGCTCCTGCCATGCTATCCACCTCCTTGGGGTCTGTGGAAACTTGGTTCTTCCTATGGTTCTTGGATTCTCAGTTTGGGTGTGGTTTCTTAGCCATTATTGTGGTCTTGTTGGTTTTCTGTGTGTAGGCCATCTTTAAGTATTTTTATAGGGCTGGTTTGGTGGAGATATATTTTTCAGTTTTTCTTTGCTATGGAAAGTTTTTATTTGACCTTCGGTTATGAAGGAGAGTTTAGCTGGGTACAGTATTCTTGGTTGAAAATTGTTTGTCTTTAGGGCATGGTATACAGCCTTTCAGGCTCTTCTTGCTTTAATTATCTATGCTGAAAAATATGAGGTGATTCTAATTGGTTTTCCTTTATAGATGATTGATCTTTTCTCCTTGACATTTTTAGGAACTTATTCTTGGTCTGAATTGGTCCTGTGTGGATTATAATGTGACAATGGGAAGTGCTGTTCTGGTCTGGTCTATTTGGGGTTCTACAAGCATCTTGTATCTGAATAGGCCTATCTTTTTGTTTGTTTGGAAAGTTCTCTGCTAGGATCCTGTTAAACAAATTTCCTAGACAACTTCTGTCTCTACGTGCTCCTCTACACCATTTGTCCTCAGAGTAGGTCTTCTGATCGTGTATTCCAAATGTTGAATAGATCTATCATATCTCTTGGATTTGTCTTGGATAGTTGTATGTTCTTTCTCTATAATACCTAGGCTGTCTTCAATCCCCGAGATTCGATCTTCTGCATGCTGTAACCTACTGTTGTCTTTCTACTTGGTTTTTTTTATTTCTTTTCCTTCTAATTGGTCGGCTTTGATGGCTTCAAATTCTTTGTTGGAGTTTTGCTTTAGATCTTCTATGAACTTCTTTACTTCCTTAATTTGGTGTTCTCAAATCACTTAGTTGATTGGTTATGGTTTACTTGGACTCTCATTCCTGCTGTTGGGCTCCATTCAGTATTCCCTGTGTGGTCTCCCTGAATTCTTTCAGCTGTCTGTTTATGGATACCATGAATGCCTTTATTGATCTTTGTCTATTCTCATACCGATGTCACAATTCCTGTCTTATGCTTTGATTAGCTTCCTCACGTTCATGCAATTCCTGTAGTTCTCTTTGACTTTTCTCAGCCTGCTCACGCAATTCCTGTCTCTCTTCATCTGTTCTCTGCCTGCTCAGGCAATTCCTTTCTTTCCCTTTGACTGTTCTCAGCCTGCTCTCACAATTCCTTTATTTCTCTTTGATTGTTCTCAACCTGTTCACGCAACTACTGTATCAGTCTTTGAGTCATTTCCTCACAGTCACGAGATTCCTGTATTAATGTTTGGTTTGCCTCCTCTCTCTCTCCCTATCAGGTTCAAACTGAGTCCTTTGCAAGCTTTCATTCTTTTCATTCACCACGATTACCAGTAGTGTTTGTAGTGCTTTGCAGGAACTCTCTTCTGGATTATTCATTAACTGTTCTGTCACTGGATTATCATGAATGAGAATTGAGATATCCAGACTTGCTATTTTTCTCATGTTTTCCGGCTTGTTCTGCACACTTGATATGAAAGTGACACCAATTTTTTGCTAAAATACTATTTTAAGGCAAGCATCAAGGAATGTCCTGTAGTTGCATAGACAAAATGGCTGCAGATACAACCTAGTTCAACAGATACAATCTATTCAACATCAAACAACTATGCATTAATGGGATAAGAACAGCAAAGACGAATTTTTCAAATCAGAAATTATTATGTTTAGGGAGAAATGTGGGGAAAATAGGATTAGAAGTATGTGGAGAGATTAAAGTAAATTTAACCAAGTCCTAATCTCAGAGAGGGAAAGGGATTGGACAGAATTATAGGAGAGAAACTAAAAGAAAGATAATCAAAAATGGAAAAACAAAAAGTTAAATTTAAAAAGTGAAACATTTAAAAATTGTGTAACTTTAAAGAAGTGATATTGAGAGAAGAAAAGTATAGGATGACAGGAGGGGGATGATAGAAAGGAGACATGAAAAACTAAAAAATAAAAATTCTTTAAAGTATTTACTTGAAAATTATCTGGTATAAAGATATAATACTGCTATTAAAAAGTTAAGCATAAATGTTTGTGAATTAAGTAATACATTTCTGGATTAATTATGTACACAATGGGGGATAAGTTCTAATAATCGATGAAAGGTATTTATCTGGGGATGAGTCAAAAGAGCAATTAAGTCACACACAAAAAAAGAAAGACAAAAAAATGAAAAGAATCAAAAAAATAAAAAAAAGTTAAAAAGGACCAAAAGGTCAATAGCGATTTTTTTTAAATGCACACACACACACACACACACACACACACACACACACACACACACACACACACACACACACATACACACCTAAAATAAAAATTAGGAGAAGAAGAAAAAAAACGATTAATAGAAAACAATTTAAAAATTTTTAAAAATGGTACCAACAAGAGTTCTTTAATTTTTTTTTGGTTGGGGGGTGAGGAAAGGAAAGATCCTGTATCTCCCCTGTGTCTGTAACCAGTCTCTACGTGGAGTCTCTGGTCTGCTTGTGGTGTTTGGTTTTCCTGTGGCCTGATTGATTTCTTACATCAGTTTGTTTGAGCAGTCAATAAAATTCTCCGCTTTATCCAGGATTTTGTGATCCTCTTTCAGGCTAGTTCAGTGCGAGGGAGATCTGCTTTGAGTATCACGAAAGAGAAAGATGGCTCTTTCCTCTAGTTTGGAGATGCTGTGATGAGGCTAAGTTCTGGATAGGGTTGAGGCCTTTCAGCAAACAGCTTTTCCCTGAGGGTCTAGCTCCTGAGACTCCCAGACCCCAGCCTGGAGCCATTCTCACTGTTTATGTTTATTGAATTTCAATTGATTGTCTAGGCTGCTGTAGGTAGGGGAAGCCTCTGGTTCTGTTAACCCAGTGAAGATGGTCACTCCTCTGTGAGGGCAGAAATCTCTCTGTTTGGGCTAGGTGACTTTCTCCTGGGTGGGTCTGAGCTTGGAAGGTCAGGTCAGATACCTGTAACCTGCTAACTGACTCTTTTGTTTTCTTCCAAGGCCTGAGTTGGAGATAGTTGCTCAGCCTGGCCTTTCTCAGTATCAAAGATGATGTCTGGTGGGGTCGGGGGAGGGGCAGCCTTCCCTCCTCTGCTCCATGAGAAGGAGTGAGGATGTCAGGATTCTACTCAGGCAGGAGTCTTTGTTCCTGGGTATCTCTGCTCTGTGATCTGCAGGATGAATTTATCTGCTCCTTTTTAGTTCTTGTTGGTGTTGAGTAGAATCCACTCACCCACTGCATATGGCGACTTTGTCCTGGACTCTCTGTTGTAGATATGGTGGCTATGGGTGCCACAGATGCTGCCACAACCGTGGCTCCTGGCAAGTGCTCAGATCTGTCTTCTTGCCTGGATCTTCCCTCTCTAGTCAAACTCTGTGTACAGTGATGGCACACTTGGTGTGATTATCTAGGCTAGTACTGTTCACTGGAACACTAAAACTGCTTTGTATGTGAGAACTTGTTTAGCCTCCAGGTTCTCCTCTACCATCTTCCTCCGACATCCATGAAAATCTTTATGTTTTATGTTGATTGGTTATTATACAACAAATACCTTCAAATGTACATGTAGTGTCTAAAGATAGCCATATTAATATTCTCATATAGCTCTTATTTATCTGTTATGCACTTTCAGTATTATGATATTTCTCTCTCTCTTATACTCTCTCTCATTTCCTCACTTTCTCTTTCATGCTTCATGTCTGCTACTTAGAATTTCTGGTGGTCTACTATCATCATTCAGGATCCACTGGTTTGTGGGAACATGAGAGGGATAAGCAGTTACCTTGCCTTATTTAAGAGTTACAACTGTGATGTGATATTATTATTTGCCATTCTAAATGGTAAAACAACAGATCTAGGAATTCCTTTTCACTTTTATTACTATTATAGATTTTATCTCATAGGAATAATTGGGATGGATAAGATACTTTTAACCTGTGACCTAAAAGTACTTTTCCTTTTACAAACAACCTTTTTCTTTGACTATCAGTGAGTAACTACATGTAATGAAAACAAAGCTATCCTATGGAAAGTACTCTGAAGTTGTTCACAGGGATGAAAAACAAGGTAATGGGGAAGTGAGTACAAAGGATACCCATCAGTTCCGGGAAGATGGCAGAGGAGAAGCTGGAATCTAAACAAGCTTTCGCATAGAAAGCAGTTTTAGAGATCCAGTGAATAGTCCTAAGCCAGAAAACCACACCAAGCGTGCCATCACAGGACAGAGAGACAGGCCAGAGAGGGAAAATACAGGCAAGGAGACAGATCTGAGCTCTAGCCAGCAGCCACCACGCAGGCAGCTGTGGTGGTGGCGAAGAGCGCAGGAGCCATACCTGAGCCACAGAGAGTCCGGGATGAAGAAGCCAGACGCAGTAGGTGAGCAGATTCTACTCAACACCAGCAAGAACCGACAAGGAGAGGACATCTTCATCCTGCAGTTCGCAGACCAGAGACGACCCAGGAACCAAGACTCGGCTTGAGTAGAAGCCTGACATCCTCACTCCTTCTCAGGGAGCAGAGGAGGGAAGGCCACCCCTCCCCCCGCCAGTACCGGAGATCTCCATCTTGGATACCGACAAAGCTCGGAGGAGCAGCTAGCTCCAACTCAAGCCTTGGAATAAAACGAGTCATTTAGCAGGTCACAAGAACTTAATGGCAGTGTGACCTGCCAGACTCAGCTCCACCCAGGGAAAAGTCACCCAGCTCCGGCACCAGCCCTAGGAGTGGCTTTCTTCACTGGGTAATCAGAGCCAGAGGCTACCCCTCCCTCTAGCAGCATCGACAATCAATGGAAATTCAGTAAACAGAAACCCTGAGAATAGCTCCAGGCTGGGCTCTGTGAGTTTTTCACAAACCAGCCCCAGGGAAAAGCTACTGTTTGTTGAAAGGCCTCAACTCTCCCCAGAACCTAGCCTCATCACTGCATGCCCCTCTTTTGTGATTCTCAAAGCAGATCAGCCTCCCATTGAACTAGCCTGGGAGGAGGATCGCCGAATCCTGGGTAGAGCAGAGCATTTTTCTGCCTTTTCAAACAAACTGACTTAAGAAACCAACCAAGCCACAGGACCACAAGCAGACCAGAGACTCCAACAAGAGGCTGGTTACGGACATAAGGGAGATACAGGATTTTTCCCACCCCTCCCAAAAAATTCAAAGAACTTCTTCTTCTTCTTCTTCTTCTTCTTCTTCTTCTTCTTCTTCTTCTTCTTCTTCTTCTTCTTCTTCTTCTTCTTCTTCTTCTTCTTCTTTCTTCTTCTTCTTCTTCTTCTTCTTCTTCTTCTTCTTCTTCTTCTTCTTCTTCTTCTTCTTCTTCTTCTTCTTCTTCTTCTTCTTCTACCTTATATAAAAAAGAATTTTTTTTCTATTCTAAAACATTATTTAATCTTTAATTTTTGACTTTTTTGAAAAAAAATTGTTGTCCAGTAACTTTTTTTTCCCTCTTATAATTTTTATTTTAGGGATACGTGAGTGTGCGTTTTTCTTTCTTTTTTTGTTTTCTTTCTCTTTTTTTCTTTTTAAATTATCTTTTTGTTTTTTGTTTACCTCTACTGAACTTGTGATCTTTTTTTCCTCCTTTCTTATCCTTTTCACCTTTTCCTCTCTTTCGTTCTTCTTTATGTGACTTAACTCTTGTCCTGCACTCCTCAGATGAACCCATAGTTGAATATTAGACCCTATCCCCCATTGTGTACACACTTAATCCACAAATTTATTGCTCAATTCAAAACCTCTGAGACTTAAATTCCTTAATAGCAGTACTATCTCTTTATACCTATATAATATTTTAAGCTTTTTTATTCTTAAGTTTTTCAAATCTCCTCTATACCCCTCCCCTTCTGTCAATATATTCACGTTCTTCTCCAAATAGATTGTATTTATCTCCATAATATTATTAATTTTTACTTTTCAATTTTTTCTGGCTTCTTTTCTTTTCCCTTTCCCTTTCTTCTTTTTTTCTCTCTCTCTACTTTCATACTACCCAACCTATTTCCTGCTTTAAGATTAGGACTTAATTAACTCTCCCTGAGCCTCCCCAC
This sequence comes from Dipodomys spectabilis, assembly GCF_019054845.1. Taxonomy (NCBI): domain Eukaryota; kingdom Metazoa; phylum Chordata; class Mammalia; order Rodentia; family Heteromyidae; genus Dipodomys; species Dipodomys spectabilis. The sequence continues at coordinate 1,512,606 of NW_024870691.1, forward strand.
ACCAATCTATTCCTATTTTTTACCCACATCTCTCCCTAACCCTAATAATTTCTGGTTTTCCAAAGTCTTCTTTGCGGTTCGAAGCCAATTAACATATAGTTGTTTGATGTTGAATAGATGTATCTGTTGAATTAGATTGTATCTGTAGACTATTGACCATACAAATGCAAACTTTGATTGATGGTTGCCTTAAGATAGTGTACGAGCACAAAACTGATGCTATTTTCATCTCAAATGGGCAGAGTAAGCAGGAAAAACACAAGAAAAACGGCAAATTCGGGTATTTTGATAATCAGAGGACAGAACAGATAATGAATAATCCAGAGGAGAGTTCCCAAATAGCTCTACAAACACTGCTGGCAAACATGATAAATGAAAAGATTGAAAGCATACAAAGGACTCTGTATGAGCGTGATAGGGAGAGAGAGGAGGCAATCCAAAAGTTTATACAGGAATATCATAAGCGTGAGGAAACTAGTCAATAACTGATACAGGACTTGCACCAGCAGCTTGAGAATACAAAAAGAGAAAGGCAGGAATGGCGTGAGCAGGCTGAGAACACTCAAAGAGAACTGCAGGAATCCCATGAACAGGAGGAAGCTAATCAAAGAGTAATGCAGGAATCAAAAGAGCAGGAAGAGAATACACAAAGATCACTAAAGGCATTCATGGAATCCATTAACAAAGAGCTGAAGGAAGTCAGGGAGACGACAAAGGGAATGATGAATAGAAGCCAACAGAAGGAATGGGAGTCCAAGGAAACCATAACCAATCAACTAAGTGAATTGAGAATAAACACTGAACACCAAATTAAGGAAGTAAAAAAATTCATACAAGATCTAAAACAAAGCTTCAACAAAGAATTTGAAGCCATCAAAGCCAACCAATGAGAAGGAAAAGAAATAAAAAAACAACAAGTAGAATGTCTTGACAGCAGGTTAGACCATGCAGAAGATCGAATCTCAGAGATTGAAGACAGCCTAGATATTATAGATAAAGAACATACAACCATCCAAGACAAGTCCAAGAAATATGATAGATCTATCCAACACTTGGAAGACACCATCAGAAGGCCTAATCTAAGGATAATGGGTGTAGAGGAGCACCTAGAAACAGAAGTTAATGGTCTAGGAAATTTGTTTAACAGGATCCTAGCAGAGAACATCCCAAACATGCAAAAAGATAGGCCCATTTAGATACAAGAAGCTTTTAGAACCCCAAATAGACCAGACCAGAATAGGACATCCCACAGTCACATTATAATCCACACAGGATAAACTCAGACCAAGGAAAAGATTCTTAAAGCTGTCAAGGACAAAAGATTAATCACCTATAAAGGGAAACCAATTAGAATCAACTCAGATTTCTCAAGAGAGACAAATCAAAGCAAGAAGAGCCTGGAATGATGTATGCCATGACCTAAAAACAAACAACTATCAACCAAGAATACTGCAACCAGCTAAACTCTCCTTCATAACTGAAGGCCAAATAAAAACCTTCCATGGCAAAGAAAAATTGAAACAATACATCTCCACCAAACCAGCCCTACAAAAGATTCTTAAAGATGTCCTACACATAGAAAACCAACAAGACCACAATAAAGGCCAAGAAATGTCACCCAAACTTAAAATCCAAGAACCATAGGAAGAACCCAGCTTTCGCAGACCCCAAGAAGGTGAATAACATGGCAGGAACTCCCAAATACCTCTCAGTCTTATCTCTTAACGTTAACAGAATGAACTCTCCCATTAAGCGACATAGAGTGTCTTGCTGGATTAAAAAACAAGACCCTTCTATCTGCTGCCTTCAGGAGTCACATCTTGGACGTAAAAACAAACACATTTTCAATGGTAAAGGCTGTAACAAAATCTACCAAGCAAACGGCCCCCATATTCAGGCGGGAGTTGCAATCCTAATATCATATAAAATAGACTTCATATTAAAATTCGTGAGAACAGATAAAGAAGGTCACTACATACAAATTAAGGGATCTCTCCTTCAGGAGGATATTACAATTCTAAATATCTATTCGCCAAACAATGGAGCACTCAAATTTATCCAAGAAACACTACTTTCCCTCAAATCATATATAGATCCAAAGACATTAACTGTTGGGGATTTTAACACACCACTCTCCCCACTAGATAGATCAGCTCCGCAAAAATTCAACAGAGAAACCGCAGATCCAAACAGCTGCATAGATCAACAGGATTTAACAGATATTTACCGAACATTTCACCCAGCAGCATCAGAATACACGTTTTTCTCAGCAGCACATGGAACTTTTCTAAAATAGACCACATTTTAGGCCACAAAGCAAACTTGTCTAAATTCAGAAACATTGAAGTTATACCTTGCATTCTCTCTGACCAAAAGGAAATAAAATTAGAACTCAACATCAAAAGCCACCAAAGAAAGTCCGGTATCACATGGAGGCTGAACAACACACTGCTGAATCATGAGTGGGTCATGGAAGAGATTAGAAAGGAAATTCAAATGTTCATGGTATTCAACACAAATGAACACACAAATTACCAGCTCCTCTGGGATACAGCAAAGGCAGTACTCAGAGGCAAGTTTATAGCTCTGAGCAACTACATCAACATATTGGAGAGATCTGAAACCAACAATTTAATGACACATCTAAACCTCCTTGAAAAAGACCAGCAAGATAAACCCCAATCCAGTAGATGGAAAGAAATAATTTAAATTATATCAGAATTAAATGAATTAGAATCCAAAAAAACTATAGAAAGAATCAACAAAACAAAGAGTTGGTTCTTCGAAAAAATTAACAAAATTTCCAGACCCTTAGAAAATCTTCTCAGAAAAAGAAGAGAACACACCCAAATAAATAAACTCAGAGACGAGAATGGAAACATCACCACGGAAACAACCAAAATTCAAAACATTATAAGCGAATACTTCTCAAAACTTCATGCTAATAAGTTTGAGGACATGACAAAAATGGGCCTTTTCCTAGCAAATATAGACATGCCAAAACTAAACCAAGATGAATTAAACCAGATTAGCAGGCCCATATCAAGCATTGAAATAGAAAGAGCAATAATAGACCTACCAGCTAAGAAAAGTCCAGGACCAGATGGTTTTACAGTGGAATTTTACAAGGCTTTCAAAGCAGAGCTCACACCAATACTCCACCAACTCTTCAATGAAATTGAAAGAGAAAGTTCACTACCGAACACATTCTATGAAGCTTTCATAACCCTCATCCCAAAACAAGGCAGGTACTCAACAAAGAAAGGGAACTATAGACCCATTTCTTTGTTGAGCATTGATGCAAAACTTCTCAACAAAATTTTGGCCAATCGACTTCAACAATTCATCCAAAAAATCATACACCATGATCAAACAGGATTCATTTCTGGGATGCAAAGGTGATTCAATATACCCAAATCAATTAATATTATTCATCACATCAACAGAAACAAGAATAAGAACCACATGGTTATCTCAATAGATGCAGAAAAAGCATTCGACAAGATCCAACACCCATTTATGATGAAGGTTTTAGAAAAGTTAGGAATCAATGGAACATTCCTCAATACAATAAAGGCTGTATATGACAAACCTACAGCCAGCATTATACTTAATGGTGAAAAACTAAAGCCATTTCCTCTTAACTCAGGAACAAGACAGGGATGTCCACTCTCTCCACTTCTCTTCAATCTCGTATGAGAATGCCTATCAACAGCAATAAGAAAAGATGCAGACATAAAGGGGATCCAAATAGGGAAAGAAGAAATAAAACTCTCCCTCTTTGCAGACGACATGATCTAGTATTTAAAGAATCCCATAGATTCCACTCCCAAATTACTCAAGCTGATTCAAAACATTGGCAAAGTAGCAGGGTATAAAATTAACCCCCCAAAATCAATGACCTTTCTATATGCCAACAATGAGAAAAGTGTGGCTGAAATTAGGAAAGCAACTCCATTTGTAATAGCCCCACAAAAAATAAAATACCTAGGAATTAACGAAAGAAGTGAAGGACCTCTATGATGAAAACTTTAAAATCTTGAACAAGGAAATCAAAACAGAACTTAGAAAATGGCAAACCTCTCATGCTCCTGGATTGAAAGATTAACATCGTGAAAATGGCAATACTTCCCAATGCTATCTAGAAATTCAACGCGATACCTATCAAAATTCCAACCTCATTCTTCAAGGAAATAGAAGAAGCAATCCAAAAATTCATATGGAATAATAAAAGACCCCGAGTATCAAAAACGCTCCTCAACAGAAAGAACACTGCTGGAGGAATATCAATACCAAATTTCAAACTCGACTATAAAGCCATAGTAATCAAAACAGCTTGATATTGGCATAAGAACAGACTTCAGGACCAATGGAATAGAATTGAAAACCCAGAAATGAATCTACATACCTATAGCCATCTAATCTTCGATAATGGAGCTAAAACAATAGAATGGAAGAAAGACAGCCTCTTCAGTAAATGGTGGTGGCAAAATTGGTTAACTACTTATAGAAAACTAAAGCTAGATCGTTATATATCACCCTGCACCAGAATAAACTCCAAATGGATCAAAGACCTCGAAGACAAAGCAGACACTCTGAAAACATTACAGGATGGAAACGGAGAAATCCTAGGACTCCTTGGCGAAAGGCGAAATTTTCTGAATATAGACCCGGAAACACAACAAATCAAAGAAAGTTTGGACAAATGGGATTGCATGAAGTTGCAGAGCTTCTGCATGGCAAAGGACATGGCTAGCAAGATCAATAGAAAGCTCACGGATTGGGAGAAGATCTTCACTAGCCATACAACAGACAAGACTTTGATATCTAAAATATATTTGGAACTCAAAAAATTAAATCCCCCAACCACAAATCCTCAAAGAAACAACTGCCCAATAAATAAGTGGGCTAAAGACTTAAAGAGAAACTTCTCTTAAGAAGAAAGAAGGATGGCCAATAGACATATGAAGAAATGCTCAACATCCCTATCCATAAAAGAAATGCAAATCGGGGCTGGGAAGGTGGCTCAGTGGTAGAGCGCTTGCCTTGCATGCCTGAGGCCCTGGGTTCGATTCCTCAGCACCACATAAGCAAAAAGAAAAAAGCCAGAAGTGGCGCTGTGGCCCAAGTGGTAGAGCGCTAGCCTTGAGCTGAAGAGCTGAGGGACAGCGCCCAGGCCCAGAGTTCAGCCCCACAACCGGACCAAAAAAAAAAAAAAAAAAAGAAATGCAAATCAAAACAACATTGAGATACCACCTCACTCCAGTTAGAATGGCAAAAATCAAGAAATCTAATACAACAGATGCTGGAGGGGATGAGGACAGAAGGGAACCTTACTTAATTGTTGGTGGGAATGTAAACTTGTTCAACCCCTTTGGAAAGCAGTGTGGAGGTTCTTCAAAAGACTTCACATAGAGCTCCCCTATGACCCAACAATCCCACTTTTGGGCATTTACCCAAATGTTTACAAACAAGACCACACTAAAGCTACCAGCACAACTATGTTTATTGCAGCATTATTTACCATAGCTAAGATATGAAACCAACCCAGATGCCCCTCAGTAGATGAATGGATCAAGAAAATGTGTATATGTACACAATGGAATTCTATGCCTCCATCAGAAAGAATGACATTGCCCCATTTGTTAGGAAATGGAAAAACTTGGAAAAATTATATTAAGTGAAGTAAGCCAGGCCCAAAGAAACATAGGTCCCATTATTTCCCTTATTTGCATTATCTAGTATATGTAAGAGTCAAGCGGATAAGGTCAGATAATGTGATGTTAGGAAAATGAACCCTTAGATATGTATTTTAATGTATTTTTCATTCATGCATTTGTTTTTAACTCATTTATAAGATTATTTCTTTGTAGCTTTGTATGTCCCTCCCCCACAATATAACCCCTGCTTTCACTATATTTTATATCAGTATAACTTGTGGAGGACATGGGGAAAAACAAGTCGTTTAAAGATACAGGTGGACCTGTAGCAACAATGAGAAGTACAAGTTGTCATGTTGAATACGAGCTTTACAACGTTGGTGCGGGAGAGGGGGAGAAGGGGGGGAGCGGGGTAGGATTTGGTGGGGGGGTGGAGGGGAGGCTGGGAAGGGACATGAAGGGTAAAGAAAGGAGGAGGCTGCGATGCTTGATAAGAAATGTACGCATTATCCTGCCCATATAATTGTAACCCCTCTGTACAGTATGTTCACAAAAATAAAATAAAATGAAAAAAAAGGATACCCATCATAGAGCACAGATCCTCAGAGCAGTTTATCATGTACACTTTGTGAGAATGACAATGTGTTAGGAACTATAGATTAAATCACTGAATACTTGATATATATATGCAAATATATTTATATATTTACATTTTTATATATGCATATATGTATGTGCCCTTATATATGTACACATGTATGTTACTATACTCACAAATACACACATACATATACCCATGTATACATGTACAGATGGAGAAAGACACATAGATACAGTCAACACAAGTTTCACTAGTTGTTGAATATGCCTTAGACGGAATGTTTGGAATCAAATATGTTGAAGATGTATTTGTCTCTAAGAGTTCTTTTACCACTCCTCTTATCTCTTAAAACTGGTACGTTTTAAGACATGAGATTCGACTTGCAAAATGCAGTACAAGTGATAGTAAGTCATTCGGAAATCTCAGTAAGTAAAGGTCATATGTTGTCTCCCTGCTCCCTATGGAATGCTTGCTCTTGTAGACACTCCCAACAACCAAAGTAGCAGGAAAATATCCTATCAGAGTATATACTATCAGAGGGGGGTTGGAGGGAGGATTTGGGTGATGTTAAGGGAAGGGATGTTAGGGGAAAAACAAAGGATTGAGCAACAATGCTCAATAAGAAATATACTCAATACCTTCCTTATGTAACTGTAACCCCTGTGTACAGTGGCTTTACAATAAAAATATATATTAAAAAGATACAAGGAAAACTTCTGTACTTATGGGAAGTTTTATTTATCACTCAATATCAGTAAAGTATTGGTTTTAGGACCACAGGTATATTGAAATTTTGGATCCTCAAACTTTTTACTTGAACACAGTATATTATTTACATTAGAATGTGTCCACATCCTAATTCAGTGTAATTGCTTGTTTGCTTGTTTTTGTTTTGGGTCCGGTCATGGGGTTTGAACTCTGGGCCTGGGCGCTGTCCCTTAGCTCTTCAGCTCAAGGCTAGCGTTCTACCACTTGAGCCACAGCACCACTTCCGGCTTTTTTCTTTTTTCTTATGTGGTGCTGAGGAATCGAACCCAGGGCCTCAGGCATGCAAGGCAAGCACTCTACCACTGAGCCACCTTCCCAGCCCCGTGTAATTGCTATGAAACATTTTACTACATTTTATGTTTGTAATGGAAAATAAAAATATTTGCACTATCAACAGATACAATTTTTTTCAATTTTTTTTGTCTTTTTGTCTGCATTTTGTGGATGGAATTGGTAGAGCAATTTTGAAAAGCTCAAATTTCATCACCAAGAGCTGCCTGCAAAATGTAAAAGGATCTAATACAGTATCTTAAATAATATGGAACTCCAAGGAGAAGTACTTGAATTGAGACATTATCAGAAAGTCTAACCACGCAAGGACTTTTTAGAAGCGCAGCATCTATATTTCTAATGGAGAGCTTTCATAACCCTTTGTGAAACACAAGTCAGAACCTCATTGAAGTGTAGATTGTTTTCCCTCACCTTTCTGTCAAGCTCAGTCATTATCAATCAACATACAGATAATCTTGAATAATCCTCTAATAACAAAATGTTGATGGAATGGTCATATGCAGAAAACCTGGGAAGGCAAACTTTTTCCAGTTAAGACAATCTGTATTCTGTGCTCCAGAAGAGAGAAAACTAGGTAAGCATCCATTTACAAACTTCTGAATAGTTCTGATTCTGCCCACATCAGTTATCTATCCATACCTGTGATGGAGTGAGAGGATTTTAAAAGAATTTAGTGATCTAAAATTTAAATTTAAATGTGGAATGAAATTAGTTCCAATACATTACATTAAGATATTTAGAAACAAGTCAAAAACTCAAAGGTCTATAAGATTTTTTAAATTGGAAGTGTAGGGATATTGGAATTTGGTTCTCTATATTTTAAGCAATTAGCAAGAAGAATTGGCAAAACACAATTTACATTCAGAGCAGACTTGTCACACTAATTTTTGTATACTGAAAGGAGCACAAACCTCAACAATATGTCAATGCTATCCTCTTATTTATCTCTAAAGGTTTATGCATCTGGTCTATTAACATTAAAATTTCAAAAAAATTAATTTTTAGCTAATTGTCCAAAGGGGTTTTGCTTCATCATGTCAGTGTTGAATAGAGTATATGTGCTTTTCAATGTACAATGCATGAGAATCATTGTCAAACTTTCCATTTTTCCTTCTTCCCTTACCCCAAACCCACATATCCCTTCAAGTTTCCTACTTATATTCTCACTTATATATATTGAATTATATGACTGTATTAGTCCACCATTCCCTCTCCATTCTTCTGCCCTACTCCCTTTATGCCCAGATCTCCCTTCTAAGACTGATTTCAACTTCATGGGATTTGTTAAATATCTCTGCCATTGGTATGTGGCTTTGGGCTTGCCATATCCTCTCTTCCATGTTTGACCTACATAAATGAGGATATTTCTACATTTTTCTAGTCTCTGAATATCTGAGTTAGGTCATTAATCTGGGTATCCTTTTCATTTTTTAAATTTCAAATATAGTATAAACTTTGTTTGACTAGTCATTTTCTAAAAATGAGTGATATTCATGAACACTAATATTTTGGTACCAAATTGAGACTGTATTAACCTTGATGATAATAGTAACCAATCTATTTTAAGTAGATTGAGATGCAACTATTTTCATTATCTTTATTTCTTAGTGATCATTTTTTAATGATTAAATGAGACTTTTCCATCCAGTTTAGGTTAAGAGCGTTAAGTAATGTACTAGATGGTAAGTAAATCCGAAAATGTTTTAGGCTACAGGGGTTCAGGAAAAGGTAGGATCAATGGATACTACAGTACTTTTACTGATAAGAGAATTTGAGGGCAAGTTATTTTATAATGGTTCATGTTAGGGAACAAGATAACTTCAGAGGAAGAGTCAGAAAATTTGTGGGAATCAGGACAATCTGAAACTCATTTCCAGAGTGCAAACTGATTAAAACTAGACTATTTTTCATAAACATTACAATTGGACTATCATTAGGGTGAAAGTTAGGTTTCAGTTGCAGCTGTGGTTAGTGTTAGCATTAGGGCAATGGTAAGTTTAGGGTCAAACTGAAACTATCTTTGAATAAAAAGTCATGTTAGAATTAGGATGAATGTGAAATATGAAACTGCTAATTATATTAAGATTAGGATATGATTAGTGTGAGGGTTAGCCTCAATATTCCAGTTAAGGTTAGGTTTACAAAAATGGCAAGATAATGAATAAAACTACAAACTATTTTTAGAGAGATTAGTTGAATCAAAGTTAGGATGAATAAATCTAATGTATTTGTATGGCTTTTAGAATCCATAGGCTATTAGTACTATGGTTAGGGTTACTGTTCTAGTTCAGGTTAGACTTAGGGTTAGAGAAGGATAAGCTTTAAGGTAAAACTGAGTTTTCTGCTAACATTTTCAAGTAAAATAAGTGTGAAATTTAACAAAAACTACAGAGTTTTCCTAATTTTCCTATTCAGGGTACAATAGGGTTAAATTTAGAGTTAGGTTTCTAGTAAGGTTTAGATATATAGTTAGGGTTAGGAACTAGAGTATAATTTAAGTAAACCTGCAACTTCTTTTTGGAGATATAGGAGTTCAGTAAAAGTTAAGATCAGTGGACACTATGATAGTTTTCATGATATGAAGATTTGAGGTTAATATTCATAATAGGGAACGATTTCAGAATCCAAATAAGGGAATCTGTAGGATTTGGCGCAAAGTGCATGAGTATCTGTTAGGATATATTTTCCATTAATTTTAGGATTGGGTTACTATTATCATCAAGGTTACTCTCAGGGTTCTGACCAGGATTAGAGTTAGGATTATGGAAATGGAAGGTTGAGAACTTGAGTGACTTACTTCCTTTGTGTATGTATATGCACTATTCTAAGGCTTGAACTCAAGGCTTGGGTTCTATCCCTGAGCATTACGCTGTAGGCTAGCATTCTACCACTTGAGCCATGATTCCACTTCCAGCTTTCTTTGGCAGTGAATTGGAGATGAGAGTCTCACAGATTTTCCTATCCAAGCTGACATTGAACTGAGATCCACAGATCTCTGCCTTCTGATTAAAGGTAGGATTAAACTCATGAGCTACAAGTGCCATGGAAAGTGCCTGACTTTTATTGATTGTTTTTACTTTTGTTCAAGATCAACATTGAATTCAATATCTGAAAGCATTGCTCACTAGGTAACAAGCTGCCACTTGAACCATATCTCCAAAAATGGTTATCTTAAATAGCTGGAAATCATTAAATTTTCTTCAGATGATATGTATCATTAGTGTTGTTCTAAAAATTATCCTAACCAAAACAGATTTATAGACCCTAGAGGTGATCTGAGCAGATTCTCATGGTTGGTCTCTAATTGCATAATATTTTAGGGACATGATTTTTTAATTATTATTTTAAGTAGCAAAGGAGTTATTAAACAAAGCAGTTTCTGCGTACAATATACCTTAATCAATGCCAAACCTTTCAACATTCGCATCCTTCCTCTATGCACCTCTTCCTTCACTCTTCTTAATTTTGTAGGATATTTACTGGATTGCTCTGTGCACTTCCCCCATTTTCTCCTGGTCTTTCTTGTACCTTTTCCCCCTTCACCCCTGTTTTGACTATCCACTTACATATGATCCAGCAACTCTACTCCTAGGCATTTACCTGAAAGATTACAAACCAGGATATTGTAAATATTTCAGCACAACCATGCTTACTGAATCAGCCCAGATACCCCTCAAGAGAGAAATGAGTCAAGAAAATGTAATACATACACACACACAGAGAGAGAGAGAGGGGGGGGGAAATCCTATTTACCCACCATCAGAAAGAGTATTGTACTATTTGCATCTCTCATTTCTCCTTTCTTCTGCCTGGTATCCCATTGTTGTCGTACTGTCCCTGTACTGCAGTAAGTGACACATGCAAACTGATGTAAAAGATTGTCAGTGTTATTGGCTAGCCATAGATTCTTAAATATGAGTTCTATGCTCATTCTCTTTGTTTATTCATGCCTTTGAGTTGTGATTGCACAGTTTCATTTGTACCATTTGCTACACAGAAAAGAGATGAACCACATATATGTATATATGCATATACGCACATACATGCATATACAAACATACATGGATATATGTACACATATGGGTATATATTAACTACTTGAATATATTTTATGTTTTTGAGAATTATGGAGCTAACAAAAATCACATGTCTCCTTTGAATACATAATTTTAAAGAGAATATCACCATCTCTAATCTTTCAGTGGCCTTGAAATTAGATGTTCAAATGGGGAAAAGTTATTTAGGCTTTTTTTGTGGAAGAGAGGAGTATTACTAGGGTTCTATTCAGGTGTTCTCTGCTTGCTAGATAGGACTTGATTTGTATAGCAACAAGCAGCTCAATTACTTTTGCCATACTTCTAGTCCATTTTATTTACTTGAGGTCTTGAACTTTTTGCCCGGGTCTGATCTTAGATTGACTGAATGATCTTAGATTGCTTCTTATGTGTCCCACACAATTAGCTAAGATTACAGATGTGAACCACTATGGCCAGCTCATTTGTTGAGATGGATGTCTTGGCAGTTTTTTTCTCTGGCCTGGCCTCAGACTGTGATCCTCGTCATTTCTGCTTCCCGCGCAGCTGGGTTTACAGAGGTAGGCTACTATACTAGATGTACATGATACCTTTTTTTTTTAAAGAGGTTTTTATTGAAAAAATACAGTATAGAGGGGTTATAGTTACATGAGCAAGGTAATGAGTACATTTTCTATTAAGCCTTGCTACCTCCTCCTTTGTTTTCCCCTATCCTTCCTTCCTTCCCACCTGTACAATTACTCCTCCATTCCCCCTTCCCTTCTTCCCCGCCTAAATTGCAAAGTTCCTTTTTCAACATACTGTATTGTGTATCTCATTGCTACAATGGATCAGCCTGTATCCCTATTTAAACAATTTGTTTTTTCCCTTCCCCTCCCAAAGCTAAAGAATTATCTATACAAGATACAGGGCACTGACACTGAATACAGAGAAAACAGGGGTTATACCATGGGCGAAGAACATACAAAGAAACAAAAAAAAAAATCACATGTTATATTATAAATCCCTATTTTGTAGTTCAATTTGCTTAACAATATCTTATCTGGTCATATGTACATACTTTTTGAACTTTTATTCTTGTCCCAGATATATACTACTTGCTGCAAATAAGGGAAACTATAGGACCTATGATTTTTTGGGTCTGAATTATTTCAGTTAATATAATTTTTTCCAAGTCTGCACTTAGAGCTCACCCAGCAATCTCACTTTTGTGCATTTACCAAATGATCAAAAACAAGAACATACTAAGCTACCAGCACAACTATGTATTTTGCAGCATTATTTACAATAACTAAGATATCAAACCGACCCAGATGCACCTAAGTAGATGAATAGATATATACTTATATACATATATATGGAATTTATACATATATACCTATGTGTATATATATATACTTATATACATATATATGGAATATATACACATATAACTATGTATTTATATATACATATATATGTGCCACATTTTCTTGTATATATATGCATATACATATATACATACATATATATGTATGTATATACATACATATACTTTTATATGTATGTATACATACATATGTATATACACATATATGTATGTATATATATATGTATGTATATATATATATATATATGAATTCTATTCCTGCATTAGAAAGAATGACATAGTCCCATTTGTTAGGAATTGGAAAGATGTGAAAAAAATATAGTAAGTGAAATAAGCCAGGCCCAAATAACCACACTTGAAGTAACTAATACATGGTACCATATAATCATATAAGATACTGTTAACTGAAATGAACCCCAAGATAGGGACACAAATGATTTTTATTCCACAAGCTTCTTATCTTTATATAATCCCCCACATAAATTTGGAAGGGAGTTGTGGTTCAAGTATATAGCACCACCCATTAGGGAAAAAGCTTAAATGAGAACGTAAGGTTTAACCACAATATCAGAGTTTAAGCCACAATATCAGCACTCAAATATATTTCTTTCTTTGAGGTTTTTATTAAATTGCTCAGAAAATAGCAACATTATATTTATGTTTAACATTACTATTAAAATCATGTTATGTTTATTGATGTTATTCTTTATTTTCCTAAATTTTACTTACTCATTAATAATATCCAGTAATGAAAAGAGATGATTACTGTTTCTCAAGCTTTTATGACAGTTGAATATATGAATAAAAGATGCATACAAGGAGTTTGGACTGAAAAGAGATATTTGAAAGCTCTTCACATAAATAAATGATAGTTGAAGAAGTTGTGGGCATGTATGAAATAAACTAAAGAAATTGCAAGGAAAGATATGGTATGATTCTGGAAACCACACAATTTTGGAAGAAAAAAAATGAAAAATATGTAGCTTCTGGTAAGAACTTTGTAACCCACCTGTACATTTGATTCCTTATTTCTAGTGGAAGACATTTCAGTTAATTTTATTTTACAAAGTTAAACATGATTGACATTTAATATTAACTGGCCTCTGTCTCATGTAAGCAATTATTCTAACCAGGAGCCAGGAACTCATACCTATATTCCTAGCTACTCAGAAGGTTGAGATCTCTAGATCCTAGTTAAAAGCCAAGTTGGAGAGGAAAGCTGGTGAGTCGTTTCTGTTCAATTAACCACGAGAAAACTGGAAGTGGCACTGTGGCTCAAAGTGGCAGCACTAGCCTTGAGTAATAAACCTCAGAGACAGAACCCAGGCCCTGAGTTCAAGCTCTCTGAAATTATTCTTAAAATACTTATCAGGATTTCTTTAACTTGTCTAGAAGAATGTTTTAAACTTAGGGATTTTTTATTTCATGTTGTCAGCATTGATTTTTAAGATGTGCAGAGAAAAATTATTTATAGTCAGAACTGGTTTGTATTGCTTTGTATTACACATTGCCTCTACACCCAGGGATCAGCTGGAATGTAGATGGCCAAATCTTGACTGTTGGTAATGAATATGGATATGTGTTTCTTTTAGCAAAGAAAAAATTTACGAATTAGTAGCCCTTATATATAACACCTTAATAGTAATTATATAATTACTATTATTACTAGTATTTTTTTTTGTCTGTTGTGGGACTTGAACGCTAGTCCTGGGCATTGTTCTTCAGTTCTTCAGCTCAAGGCTAGCAAAAGTGCCACTTCACATTTTCTGAACCTTAAGTTGTAGATAAGGGTTTCACAGATTTTCCTACCAGTGGTGGCTTTGAAAAGAGACCTTCAATCTCAGCCTCCTTAGTAGCTAGGATTACAGGTGTGAGCTACTGACACCTGGCAGTATAATTATTTTGAAAAAGAAAAAAACCCATGATTGTATCTTTAAAAAAATCACAATATGGCAAGTGTATCTGTAATGTAAGTTGTATCAAGGAACCTTCGGCAGCAATCATTTTTAGATCTCACTATGTCCTGTCCAATGCCAGATAATATTTCATTAATTTATTTTACTTTTTCCTAACAAAGTTTATTATAAATGCACAACAGAACAATTTTGTATTGAGTATAAAGAATTCTTTAGCTCTGGGGCTTGAAATCAGGGCCTAGGCACTCTCGTTGAGCGTCTTTTGCTCAAGGCTAGCACATTACCAATTGAGCCATAGCACCACTTCCAGTTTTTCTGCTTATGACACACTGAGGAATCAAATCAAGTGCTTCATGCATGATACCCTAGCACTCTACTACATTCCCAGTCATTGAGTCTTTTGTTGTTGTTTTAAGATAGCATTTTGCTATGTGTCCTTCTGTTGGCCTGAAATTTAGACTGGTCCCAAGCCTACTCCTAAATCAGCCACCCAAATTCAGAGATTACAGACATTGACCATCATATTCAGCCCACGATTCCTTGTGATACTCGTTTCAGATATAGGAACAGTTATTCTGTCTTCTTTGGATTGGATGGTTTTTCATTCATCACTGTTAATCACATTTCTTGTCCTAGATTGTTGACCCTTCTAGATCAATAGAAATATTTCAGGTTCTTTTGAGGAACCTCCATACTACTTTCCAAAGTGGTTGAACAAGTTTACATTCCCACAAACAATGAAGTAAGGTTCCCTTCTGTCCACATCCCCTCCAGCATCTGTTGTTGTTAGAGTTCTTGATTTTTGCCATTCTAACTGGAGTGAGGTGGTATCGCAATGTTGTTTTGATTTGCATTTCTTTTATGGCTAGGGATGTTGAGCATTTCTTCATGTGTCTATTGGCCATCCTTCTTTCTTCTTAAGAGAAGTTTCTCTCTAAGTCTTTCGCCCACTTTTTTATTGGGCAGTTGTTTCTTTGAAGATTTGTTGTTGGGAGATTTAATTTTTTTGAGTTCCAAGTATATTTTAGATATGAGACCCTTTTCCATCGTATGGCTAGTGAAGATCTTCTCCCAATCCATGAGCTTTCTATTGATCTTGCTAGCTATGTCCTTTGCCATGCAGAAGCTCTGCAACTTCATGCAATCCCATTTGTCCAACCTTTCTTTGATTTGTTGTGTTTCCGGGTCTCTACTCAGAAAATTTCAGCCTGTGCCAAGGAGACCTAGGCTTTCTCCTATTCCATCCTGTAATGGTTTCAGAGCGTCTGCTTTGACCCCGAGGTCTTTGATCCATTTGGAGTTTATTCTGGTGCGGTGTGATATATAAGGATCTAGCTTTAGTTTTCTATAAGTAGTTAACCAATTTTGCCAGCACCATTTACTGAAGAGGCTGCCTTTCTTCCATTCTATTATTTTAGCTCCCTTATGAACGATTAGATGGCTATAGGTCTGTAGGTTCATTTCTGGGTTTTCAATTCTATTCCAATGTTCTTGAGGTCTGTTCTTGTGCCAGTACCAAGCTGTTTTGATTCCAATGGCTCTATAATAGAGTTTGAAATTTGGTATTGATATTCCTCCAGCAGTGTTCTTTCCGTTGAGGAGCGTTTTTGCTACTCGGGTTCATTTATTGTTCCATATGAATTTTTGGATTGCCTCTTCTATTTCCTTGAAGAATGAGGTTGCAGTTTTGATAGGTATCGCGTTGAATTTGTAGATAGCCTTGGGAAGTATTGCAATTTTCACGATGTTAATCTTTCCAATCCAGGAGCATGGGAGTTTTTCCCATTTTCTAAGTTCTGTTTTGATTTCCTTTTTCAAGTTTTTAAAGTTTTCAACATAAAGGTCTTTCACATCTTTGGTTAAGTTAATTCCTCCCCTATTACCCAGCCATCCCACTTTTGGGCATTTACCCAAATGTTTACAAACAAGACCACACTAAAGCTACCAGCACAACTATGTTTATTGCAGCATTATTTACCATAGCTAAGATATGGAACCAACCCAGATGCCCTTCAGTAGATGAATGGATCAAAAAAATGTGGTATATATTCACAATGGATTTCTATGCCTCCATCAGAAAGAATGACATTGCTCCATTTGTTAGGAAATGGAAAGACTTGGAAAAAATTATATTAAGTGAAGTAAGCCAAGCCCAATGAAACACAGATCCCATTATTTCCCTTATTTGCAATATCTAGTATATGTCTGAGTCAAGCAGAAAAGGTCAGATGAAGTGATGTTAGGAAAATGAACCCTAAGATATGTATTTTAAATGTTTTTTCTTTCATGCATTTGTTTCTAACGTAATTATAAGATTATTTCTTTGTTGCTTTGTATGTCCCTCCCCCAAAATATAACCCCTGCTTTAACTGTAAAAAAAAAAAATAAAGAAATATTTCAGGTTCTGATCTTGAAACTGATCCTTGCCATCCAACAACATCACATGTTTGTGAAAAGCATTAGCTGGCCTAATGAGCATAGCAGCCAGCTGGAGTTCAGCTATCTGATGGCCTTAGGGTCCAACAATGCAATCATTTCTGTGCACCTACTGAAAACTGTCACAGGTAATTTTGATTTATTCCATACAATTCTCAACCATTTGCCTTTCTCAGCTTTGCATGCTTTAAATTCTGTTAAACATTAATTACTATTTCATCATTTTCACAAGTAACATATATGTCTTACTTTAAGATTTATTCAAACATGCAAAAATGTTATCGTAGTTGCTGTCCACCCGTGGCTCATGTTTTAAAACCTAGCTACTTTAGAGGTCAAAAACTGAGGATCCTGGTTTAAAACAGCCCATGTGGAAAATTGTGAGATATTTCTCCCATTAAGAAACCAAAATCCAGAAGTGGAGATGTGGCTCAAGTAATAGAGTGTCAGTTTTGAGCAAAAAGACTAAGCAAGAATAATATGTCTACTTCTGACTCCATTATTTACTTATGGAACACTCACTCACACACACACACACACACACACACACACACACACACACACACTATACATTCTTCTAGACTCTCCTTCCTGAGCAGTACTCAATGCCATTAACATAATGCATGTTTTCTCCAAATTATTATGGTAGGGATTAAACTACATTTGTGTTATGATACTGCAATTTTTGTACTTTTTGTTTTGCAATTTTTTGTACTTAAGTAAGAAAACAGTCGTTTGTGAAGACTAACCAGAAATAAATGTGTCGGTAAATAGGTAGGTGGCAGGTAGACTGAAACTTGCAGATAATACCATTTGAAATTTTATTTCTCCAAGTTTATATATATATATATATATATATATATATATATATATATATATATATATATATATATACACACATATGTATGTGTTTAAAACTTGTGCCAAAATTTTATTTCCATTAACAATGATCTATTTGTTCCATTATATAAATTTAACTTATTGTATGTTTCATAGTAGATAAATATATATTGAATTTCTTTTCTTTGGAGACAAGATTCTGCAGTTTAGACCAGGCTTTCTTCAATTCCTAATTCTCAAGTTTCAGGTTCCTGAGAAGTTCAAACAGTCAAGGGAAGACTGGAGTATGAGTTATTACCTCAAGAGTATTTAAGTTAGAGCTGTTGGACATTAAAAGATTAAGACTTTGGAGACAAGATGGATGTCTGTGCTATGGTTGTAATGACTATTGCTCCCTTACGCTCTCTAACAAAAAGGGATTTAATTATCATTATGTATACAAACAATACATCATGTTAATAGTTGTAACCACAAGCTAGATTGATGCCTTAGTTTGTGGACATACCTGTAGGCACTGACCACCTCCCAACCCTGTAGTAGAATGAATATAAAGCATGTTAAGCAGAATTTTGGGATCCAGAACCTGGCAAAGAGGCTATGGGTCCTCTGGTGTCTTCTTTCCTATCACTTCCTGTGATTTCTCAGATTTTTGGCCAGGTATCCCATCATCTTTGCTGTTCCATGGTTGTTGTTAGTTACAGTATTGATATTCTGAACACCTCAAAACAAACTATGGAAAAACACCTCCTTGAACAAGATTCAGAAGTGTATAGGAGCACCTCGGAAGATCCCAAACATCAGCAGTCATCCTGTGATTTTCTAGCAAGAAAGTACAATTCAGATGTACCTTTATTTTTGATAATATAAAGAGATGGATAATTGTCTTTTTGTATATTTTATACTTGATATTGCATAAATTTTCAGAAAAATATATACATTGTGAAATAATGTTATTTTTTCCATGGGTCAGAAAACCTCGTAACTGAAGTAATGACCCTAATGTCTTATCTCAGTTGACTGAATCAGATTTAGATTAGTATGAGTTGCCTAATTATGAACATTTCTCCATGAAACTCAACAACATAGAACGAAGTGTGAAGGTCAGGCCATTCTATACCTCTAAGGATTTTACATATGTTAGACTAATATACACCCACACTGCTCAGCACTAATGGCACATTGTTGTGTCATAATTGTCTTTATATCAGAAATATGCTAGAGCTTAAAGTAGAATGATGGACTGTACATTTTCAAAGCAAGAGTGATGATCACCCCCTGCAATTACTCTCAGTGTTGAATCCTTCCTATACATTTTACTGACTTAGCTTCTATTCTGTGCTTTACCATTATCAGGGAGGGTCACACTGTATCAAGCTACAATACTGCGGCAACCTTAGCTGCCTTTGAATTTTACCTCCAATCTTGATCCCAAGGTGAACTCTGCAACTCTAATCACATGGTTAGTGGACACCCGAACTTTTCAAGCCTGGTTAAAATTTCAGCTATCATTGCTCATTGCCAGGGTTAAAGATCTCACTACTTTAGATTTGTTGTTTATCTTCTTGTATTTCCAACACTGCCTTTGAAGTTGGTTTTTGAAGTAGAGCTTTTAGTTTGCATTTGATTTATGGAGGTGTTAGTGATGCCAGTTGAACTGCATATATTATAATGTAAGTAATTTGATGTTTTCATATATGAATTTAATTTTGGCAGTTGAGGAATTGAATACACATCACTCACAAAACTTTATTTATGTGTATTTGTATTGCTTTATTGTGAGCTTCCTAAAAGCCAGTCATGGGAGAACATGTTCCTAATCACATCACTTCTGTCACTGAGACAAGGTTTGAAATGTCCAGACCACTTGGCACTTCATAGTGTGAACCTTGCTACAAAGAAGGGGAGATAATAGCAAAAAGAGAAAATGAATCTTCCATCGGTTTTGTTATATGTGCTTTACACTTAGCCATTAAGACCACCATAATACTATTTTTTATGACTTCTTACCTACTCTTTTCCTGTTCTGAGCTGTTTTATTTATGGATCTCTAAGAAATCATGTAAGAATCATATAAAAAATCTATATGTCATATAATAAATCATAAAAAATAGATTGTTAGGATTATATAATCCAAAAGGAATAATTTAGGCAAAACTACTTCAGTGTAAAAGCCACAGGACAGCCCTAACATTACTTTCATTTTTTCATATGAAGAAAAGACTTTTTTAAATAAAGACAAATTTTCACAGATATTAATATCTATTGGGTATATATTTCTTAATGCCTTCAGGAAGGATGCTGTGACCACGCTGATGGAAGCTGACTTCTCTGTGCAGACACCATTCCAAGCACTGCACCTGCATTAGGGTAATTAGTGCTTATGACAGTCCTTCAAGTTAGGAAATTAATTATTTTTTTATTTTTTATTATTATCTTTTAGTCAGTTATGGAACCGAAACTCTGGGTGCTGTCCCTCAGCTCTTCAGCTCAATGCTAGCACTCTACCACTAGAGCCACAGCACCACTTCCAGCTTTTTCTGTTTATGTGGTGCTGAGGAATTGAACCCATAGCCTCATGCATGCAAGGCAAGCACTCTACCACTGAGACACCTACCCAGCCCTAAGTATTTTATTAAAAGCAGAAGTAGGCAACAAGGCCAAACAAATTTCCCAAGTACCTAAGACTGACCAGTTGTAGACCCATAATTCAAATCCAGGTTTTTACCAGGCATATCTGAGAATATTCTGACCTTTCAAGAGCTATTGAGTAGATGATCTCACATTTTCTTCCTAATTATGGTTATAACGGCAATAACATTGCTACAGAATATAAGTATTTTAAATGAAAAGGGTCTGGGTAATGACATTGTAAGTGATTTTTATTCCAAATGAAATAACAATGAACATCATTCAGTTTCCACTGTTTATTATTCCAGGAGTAATTGCTTAAGGAGAACAAATCCATGTTAAAGACTCCTGTGCTGATGAACACAGGCTTTTATCATTCAGTACCTTGAATACACAAGGAATAGTTGTTACGGATATATAATACAAAATGAATAATTTTTGTGACTAGTTTCTTCCTTGTTGTACCAAAGAAAATTTATTCCCTATTCTAAAATATATATCAATTTAATGGATATTAGTGTTATCAGTATAAAATTGGTGTGCATAATATATGCAATATATTACATAACATAAAAATGATATATATATAATATATGAATAATTACTGATATTTTATAACTACTATAAAAATACATGTATAAACTGGTTTTAGTATTATACTATGAAGGATACAAGAAATGACATCTTTATTTAAATACATATATTTGCATGTTTTAGTCACATAATTTATTTTTGTACCAGTACTGAGGCTTGAACTATGGTCTGGATGTTGTCCCTGAGCCATTTCACTCAGAGTGGCTTCATATGTCTGTCCTCAGATCTTGGCCCCTAAGTAGCTGGGATTACAGACATGACTGATGTTATATTTTTTAATTCCATCCGTGACATGTTCTTACATAATTATTTTTGAATGTTCAATTATATTGCAATATTCCATTTCTAAACCAATTGAGGAACAAATTAATTTTTGGGTTAAACTATATGTTACATAAAATTGTAAGGACCATACTTTGCTATCAATTTTCAAAGATATTCCTAGTTTAATTCCTGGACAGACAAGTAGAAAAATTAAATTATGTGTGCATAATGTATGTATTGTTATATTACATAACATATGAATGATATATTTGTAATATTTGCATAATTAGTGATATTCTATAATTACTATAAATAATATTTGTATAAAACTGGTTTTAATTTAATACTGTGAAAGATACAAGGAATGTCAACATCCCTATCTTGTCTCTTTTTCAGCAGTATACAAACTATGCTACAAACATATATCTTCAAGGAAGCTCACCTTTGTAATCACATATGCACCTTCAAATATTCTCCTCATCGCTATAAACATCCTCTAAGATTGGCTACACTTATCCACTAGAGTCATCCTACTACAGCAAACACTGTTATACTTTCTGGATAAAGTTGCTCCTCCTCATCTTCATCAACTTCCAGTAACTTCAGTAAAGAGCATCTTCTCCTGCTTTGCCTTAGACGATAGCATCCTTTTTTATTTCCCAGCAAAGAAATTGTGGCTTGCAGGCTTGAGCATTTGTACATTCAGAGCTTCTTTGGTTGTGAATTTTTCCTTTCCTTTCTTGCTAAGATAGCTAGAATAACAAAAAGCATTTAAGGCAATGTGTTTTAGTGTAAATGAAAACATACTGATTTGAAAATATTAGAAATATTCGTTCCTTTTTTATTGTGAAAATACTGTACAGAGGGGTTACAATTAGATGGCAAGATAATGAGTACATTTCTAATCAAGCATTGTAGCCGCCTCCTTTGTTTCCCCTTTCCATCCCTTCCCAGCCTCCTCCAGCCCCCCACCTAATGCTCCCCCCCATAAAAGATGTAAAGTTCGTTTTCGACATGAAAACTTGTACTTCTCATTGTTGCAACGGGTCCACCTTTATCCTTATTTAAACGACTTGTTTTTCCCCTTTCCCTCCACAAATTATGCCGATATCAAATACAGTGAAAGCAGGGGATATACTGTGGGGGATGGACATACAAAGCAACAAAGAAATAATCTTATAAATGCGTTAGAAACAAATGCATGAAAGAAAAAAAAACATTTGAATACATATCTTAGAATTCATTTTCCTAACATCACCTTATCTTACCTTTTCTGCTTGACTCATACATATACTAGATATTGCAAATAAGGGTAACCATGGGATGCCCCTCAGTAGATTAATGGATCAAGAAAATATGGTAATTATACACAATGAAATTCTATGCCTCCATCAGAAAGAATGGCATTGCCTCATTTATTAGGAAATGGAAAGACTTGGAAAACAATTATATTAAGTGAAGTAAGCCAAGTCCAATGAAACATAGGTCCCATGAAATATTCATTCTTTAAATTTATTTTTCATTCAAATATAATAGGGGTGGTTTTAGTGGTGCATGCCTTTAAATCTAGCTATTTAGAAGGCTGAAAACAGAGGATCATATTTTCAAGCTAGACTAGTTAAATGGACCACGACACACTTATCTTCAACTAAGAACCAAAAAGCCAAAAGTTGAGCTGTGGTTCAAATGGAAGCCTGCCAGCCTGAGCAAAAAAAAAAAAAAAGTAAAAGAACCTAGGCTCTGAATTTAACTCATAGTACCAGCACACATATTTTATGTATGTATTTATGGTTCATAAAATATTCCGTGAGTTAATTTGTTGAAACCTGGTCATAGATTAAATATGAGGAGTGGAAAGTATGTAAGTCTGAAATGACTGCCAGGTATTTTGACAAGACTAGAAGAATTATCACTTAATTAAATAGTAATAAGGACTAGGTATGTATATAAAGATCGAAGCTCACTTTGGGATCTTTTTAGTTTGTTAAAATCAGTAGCTAGTTGTCAGTAGACAGGATGCTATTAAGGACTTGAATTAAAGAAAAAAACAGAGCTGGAGAGAAAAAAAAAAGAAATAATTACATGTACTCAGTGATAACAACCATGAGAATGAACATTACAGAACTAACCCCTGGGATATTCAAATATGTAAAACATGACAAATGAAAAAAAACAGTAATAAGTATGTAATGCAGACTTATATGGATAGGTATTTTTAATGTTTAAGGGCTACGAAGTGAGTATGTGATGACCTAAAATTTAAGAAATTGGTAAGGTCAATTATCCCTTGGGCCAAACATAGCTAATAGTTTAGGTAAAACAGGGCCACAATATTGTGTCTTGATTTACCAAAGTAAAAACAGGTCAATATTTGGAAAGTTATTTTTTGGACATGTGGTTGGAGTAACAATTACTGACGTTTGTTCAAGTGTCAGTAGAAGGATACAGTTTTAGCACAATGATAAAAATCTTTCAGGGATCTGGTAATTTGCCCTCTGTCTTCAATTTCCTTTTTTTCTGAGAATTAAGATATCATTACTGGAAGCCAGTCCCAAATTGTGCCTTTTCCAATTTATCAGATATTGTCTATCACATGCCCAAATAATAGAGAATGGGAACAGGTTTACATTGAGCACTCACAGTAGACAGGTCTCTGGACTTTCTCAGGAAGAGCTTTCTGCCATTGTGGGATGGATAGGGCTGGATAATATACAAAACAGACATCATAGATTGAAAGTATTGTGCTAAGTTGACACCTGAGATATAGGATGTTTTAACTGCATAGTATTGTTTTTCATGAATCAGTTAATCAGATTCTTTACTCAATATGATATTACTAGACTGTGGAATGCATGTTTTTTGCATTTACTTTGTATTACATATTTTGGAATTTGGTATAAATCGTTCATCTTTTTTTTTTTTTTGATATGGATTAGTCCTAGTTGTCAATAGTGAGAAAATGCCCTGGAACTTTGTAACTTGAAGTCTTGTGTTGCCATGTGTCATATCCTATTTTCCTTTTACAGAGTTGATAAAAAATTATATGTAATTTATTTTTTATTTTATTTCTTATCTATTACAGAATTTGAACTCAGAGCCTGGCCATGCTCCTGATGTCTTTTGCTCAAGGTTAGCTCTCTACAACTTCGAGCCACAGAATCAATTTTAGTTTTCAATGATTAATTGGTGATAAGTGTCCCGCGGGTACTATTCTCAACCTGGCTTTGAACTGTGATCCTCATATTCCAGCCTCCAGTTTAGCAAATATTACAGGCATGAGCTACCTCCACCCGGTTATACATAATTTAAACTGTAGTTTTCTGAAGTGTTTCATCCTGCACTGAATATTTTTTCTTACAAGTATTCTAATAAATATGTAATCTATTCAATTTTGAAAAGTACTGTGTACCTCCCACTTATTTGTGGCATTTCTGAAATCCAAGTTTCTCTGTGTGACAGGGTGGATACTTTTGCCTGTAACAAGTATGTTGAACATATAACATCTGGCTACTTACAGAACAAAGGATGTGAAGCTAAAGTAGCCAGATAAAGAACTTCCAGGACAATTCAATGGCAACTCATATACTCTCTCTGTAGGTGAATAGGCAGCATAGAAAAGAAATTCTTATATTTGAAAGTGATTGAGTGTGTGTGCACATAGGTGTTCACTTATTTATCTGTTATTATAGTTTTAGATATATTCACTATTATAAAACAATATTTCAGATAGATAGATAGATACATAGATAGATAGATAGATAGATAGATAGATAGATAGATAGATAGATAGATAGATAGATAGATAGATAGATAGATATGCAATAACAGTTTCCAAAATCCAGGGACCCACCTCCATGGGCATCGCTTTCCTATGTTGCTCTTTGGGTAATAAGAATGAAACTTGGAATTGTCCTGTGGTAGAGAAATTACTCAGAGATTCAAGCAATTTTCCTTTTAATATGTTGCTTGTTCCTAACTCTAAAATTAGGAAGTCTGTTAATATATATGTTATATTATAATATATTTAATATATTATATATAATGTATAATCTATTGTTTATTATAAAATATATTTCATATAATACCTGAGAATATTATATATTTATGAGGAAAAATACAACAAACGTATCAGTCCATACTTTCCTAGCCATGATTAGCTTCAGTAGAGTTAGAAACATTATATCTCAACAGGAAAATTCTACTGAAGTTCTGATCACCTTGAGCTAGATAAGAAGTGTTCCTGTAAAAAAAGCCTCTCCTCAATTATGAGTAAAGATATGTTTGGAAGTTTAGTTTAGTTTTTTTTGTTTTGTTTTGTTTTGTTTTGTTTGGCCAGTCATGGGGCCTGAACTCTGGGCCTGGGCGCTGACCCTCACCACTTCAGCTCAAGGTTAGTGCTCTACCACTTGAGCCATAGCTCCACTTCTGGCTTTTTCAGCTTATGTGGTGCTGAGAAATACTACCCAAGGCCTCATGCATGCAGGCAAGCATTCTACCACTGAGCCACCAACCCAGCCCAAGTTTGCAAGTTTTTGAGAAGAGGAATTTGGCATTTGCTTTGCATCCTTGATTAGTCATGAATAGATATCATTTGGCTCCAAATTTTGTCTCTTTGTAGGTTCCATAAACAGTTACACATCAGCCTCATTGCATCACATATCTTTAAGTCCTTCTTTTATTTCTTTTTATCATTATTGTTTTGTTGTTGTTGTATTTCTGATCCTGAAGCTTGAACTCATGGCCTACGCAGTGACCCGGAGCTCAATGCTTGTGCTCTACCACTTGACCCATGTACCACTTCTGGCTTTTTCTGTATGGACATGCTTTGAATCATAATACTCAGATCTCAGCCTCCAGGGTAGCTAGGAACACAGGTGTGAGCCACCAGTGCCAAGCAAGTTCCTCTCTTTTAGATATTATTCTAAAAGCCTCCAATCTAATGTCACTCCTAAGATAGTAAATGGAACTATGCCAATAGTTTCTTCACACTCTCATCTCCTGTTATGGCTATGGTGTATCTTTTGCAAATAATATTGAAACTACTTCACTGTTCTCTTCCTAATCCATGATTCTACATGTGTTTGTAATAATTACTTAAATTTAGTGGCTATGAATCCTAAATCTCTCAATTATTAATTTCACTTAATTCTTTCAGTATGATTATTTTTCAATACAAATATGAGCTTATACTCACCTTCTTGAATTTACCCCTTGGCATGAGCAGTGCCTGGGCCTATTCTACCTCAAATGCAAGAGGTTGGCAAAAGAATAGCCTACAGTATTACTGCCTAAGAGTCAGGACAAGTAGTTGAGTGCCTAAAAGAAGAAATGCAAGATATGTGTCTTTTTTGTATCGTGTAATCTTCCATCATGATCTCCATATGGGTTGCACTAGTTTACAATGCCACACCACCAAACACAATTCCTGATTTATTTCAACCTCTCCAGGAGTTTATTTGCGTGGTGATAGCTATTCTGGTGTGTAAGATGGGATCTCAGTGACTTTACTATTTATTTTCCTATGTATATCCTATGTGGATAAGAATCTCAAACACTTCATTTATTTACTAAACACGTTGGTATTTCATTATTGATCAATGTCTTTCTTTTTCTTTTGGTATTTGATCAATTTTTAAGTTTTATAATATTTGATTTTTCCCATTCCAAATACTCACTTTAGTAAAAAGATTTTTTTCATTACAGTGGTGTATTGCTTGGATATTTTGATCTTGTGAAGGCTAAGAGAATTTGATATTGTTCTCTAAGTCAAATTATAAGCATGTAAAAATGAAGTGAACCTGATTAAATGAAGTCCTTTCTGCACATTTTCTCCGGTACAGATTTCTCTGATTTAAGAAATGTATATTTTATGTCATACTGGATGCCTACCTAAGTCTGTGTGTGTGGATGATTCAGTAAGAATTGCAGAATTCGCCACATAGATTTTGGAGCAAAGGCTTACAGCTGGAAACAGGACAATGATTCAGAAGACAGCTGAGGCTGAAGCTGTGATCCCTTCTAACTGTGTTCAGCTCCCAATCTCTTGTAATACACCCCTCACTTC
Organism: Dipodomys spectabilis; assembly: GCF_019054845.1. Taxonomy (NCBI): domain Eukaryota; kingdom Metazoa; phylum Chordata; class Mammalia; order Rodentia; family Heteromyidae; genus Dipodomys; species Dipodomys spectabilis. The sequence goes on from NW_024870691.1 coordinate 1,540,071, forward strand.
CCATGCGGTGGTTTCTTTTTCTATGCAAAATGTTTCTGGAGCTTCATGTTATTCTTGCCTCCTAGTATGCCAACATGAGGGGAGTGAAAGCAAACAAGGCAGATGTGGCAGAGGAATTTATTTTTTTTAATTGTGTAAATACCATACAGAGGGGTTACAATTACATGGGCAAGGTAAAAAGAGTACATATCTTATCAAGCATTGTGGCTGCCTCCTTTGATTCCCCTTCCCATCCTTTCCCAACTCCCGGCCCCCACCCCGTGGTCCCTCCTCAGACCCCCCTCCCACCAAAGTTATAAAGTTTGTTTTTCAACATAACGCCTTGCACATCTCATTGTTGCACTGGATCCACCTGTATCCCAATTTAAATAATTTGTTTTTTTCACTTCCCCTGCACAAAGTATGCCAACATCAAGTGCAGTGAAAACATGGGGCATGCCGTGGGGGAGGGACATACAAAGCAACAAAGAAATCATCTTATAAATATGATAGAAACAATCACAAGAAAGAAAAAAATATTGAATTCTTATCTTGGGGTTCATTTCGCCTAACATCAACTTATCTGACAGTTTCTCAGACATGTACTAATTATTGAAAATAAGAGAAACCATGGGACCTGTGCTTCTTTGGGCCTGGCTTACTTTGGTCGGTTTTGGGGCTTGAAATCTGGGCATGGGCACTGTCCCTCAACTCTTCAGTTCAAGGCTAGCACTATCCCACTTGAGCCACAGTGTCACTTCCAACTTTTACTGCTTATGTGGGGCTGAGGAATCGAACCTAGAGCCTCATGCTTGCAAAGCAAGCACTCTACCACTGTGCCACCTTCTCAGCCCTGGCAGAGGGTTTTTATCTGAAGATCCATCACACTTGGGAGCTTCTGGCTGAAAACTTCAGAAAGACAAAAGTGAAGAAATACTTAAGAGAAAATGTAAAACAGAAAGCCAAAATGTTTAACCCTGAAACCAGTTTCTAGGATAAGGAGACTCAAGAATTGGTGTCTCCTGAGGAGAAAGAGGAAATATTCAGGAAGAATGAGAAGGAAGTGGGAGGAAATAGGGAGAAAGAGACCTAGACTACCTAGAGCTGGGACCTGAATGTGAGCTTAATTTTACTGTGGGAAACCAACCCCAAGGATGCAATACCTTACAATTTTGATTACTCTCTCTCATGCTACAAAGCCTATTCCAGATCAACTTCCACTCAGCATGGTGTCCATTCTGGGATCCAGACTGACTGCTGGAGGTTCCCAGGGGATGCAAAGAGTGAAAACCACAGTGCTAAAGCTTAGAAAAGACACATGTCATCACTTCTCACATGTCATTTGTCAAGTAAGTTCTACAACCAAGCCTGGTATCAATGGGGATGGGAATAGATATTGAGAGCATTATAATAATATCTACTATTATTATCATATAATAATCTAACATCTATTGTTTCATCAAAGGGAGAGAGATAGCATTTCTCCCTTTTTAGGAGTATGGGACAGGGCATTCTATAGAATGTTCTTCAATTGGGGGCTCTCTGAATCTTTTCTCCCAAGATTGTAGTTTCAGGAAGGAGAATGACAGTGGAAAAGTGAGTTCTCAAGCTGGGTACTGATGGGTGACACCTATATTCCAAGCCTGAGATCTGAGGATTATGATTTAAATTCAGTCTGGGCAGGAAAATCCATTGGACTCATCTCCAATTAAACAAAAAGAGCCAGAATTGGATCTGTGTCTCAAATGTTAGAGCATTAGCTATGAGTGGGTGGAGGGGACAGAATCTTGACCCTGAATTTAAACCCAGGATTGGGGGATGGGAGGAAATGTGTTCTCAGTGCATGAAATCAAGGGTGTGTGGTCAACATCACTATTGATGTTAATGTTGGGGTAGAGTTGATCAGTTTTATTCTGGAAATGATTTGTTCCACTCTTCTCTGTCCTGTATTCTTTAAAAGAAACAGCTTTGAGAAATCTATACCTAAGATGTGTGGATTGCACTGAAGAACTGGTTTCATTTTTTTCTAAGTACAAAATGATACATAAGTAGTGTACAAAGAAGTTTTAATTTAATATGTCGGTTTGTGAATACATCTTGATCGATGTCATCAATTTGATCATTCTTCTCTATCTCACCCAACCCCTCCCCTCCATTTACGTGGTCACATTTTCACACATGTACATTGAATATTATGACGGGATTCTCCCACTGCACCAGTTTGGCAAAGAAATTTCTTCATTGTACTGGCAAGGAAGATGAAGCCCAAGACAGCATAGCTATTACTTTGCATCAAGATTATTTGACTTACAAAATCTTCACCAAAAGAAGCATTATAAAAAAGAACATGGCTAGGAACTAGAAGCATCTATCTTTGTGCGTGTGCTGGTTTTGGGGCCTGAGTGCTGTCCCTGAGCTGCTTTGCTAAAGGTTAGCACTCTACCACTTGAGCCACAGTACCACTTCCAGCTTTATGTTAGTTAATTGGAGGTAAGAATCTCATGGATTTTCTATCTTGGGCTCATTATAAACCACAATCTTCAGACCTCAGTCTCCGGAGTATCTAGGATTGCTGGTGTGAGCCACTGGCAGCTAACAAAAAATCTATTAGTTGTCCCAATTAAACATGTGGAGCAATAGGTCATTTGATACTGGTGACACTCAGATAATGATTCCTCTACTTGTTCCTTTCTGGTGTTATGACTAGTGTGATAATGCTTGCTCAGGTTTATATCACTGTGCAATCATTGCTCCATTTTGTTCAGTAAAAAGCTTTTTAGGACAGGAGAACTGTGAGAGGAGAATATGGGATGAAAATTTTATCTGTACTTCTTGTGGCCTGGCAAAAGCTTCTCAGAATGTTTGCAGTCAGAAATAAGAGTCCATTTCGGCCGAATAAAATGAAAGACACACACTTGACACAGAAGCAGTGCCACAGAAGGACAAATGGGAAAACTCATCCAGGCTCAGAACGAATCAACAGTATGAGTTGTTCAGGTGCGTGAAAATTTGTGAAGATTGTCTTTCTAACCATGGAGAGATCATTAAATGCTGGACTCATATCTGTTTAGGTCTGTTTCCTCTGAATCATCTTTGATAAAGACAGAAATGAGAATGTAACAATGGAGCCTAGTTATATTTTCTGAATGAGATTTCATCTCTTTCACAAATCAAGTAAGGGTTGTAATGAATGACTTGTATTTCCTGAGAGAAATTCATGTTTGATTCCTTGTTTCTATTAAGCTTATCAAGTGAATAACTTTAAATTTGTAAGCTGTTATTATAACAAATATGAAATGATTTTTTTATGTTTCTAGGAGGCACCCAGTTTCCTTTTAGATAGAAAATATTTATCTGGCTTCCAACCAAAATCTTTACATCTCAGCCTCCAGAGTACCTAGGATTCCAGGGATCAGTCACCTCTCCTAGCTGAGACGAATATTTTTGGTATAGAAAAATCACTATGATATAGAACATGAGGAATGAATAATTTAGATTAACAAGGAATATTTTGAAAACATTAACAAATCTGAAGTTATCACAAACTTGCCTGCTTCAGTGAGGAGAAAAATGAGAAAGAAGTTACAGAGGTAGAGAATTGGAGACTAAAGAGAAGTGAGTGAATAGTTCTTTGTTAGCAGAGCTACTGAAGATTTCTTTTTAAGAAAATTCAGCTTGATATAGTGGTACATGTCAATAATTCTAACTACTTATGAGCTAGACTCTGGAAGGTATAGGAGGTTTGCAGTTGGTATGGTAAAAGTATAATACTGCGACTTCAATATTTAAAATACACTGGTGCCACATGGTGATAAGAGAGGCAGAAGTAGGAGGGTCATGGTTTGAGACCAGACTAGGCAGTTAATAAGAAACTATCTGAAAATCAATCTAAAGCTAAACAAAGTGCTAGGTGTATGGATCAAGAGCAATTATCCAGCAAGTTTGAGGCCCTGAGTTCAATCCCTTCTCCTGAGAAAAAGAGACAATAAAAAGGAAGAAAGATTATAATACAATTTTCAAAATATTTCCTGTGCAACTTTCTGCAACAATTTCCTTCTTCGATTGCCTTAAAATGTTTACAAAGTCACTTACACAAACGACTACCATCATTTGGGGAAATCACAGAAAAGTCTTTGCAACCAGCTTTGTAACAGAACAATTTTGTCAAGCAGATTTCAATGAGCAGAAAATGAGAGATAATGGGCTCATGAAATTGCACTTCATAGCTATGTGTCAGAATGTGAGGAGCTCATAAAGAGGATATATTTCTTAAGAGAAAAGGAGTATTGAGTTGATTTATCAACTTGAAAAATTACGGTAAATTCTGTTGGTATTTGGGATACACTTTCAAGCAAGGTGTTAAGCCAATAAAATTATGGTTGAGATTTTTAAAATATTTTTATTGTTAGTGGTTGAGATTTTTATAAAAGCTGTAAGATAATTTTTTCATAGATTTTTATACAAGCTATTCAACAATTGTTGGATAAATCACAATAATGCAAATATGTGTGCTGTGTCATCTGATGGTGTTACCTATCTCATCATCTAGGGTTGGAAGAATGTTATCTTCATTTTAAAAATGCAGAAATGGAGGCACGAGGAGAGTTGGTGTGTTTCTGAAGGCTGATGTGTAAATTACTGCCCCAGCCCGCGGGGTCGGTCAACAAGGGCAGGAAGAGGAACTGACCTGAATGAGAGACAAACCAGACACAAGGAAGGAGACCAAGACAGGGTTCTGATCAAGGTCTCAAACTTTATTTTTTATACACAGCAGTATATATATAGCACGCTGAACAGGGTAATTAGGATCAGCAGGTCAATAGGGTTGGTAGGTACCAAAACTGCAAAGTATATCTTGCAAAAGGTCATAGGTGGGGAATCTTCAGAAGGTGCCAAGCAATGTTATCAAAGTTGTAAGGCTTAATGACTCTTATGCAAAGTGGTGGCAGTTCTTATGCAAAGTGGTGGCTCCAAGCAATGTTGTCAAACAGGGTATCAATAGGCTCCAAGGCTTAACAGCTCTTATCGAAGGTAGTAGCTGTATTTTCTAGCAAACAGCACTTGGTTCCAGGCATCTCCTCCCTTTTTATTTAATTAAATGGGCCAATTATTTACAGGGAATGGGTGACAAGGTCTTGAACCGAGTCTTGCAGAGGTCTGGTAGTATAAGGGCCTTTACCAGTGGAAGGAAGTAGAGACCCATCCCCCTAGAACGTTTTAACGATCCTTTTTGAGGGGAGAGGATTACAGATGGATCCAAGCTCTATGAAGATGTGTTTGCTTCTATGAGCCCGAATGGCGAGTTTTTGGTCACCCTCGTCGGCGGATACCACTAGGTTCCACCCTTCCATAGGTGCCCATGGCATGTGTGTCTAGCCGATTTGGGTTTTGGCTGCCAAGAGGCCTAAGCTCTGCCGTTTGACTTGCCTGTATAGCAAGAGGCAGTGGCTCCACAAAAGTCAGTCACCCCGTTCCTGATCGGCCAAATCTAGCCTGTGGTAATGAATTTGCAGGGGTTTGGATGTCAGGGAGTCAATTTACTGTCTTACGAAATGAAGTATCCTGTAAAAAATACATGATCCCACAATAACAATTAGCAGGATTGCACTAAGGGGTCCAAGCAGAGGAAGAACATAGGGGAGTATGCTGTCAGTCCCCCACCATCGGGTGGATGAGTCACCTTGCCATCTTCTTTTTTCTAAGTTTTCTTGAAGTTGTCTAACTTGATCGCGAACCATGCCACTCTAGATAACATAAAAGCAACATTCCTCTTGTAAGAAAACACAGAGACCATCCTGCCTGGCAGTAAGAAGGTCGAGGCCTCGCCTATTTTGAAGCACCACTTGTGCAAGGAGTTTAGCTGTTCTTGAATGGTCAAGATAATTCGAGTTACTGCTTGAATGTCATTAACCAATTGGTTTTGTAAGGAGTTATGAAGTGAAATGGAAGTGGCAATGCCAGCAGCACCTGCAGCCATGCCAGCGGTGACTCCCAAGCCTTTGATAAAGGGAATAAATGAGGGCATTATTTTCCTGCGTGCAAACTCAGTCAAATAAATGGGAATGGGTTCTGACCTGGGAAGAATATCAATATGGGGGGAACAAAAAAACAATTATACAGGCTTTAGTCCAATTTCCTCTAAAAAAGAAATATAAGCCATCGTGGCATAAAAAGGAGGTTTTTTTGGGGGGGACAATATGTCTTTTCCTTCTGTAGGCCAGAAGTGTTAAAAAATCTTCAGCAATCTAAAAAATATTTGGTTTGATTAAAGGTAATATAGTTAATGCATGTGGAATTTTCTGGTAGAACCTCCAGCAGAACCTGGGGAGAATACATATATGGGGAGGCATGGCAAGAGGTGATAACTTCTAACAATTTAGCATTGGGGGGCCAAATACTCAGCCACATCTAAAGGTATCTCATGGGTGGGACCCATACACAGCCAGGAGCCTTGTGAAAATTCCGGGCGTGTGGTATTTAGCAGCAAAAAGGACCTCTTAAGGATGTCTAGTATTAAGGAGAAGGTCCAAGAATGCACCGGATCCAATCGGGCAACAATAGAGGAAAAAACTTGGGAGGAATTAACAACCTGTTGAATAAGATCTTCAGCGGGGGAGGCAGTAGGTTTGGGTATCCAAACCTTTTAATTTGTACGAACCCATAAGGGTCTCGCCCTCGGCCATCCACCCATATTCCTGCTGTTAATCCTGATATCCACTTGGGATTCAATGGGTCAGTAATTGTATACTTGACCGGGTTACAGCCACCTGTAAAACATTTTTTGCCCGTAGGATGCAACAACTCCAAATTAGAGCTGAGGGACCCGGAATGTTCATGTGGGAAGGACCAATAAGGGCAATACAATTGCCTGCTTGACTGGCCAGATGCTTCCAGCAAATATATTTATGATTTGTGACGTAACTCTGTTCCCAGCTGCCACAAGTTCCCCAAATATATTGAACAGTGGGTTTTCAGGCATCCAAGTATAATTCTACTTGGCTATTTTTAAAGCAGGTCTTATTCAACAGTTGTGGGAGGTCAAACTCTATTGCAAAAACTTGAAATTCCCAATGACCAGAGTCAGCTTCAATAATGGCATCTGGAACCAGCATCAGCAGGTGGAGGATCATCAAATTTTTCAGTGGCAACAGCATGTGAAACAACCAAGGGTGGATTCTCAGGGTTCTCTTTTCCCCTGGAAGATGGAGGGTTAGTTAGTCTTGTTATCAACTGGTTTAACAAGGCTTTCTGGAAGCCATCTAGCTGCGCCCTCTTTATTGTCAAATATATAGGCAGACCCGCGGCCCCAAATTAGTACGGGGTCAGGACCTTTCCATTGATGGGTTAGGGAATCTTTCCAAAAAACAAACAGTAGCATAATTTTGACTTGTTTGTGGATGCCAGAGCCGATCAGCTGCAGATTTTCTGTTAATGTCCAAGCTTAGGAAATTAATAACAAACAAGGCATGATGAAGGATGTTTTCTGGAGCTCTTTTTATAGGGTAAAGGTTCCCCGTTTTTAATTTTTGAAGTGTATTTTTTAAAGTTTGGTGAGCCGGTTCAACAATGTCCTGACCTTGAGGGTTATAAGGGATCCCAGTAATATGTTTAATTTGTAACTGGTGGCAAAATTGTTGAAAGTTATTTCCAGTATATCCAGGGCCATTATTGGTCTTAATAACGTTGGGTTTTACCATAACAGTTAAGCAGGCAAGTACGTGGGCAATAACATTTTTAAGGGCTTCCCCGGTGTGAAGGCTGGCAAAAATAAAGCCACTAGATGTATCAATGGTAACATGAAGATATTTAAGACTGCCAAAAGGTGGAATATGTGTAACATCCATTTGCCAAATTTCATTGGGCACCAAACCCCTAGGGTTAACACCTAAATGGGGAATATGCAAAAAGGTGACACAATTATGATATTGTTTTACAATTTGCCTCGCCTGTTCTCTGGAAATATTATAAAGAAGGCGCAGTGTTTGAGCATTAAGGTGCTGTAAAGAGTGAGCCTCTTTTGCCTGAGATACAGGATCATGTTCCACCAGAAAAACAAGCTGAGTTGCTTGATCCATTACATTATTGCCTTTTGTTAAAAGTCCAGGGAGGCCTGAATGAGCACAAATGTGTCCAATAAAAAAGGGGCAAAGTCTGGCTAAAATATACTGTTGAATCAAAGAAAACAGTGGGGTGGCATTAGTGGTTGGTTTAATATAAGGAACTGTTTCTAGTAAGGGGATGGAATGAGCAATATAGTAACTATCAGTATACAGGTTAAAAGGAACAGTAGATAGTTGAATAAACACTTGTAAAACTGCAAAAAGCTCAACCGATTGTGCCAAACGGTAAGGGGACTGACGGGAAACAGTCTGAGAATCAATGGTAAAAGCTGCTATACCATTGGAGGAACCATCAGTAAAAGCCAGGAAAGCATGAGATAAGGGTTGAGGGGAAGTTTGTGTGGGGAAAACAAAGGACTGATATCTTAAAAACTGGAGAAGTTTGTTAGCAGGGTAATGATTATCAAGGGTTCCTTGAAGGGAAATGGAAGACACAGCCCAATCATCATCATTTTGTATCAACCACTGAATTTGAGTGGGAGAATAAGGCAGTATTATTTTATCAGGATCTTTGCCAAACATTTTTTTTTACTATGTTCTCTTCCCATTTTGATTAATTCTGTTACCCAGAAGGTGTATGGTGTAAGGACCTTAGGAGGAGAGGCAGGCAAATGTACCCAAAACAAAGGTCCCTCATGCCAAAAAAGTCCAGTGGGTGTAAAGCTGGTGGCACATATAATGTACTGAAGGGGTTTATTATAGGAAATAAAAGTAATTTGTTGATTTGTAATGGCTGTTTCTACCAATCTCAACGCTTCTAGGGCTTGGGGGTTTAATGATCGGCTGGAGGTCGGATTTGGGTCCCCTTTAAGGATATCAAATAGAGGTTTAAGTTCACCAGTAGTTAGTTTAAGGTATGGCTGGAGCCAGTTAATGTCTCTGAGAAGCCTCCGAAAATCATTTAAAGTTTGTAAATGGGCTGTTCTAAGTTGAATTTTTTGTGAAAAAATCCTTTTATAAAAAAGCTCAAAGCCCAGAAATGTATAGGGAGGAGCCAGCTGGATCTTATCTGGAGCAATTTGAAGGCCAGCGTCAGTAAGGGCTTTAGAAAGTCTTTGGGAGCAGTAAAGAAGCTGATCAGGGTCAGGGCCCGCTAAAAGTAAATCATCCATATAGTGAATTAAATATATGGAGGGCCCCTGTTGCCTAAATGGATCCACCACCTGGGCTACAAACTTTTGGCATAATGTGGGACTATTTGCCATGCCCTGGGGTAAAAACCTTCCACTGAAATCATGGCATAGGGCCTTTAAAATTAGTTACTGGTAAACTAAATACAAAATATTCATGGTCCTCAGGATGTAAAGGAATAGTAAAACAGCAATCCTTTAAATCAATAACAATCTTATGGTACCCCGTGGGAATAGCCACGAGTGTGGGAAGTCAGGGTTGAAGGGCTCCTATGGACAGCATGGCCTTATTTACTTCTCTAAGATCCTGAAGTAATCTCCATTTTCCTGATTTCTTTTTAATTACAAAAATGGGAGTGTTCCACGGAGATATGGTGGGTTCAATGTGGCCTGCAGCAAGCTGTTAATGTACTGTAGTTGTAGTACCTGTACCTGTAGTAGCCGTAGCCAGTTTTTCAGAGGACAAAGGCCATTGATCAACCCATACAGGCTCAGTCCTTTTCCAGGATATTTTGTCTGCATGGAGTACAGGCATGTCAACGGCCCTAGGATAAATTTTTATAGCCCATACGGAAAGGAATGATTTTTACCTCCACCTGAATGGGTTCTTTAGGGCATTGAGAATGTTTTCCTAAGCCTTGTCCAGGGCGAAAGCCCTGGTTAAGCATCTGTTGAGTAACCAATTCATTTGGACTATACATTATAAGCTTCATTTGGGATAAAATATCACGTCCCCACAAGTTAACCAGGAGGGTCTCAACCACGTACAGCTGGACTGTGCCCTTATTTTTTGCTCCACCTTCCCAGGTTAAAATTTTGGAGCTCTGTAATGGGTTAGAGGTTTGTCCAATGCCTTTAAGGTGAGTCATGGAAGGGGTAAGGGGCCAGGATGGGGACCAGTCTCTTTTAGAAATAATTGTAGCATCAGCACCCATATCCATAAGGCCTTCAAATTTTTCCCCATCCAATTTTAGCTTGAAGAGAGGCCAGTCCTGAGTAATCTCCTGGACCCAGTAAGCATCCGAAGACCTAAAGCCTCTGGATCCTCTCTTTTGTGTAAGGCTAGGGTTTGTCTTATCAATGGGAAGCAATATTAATTGAGCAATTCTTTGTCCAGGAAAAACTTTTGACTGGCCCCTGAGAAGCAGTAGCCAGTAACTTAATCTCTCCCTCATAGTCCTTGTCAATAACCCCAGGGGAAATACTAAGGCCCTGAAAAACAGCACTACCACACCCCAGAATGAGACCAAAGGTGTTTGGGGGCGGTGGGCCAAACACTCCTGTGGAAAGAATCTGATTTCCTAACTCGGGGGTCAATATTGTGTGGGAGGAGGCACAGAGGTCCAATCCTGCACTTCCTGTGGTTGCCCATATGAGGGCGCTGATGGTGCGTGAGGGGTCACTTGGGGGACGAACCTGACAGCTCCAGGGTTCTGTCCTGTTTTGATTTTGCGGCCCTGGGGCAGACCCCGGACAAAGTTTCCCTGTTTGGGTGGTAGGGGATTGCCCTGGATATTGGTTTTGGAGCGACATTCAGAGGCCCAATGTATGACCCATTTGCACGTTGGGCATAAAGACAGAGGGGGTGGTTTTTCAGCCTTGGGGGTCGTACAGTCCTTTGAAAAATGGCCAGGCTGTTTACAATTAAAGCAGGTTTTAGGTTTTTGGCTCTGAGTAAAATCCTTAAGGGCAGCGCCTATGGCCAGGCCGATGTTGCGTGAGGCGGGGTCAACATTAGAACAAAGTCTGATAAAGTCAGTAATGGTTTTGCCACGGCGGTGGGGACGTAAAGCCGTTTGGCAAGCAGAATTGGCATTTTCAAAAGCAAGATGTTTAATAAGCTCATTATCAGTTTCTTCCATTCCCATAAGGCACTCGGCAGCCTCTGTAAGGTGTCCAATGAACTCACTGTAAGATTCATGGGGTCCCTGTAGAACTTTGGCCAAGGAGGTAACAGCAGACCCTTGAGAAGGGAGGTTTTTCCAGGCCCTAAGGGCAGCGTGTTGGATCTGAACAAGCAATCCTGGGGGAAATTTAGCCTGTTTTTCATTAGTATCAAATGGCTTATTGCCCATCAATTTTTCTATGGTCCAGGACTTAGAGTGACAACCAGCAGATGTGTTACAGCGAGCTATATCCTGGCACCTTTCACCATAATCAGCCTTCCATAAAAGAAAATCTCCTCGTGTTAAAGTAGCCTTGGTTAGCATGGCCCAGTCATTTACTGTAAGCCAGTCCTCGCTCAATGATTCCAAAAGAGAAATGGTAAAAGGAGCGGTAGGGCTGTACAAGGAAACAGCATTTTTTAATTCTTTAATATGTCTAAATTTAAGGTGATGGTATTTTTGAGCTCTAATAACCAGATGCTCTCCTCCTTTCTCTTCCCCATTTGAGTCATCACACTTGGGCCCTCCCTCCCGCTCTTCCTCTCTGTCATCTGCCTCAGTCTCTTGATCATCAGATTCTCCTTTTAGATTTTCCGAAATGGCTCTAATTTGAGACAGAGTGACTGGAAAAGCATGAAGGATCTTTTTCTTTTTTGTCATTAATTTTTGTAAATTTGTGTTCCTAATTTCTAGGTCCAGTTTATATAGTTGTAATAGTTGGGCCTTTTCTTTCTTGGCCTGAAGTAGGGCCCTTAAGGACTGGGCTTCCCGGGAAAGCTTAACTGTGGCTTGTCTGGTGACCTCCTCAAGATCTGTTGAAGAGGCCAAGGCAGGGGCACAGAAGGGAGGGGCTGTTTTATAGGGAGAAGGTTGCATGCCCAAGGGGTTTAGAGGGGGCCAGTCTGAGGCGTGGTATCTAGCAGCCTCCTCTTCTAAAGTGGCCTAGTCCTCCGGGGGAAGGACAGCATCATTGGGCCTTTGGGATCTAAGGTTAGAAAGAACCGTGTATATAGCTTTTGGTTTTTGTAATTGTGAGTCACTGTTAGCGTCAGTCATTGGTTTGGAAACCGAGGGACAATGAGACACGACTGAGGGGGGATAGGAGAAGGGTTTTGGGGCAAGGGAGGCCTGACTCCCTGTAAATTTAATTTTTAAAAATTCTTCACCTTCCTTAACCACTCTAGACACATCTTTGTGTTGGTAGCAAACTTGGAGGATCTCATTTATGAGGTTCTAATATGAAAAAGCCTGAACAGGAATCTTTTTGGGGCCAAAAGTTTCATAATAATCCTTATGACAGTCTCCAACATGACCCTACCTTTGTCTATATTGCCTTCCTGAGGAAACCAAGGGCAAATATCCTCCATCAGCATAAAAAATTGAGTTGAATCTTTTTTCTTAACCCGTGTTCCTCGTGCCTTGAGTGAGGCTTTTAGGCCTTGAACAAAAAGTTCATGCTTACTAAGTGTTTGTCCCATGATTGCATCACCTCCCTTACCTTACAGATCTGTATCACAGTCGGGCGTTTCTGCAGTGATCAGGATGCAGATCTTCCCTCACGGGCTGGGTGGCCATCCAAGAAGAAGAGAGAGGCTGGTCAATCGGACGACGTTCAGACCAGGATCCATGCTTCGAGCCCCATGTTGGGCACCACCTGCTCCGGCCCGCTGGGTCGGTCAACAAGGGCTCAAAGAGGAACTGACCTGAATGAGAGACAAACCAGACACGAGAAAGGAGACCAAGACAGGGTTCTGATCAAGGTCTCAAACTTTATTTTTTACACAGCAGTATATATACCACGCTGAACAGGGTAATTAGCATCAGCAGGTCAATAGGGTTGCTAGGCACCAAAACTGCAAAGTATATTTTGCAAAAGGTCATAGGTAGGGAATCTTCAGAAGGCGCCAAGCAATGTTGTCAAACAGGACATTGGTAAGTTGTAAGGCTTAACGGCTCTTATGGAAAGTGGTTGCTCCAAGCAATGTTATCAATCAGGGTATCAATAGGCTCCAAGGCTTAACAGCTCTTATCGAAGGTAGTGGCTGTATTTTCTAGCAAACAGCATTTGTATACCACAAGAAACAAAGTTATTATAGTTAAGAATAGATATGTCATCACACCCAGAAGATACATTTTAGTGCATTCTCACTAAAAAGAAATGTTACATGCAGAAATTAATGGATATGATGGAGCTTATCATTACACAATATATAAATAAATTACCACTCAATACTTTATAAATATGTAAAAATGATTATGTATCTAGGAGCCAGTAGCTCATTATTGTAACCCTAGCTACTAAGGAGGCTGAGAGCTTAGAATCATGGTTCAAAGTCAGCCTAGGCAGGAAAGTCGACGACTCTCTTATCTCCAATGAGCCACCAAAAAACTGACAGTGGCTCAAGGGGTTCAGCACTAGTCTTGAGCTAAAGAGCTGAGGGACAATGTCCAGGCCCAGATTTCAAGCCCCACAACTGACTAAAAATAAACAGTTAAAATAAATATTTTGACATAAGTGTTAAAATATATATTCTAAAAAATTTTACATCCTCACTAGATATACCAGTTTATATAAATATAGAGAAGTTTTTTCTGGATTTAGTTGTCATTGAATTTTGTAAATCACATATTTGTCACTCAATTCATATTTGTATGTATATACTTATATACCATAAGTATAATTAAATGATATGTGATAGGCAGTGCTGTTTTAGGAATTTTCCTTGGCTTTTTAACATTAACCCTTCTACCCTAAAATTGATATACCCTCCAACCTTATCAGAGGTTTCATCTCGTTGGAGCAGAAAAGTATAAGCTATCATCGTTTTTTGGAACAACTGTAACATTTTAAATGAATTTCACTTAGTTTAAGATCCAAAACATTCAAGTCATCTTAACCATGCCAGTAATAGCAAAATGTCTTCTGAGCTTTGCAGTCTCTTAAGAGATGAAAATCGTTAATTATACATCTAGTTTTTTCTGCCTAACATCTTATATCTTAGGAAGATCTTTTTGGGTAACCCTGTGTTCCTGACTAGAAGACTGCAACAAAGGCAATAATGAAAATAACTAAGGAAAATATTTGAAAACAATTAAAAAAGCAATCACAGACACTCCTGTAATCACCAGTTTCAATGAGAATATACATTAAAGTAACACGTTTTTGTTGCATTTAAAGAGCAATAATTAAACTTTAATTAGCAGTGAAGAAGGTAACAGAAAACTGTGTTTGAAGACATCTTGACTTTGAACAATTCAATATAAGCGTAATGGATTTATCTTGTTTTTCTGTGGAGTTGCCAAAATAATAGAGAGCAACACCCAAAGGCAGGAAAACACCTAAGCCAAAGCAGTAAACTTTTGTCTATAAAAGAATTGTGAGGGTGTGACTCTTCCAAAGTCAGGCTTGCAAAGAGGAAAGTGTATTTTTTGGAGTGAGCAATAAAAAATATAAAAATCCTTTATTAATGTTTTACATATCTTGACTAGGACTTCTCATGTTGGAGAAGAGGAAAGGTATGAAAAATTTCAAGATTGTTTGACTATTCCCGAAGATCATTCTTATTTATCAGCTATGGCCTGGGTTACACTTAGTATCCTGCTTGTTTAAATTTAGAAGCATTATTTGTTTCTGACTTAAAAGCTGCAAAGCCTTGAGTATTAATACAGGGTCATTTCCTAAGAGGTGAAAGTTGCTGTTTAAACAAACCTAAAATATCAAAGACAGCATAGTGGAAACTATTTTCTAGCTATATGACAATCTGTGGTGTAGATTTTGTTTCACATTTTTCCAGAGGACTCATTTTTGTTATCTTCTTTTTCAACATCTAGTGTTCCTATAATATTCTATACCATCCTGGGATGACTATAACTTTACTGGATTCTTTAATTTCTCTGTTTCTGTATTACCTTTTTAAATTACTTTAGAAACTCTAACTCAAACATGACATAAATTATCTTTATAATATTAGCAAACAGATTTCATTTCCCATATTCTTAACCTAGCCTTCTACATAACTTTGGTACTTAGTGATCCCCAAATGTGAAAATAAAGATAGGGAGCTTCTTATTTTGATATTATTTAGTATTTCAAGACTTCATTAATGCAAGGCCCTTAGTAGTATGTACATCATACATGTGTACTAAGCTGGTGGCAACTTTTTCTTATTCTCAGAAACTAGGAAATGTGGTCTCCCTGTAGTTATATTAGGAAAAGTCTGTAGTTGAATTAATTTACTAAACCAAATCTGCTGTAAAGTATTTCTACAAGTTATTTGGCTTAAATAATCCGTATTTACCATTTTACAGTTCTAAAGGACAGAAATCTAAAAGAAGTCTCACTAGATTAGAGACACCCACCGAGCTAAAATATTTTTCAAATGATTCTAGTGTAAAAGGCATTTATCTCCTATTCTGCTTCCCAGAAATTCAGAATCTGGATTGTTATTTTTTCCTTTATCTTCTAATGTAGCATCTTTACATCTTTCTGATGGTTCTTACCTAATCATGTCCCTTTTGAACTACTCCTGGGACTTTTAAATACCTTTGAGTATACTTCCCCCATATGATAATTATTCAAATTTGTGCTTCTTGGGTAATGAGAGGTTATAATTTTACAAACATATATATAATGCAAATCTACATTTCAAGGATTAGGTATGTGGGAAAGATAGATATTCTGTGAAGGTATTTGGTATGTACAATGAATGTGTAGCATTCTTACTACTATAACCTGTTATCCTTTCATTAACCTGAACAACATATTTCTTCAATGAAATATAACTAGAAAAAATTTAGTCCCTGAAAGCAATTAATCCTGATTAAAACATTGTCATGTACTAGAAATCCTAAATGCCTGAAGCAGTTCTGGCACTATCACTTTTTATATATTCTGAATACAATCTTCTCTTTTCAAGAGCATTTGGTTGTTATTATTTTGGAATTATGGTTAATATTTATTTGACTGCTATTTTTAAAGAATGCATCACCCAATACTGGTTTTCTTTTTCTAACTTTTTTGGGTCTAATCTATTTTTGAAAGAAAGGCAGCCATTTGAATTACATGAACTGCTTATTGAAGTTGAATCAGCATGGAGAGGAAAAGAAGAAAGTAGATGACTTTGTGGGTATATCACATTAAAAATATATCTACAAGCGATTTATCTTAAAATCGTCTATTTTTCATTATATTTAGATTCTGATATAATTTAGTCTCTCAACTCACACATTGTTAATGCAGTCTTATTTCATCCCTCCCAAAAACAAACAACAAATTACTATTTATTTTTAAATTATCATTTATTTAAAAAACTATATTTTAAAAAATTAGTCGAGGGAAATGGTTTATTAGATATTTAGAGTCATGTTCATACTCTAAGGTGGAAGCCAGAAAGGGAAAAAAAAATCCTGTTTTTATTCTTCCTTGAGCCACTCTGATTTAATTCATCTGTTTCTGAAAGAATGAAATTCTTGATTTGAAGCCTTTTGGTTGAAATCCACAATGTGTCATTCTTCCTTTATTAATAGAATTTGGAGAAAGGATGAGAATTCACACTAGAAATAGGAGAAGAGGAAAAGAGAAGAAGAAATCTAGATATTTTATTCATCCTCATCACAATCACAAGGTCTGGATAATGATAATAGATATTAGATACAGTGCTCTAGAGTGATTAAACCCATCTATAGAAAAGATAACCCTACAAGTGATCACATAGAGAATGCTTATTTATAAAATATTGTAATAATTTCCAACAGGAAATTTTATCTATTTGTTAAGTTCTTGGTTAGGATTTGTTAAATTCTGGTGTGCTATAGTCAACTATCATAATGGTGTACAAGGATGGTAAGAAACTAACATCTTAATATCACATTCTAATATTAGCTTAATTCTGCCTGTGTTATATGTATGAGGCTGAATTTGAGTTTTGCTTCTATTTCACATGCTATCTTCTTCCAGTATATAAATTGAAGGAAGACTCCCTCTGAAATATGCTATTATTATGGCTAAGGGAAAACAAGTCAGCTTTTAGACACAGACAATGAGATAGAACTCTTCACCTAGAAATAGTCTTTCTCCAATTCTGGTTCACTTTTGTAAACTGAAGAAAGTCACATAACCCATTTTGACATTGCAGGTAGAGGTAAATCTCACCTACAGAAGCTGATGCAAGACATAGAGTAATATACCAAGATATGCAACACTTGAGATAAAGAGAACTATAATACAATCAATCATACTTGTGCTCACATGTCTCTGCAGGAAGGAAGGTATTATGTACCTTTGTTTCTAAAACTACTGAGATCTTCAAATCATGTCTTTTATGCTTGGATGTTACAGGAATTAGAGAACATTTTGATACTGAGACAGCATAAAATCTCAAAGAAAGCTGGACTAATCATTTCAATACTACCTTTTGTTCTCTAAGAAAATAAACCATTTTATAGACAATATTTTATAATTTCTTACCTAGTATCTTTTCTTTTCCAGAATTGATTTTGTTAATAAATGTGACTATCCACCAGAATAAATATCTTCATTTATATGCATCTTGTGCAGACAGCAAGTCAATTAGATGTAAGTGTGAGTTCATCAGTAGCACTTTTTAAAACTGCAAAAAATCGTTTAAATAGGCATACAAATGGACCAATTGCAACAATGTACAAGTCGATATGTCAAAAAATGAACTTTACAACTTTGGTGGGGGAGGTAGCGGGGAGGATTGGGTTGGGGTGTGGAGGGAGGATGGGAAGGGATGGGAAGGGGAATCAAAGGAGGAGACTACAATGCTTGATAAGAAATGTACTCATTATCTTGCTCATGTAATTGTAACCCTTCTGTAAAGTATTTTCACAATAAAAAAATAATATAAAGAAGAAAAATAAATAAATAAAACTGCAAAAAATTTGTACACAAGCTAATATACATATTTTTCCATCATCACCTACCAAATCCTCCTTCTTCCTTCCTAGGAAACATACCCAATTAATAAAAAGTCATAGATATTTGGCTTTTGACCTTGAAAATGGAAGCAGAATGTTATAGATGTCTGAGATGAGCGTTAATAGTGTTTTACATAGTAATGTCACATGCAACAACCCTATGAGTCCTGCAGGTCTTAACACTACTTCCTTAGTGATGTAATAGGAATGTCAGCTTCATTGGATGTAGTATTGTTTTCCACTTCCTTTCCTACCAACTGACCTACATTATAATACATATTATGAATGTGTTCTCTTCTTTTTCTGATAAGATTTGCTAAGCGTCTGTCAATTTCGTTGATTTTTTCGAAGAACCAACTCTTTGTTGTGTTGATACTTTCTGTGATTTTTTTTTTAATTCTAATTCATTTAATTCTGATTTAATTTTAATTATTTGTTTCCATCTACTGGATTGGGGTTTATTTTACTGCCCTTTTACAAGGAGGCTCAGATGTCTCATTCAATTGTTGGTTTCAGATCTCTCCAATTTGTTGATGTAAGAACTGACAGCTATAAACTTGCCTCTGAGTACTGCCGTTGCTGTTTCACAGAGGAGCTGGTATTTTGTGTGCTCATTTTTGTTGAATAATATGAACACTTGAATTTCCATTCTAATCTCTTCCATTAACCAATCGTGATTCAGCAGTGTGTTTATCTGGCTCTTTGCGTTGTTACAGGACCCTCTTTGGTGGTTTTTAGTGTTGAGTTCTAATTTTATTCCCTTGTGTTCCGAGAGAATGCAAGGTATAAATTCAATGTATCTGAATATGGACAAGTTTGCTTTGTGGCCTAAAATGCCGTCTATTTTGGAAAATGTTCCATGTGCTGCTGAGAAAACCATGTATTCTGATGTTGCTGATTGAAATATTTGGTAGGTGTGTGTTAAAGCTAATTGATTTATGCAGTTGTTTAGGTCCGCAGTTTCCCTTTTGAGTTTTTGCCGAGTTGATCTATCTAGTGGGGAAAGTGGTGTGTTAACGTCCCCTACAATTAATGTCCTTGGATCTATGTGGGATTTGAGGGAAAATAGTGTTTCTTGGATAAATTTGGGTGCTCCGTTGTTTGGCGAAAAGATATTTAGAATTGTAATATCCTCCAGAAGGAGATTTCCCTTAATTAGTGTGTAGTGACCTTCTTTATCTCTTCTCACTAGTTTTAATTTGAAGTCTATTTTATCTGATATTAGTATTGCAACTCCCACTTGATAATGGGGGCTGTTTGCTTGGTAGATTTTGTTCCAGACTTTCATATTGAAAATGTTTTTGTTTTTATGGGCAAGACATGAATCCTGAGGGCAGCAGATGGAAGGATCTTGCTTTTTAATCGAACTAGACAGTCTATGTCGCTTAATTGGAGAGTTAAGTTCAGTAATGTTGAGATATAGGACTGAGAGGTATTAGGGAGTTCCTGCCATTTTATCCACCTTCTTGGGGGCTAAGGCAACTGAGTTCTTCCTATGCTTCTTGGATTCTCAGTTTGGATTTAGTTTCTTAGCCTTTATTGTGGTCTTGTTGGTTTTCTATGGGTAGGACATCTTTAAGAATCTTTTGTAGGGCTGGTTTAGTGGAGATAAATTATTTCAATTTTTCTTTGCTATGGAAGGACTTTCTTTGACCTTGGGTTATGAAGGAGAGTTTAACTGGGTATATTATTCTTGGTTGATATTTGTTTGTCATTAGGGCATGGCATACATCATTCCAAGATCTTCTTGCTTTAATTGTCTCTGCTGAGAAATCTGAGGTGATTCTAATTGGTTTCCCTTTATAGGTGATTGATCTTTTCTCCTTGACAGCTTTAAGGATGTTTTCCTTGGTCTGAATTGATCCTGCAAGGATTATACTGTGAGAGTGGGATGTCCTGTTTTGGCCAGGTCTATTTGTATTTTTAAAAGCTTCTTGTATCTTAATAGGTCTATCTTTTTGCATTTTGGGGAAGTTCTATGCTAGGATCCTGTTAACCAAATTTCCTAGACCATTAACTTCTATTTCTAGGTGCTCCTCTACACCCATTATCCTCAGATTAGGCCTTCTGATGGTGTCTTCCATGTGTTGAATAGATCTAGCATATTTCTTGGATTTTTCTTGAATGGTTGTATGTTCTTTCTCTATAATATCTACGCCGTCTTCACTCCCCAAGATTCAATCTACTATCAAGACTTTCAACTTTGTTATTTATTTCTTTTCCTTCTAGTTGGTTGGCTTTGATGGCTTCCAATTCTTTGTTGGAGGTTTGTTTTAGATCTTGTATTAACTTCTTTACTTCCTTAATTTAGTGTTCAGAGTTTATTCTCGTCTCTTAATTGATTGGTTATGGTTTCCTTGGACTATCATTCCTTCTGTTGGGTTCCAGTTAGCATTCCCTTTGTGGACTTCCTGACTTCTTTCAGCTCTCTATTTATGGATTCCATGGATGCCTTTAGTGATCTTTGTGTATTCTCATCCCGTTCTCTCAATTTCTGTATCACTCTTTGATTAGCTTCGTTATGTTCACTCAATTCCTGTAGTTCTTTTTGAGTGTTCTCAGCCTCCTAACACCATTCATGACTTTCTCTTTGTCTCTTCTATGCCAGCTCCCACAATTCATGTCTATCTCTTTGACTGATAGCCTGCTCACACCATTGTTTTATTTCTCTTTGAGTGTTCTCAAGCTGCTCATACAATTCCTGTATCAATCTTTGAGTAGCTTCCTCAGGCTCATGATATTCCTGTATTGACCTTTGGTATGTCTTCTCTCTCTCTCTCCCTATCACGCTCACACAAAGTCTTTGCAGGTTTTCAATCTTTTCATTTACCATGATTACCAGTAGTGTTTGTAGAGCTTTTTGGAAACTCTCCTCTGGATTATTCATTTCCTGTTCTGTCCCCTGATTACCATGAGTGGGAGTTGAGATACCCAGGCTTACCGTTTTTCTTGGGTTTTTCAGGTTTGTTCTGCCCATTTGGGTTGAATGTAACACCAGTTTTGCGCTAGAACACTATCTTAAGGCAAGCATCAACCAAAGTCTGCAGTTGCACAGTAAAAAGTCTGCAGATACAATCTAGTTCAACAGATATATCTATTCAACATCAAACAACTATGTATTAGTGTGCTGCGAACTGCAAAGAAGTATTTGGCAAAGCAGACATTATTAGGTTAAGGGAGATATGTGGGTAAAAATAGGAATAGAGGGATGTGGAAATGTAGAGGGAGAGTTAACTTGAATAAATCCTAATATCAAAGTGGGCAATACGTTGGATAGAATGATAGTAGAGAGAGAGAAAAAAGAGAAAAAAAGGGGCAAGAAAAAATAGAAACAAAAATTAAAAATTAAAAGTGAAACACTTATAAATTATGCAAATTAACAATGTAATATTCAGAGAAGAATGGGGATAGGATAAGAGAAGGGGAGGGATAGAATGAGATGTGAAAATCTTAAAAATAAAAATGCTTAAAATATTATATAGGTATATAGAGGTAATACTGCTATTAAGGAACTTAAGTCTAAGAGGTATTGAACTGAGTAATAAATTTCTGGATTAAGTGTGTACAAAATGGGGGATAAGGTCTAATAATCGACTATGGGTATATCTGAGGGTGAGCAGAACAGCAAGTAAGTCACACAAAGAAGAACGAAAGAGAAGAAAAAGTGAAAAGAATGAGAAACAAAGAAAGAAAGAGAGAAGGAAAGAAAGAAAGAAGGAAAGAAAGAAAGAAAAGGATCAAAAGTCTGTAGAGCTAAACAAAAAAATGAATAAAAAGCAAGAAAAGAAAAAATCACACACACACATATACCCTTAAAATGAAAAGTATAAGAGGAAGAAAAAAAGAGTTAATAAAAAAATTTTTAAAGATAAAAATTAAAAAGTTTAAAAAGTTTAAAAAAATTATAAAATGTACAAGAAAAGAATTCTTTGATATTTTTGGGGTGGATGGGTAGATCCTGTATCTCCCTTGTGTCTGTAACTGTCTCTTGTTGAGTCTCTGGTCTGCTTGTGGTGTTTGATTTTCCTGTGGCTTGGTTGGTTTCTTAAGTCAGTTTGTTTGAGCAGGCAGAAAAATGCTCTGCTTTACCCAGAATTTTGTGATCCTCCTCCCAGGCTAGTTCAACGAGAAAGAGATCTGCTTTGAGTTTCACAAAAGAGGGAGATGGTTATTTCTTCTAGTTTGGAGATGCTGTGATGAGGCTAGTTTCTGGTGGGGTGGAGGCCTTTTAGAAAACAGCAGCTTTTCCCTGAGGGGCTAGCTTCTGAGACACTGACAGAGCCCAGCTTGGAGCCGTTCTCAGGGTTTATGTTTACTGAATGTCAATTGATTGTCAAGGTTACTATAGGGAGGGGCAGCCTCTGACTCTGTTTACCCAGTGAAGAAAGCCACTCCTGGGGCTGGTGGAGCTTGCTCAGCTGTGCTGGGTGACTTTTCGCTGAGTGTAGCTGAGCTTGGAATGTCAGGATAGGTTCCTGTGACCTGCTAAATGACTCTTGTTTTCTTTCAAAGCCTGAGTTGGAGCTAGCTGCTCAGCCAGGCCTTTGTCAGTATCAAAGATGGGAGATCTCTGGTATTGGGGTGGGGAGGGGTGGTCTTATTCCTCTGCTCTCTGAGAAGGAGCGAGGATGTCAGGCTTCTACTCATGCCAGAGTCTTGGTTCTTGGGTCATCTCTGGTCTGCAATCTGCAGGATGAAGATGTCTGCTCCTTATCAGTTCTTGCTGGTGTTGAGTAGAATCCACTCACCTGCTGCATTTGGCGTTGTTGTCCTGGACTCTCTGTGTTGCAGGTATGGTGGCTACGGCCGCCGCGTGTGGCTGCTGACAAGTGCGCAGATCTGTTTCCTTGCCTGGATTTTCCCTCTTTGGCCTAACTCTCTGTACTGGGATGGCACACTTGGTGTGATTCTCTGGCTTAGGACTGTTCACTGGAGCACTAAAACTGCTTTCTATGCGAGAGCTTGTTTAGCCTCCAGCTTCTCCTCTGCCATCTTCCCGGAACTCCTGTATTTATTTTGATTTTGTCAAGCCCTGAGCTTGAACTTAGATAGTGGCAGTTCTGCCCCAGGTTTGATCACTCTAGGCAGGGTTGCAGCCACTGGACCCACAGCCAAACCTGGGTTCCTGGGTCCATTGGGACCAGCCATTGGGCTGGTAGGAAAAACAATTTAATGCAAAACAGAAAAAACACTAGCAATTTGCAGATGGCTGCCAATTTTACATTTTTTTCTTTGCTAGGTGACCATCCTGGGTCTGAATGACATGGTTGAAAAATGTTGGTAACCTGGCATTGCTGAAAGCTGGCAGGCTACCAGGGAAGCCATAGGCCAACACAGCAACATAGGCCCTGTGTTTGAAGCCTGGTCCTGACCCCTAAGAGATCCAAAGAGTCTCCTTCATAGTCATAGGAATACCGATGGAAGATTATGAATGGCAAGGTTGAATTAGTTATTTCTGAATACTACTATACAATTAGAGTGATTTTAGGGGCCAATTGATTTTAATGTATGCTTTTGACACATTCAAAGAATACTATTAATTACATGTATGCTATAGTTTCAGGACAATGGTTGATTTAATTAATAATTCATTAAGGCTGAAAACAATAATATTAATTACATGAAGGCATAATAAATACCCAAGAATTGGCAGCAATGTAGCCTATATAGCTGAATAATGTGTAGACATTTCCGGCACTCTATAATGATCTATATTTAATTGTGTACTACAATCTGCATGTCAATGTGTTTTTATTTTGTCAACTCCTAAATCTCAGGTGATGGAAATGCTAGTCAGCTCAATATGCTCCAGGCTGGCATGCTGACACTTACCCATTAATGAATTGGGCCTTGTAGACTGTGAGTTCAGATGCCAGGACTAACAAATTTGAATCATAGAGTAAGAAGCCCATGGTGATACGTTTTCCTTTTCTGTGGAAGTCCTGAGTGTCAGGTGTGAAGTTTCATACATAGGCAAAACTATATCCTATGTAATAAATGTAATAAATATTTCATGTGTAATAAGTCAATAAATAAGTGGTAAATAAATGAATAAAGCAAAAAATGAGTAACTACACTAAGTGCAATATGTGGTCAACATACGGGGCTCAATCTCAGGGCCTAAGAACTGCCTGGCAGCTGAATTGGCTAGAGGCTGCTGTGCTGACAGTCACCCATTCACGAACTGATCCTTCTAGGCCCTGAGTTTAGATCCCAGAACTGCCAAACATGTAATTGTGGAATGAGAAGCCAAACGTGAAACATGTTTTCTTTTTCTTTGAAAGTGCTCGGTGACAGGTAGGGTGTATAATTCAGATGCAAATCTATATGCTATGTAATAGGATGTAATAATGTAAAAAATGTCATAAGTAGAAGAATTGTCATTACAATAAATGAAAAACAGATTGAATTAGTAGGGAATCATTCTAGGATGAAATTAGACACAAAAATTATAGGACGTGGATTAAGTTTAATATTTTATTAAGCATTAACAGAATAAAAATTTCATGGAAACATAAATATCTAATAATTAGTAGTAATACATGATGCATAATTTAATAATATATAGGTATCTGTCTCATTCTATAAAGTACATAATTAGATGTAGGTATGTACATACATATGTAATAAAAAATAACAGGATATTGAGTAATATTAATTAATGCTTTATTAATTGTTAACTGGGACACATCATTAAATGGAGACATAATTTAATACCTAATAATTGGTAGTAATACTATCTATAATTTAATAATATGCAGACATCTCTCTTTTTGTGTATATAATTTTTATATACAACAATCTCTGTCTATTTATATCTCATTCACTCCTGTGGCTCAATGGTTGAATGCTCACCTAGGAAGCACGAAGCACTGGGTTTGATTCCTCAGTACCACATAAATAGAAAACCCAGAAGTTCTGCTGTGTTTCATTCAATTGTGTGCTAGCCTTGAGCACAAACCCTTAGGAACAGGGTCAAAGCCCATACTCAAGCTCCAGGACTGCCGCCAAAAAAGTAGAATGTTCTAACTGCAACTATAGAAGGGCAAGAAGGACAGGACTTCAAAGACCTCTCACAAGGCAATCTAGGAGTCTGGTGCTGACAGCTGCCACCTAACCTGACTTAGCCAGATGTAAACTGCTGCAACCCAGATCCATGGGTTATCCCCGTCATCCTGGTTACCCTGGCTTATTCCCACATCCTGGGTGCTCAGGGGCTTTAAAACATGGCAGGAAGTCTGCTAGAATCTTTGAAATATGGCTTGAAGTGGTAGAGATCTAGCCTTGAGCAAATGTTATTAGAATAGTATCCTCATGTTTAGAGTTCAAGCCCCATGGCTAACCCTCCCCGCCCCCCAAAAAATAAAAACACCACACTAAACCATTAGATGTGAACTTGTGTGGTTTGTGGAATATTCCTCAAAAAATGGTGATACTGATGAAAAGCACCCTAACTCTAATGAAAGCTTGTGGAATAGAGCTAGGTGCCGAGTCCATCACAGGGTGCAGTTTGCTGCATCCTGCATTGGGTGCTGTGTGCTGAGTCTTTCAAAGGATGCTGTGTGCTGAGTCATGCAAAGAGTGCAATCTGCTGTGTCCTTCACAGGGTGCATTCTTTCTTTGGGTCCTTGTAACATCTCCACAACTGAGATGATTATGCAGGCAAGAATATGGAGGCTCATTTATGTCCCCATGGCAGGGACAAAGATGTATTACTGAGGACTAGTAAGTTGTCTCCTGCAGACAATTGTTTTGTTTGGTTTTTTCTCATTCATGAACCTTGAACTCAGGGTCTAGGTGCTGGCCCTTACCTCTTGGGCTTATAACTAGCACTCCAACACGTGGAGACAAGGATCCCCTTGTAGCAGAGGCTACAGCCTAGGGGTCTATATCTGAGGTCTGTCATCCTGCCTTCTCAGGAAGCTGAGATCTGAGGATCTGGGTTCCAAACTATCCCAGACAAAAAAGCCTATTATCTTCAATTATCTCCATAAGCCTATTATTTCCAATTCACCACTAAGAAACCCGAAGTGGAATCTGGGTGCTTGTTGTTCATGTCTGTCATCCTAGCTACCCAGGAGGATGAGATCTGAGGATCATGGTTCAAAGCTAGCCTGGGCAGGAAAGACCTTGAGACACTTAGCTCCGATGGACCCCCCAAAAAGCTGAAGTGTTGTTTGGCTCAAGTGGGAGAGCACAAGACTTGAGCAGAAGAGCTCAAGGACAGTACCCAGGTCCAGATTTCAACTCCTACAACAATAAAGAAAAGATAGAAACAAACTAACAAACCTGAAGTAGAGGGCTGGGAATGTGTAGAGTGTAGAGTGTTTTGCATATACGAAACCCTGGGTTTGATTTCTCAGGACCATATCACTAAAAAGAAGCCTGAAGTGTCTCTGTGGCTCAAGTGGGACAGGGGTATCCTTATACAAGAGAAAATAGGTACAGTGCTCAGGACCTGAGTTCAAATTCCAAGAATGGTGTATGTGAATGTGCACACGCGGGCTCACACACACACACACACACACACACACACACACACACACACACACTCACAGACTAGAAGTGATGCTGTTAGACAAAATGGTAGAGCACCGGGCTTCTACACTGAGCTCATGGTCAGCACCCCAGCCCTGCTTTCAACCCCAAAACCTAGCCAGCCAGGGCCCAACTAGGAGAGGTCAAATGTTTCAAAACCTGAAGAGCTTTACGAGCCCTAGATGACAGGAAGCTTTGTGATATCAGGTATGTGCTTGGATTTCCCAAGCTTCCAGAAACCTAGGAGAGGTATCATAGGCCCATCGTCATCCTCAATGAAACTTTTCATGAGTTTCAGTGCCCTAGTTGTCTGCCAGAAGGACTGCTGAATTATATTGAGCACTGTATCTGAACACGGGAATATAGTCTCACAATGGCAGGATAAGTGCACAGGACTTGCCCTGCCACGGGAGGTGGCACAAATGGCTTCCTGTCAAACCAGAGCACTGGGGAAAGAAATAGATTGGGCTAAAAATAGACCTTTTTCCTGAACTTCAGAGCCCACCCACACTCATTCTCACTATCTGACACAGATGGAGTTGTTTGTTACACTGCTGTACAGAACTTAGGTCTTTTGTCTGCCTGTCCAGACAATGAGAGAGACTTCTTCCAGCAGGCCTGGGATGCAGAGAAACCCTCAGGCTATACTGGAAACAGTGAGGGGAGTCGCAGAACATGCACTGTCATGAAATCAGTCTCTGTTATGAAATCATTTTATTGGATACAAATTTTCTAGATTGGTGCCATTCATCATACCTACTCTGGAGCTTCACCTATAGGAATAATACATACATACACAAAGATATGGAAGTACAGGTTCTTTTTGAGGGGGCAGGTCCTGGTGTTGAACTATGAGCCTAAGCATTGTTCCTGAGATCCTTTTGCTCAAGGGTAGTGCATTAACCTTGAATCAAAATCCCACTTCTGGGTTTTTCTGTGATCTCTTAGAAATAACAGTGTCATAGACATTCCTACGCTGGCTGGATTCAATTTCAGATTCTCTACATCTCAGCCTACTAAGGAACTGAGATTACAGTGAGAAGCCACTGGCACCTTCTTTCTTTTCTTCTTCATTTTTTAATCTGGAAACCTGACTTCTTAACAGGGTCATACCAGTGTTATGAATTTATAAGTTAACTACCCAATGTCCTTTATAGCTGCTTTCTCTAATAAAGATTTTCTCTCCTCCTCTTACCATCTGTTCATAGGTTTGAAACCAAAAGTGAGAAATGAGTGTCACAGGATTTGGGAGCAAATGTCCACAGGACATGCCAGCTCTGCCAGTTAGCATTGAGCTACAACAATTTACTGTCTCAAGATGGGCGGACCAAAAGCTAGAGCGATCCTTATACTGTCTGCATTGCTTCTTTTGCCTACAAAATGATCTAATAATTAGGAGTGTTGTGTGTCTCCAACCTTAAGTATCTAGAATACACTAGAAGCATCTTCATGCATCACTTTTCTCTAGTGCCTCTTGAGATTTAGACTACAGGTTTGTGTGGAGGGGCTCCTTGGTGAGTCCCTGAGGAAGGCCGCTTGAAACCTTTTTGGGAGATCACCCTTCAAAGTCAGCCTTAGCAGGAAGTCTGTGAGACTCTTATGTCCAATAAACCACCAGAAAACCAGAAGTGGAGCAGTGGCCCAGAAGGTAGTGATCGAGCTTTGAGAGAGAAAGCTGAGCAGGAGAAACAGGCTAGACCAGGCAGGAAAGCCTGGGAGGCACTTATGTCCGATTCACCACCAGATGGCTGGTAGTGGAGCTGTGGCAGTGGTAAAGCCACAGCCTTGGGAGAAATAGCTGAGGAACGCATCAGACCCTGAGTTTAAGCCATAGGATAGCCTCAAAAAATTTTTCAAAAAGAGAAGGCTACGTTTATGTATCAGTGCCCTACTTATTTATGTGTGTATATTACCTCCCTGAGTTCAAACACACTGTATGCAATGATGCTTCTTTTATTTATTTATTTATTTATTTTTCAGATATAATCCTTGCGCCTACTGCATCATCCTCTTCATATTAGGACCATTGCTTTCTCTTCCAGGGTTCCAGGCCTGTGTCCTTATATGATGCACACTGAAGATCTCAGCAGTCTTTATTAGCATTTTATTATGAGGACAATGCAGGAACAGTCACAAATCAGGCAGGGGAACAGAAAATAGGATTTTTTAGAAGTAACCAGTCTTCAGAAAATTAAACTTGGGGACATAAAATGGTAGCATACTTACGTAAAAACTACCATTAAGAAAAATATGGGGGGTCTGGGAATGTGGATTAGTGAGAGAGTGCTTGCCTAGCATGCAAGAAGCCCTGGGTACGATTCCTCAGAAGCACATACACAGAAAAGGCCAGAATTGGTGTTGTGGCTCAAATAGTAGAGTGCTACAGACAGTGCCCAGGCCTTAAGTTCAACCCAAGACCTGGCAAAGAGATACCTAAGTAGGTAGGTAGATAGATAGATAGGAAGAAAGAAAGAAAGAAAGAAAGAAAGAAAGAAAGAAAGAAAGAAAGAAAGAAAGAAAGAAAGAAAGAAAGAAAGAAAGAAAGAAAGAAGGAAGGAAGGAAGGAAGGAAGGAAGGAAGGAAGGAAGGAAGGAAGGAAGGAAGGAAGGAAGGAAGGAAGGAAGGAAGGAAGGAAGGAAGGAAGGAAGATGATAGATTAATGTTTGGACGTCAGGAGAAAAGGGAACACTTCCCAGTCAGGAGGCCTTTTGCAGTGTGCCTTCACATAACCCCAGAGCAGGAAGACTGTCTCTTTCCCACTTCTCAGGCAACCAAGGGCCCCAGAGTCAAGAGGGCAGAGCTAGGTTCTAATTCATGTGCTTGGAGACAAAATAGAAACAGTCCTGCCTCTAGTTAGTCTGGGGATTTGCATTAATTATGTGGAGAATGAAGGAAGGAGAATGGACTGGCAGAGACAGAAGGGTCTTCAAATCTGATAGATGGAGAGTCAAAAACCCACTCCCTAAGACCAGCGAGCAGGGTATTTTTACTCTATTCCTCCCCTCTCCCCCACTAAACTGGCTCTCTATTGGTAACCTAACTGTAGCCTGAGGCTCCCTTCACATGAGGGAGGAAGGTTAATTAGTCATTGTTTGAAGAGGCTGAATAAAGCCTGACCCTGGTGTAACTTTATCAAATGTTGCAGGTTTTCCCCATTGCTGCTTGTGCCTGGAATAAATGAAGTGGTTTTGCAGCTCACTTCCCTGTTGAGTGTGTACATTCTGCCTCCTAATCCTGTAGGCCTGGTCTCTGCACCTAGCCTGGCTTTTGAAACTGTTTTCTGTCCTTCAATTACAGAGTTACACTGGAGTTCTTCCTGCTATCAGAGCTAGGGCTTGGATCCTGAGAACTTCATTTGAATCCAGGACAGGTCAATAATGTTTCTTTCCTTCTTCTATAGCTCGAGAACTCTAAGAACATTTAAGTGCAAGTAAATTCTCATCACCAAGGGAAACACAGGAAGCTCTTGAACATCTGACCTTTCAGAAGTGGAAGTCATTTTGTCATAGATTTCCTCCCTTGGCTGGCTTCACCCTGTGATCCTGAGACCTCAACCTCCTGACCTAGGGTGATGGGCAAGAGCTACTTGTGCTCTGCTAGGTTCAGAACTATAATGACATTGACAATACAATTCAACTGCTTATCACAAAGGGCTTGTGGAGCATAATAAGCCTTTTAACCTTGGACTTTTAAGAACCCTATAGGACACAATGCTACAGTCTGAGAGGATGGGCATATGTATGTGCTACACTTTAACCTTGAGCTCTGACTCCAATTCTGGTGTACATCAGTGTTCATCTTCCAAAGAATGTGCTCGTAATTAGCAAATAGGAAAAGTATTTTAATTAACCCTCACTTTTTTTCCAGTTGTGAGTCTCGAACTCTAGTCTGGGCACTGACCCTGAGCCCTTCAGCTCAAGGTGAACACTCTACTACTTAATCCAAAATGCTAGATGGGTTCTTTTGGTGGTTCACTGGAGATAAGAATCTAACAGGCTTTCCTTTGGACTGTGGTCTTCAGCTCTCAGCCTCAGGAGAAGCTACTGATCCATTTATGAGCCACTGGCATCTGGCTTATTGTTTTTGACAGTCCTGGGGCTTGATTTTAGGGCCTGGGTACTCTCTCTGAGCTTCTTTTTCTCAAGGCTAGCCACTTGAGCTACTCCACAGCTTCTGGCTTTTTCTGAGTATGTGGCACTGAGGATTCAAACCCTGGTATTCATGCATGCTGAGCAAGCAATTTACCACTAAGCCACATTTCTAGCCCCACCCTCACAATTTTATCCCTCACTTGCCTATCCTCAAGAAAAGGCTTCTGAGTATAAATCATCTAAAGAAAACCTGATAGGAAGGTTCCAAAGATAAATAAGACAAAGCTCATACTTGTGAGAGACTTTAATCATGTGAAGACTGTGACAAATGCTTCCATTTAATTATGTATTATGTTTCAACACTTAATAAAATATTAATGAAAATGAGTCAATGTCCTAAATTATTGGGTACAAATACAGTAATCAATAAATAAATGAATCAAAGAAAAATAAAATACAAAATCATTCTTTTTCTGGGGGGGGGGTCCGGTTGTGTGGCTTTAACTCTGGGCCTGGGTGCTGTCCCTCAGCTCTTCAGCTCAAGGCTAGCACTCTACCACTTGAGCCACAGTGCCACTTCTGGATTTTTTCTTTTTGCTTATGAGGTGCTAAGGGATCGAACCCAGGGCCTCAGGCATGCAAGGCAAACGCTCTACCACTGATCCACCTTCATCATAATATGAAATTAACATACATATGTAAGTATACATATCATATAAAACACATGTATAGAGATATTTTTTCCATTGCAGGGCCTTCATTCAGGCCCTGGGAACTCTAGCCTGAATTTCTTTCCTCATGGACAGTAAGCTTCGCCTTCACCCATGATGCAAAATAGTTACCTGGATGGTGAGCTCAAATCCTAGCAATGGCAGAAATACTGGCCCCAGTTCCAACACACTGACATAATTTTTAATGGAACCAGTTATGTTTATTCAGTTCCATACTGAATATTTTAAGAAGTGTAGAATTTTGTACAGCTATTCAGTCAGAAATCCTTCTCTTACCTCCAAAGTGCTTCTCTGAGAACTACATTGTTTGTCTTTGTTCGTTTTTTATTGTAAAAATATTGTACAAGAGTAAGATAATGAGTAAATTTCATATTGAGCATTGTTACCTCCTCCTTTGTTTTCCCCCTACCATACCTTCCTTCCCATATCCACAACTACCTCTCCCTGCTTAGGTCAGTGACTTAGTTTTTCGTTTTTGTTTGGCACAAGGTTTGAACTCAAGTAGTAGCAAGTCTTCCCTGACATTGCTACAGATTTACCAAGACCCTGAGTTCAAATACCAGGCTAGGAAAGAAAACTAGCTGAAATTCCAAACTAGGGAGCTTTATTTTTTTAATTTAGTTAAATATTTCTTTTTTCTTTTTCTTTTTTTTTTGGCCAACCATGGGGCTTGAACTCAGGTCATGGAAACTCTGCCTCAGCTTGGATCTCCCTAGGCTCGGTGCAGCCTCCGGAACCATAGCTGACCCTAAGATCCTAGGCCCAGGGGGCTTTCTGGAAGAAAAAAAAAACTGGAAAGCAGAAAAAGTGGCAACCTTCAGGGGGCTGGGGTTTTATTATTTTTTTCTTTGCACAGTGACCATCCTGGGTTTGAATGACATGGCTGCAAAGTAGATATGACCTGCCATTGCTGATGGCTTGTGGGCTATTAGTGAAGCCATAGGACAACCTGTGAACATAGGCCCTGGGTTCAAATCCCAGTCCTGACACCAATGGCAGGATATCACAAGAGACTCATTCCTATGCATGGGAATATCCATTGAATGAGTAGTTCATGCATCCGTCTAGCCTAAAATTGGATGCAATAGTCCTAGAATGTTGATTGAGCTTAACGTATAGTTTATTAAGCATGAAAAGAATATTATTCCTTCAATGGTGGTATAATAAATACCTAAGAGTTGGTAGGAACGCAGTAGGTGTCATTCAATCATAGATAGACGGCGCTGGCACTCTTTAACAATATATATTACTTTGTATACCACCGTCTGTCTATTCATGTATCGCTGTTTTGGCCAAACCTGGGGGTCGATCTCAGTGCCTGGGAACCACTTGACAGCTTCATTGGCTAGAGGCTGCCATGCTCAAACTCACCCATTCATGAATTGGGCCTGCTAGGCCCTGAGTTCAGATCTTAGCACTGCCAGGCATGATGGAGAACACATCTAAAATCTAGATTCTATGTGATAGGATGTAAACAATGTAATAAATGGTATAAGTGTCATAAGAGTCAATACAACAAATGGGAAATAAATTAATAAAACAAGAAATAAAATGAATAAACGCACCAAACACAATATGGACTGAACATCTGAACGGAAGTATAAATCCTTTTGTTAAAATGTGTATAAGGAGTAACTTTTCCAGGACTGAGGCTTGAATTCAGTCCTCCTAAGAGGAGGGAATGGCGGGAGATCCTGAGATACTTGTTTCTGGACCTAGGAAGAGTCATGGCATGCGATCAATCTCATCCTTGAATGAGTAGTTTGTGCATGATGCGAGTAGGAAATGATATGCAAGACTCATGTGGTATAGATTATTTGTAAAGAAGAGTTAATGAAGCATGACAATAATCATCACAGACATGAAATTAATGCATCAGAAAAGATCAAAATATAGGTACTCACAGATTGGATTTCATCACAGGTCACCATCAATCCTACTCTATACAAATATGTACTTATTTGCTTTCTACCTTCAACTTATGAATGGATGACTATTATGCTCCCCACTCTCCCCACAAGGGGGCTCAAATTAAGGTTCTGGGAACGATGAGCTCCTTTGTCGCTCACAGGCTGGTGTGCGCATCTGGACCCATTCACCAATTGGGCCTGCTAGGCCCCGAGTTCAGATGCCAGTCCTGCCAAAAGATTCATCTTCACGTCAGAAGCCAATGGTTGCATCTGTTTTCCTTTCCTGTGCAAGTCTTGGGTCTCAGCAAGGATGGAGAATGCATGGGTCACCCTGTGGTCATGGGAATAAGTTGTTATCCATGTCAGCCCAGTTATACCTGTCATCATATACATAAGAAAATACACAATACATCCATGAGTAGCATACAAAATAAACACAATAAGTACACTCAATGCACGATGCAGTCCACACACGGATGTGAATATACATCCCATATTTAAATGATGCATTGAGCACTATTTTGGCCTCCCTGTGGCTCGATCTCAGTTCCTGGGAAGAGCCCATCTCCTTACTGGCTCAACGTCTGGTGTGATCACGTGGACCGATTGGGCAGTTGGGCCTCCTAGGCCCCGAGTTCGAAGCCCAGCACTGCCAAAAATTCACCCTGATGTGAGAAGCCAGTCATTGCACCTGTTTTCCTGTGCTGTGCAAATTCTGAGTCTCAGCCAGGATGGAGAATATATAGGAAACTGATGTCAGCTTATATTTCCATAATTCATTCATCTGCAATAACAATTTGCAAGACTGGAGATGTGAAGAACTTAGACATGATTTTATTCTCATTCATTTGGAAGATTAATCTTTAGTCAACAGGAAAGTTTAAAAATGGCTTAGAATTTATTCCTAACTACCAGTTTTTATAAATGGCTTTGTACAATGGTATGTGATTATTTTATTTTACAAAGGATAATTTTTTCTACTACCTATAAGTTTTGGAATGAGAAGAAAACTAAAATTTACTACTTAGAGGAATGTGATAGAAATAGAAGACAGATTTTATGTTTGTCACATCTCTCATCAGTATCCATATTCAAGACTTAAAGTCATATTTATTACTATGTTAGACAGATAGAGAAAATATATAATAAGGCAACACATGATAAGGCAACTATTAGTGACTTTTTAGAATGTACCTTCTTATGTGATGAAATTTACTTTATTAGCTAATATTTGGATTTGGAATATGGGAGGCTGATCTATTTAACATATTTCTGAAAGGCACCTACTGAACAACACAAATTGTGGGGGGTACTATTTCTACACTTTAATGAATGGTTGAACTTGTTTGGTATTAGTGCTGAGTACGTAAATCAACTCTATTGTAACTTGCTCGCTACACTTGAAAACCTTTTAATGTCACTATCATCTACTTGTCAAGGGTTATTTTGGTGAATATGATTTGAAAAAGTTTATTTGAAAAGGAATATACTTTCAGGAGATTAAATGTAGGTTATCATTGGTTTGAGAATGACAACATTTTTAAACTACAGAACCAAGTTTTACTGAAGTACCAGTGTTTTGAAGCTCTAAGGGTCTTCTCAATTAATGTTTTTCTAAATTATATTTGACCTCTATATCAAGTTTTCCTAGTCTTGGTAGACCAATTATGGATCTATGATTCCAGAAATTATATTTTTGGCTGCACTGAAATCTTTCATTAATCATTAGGAGAGGGGTATTAAAAATAACCTTGTTCATTTGTGATTTTGTTCACTCATATGGGCTGGTCATCTGTAAATTGAAAGTTTGAATTACAGTACTTTCATTCAAATTTTGTGATCTCATCTTTCATTTTAACTTGCCTTGCATTTCACAATTGATTACTGCTAATTCTTGTAAATAATTGGGGCCCTGAAATATTATAGGAAATGAGAAATTGAGATGAGTCTTCAATTATTTTCTGTTGATATGTTGCATGGGCCTATGTGAGAAGTCATGCCCTTGTTATCTGATGACGCAGATAACTGGGACCTGGTATCCTAGGACCCGTGGGTCCTGCAGAAAAATAGCTTTTAGACATCATATCAGCAAAATTTGGGTATAATCAGTAAGAATGCTTCAGAAATATGGAGAAAAACACTTTGCGACCAGCGAGTTAAAACAATAAACAGAGCATCAGAATAAAATCCCTTATATATTAGCAGAAAACAATACTGTTATTTTACCATGTGAATTCAGAAGACCATGAACACTTAGAAGGTATCACAAGTTTATACCGAAGATATTGCATTAATACTTTTTATATTCTAATATATATTCTAAACCTAATTATTTATATTCCAATTTATTTATGGGAATAAATGTCAATATATTTGTCAAATTATCAATTCTAGTAAGATTCACTTTATGAAATTTAAAATCAGCACATATAAATATATAAGTATATATAATATAAAAATTGTTTTGCATTGTTGTGTTGTGTTTAGGGAATCAAAGGCAACTCTGTTTTAAAGTATTATTCCATTACCTCTACCTCAGTTTTTGGTAGAGTTAGACTTAAAGCTTTACCATTTGTAGATTTACGGCCTAGAGGCAAGAGGAAACACTGTGATTAAAACATTACCAATTTAAGGCCTAATATCGAGGAGAAACATGTGGACTTCTCCAGGAGCAATGGAAATATTTGGTGATAGAATGTCAGAAGTGTAAGTTCCTGCTTGGTTGGATGATAGACAGGCCAGGACAGTAGGTAATCATGCATATGAACAATTTTTTTCACTTTCTTGGCTTTAGCTACTTTTGAAATGATAAGTACAATTAACAATTATGTTTTGATAAAATACCTTCCATTCTGAACAATTCTGTCTGAACTGTTCATCTCTCTATGATCCCTTGTAACTAAGATTAGCTTTGTTCCAGTAAGACAATCTATGCTGTCAGGGTAAGATATTCTGGTTGGTCTGTTCCTACATGGAAGAAGGGTAAAGGTTTAGGTAGATATTTGTCCCAGCAAGACCTCATTTGGGAAATTTTAAGCTGCAGAAAGTTAGAAGTAGCTCTTAAGCAAGGCTTACTTTGAGTCCATTAGCTCCACAAAGCTAACTCAGTTGATAAATAAGTACTTGAAAAGCCACCACCTTTGGACTTATCTGTAAAGGTTTCAAAGTATGATGAAATTTAAAATGAAAATGACAAAATAGTCATTGACAAAAATTGTAAATGTGAGAAATCGAACAAACTATATAAGTTTTTTCCAGTATACACAGATTTTTAGAGAAATGAGATCAATAGCATTTTTAGGAACAATAAGGGTTCCTTGTTACAAAAAGGCAACTATGGATACATGCCTTTATAAAGATTATATCATTACGTACTTAAATTTAGAGTATACTACATGCTTTAGCAGCAGGTCTACCCAAATTACAACAATACAGAGATTAACATGGCACTTGCACAAGGATGATATGAAAATTTGTGAAGTATTCCATATTTTTCATTCTTCTGATGCAAGAAATGAAAAAAAGTTATTAAAAAGTTGATTACAAAAATACAAGTGTAACATACATGTAATTCATAGAATTAAAGGTTAGTTTGACATCAGTGTATTAAATTTTCCCCTTAGAAAGGTAACCTTTACAAAACTTGAAATTAGATAACATTGCCATTTTATCCCAAAGAAATAAAATAATATAAGAACCTAGTAAAAAAAGGAATCTTAAATTCCTTCTATATGGAATGCAATCTGAAAGGTCACATTTATTAATGAATCTATACATGATATAACAATGTAGAATTCAAAGTATTATATCTAGGATGAATGAAATAGATTATGGACATTATACAAACATAGATATACTTTTTTCAGAAATGCACTCGGAACATCTTTAGTTTCTATACTATTCATTCCAACAGATAAGTTAAAATTATTTCTGATTAAAAAAATCACAAACTCTGCAGGAATCATTATAGATGTATACAAACAACTCTTGAATACATTTTGATATCAAAGTCATGCAATTCACTTGGAAGAATACCATGGAATACATGAATTTTTATAGTAAGATATTGTTGATGCTTTGTATTGTGAAAAAACAATTTGTAGGGACACAAAAGATGGACTGGCATTTTTGAAATTTAAGAAACTTAACCAAACCATAACGACTTAGGAGAACAATTTGTACAGCCTTTGATAACTTCAAAGAGGTAGTGATACATACTTATCCTTTTGGCAATATCAAATGCAGTTTCTTCCAAGTTGTTCTCCAGACCTTGTTTGATATAATGGTTCAACAGAAGGAGATACAGAGTATCTTTGCTATTTCTATTCCCAGCAGCAAGATGCAAGGGGGTCAAGAGCCCTTTAGTTTGGGGATTGGTATCTGCATCATGATGAAATAATAAAGAAGCCACTCTGGTATTATTCCACATATAAGCACTGTGCAGGGGTGTCCAGCCATTCAGAGTTATTGCATGAATATCTGCCTTGAGCTACCAACTCATGGACAATGTCTAAGTGTCCACTCTAGGCTTACCGATGAAGAGGGGTATACTCATCCTCATCCCTAGTATTCATCTGGGTGGCCTTTTTGGAAAGTAGTCTCCGCACCATAGTAAGCCGATAAATTTTGGCATCCCAAAGAAGAAATTTGCTTGGATCCTACTCCATTTTTTTCTTGCAATTCATACCATTCCTCACTTTTTCATCTTGTTCCTTGTCTTCATCAGAATTGCCTAACCAGAGACTTTGAGTGCCAGTGGGAATGAGATGTCCATGTATTTCCCCAATAGTTCACATTGGTTGAACTAGTCAGAAAAATCTGGTGAATTTTTTGCATATGTATTTTCACCATGATTTATTTTTTCTTTTTCCATTTTTACTATTCTAAATTATTCTAATTGGAGAGTAGTGAATGGATAGAGAGCAGAGGAAAGATTTTCCTCAGTATTCAAAGGCACAGAGTGAAAATGAGGACCAGTGGTGTCTTCATGTGCAGCTTATTCTAGGAATGAGAAAATAGGAAACAATGCCTTCTATGTAAATGATTTGGGAAATACCATGTTATAGTGTAAGAGAACTCACTATTCAACATATGGTCTTTAAGAGCTTTCTAGTAGCTTTCTAATGTTGGTATTCAACATTATAAAAAATGTATAATGCAGTAGTAAAATAGAAGTCCTTTGTATGACTACCTAAATTCTTGTTTTTTAAAGACACTTGTTTTCATATAAAAATAGGCCTATCTATTGTCTGCAGGTGATTTTGATGACTGAAGATGCTTAATGAGAAGTCAAAATGTATTTGTAGTCCTTTGCTGCCAATTAAATTTCACTTTTTCTTCTTGGAGAATATAATGATCAAAGCAATAGTTCAGAATCAGCAAGCAATAGTTCAGAATCATGCTTCAAGCGCAAGTGAATCACCAGTAAGTAATCCTCGATTCCATTTTCCACAAAGTTTTGTCACAGATACATTCTGCCTGCCTTCTCTAGCTGCTTTCCTAGCCTGGACCTGTTCCTTCATTGTACAGGAAAAGTGTGATTCAACTGATTTCAGTCAGATCTGTTAGTAGAATTTTCAAGTATTTAGATTCTTTTTTTAAAAAATTATTTGTGGGGCCTGACCTCTGGGCCTGGGCACTGTCCTTGTGCTCTTCAAATCAAGGCAAGCGCTGTACCACTTGAACCACAGCACCACGTCTGGATTTTTCTGTTTATGTGGTGCTGTTTTGGGAAATGGCAGAGCAGAAAGTGAAATGATGCAATCAAAAATATAAAAGCAAAATAAATTAGGATAATTATGGAGCAATCATGAAAGAGAGAGAGGAAAAGAGACACAGATGTGCAATGACCTAGCTAGCCACAAAATCCATGCTTCTAATCAATTACAGAGCAAACAATTTTTTATTTTTTAAAAGAGATGGAAATAGAATTTATGTATTTACTTGAAATTAGTTAATACATTTTTAGTCGCCTACATAAAGAGACATAGCTTTGACCAAATTACAGACAAGAATCTTAATCCTTGGGCTGGTTAGGTGGCTCAGTGTAGAGTGCTTGCCTTGCAGCTTACTACAGTGCAGACACTACTTTCCAAAAAGGCCACTCATATGAATACTAGGGATGAGGATGAGTATACCCTTCTTCATCGGGAAGCCTAGAGTGGACACCTAGACCTTGTCCATGAGTTGGTATCTCAAGGCAGATATTCATCCAATAACTGTGAATGGCTGGACACCCCTGAACAGTGCTTATATGTGGAACATATTGCAACAGCACACACACACACACACACACACACACACACACACACACACACACACATACACACACACCATCAGATTTCTTCTTAAATATTTTTTGTGTATGGTCTTAAGAAGAAATTTGCATTACTAACTTGAATTTC
Organism: Dipodomys spectabilis; assembly: GCF_019054845.1. Classification (NCBI taxonomy): domain Eukaryota; kingdom Metazoa; phylum Chordata; class Mammalia; order Rodentia; family Heteromyidae; genus Dipodomys; species Dipodomys spectabilis. The sequence continues at coordinate 1,579,799 of NW_024870691.1, forward strand.
TGACAGGACAATATCATCACTGTACATCTTGCTTCTTTGCTTTCAGTTTTAAATTACTATATAAGTATGTGCATTACATAAGTATAGGAAAAAGTAGGAGCCACACGGGTGGCTCAGGTCTTTAATCCTACCTAATCAGAAAGATGAAATCTGATGATTGTGCTTTGAAACCAGACCAAGAAAAAAAAGTCCATTAGATTATGAATTGAAAGTAACCACAGAAGCTTGAAATGGAGTTGTATTATAAGCAGTAAAATGCTAGCCTTGAGAAAACTAAAACAAAATAAATAACAAATTCTGAGACAGAGCCAGGCCCTGAGTTCAAGCTCTCGTATTAGCACCAAACTAATGAATGAGTGAATGAACTAAAAATAAATTAAATGGTCACATGTGGAGAGACAGGTAAAATGTAACAACCATGGTGACTGGATTATGTATTATTTTGTAAAAAGGCAAATTATTATTTTTCCTAATCACTAATATTTTACTTGAACTTTTTTGTACAATAAACCCCGAATTTGACATGCATGTATATGTGTGTGTACATGTGCGCACATGTGTATGTATGTGTGTGTGTGTGTGTGTGTGTGTTCGTTTGCAATGTTGCTTGCCAATGAGGACAGAGTGAGGCTGAAAAGAGCTGTGTTGCAATGTTGTTATTTATCAGTGTTCCGTCCTGTCATTTCAGTGGAACCACCCTTCTTTACATTTTATTTGTCAAATAATAACATCATCATAATCAAAGTATTTACAACATTAAGTTAGATAAAAGAGATCACTTTCAGCTCTTTGTATATGTTAGGCAATAAGATACACACATATTTGGGTAGTAAGTTATTGCTGTAAGATGACTGTCAGTACAAAATATGTATTTGACCTCTTAAATTGGTTATACTTTTAAGATATATTCATGGAGTGAGTTTGACTGACTTGACCAAAGAGGTATTACTCTCTGGTTATTCCTGTGAAACTCAAGGTGGATAAACTCTTTCCGGATTTCTGTTGAAAATAACTTTCTTTGTAAGATCATATCTATTCACACTAAGATAATAAATCCCGTATTTTTTAGGTTTGAATATCCCATCATATTGACTGAAAATCAGTATTGTGGATATGTTTGTTAGATACACATTGCAAAAAAAAAAAAGCATGTGTCACCTCCAGATTGTGGATGCATTTGAAGTTGTATTTTACATACAAAGGTTTCTTCATTAATAGTTCTTTTGTGGGAGTAACTATCACAACTTTAACAATTAAGGCTTTTTGAATATCTTTTCCAATAGAAATAACATTCCAGAGCGAGTCTTGCAATTTCTGAAAACCCGTTGAATATTTTAGTGTTATTTCAGTTCAGTGACTACACAGCTAAAGACATTTCTGAAATAAACATTGTTAAAATCTGAAAATGTAAGTGGGGATATAGGTTTTTTTTATGCATCATTTTATGAAAAGACAGTTCTTATGAAACTGAAAGATATAGAATAAAAGAATGGAAGTGAATTGGGTGAGCTAATTATTAGTATAACTTTGTTTTCTATTAGCGTAGTCCTTTGAATATACCTGATGAATTTAAATTATGTCCTTTGTGACACTATAATTCAGTTATTTTTAGAATCTTTGTAGTTATAAGAGTGAATTTGTAGTGTAAATAAATGTCTTTGGAAATGATTAGGATTAATCTTGTGTTTTGTTTCCTACTCCCAAGAAAATGAGTTATTTTCAACTGTTAACAGTTTACAATTGAATCTTCAGCATCATGAGAAAATTTGAACAAATATAGTAGTATTTATGTCTTTTTTGGGGGAGGAGGGGGTCTGGTAGTGGGGCCTGAACTCTGGGCCTGGGCGCTGTCCCTCAGCTCTTCAGCTCAAGGATAGTGCTCTTCGACTTGAGCCACAGTGCCACTTGCGGCTTTTTTCTTTTTGCTTATGTGGTGCTGAGGAATCAAACCCAGGGCTTCACGCATGCAAGGCAAGCGCTCTACCACTGAGCCACCTTCGCAGCTCTTTATGTCTTTTAAAACCAATTGCATTCACAAGTTGGAGAGGCTTTAATTCATACTTAGGTCTTGGTGTCTATGATTTTTATCCTCTCATTCCTAACATTAATGATTGGTCAGACTGCATTTTTGGGTACATGAAAGGTAAAATATTTATCTAGAGTCAAAGGTGATTTTTATATGTCTTATTTTAATAGCATTTTAAAGTAGTACCTTTCTCTCAAAATGTTGGGTATAAAAAGCAATTAAAATACTTCTAATGGTAAACAACTTAATTGAGCTACAATGTGGAAATGATTGGTCCATAAGACCTGCAGTCTGTTTCCATCAGGAATTGGGGAGTTCATTCTTTCAGTAAGACAGTGTTAAACAAAGATAGGGTCCCCAGGCAGTCAGTGTTGAGTGAAGGGATAGAATATGATTTCTGCTATTTTTACCTAGAAACCAAGAATGTTATACTTTAGCAGTTCTTTTCACCAGGGAGGTATTCATTGATTATGAACTTTGAGTATTCATATTACAGTTCCCTATTTTCTAACAAAGATAAAGTGAAATATTATGAGTGTACACAATAATTCTGGGAAATTTTCCTAGAATTAGTTGACTAAGTGCTGGTATTTTAGTCATAGAATAGAATGAGTTTAATTGATACAGTGGGAGATGAACCTCAGGCTAACACTTACCATGTGTGCAATGTTGTACTAGTAATTCCAACTCTGAGGACTTCAATATCATGGTCTGAGAATTAAAAATGTAAGTAGTTCCACTTTATGGAATTATTGTGAGGATTAAATTAGATACCATAGGTAAAGTATTTGGAAAAACAATCAATTAGCATTTGGCAAATTCTACCTGTTATTTTATCATGTGGTTAATTCTAACATCTTTTACTGTGATTTTTATTGTGTTTCTTTATGATGTGCAATGTGATGGTTTTCCCAAACTGATTCTCACAATTCACATTCCATTCAACAAAAAGAAATGTATAACAATTCCGTTTGTTTTGCTCCTTATTAACTTTTGTTTCCATTTTATTTTATAATGAAATATTATTTCATAAATCTACTGCAGATGCAAAAATTTGTTAATATATTTCTAACTGTATGTATTGTTCTATACATATACACATATAATACACAGGTTACAATGATTATTTATAACTTCTGTAACTATACAATTTACTAAATTATTAAAAACATGGACGGCTCATGCCTGGAATCCTGGTGACTCAGGAGGCTGAGATCTGACTATCATGGTTTGAAGCCATCCTGGGCAGGAATGTCCATGAGCCTCTTATCTCCAAACAACCAACAGAAAATCAGAATTGGAACTGTGGATCAAAGTATTAGAGTGGTAGCCTTGAGAGAAAAAGCTCATGGACATCACCCAGGCTCTTAGTTCAAGAACTACATCTACCCCCCAAAAATCTATTTAATTTACACCTGTGTAAGTAGAGTATTTCCATCACCCAAATGCACATCCATGCTCATTTGCAAGGTAACTCTGTTTTGCCTAAAGTACCACTAAACATTATCACTAAAGGACCATTGGAATGTGGTTTCATTCTATCTCTCTAATGGATTTTCCCCACTCAAATACTCAAGTGTTACAATTGTTCTAATTATTAAAATCATACTTTGTTCTTTAATAACCCTAATATTAGAGTTTGAATTGAGTGTTTTGTTCCCCTTAAATAGGTGTTCTTACCACTTGGTCATGCTCCCAGCCCTAAGTAATCCTGATTATTTTTCAGCTAGAAAATGGCTTCCTACTTGTGTATGAACTTGGCCTCAGTCCACTTGATGTTATTCTACCTGGGATGTAGAATAACAGGTGCATGGCATTGTGTACAGAACTTTCTGTTCCGTCTGGGCTTTTGCCACTATCCTCACAACATTGCACTCCCATGTAGTCACGAATTTCATAAGCTTGTCATACCTGATTTTTTTTCTAAATCTTTCATTTCCTGCAGGTTCTTGAGTAATGAATTAATTTGTGTTTTCTTGGGTTGTTTATTTCATTTGAATCTATGTGTTGAGTTGTTCCTCACTTTTCCTTTTGTTTCTTTCCCTCAAGTTCTTACCTAAAGTGCTGAGAAACCAATTCTTCTTTCTCAAGATAGTCAGGGTGAACATTATTTATTCCAAAGCAATTTCAGTATCTATGAATGGTATACACATGCTAACCGCTGAGAAGGGTGTTTTTATTTTCATGGCAGTCTTTGGCATACACAGACAGATCATGAAATATATGAAGAAAATAAAACTACAGATGAATGCCAAGAGAAGAATAAGCTATTATTAATTGTTTGACAGAGGTTTCTCTTCTAGTGAAAGAAATATATTGCTTGATGCAGGATTTCACAAAATCATATTGCTAGGAGGAACCTAAAAAATCATCTAATACTATAGACTTGAAAGTGATGAATTGACTTCCTGAATAATTTACTTTTGTGTCAAATAAAAGCAGGCTTCCAAAAAGAGAGTTGACTTTAGAGAAACATGATGAATTTTATGTAAATATGTCCTTAGCTGATTTTGTTAATTTGTGAACTAATACAGGGAAATAAAGTACAGCAAGATAAAAAAATATAAACTTCACATTGAAATACTCATTTGTGTTTTGGTATGTGTGCATGCATGTGCGAGTACACACACGCACATGTGCATGTGTTGCAGAGCTTCTGCAAGGCAAAGGACATAGCTAGCAAGATCGATAGAAAGCCCACGGATTGGGAGATGATCTTCATTAGCCATATAATGGACAAGGGTCTCATCTAAAATATACCTGGAACTCAAAAAATTAAATCCCCCAACAACAAATCCTCAGAGAAACAACTGCCCAATAAATAAGTGGGCTAAAGACTTAAAGGGAAACTCTGAAGAGGAAAGAAGGATGGCTGATAGACATATGAAGAAATGCTCAACCTCTCTAGCTATAAAAGAAATGCAAATCAACCCAACATTGAGATACCACCTCAGCCCAGTTAGAATGGCTATAATCAAGAATTCTAATAACAACAGATACTGGAGGACATGGGGACAGAAGGGAATCTTAGTGCATTGTTAGTGGGAGTGTAAACTTGTTCAACCACTTTGGAAAGTAGTATGGAGGTTCCTCAAAAGACTCCACATAGAGCTCCCCTATTTCCCAGCAATCCCACTTTTGGTCATTTACCCAAATTATCACAAACAAGACCATACTAAAGTTTCCAGCACAACTATGTTTATGGAAACATTATTTATAATAGGTAAGATATGGAACCAACCCAGATGCTTCTCATTAGATGAATGGATCTAGAAAATGTGGTAGATATACACAATGAAATTCTATGCCTGTATCAGAAAGAATAACATTGCCCCATTTGTTAGGAAATGGAAAGACTTGGAAAAAATTAAGTGAAGTAAGCCAGGCCCAAAAATATAGGTCCCATGGTTTCCCTTATTTGCAAAAACTAGTATATTTTTGAGACAAGCAGAAAAGGTAAGATAAGTTCATGTTAGGTGAAATGAACCCCAAGATAATTATTGAAATGTTTTTTTTTCTTTCTTGCAATTGTTTCTAACATATTTGTAAGATTATTTCTTTGTTGCTTTGTATGTCACTACCCCATGGTATAAACCCCTACTTCCATTTTATTTGATATTGTTATAATTTGTGGAGGGAATGGGCAAAACCCAACCTTTAAATACGGATACATCGGACCCATTGCAACAATGAGCTATACAAGTCATTATGTCCAATAAGGAACTTTACAACTTTTTCTGTTGGGGGGGGTGGAGAGGGGAGATGGGAAGGGATGAGAAGTGGAAACAGGAGGAGGCAACAATGCTTGGTAAGAAATGTACTCATTACCTTACCCATGTAATTGAAACCCCTCTGTACGGTATTTTGAAAAAAAAAATTTAAGTTTGTCAGAATAATGTCAAAAATTTTTGACAGAATAATCATTAGTGTCTCGCCTAGAATCTGGATATGGTTAGTAACTCTAGAGGATTTTCTCATGCTTTCAAAATTTTCGTAAACATATACAATAGAAGTCAAATGAGGTGGTTTATACCTATAATCCTAGCTACTCTGAAAATAGAAATGTCGATAGTTGCAGTTCAAGGTCAAGTTGGAAAACATAAAAGAGACCTCCAGCTCAATCAATAAAAGCTAGGTGTGCCAATGACTGGCTGTCATGCTACCTATGTTGAACATAAACTAGGAAATTCACTATCCAGGTAGCTTAGGAATAAACAAATACAAGATTCTATCTCAAAAATAATCAAAGAAAAATTACTGGATGTGACATGGTTCAAGTGGTCAGAGGCCTGCCTGGCAAATGCAAGGCTCTGAATTTGAATCCAAGTATTTACCTCAAAAAATTAAAAGTAAACAATATCAATTATTTCTCTAAATCACTTCTCAGTGCAATTATTGTATGTATTCTTCAAATAATCTGGTAGTGAAGGCAGAGAATTGATTAAACCAGATCAATATAATAGGTGAAATGAACCCCAAGTTAAGAATTGAAATGTATTTTTTTCTTTCTTGCAATTGTTTCTAACATATTTATCAGATTATTTCTTTGTACTGGGAATTCCTAGTTTCTTCATGGCTCACTCTTCATGGTGTGCTCATGTGGAACTATTCACCAATTAGGCCTTCTAGGCCCCGAGTTCAGATCCCAGCCCTGCCAAAAGATTCATCTTGATGTCAGAAGCAAATTGTTGCCCCTGTTTTCCTTTCCTGTGCAACTCCTGGGTCTCAGCTAGGATGGAGAATGCATGGGCCACCCTGTGGTCATGGGAATAAGTTGTTATCCATGTCAGCTGAGTTATCATATACTCAAAAAATACACAATAAATCCATGAATACCATACAAAACAAAGACAAGAACTACACTTAATATACGATGCAGTATACACACGGATGTGAATATACATCCCATGTTTCAATGATGCATTGAGGACTATTTTGGCCTCTCTGGAACTCAATCTCAGTTACTGGTAACAGCCCAGCTCCTTCTTGGCTCACAGTCTGGTGTGTTCACGTGGACCCATTGGGAATTTGGGCCTCCTAGGCCTTGAGTTCGAATCCCAGCACAGCCAAAAATTCACCTTGATGTGAGAAGCCAGTCGTTGCACCTGTTTTCATGTGCTGTGCAAATTCTGGTTCTCAGCTAGGATAGAGAAGGTATAAGCAACTCTATACTCATGGGAATAGGTTGTCTTCCAGATCACCACAGTGATATCTGTCAACCTATACTCAAGAAAATACACAATACTTTTCATCATAGAGGTCCTTCACTTCTTTGATTAAGTTAATTCCTAGGTATTTTATTTTTTGTGGGGCTATTACAAATGGAGTTGCTTTCCTAATTTCATCCACACTTTTCTCATTGTTGGCATACAGAAAAGTCATTGATTTTGTGGGGTTAATTTTATACCCTGCTACTTTGTCAAAGTTTTGAAACAGCTTGAGTAATTTGGGAGTGGAGTCTATGGGATTATTTAAATACAAGATCATGTCATCTGCAAAGAGGGAGAGTTTTATTTCTTTTTCCCTATTTGGATCCCCTTTATGTATGCATCTTGTCTTATTGCTATAGCTAAGCATTCTAATACTAGATTGAAGAGAAGTGAAAGCTTTAAAAACTTGAAAAAGGATATCAAAACAGAACTTAGAAAATGGCAAAACCTTCCATGCTCCTTGGTTGGAAAGATTAACATCGCGAAAATGGCAATACTTCCCAAAGCTATCTACAAATTCCATGCAATACCTCTCAAAATTCCAACCTCATTCTTCAAGGAAATAGAAGAGGCAATCCAAAAATTCATATGGAACAATAAAAGACCCCGAATAGCAAAAACAATCCTCAACGCAAAGAACACTGCTGGAGGAATATCAATACCAAATTTCAAACTCTACTATAAAGCCATAGTGATCAAAACAGCTTGGTACTGGCACAAGAACAGACCTCAGGACCAATGGAATAGAATTGAAAACCCAGAAATGAACCTACAGACCTATAGCCATCTAACGATAAGGGAGCTAAAAAAATAGAATGGAAGGAAGACAGCCTATTCAGTAAATGGCGCTGTCAAATTGGTTAACTACTTGTAGAAAACTAAAACTAGATCGTTAAATATCACCTTGCACTAGAATCAACTCCAAATGGATCAAAGACCTCAGAGTCAAAGCAGACACTCTGGAAACATTACAGGAGAAACCCTAGGTCTCCTTGGTGCAGGCCGAAATTTTCTTAATAGAGACCCAGAAACACAACAAATCAAAGAAAAGTTGGACAAATGGGATTGCATGAAGTTGCAGAGCTTCTGCATGGCAAAGGACGTAGCTAGCAAGATCAATAGAAAGCCCACAGATTGAGAGAAGATCTTCACTAGCCATACAACGGACAAGGGTCTCATATCTAAAATATACTTCTAATTCAAAAAATTAAATCCTCCAACAAGAAATCCTCAAAGAAAGAACTGCCCAATAAGTAAGTGGGCTAAAGACTTAAAGAGAAACTTCTCTGAAGAAGAAAGAAGGATGGCCAATAGACACATGAAGAAATGCTCAACCTCCCTAGCCATAAAATAAATGCAAATCAAAACAACATTGAGATACCAGCTCACCCCAGATAGAATGGCAAAAATCAAGAACTCTAATAACAACAGATGCTGGAGGGGATGTGGACAGAAGGGAATCTTACTTCATTGTTGGTGGGAGTGTAAACTTGTTCAAACCCGTTAGAAAGCAGTATGGAGGTTTCTCAAAAGACTCCACATAGAGCTCCCCTATGACCCAGCAATCCCACTTTTGGCCATTTACCCAAATGTTTACAAACAAGACTACACTAAAGCTTCCAGCACAACTATGTTTATTGCAGCATTATTTACCATAGCTAAGATATGGAACCAACCCAGATGCCCCTCAGTAGATGAATGGATCAAGAAAATGTGGTATATATACACAATGGAATTCTATGCCTCCATCAGAAAGAATGACATTGCCCAATTTGTTAGGAAATGTAAAGACTTGGAAAAAATTATTTTAAGTGAAGTAAGCCAAGTCCAAAGAAACATAGATCCCATGGTTTCGCTTATTTGCAATATCTAGTATATGTCTGAGTCAAGCAGAAAATGTCAGATAAGGTGATGTTAGAGAAATGAACCCTAAGATATGTATTCAAATGTTTTTTTCTTTCATGCAATTGTTTCTAATTCATTTATAATATTATTTCTTTGTTGCTTTGTATGTCCTTCCCCTACAGTATAAACCCTGCTTTCACTGTATTTGCTGTCAGTACAATTTTTGGAGGAGAAGGGGAAAAACAAGTCGTTTAAGGATAACTGTGGACCCGTTACAACAATGAGAAGTACAAGTTTTCATGTCGAAAACGAACTTTACAACTTTGGTGTGTGGGTGGGGAGGATAGGGTCGGGGAAGGGGGAGGCTGGGAAGACATGTGAAGGGTAGACAAAGGAGGAGGCTGCAATGCTTGATAAGAAATGTACTCATTATCTTGTCCATGTAATTGTAACCCCTCTGTACAGTATGTTCACAATAAAAAATAAAAATTAAAAAAAAAGAAAATACACAATACATCAATGAATAAGACACAATATAAAGAGAATGACTACACCAAATGCAAGATGTCGCCCACCCATATTTGGAAATATATATCCTTTGTTTAATTATGAATTTATGACTATACTGGCCCCCACCAGGACTCCATCTCAGGTCCCCGAAATGGCTTAACTCTTTAGTGGCTCATAGGCTGGTGTGCTCACCATGATCCATTCACCAATTGGGCCTGCTAGGACTTGAGTTCAAATTCCAGCACTGCCAAAGATTCATTCTGATGTGAAAAGCCTAGGGTTGCACACGTTTTCCTGTTCTGTGAGTGTCCTGGGTCTCATTGAGGATGGAAAATGCTATATAAGCAACTCAATAGCCATGGGAATAGGTTGTCATCCATGTAAGCACAGTTATATCTGTCAACATATTCAATAAAATGCACAATACATCCATGAATAAGATAAATAAAAAATTAATAAAAAGTATAAATACACTGAATGCAAGATGCATAACACACCTGTAGGTAAAGAGAGATCCTATGTTTAAAAAAGGTGGGCTTGCTATTTTGTTCAGTCCTGGGGCTTCAAATCAGGTCCTGGACCAGGCCTGACATTCTAGTCTTCAAGGATGGTGGGCTTCCCCTTCCTCCTCAGTGCAACAGTGCTATCCAAACCTGAGTTTAAATCCCAGCATTCACAAAAGATTCATCCTGTTGTCAGAAGCCAGTTGTTGTAAACGTTTTCCTCTCCTGTGTAAGTCCTGAGTCTCAACTAGGAAGGGGAATTCATAGGCAGCCCTATAACCATGGGAACAGGTTGTCATCCATGTCAGCACAGTTAAACCTGTCACCTTACTTAGTCAAATACAAAATACCTCCATGAAGTAGAGACAAAATAAGGAGAAGTTCACCGAACTTCTACAAGATGCTGTACACACGTTTGTCAATATAGATCGTATGTTTAAAGTATGAATTCATGACTATAGTGGACCACCCTGGTGATCAATGTCAGATCCTGGGAATGGCCTAGCTCATTAGTTGCTCACAGGTTAGTGTGTTCACCTTGACTTATTGGCCAGTTGGCCCTACTAGGCCCTGAGTTAAGATCCCAGCACTACCAACAAGTGAATCGTGGAGTAAGAAGCCAAGTGTGAAACTTGGTTTCCTTTTCTCTGAATATCCTTGGTGATCCTGAGAATCCTGGCATGATGGAGAACATTTCTATAAATCTAGATGCTCTGTGAAAGGATGTCATCAATGTAATACATGGAAGGGGTTTCATCATAGTACAATCAATGGTAAATAAATTAATAAACAAAAAATACAAGAACAACCACACCAAACATGTATGGACTGATCATCTATAGGTAAGTATCAATCCTATTTTTACAATGTGTATAAATAGTATGTTTCCGGGGCTGTTGCTTGAATTCAGGACTAGTGAACAGGCCTGACTTGCTTATCTTCATCCCCATTGCTGTAGGTTTACCCAGATCCTGAGTTCAAATCCAAAGCCTGGAAGAATAAACAGCGTGAATTACAAGCCAGGGAGCTAAATTTTTTTAATTTTACTTTTCTCAATACGGTGCTTGAACTCAGGTCGTGGCAACTCTGCCTCAGCTTTGATCACCCTAGGCTGAGGTACAGCCACTAGATCTGCAGCTCCTCCTGGGACCCTAGACCCCCAGGCCTTGCAGGGAAAGCAATGCACAGAAAAAATATGGCCATTTTATATTTTCTTCCTTTGTATGGTGACCCTCATTGGTCTGAGTGACACTGTTGCAAAGGGTACTTCAACTTGCATTGCTGAAGGCTGCCAGACTATCAGGATTAACAATGGAATGTTGTCAATGTCACGGTTGAATGAATTGATCTGGAAGATGCTCTACAAAATTAAATTAAAATTTCAGGAGACTGATTGATTTGATTTAATATTTATGAAGCATTGAAAGAATATAATTACTTAAAGGAACGCAATAATTTCAGGACACTGATTTCATTAATAGTTTACGGATGAAAACAATTTATTAATTACATTGAGGCAGAATTAATACCCAGGAATTGGTAAGAATGTAGTCTATATAAGTGAATAATGTATAGACATCTTTGACACTCTATAAAGATATATATTTATTAGCGTACTGCCATCTGCATGTCAATCTTTTCTTATTTTGGTAACCCATGGGGCTTGACCTGAGGTCCTGGGAACACTCTGTCAGCTCAATTTGCCACAGGATGGCATGCTAACACTCACCCATTCATGAATTGGGCCTTGTAGGCTTGTAGGCCTTGAATTCAGATGCCAGCATTACCAAAAATGAATCGTGGAGTAAGAAGATAATGGTGACACATGTTTTCCTTTTCTGTGAAAGTCCTGGGTGTCAGGGATGAAGACCTATATCCTGTATAATCAATGTAATCAATGTTTTATGTTCCATAATAGTAAATAAAATAAATGGTCAATCTATGAATAAAACAAAAAAATAAAATAACTACTGAATGCAATATGGAGTCAACTTATGTATATAAATATAAATCATATATGTAAATTGTACATGAACAGGATGTTTTCTAGTGGTGGGGATCTGTTTTAGGCATGAGGAACAGACCTGAATTTCTTGACTTCAAGGAGGCCAGCTTCCCATTCCCACACAGTGCAACAGAGTTACCAAGACCATGAGTTTCAATCCCAGCCCTGGCAGAAAAATGGCACCTTTGCAGTATGTGAGGCCCAATTCTTACGTATTTTATTATGCCTAAATTTTATGAATGTGATTGTTTAAATGTTTAATAAAGAATTAACTAAAATTGGTCAGTATCCTATAATATAATTGTGTATAATTTTATCCTAGAATCATTCAAGAACTGCCCATTCAATCATGACATACATCACATTCCATTGGTATTCATATGGATAGGATGAGTTCCTTAGGATCTCCTGCCATTTGGAGGTGGCAGGACCAGGATTCCAACTGTGGGCTCCAACTCCCACCACTTCAACTTGGGGATAGGGTACTCACCGTTCTGTCCAAGAATATCAGCAAGACCAATGATTAGGCAGGCACCAGTGGCTCTCAGCAGTCCTCCTTGATACTTACAAGGCTGTGATGGGAGGATCATGGTCAAAATCATCCTAGGCAGGAAAGTCCTTGAGACCTCTCTCCAACTTCAGTTCCAACAAAGCCAGAAGCCCAGGGCTCCAGTGTGGAAGGCGAGCCTTGAGCAAAAGCAGCTCACAGACTGTTCCCAGATCCTGAGTAAAAGGTCCGGGTCTGATAACAAACAGATATACACAATAATCTGTGCAGCCATCCAGCTAAAGAAGGTCATCCTCTTTTCTCCAACTAAATTGGTCCCTGAGAAAAGGGCTGGGGGAGCTGCTGTCTTCTTGACTCCACCCATGCTGCTTGCATCACAGAATTCTAGCCACACCCCCATTATTTCAGGGTTCTTTCTAACCAATGGGATACAAGAATGGTGGCCACGCCCACATTCCATGCTGCCCAGTAGCACCTGGATTCCCTCTGTTAGTTTCCAATACTACCAGCAATTGAGGAAGGTAGAGGTGGCTGAGTGGTGAGGAAGAGACTCAAGCGACTTTGGAGTATAGTAAGAAATGGAGATGCCAGCCCACACCCCGGCTCCCTCCCCCCTTCCCAAGGTGCAGGATTTCAAACCTCAGGTAATGGTGCACTGCCAGCCCACCTAAAGCCCTGACCTGGTCCCTGGCCCTGGTTCTCTGCTCTTGGCCCATCTGTTTCCTGGGTCAGACACTCCTCTGGGGGCACCATGACCCCCTGCTTATTTCCTCACCCTGGCTCTGAAGAGCCACCTTTCTGTCTTGGGCATTTCTGAAACAGAGACTCAATATATGCTCTGGTTGGTCTGGATTGAGGTCCTCCTATCTGGGACAGGTATGCTCCACCAGGCTTGGTCCTCTGTAGTTGGGATGGTAGACATGTAGCGCCATGCTCAGTCATCGATTTAGATGGATTATCCCAAACTTTTAGTCCACAACAGCCGATTCTTGACCACAGGTGAAGCTCTGGGTAGGGCCAGACCTCATTCTCCTCACAGGACAGTTTTGAGGAAACAAGGGATTTATACAGAGGGAATCTCTTGAGCATGGCTTGGCATGGAGGGAGTGGCCTTTAGAGAAGGTTCTCGGCAATTCTGTGAGCAAATGACAGGAAGATACCAGCAAAGGGCTCAGGTGGGGTCAGTTATTAATCATGCAACAGGTGGGGATTTTGAAACAAAACATGGCTCTCTTTCATCATTACCCTATCCCCATGAGGAAGGGGATCCTTCACTGCGTTGAGTTTTGCATCTGGGGAAACTGAGGCACAGAGAAGTCAGGTGATCTCCTTATGACTTCAGCTTCACAGGAAGCTCGGCCTCACTTCACTACCATGCTCTCAAGGACAATGGGTGCTATTCAATCCACTTCTTGTGGTAGGAAGTCCACTTCTTGTCAGTTGTGGGCCTTGAACCCTAGACATGGGCGCTGTTCCTGAGCTCCTCAGCAAAAGGCTAGTGCTCTACCACTTGAGCCCACAGCACCACTTCTGGTTTTCTGGTGTTTCTTTGGAAATAAGAGTCTCAGAGACGTTCCTGCTGGGGCTGGCTAAGAATCATGATCCTCATATCTCAGCCTCCTATGTAGTTAGGATTAGATTTCTGAGCCACCGGCACCCGACTTAATTGTAATTCTGACTTTTCTCTTTTCTCTTTCACAAAAACTGGTTGAATGGGTGCTGGAGGAGGGGGTCCAGCATCCCCATGTGGCTGGAATCTAAGGTGATCCTCTCATTCTGGAGGTGGGCTGTGGGTCAGGAGCTATCTCGCTTAGCCTGTTGAAACAGCTCCCTGAGGTAAGACCCACTGTGCCCTGGCTAGACTGTGAAATTCGTTGTCCATCCAGTCTTAATGGACTTATTATATTGTTTTACTTTCTGCATCATTTTCTAGCACCTGGACAAACTTCTGATGCATAGTTACAGAATGAAAATGTAATGCCTTCTTATGAAAGTCATTTAGGGCTCTGAAAATGTGGCTTCATGGTATGGTAATTGCCTAGCATGCATGAAACCCTGGGTTCAATTCATCAGTAACACATAAAAAAGAAAAACACTGGAAGGAATGCTGTGCCTCAAGTGGTAGAGTGCTAGCCTTGAGCAAAAAAAAAAAGCTCAGGAATAATTCCCTACCCCTGAGTTTAAGCCCTGGACTGGCAAAAAAATAGTAAATGGAAAATAAATAACCCATACTTGAAATATATAATTGCTCCATCCATACTGACACCTGACAATAGTCCCTAATTCATGTACTTTACTTATGTTAGGATACTGTGTTGAAAAAAGTTCTGTTCATTAAGTCACAGCAATTAATGCCAGGAATGGGCTTAGATGTTAGGTGAAGATTAATTCTGGAAATTCAATGATTCCAGGATTTTGTGTCATCACTGCTAATCACAAAGTGAAAATAGTCTAAGTGTGATTTTGAAACCTTTTTGGTCAGTTTTGGCACCAAAAATGCAGAGGCTAATTAATAGTTGTGACAGAAAATAAGGAATAACTCCAGATGGAAAAAAAATGATAGTAACTAAGTTTACCAGAAACTGGTCTAGAGAACCATTTTTGGTTATTGAAGAACTAGTTGTCAAGTAGGCTTTTCCTCATTGCCTTTAGCATTCTAAATCTCTTAGGCTAGTTCTTAATCTCTGCATGATAAATGTATCTCCTTCTATGCTGTTCTTTCATACCTTATCTCCTTTGTTTTCTAAAAATCTCATTCCTTCTAGATTTCTCTATGAACATTTCGTGATACTAAATATACCTATACAGATGTCACAGGATGCTAATGTAAGGGTCCCATAGCTCATGAGTCATTAATGTAACAAAATGGAAAAGGAGGACATATTTACTGCTACCTCAATTTTTCTGAAAAGCTGCTATGTTATCCTTTGGTTAAAAATTCCATTGTCTACACAGTGTCATTCAGTGCACATATTTGCAAATATGAGATGGGTGTTGATGGTTTACACCTGTAATCCTCTGGTTAAGACCAGAGGATTGTGGTTCAAAGCCAGTCTTGTCAGGAAAGTCCATGAGACCATAATCTTCAATTAACCACCAGAAACCCGGAAGTGGTGCTGTAGCTAAAGTGGTAGTGCGCTCAACTTGAACTGCAGAGCTAAGGGACAGTGCCCAGGATCAGAATTCAAGCTGCACAACCAACAAAAAAGTGAAATATGACTTTAAGTTTCCCCAAAAGGAACAACAAGATCAATAATCTTCCCAAGCAAAAAATTAATTCCAAAATGATTCAGTGCACCTACTTTTGCTGAGTTATGTTGTGGATTCTTTGCTGGACATATTCTCTAAAAACAAATCGTTTAGGGATACAGGTGGACCCATTGCAATAATGAGATGTACAAGTCGTTATGTTGAAAAACGAACTTTACAACTTTGGTGTGGGGGAGTGTGGGGTGGGGGGAGGGGGGAGTATGGGAAGGGATGGGAAGGGGAAACAAAGAAGAGGCAACAATGCTTGATAAGTAATGTGCTTGTTATCTTGCCCATGTAATTGTAACTCCTCTGTACGGTATTCTCACAATAAAAAAAAAAGAAAAAAATGTCAAATATTAACTTTACAATAAACATCTAATATTTCTTCTTTGAAAAGAGATGTCTATACAGTTGATGTCACTTAGTATTACTCCTACGTGGAACATGAAGTATGAGGCCACTCCCTTTCTAAACCATGCTTGCTAATCACGCAACTTTGTAGACAGTAGAATGGAAGCACAATTCTGTTTCCAATGCAAATCAGATATAAGAGCATGAACTTAATTGGAAAAAAGTCCATCCTGAGAGAGCAGGGATTATACTAGCCATGAAGTGGTGGATAAGATCACATTTTCTTTCCTTTACTTATATATTTTTTGTTGGTGGTGGTCTTGGCATTTGAACACTGGGCCTGGGAGCTGTCCCTCTGCTATTCAGCTCAAGGCTAATGCTCTATACTTGAGCCACAGTGCCACTTTCAGTTTTCTTGTAGTTAATTGGAAAAAGAGTCTCCAGGACTTTCCTGCCCGGTCTGGCTTTGAACCCTATCCGAAGATCTCACCACCACCCAGCTTAGGATCACATTTCTAACAGTGTACATTCAGCATATGTAATGTGCATGTTCATCTATCTTTATATGAATTCTTGAGTTAAAAATCTAGGCTACAGCTTAGCCTTTACACTCACAAAATGTTTGTAATTTTAAAGTTGATACTACTGGAGAAATAAAACCTAAGAGTGTAAAGGTGTCTGGGAAGTTCAGTTTGCATCCAGCCTGGGAAGAACAGTTTTGAGAAACTATATATAATTAACCAGCCAAAATCTGGATTGAAAGAATGGCTCAAGTATTGGAATACCAGACATGAGCAAGATTGCTGAATAAGATGTTGAGACTTTTGCATACATACATGCAATCATACACATATATACAGAGGCACTTATATATGCACACATATTAAGCAACTCTCAGAATATGTGGAAAAGTTAGAAAACAATAGAAAATATGTCCTGAGTAAGACTAGAATCAAGTGATAATTTTTAATGTTAGAAAGTTCTCAAGTGAACTTTCTTCAAAAAAGTTTAAGAATATTACATAGATAGGGACCAGAGATAGTAATAGAGTCAAGTAATCATTATTAAAGAGATCGGATCCATGGAGGAATGAATCAGAGACTCCTGCAGGTGCATCTGAAAATGTTCATATCCTGTGTCAAATGTTATAACATCTTTGAAAAGAGTACATGAACACCCTGAGCAGTGCAATGGATAATATTACTGGATTAGTTCAGAATTGATAGTCTGTATCTAGATTAAATAAACCAAGAAACTATGGAAGGGCAATGTGATACAAGGCTAGAATTCTAGCACTCAGACTAAGATAGGAGATTAGATAGTGGAATTACACAGTGATACCTTCCCTGGACCAGGTAGTATAATTTTGTCTTAATAAAACAAACCAAACAACAAAGGAATACAAAGTTGGACGTTTGGGCTAATTATGTCATTATGTTTTGAGAACTCAAGTTTCCTATTGAAATGCAACTCATATATAATCCTCAGTTGTGTTTTAAATGCTCTCTTCATTACAGAACATTCTTAGATGCAAAATAGCTCATGACTCCCATCCAAAATTTGAAAAAGTAAGTAATCACCACTCTGTTAGATTCCAAGAAAAGGATGAAGGATTACAAAAACTTAAGCCTGGAGAAAGAGCAAAGTTAATCTAATGAAAGACTATGTAGAACTTGCTAAATTAGAGTTTAGATTTAAAATAAATATTTTGGTTTTGCTTGTAATTTCATATTCTATAGGATACTTACAAAATTCTTTTAAGTAGACAAATTTACAAATGTTTCTTGCATTCTATTTGCCTAGAATATTCTTTCATGAGAGTTATAATTAGAACTCAGGTAATAGATAACTCCAACACTTCATGTATAAAATGTTAATGTGAATAATGTACACAGAGTTGCCAACAAATGGATGATATTAATTTATAAATTTAGAAAAAGGGCAGTTTTTTGAGGCTTTGCTATAACATGGTATGAAGAGAATAATTGTGGGACATCTTCTTTCTTCTATTTCTTTGTAACACAGGAAGCAATTTCCTTTATTACGTGCCTCTGTATACAGTGAGAAAAATGTTAGGTTTGGGATTTGTTTTTTATTTTTGTTTTATTGGTTTGTCCTAGGGCTTGTACTCTGGGACTGGACACTGTCTCTGTGCCTGTTTATGCTCAAGGCTTGTGCCCTACCACTTCAATCTCAGCTCACTTGTGTCTGTCTTTTGCTGAGAAGTTTATTGGAGATAAGAATCTAGGGAACCTTCCTGCCTGGGTGGGCTTTTGTCAACATCTACTGCGTTAGGGTCCCTGGGTAAGGGTAACGAAATCACAAGGACATAGGGGATGCAGAATGCAAACAGCAATTGCCACTGAATGCTGTGCTTTATTGTTAGTGGTATTTAAAAACAAGCAAGCATGATCTTTTCCAAGATTTGGTCAGAAGACATTCACACAAAAATTTCAACAGATACATTATTACTTGACCTATGAGACAATGTCTTGGTATATTATTATCTAAACTATTTTAGAGCAAACTCAAACCACTTCTCCAATATCACGAAAATGCTTGACCAGCTGCTCATCTATGCTTAAGCAAGCAGAAGAGCTACTTCCTCAGCTCCCAGGAGTCTGTGACATGTGTTTTGAGACAGGGAAAGAGAACATTTTCCCTCTCCAGCCCGGCATGCCAAGAGCTTTCCTAATACTCAAACACAGTCCACAGATAATCCTGAGGCCAGAGCCTGCATCATTATGCCCCTTTAACATAGACCCTGAGTCTTCACAATTTCCTTCTTTTTTTCTTTTGTTTTAAAAGTAAAGCTTTCCACAGGGTTATCATAGATGCTTGCATTGGCTTCATAAAAATCAAATATAACAGTACAAGTGCAAACAAAATAATAACTCATAATTCCTATACCACTAGCAGTATGTGAAATGCTTTGTAGTATTTCGGATCCAACCCTTCCAATTGTTTAATAAATGCATCAGCAATATTAGAAGCATCATCATTTGTAAATTGTTTACCAAAAATATCATGTACATTAAATTGTAACTGAGCAATCAATTGAGCAGCTGTAGAATTTCCAGATAAATAGTGCTGTATTACATTCTAATCATGTATAGATTTTTTATATTTTACATTAGTAATGCAAAAGGTAGTGAAATTCCAATCACATTTTAACAATAACTGTTTTTCCACAACCAATAACTTTTTTCCTAACCATCCCACTGTCTGTTTAAGAATATTAATCTGTGTTTATAATAGAGCATCAATTTCTACCTGTGAGACCCACAATTCATGTGAATCCCGGTGGCATTCTTCCACAAAGTGCTTAGTTTGTAAGGAAGTGTGTAGGGCAATTCCAGACACTGCAGCAACAGTGGTAATAGCAATTAAGTTTAAGATCACTGCTACAATGGCTTTGTACGTTTTAGTAGTTTGGTAAAAAAATTCAATAACAACACTATCCAAAGGATTTTGGGACCATTCTCTTCTGAATTTAACAGGTAGCCAAATATGAGTTCTTTGTTGTAATATCATACTACTATCATTGTCATTAAAATTAAGAGAAGAATTAACACAAGAATACAGGCGACAATTAAAACAAGAAATAGTAGGAGAAAATGTAAAATTTCCCACTAAAATACATAAGGCAGAGGTACACAAACAGTTACATCATAAGATTTGTACAAAGTAAAATTATAAGTGGATGCAGAGTTCCACGTCCCTGAAAAATGATCCATTTGATAGCATCACGGGTTTCAGCACCGCTCTGACCTTCCAAAGATGAGTGTGAACACCAGTGGGTGCAGCCATGAAAGCCCATCGAGCATCTGCAATGCCTCCATCTTCCCAGGCCATTAGTCGATCTCCAGTAAATGATCCATTAATGGCTTCCAGCATCCTAGTAACATTTGATGAATCACATCTGGTAATATTCTATTCTGAACATGTGTTAATAAACTGTCCAAAAGGTCCCCAATTAATAAAATTATTGAACACTTTTCCAAATGCTTCTCTACACTCTTGCCACACAAAAGGCTGATATTTTAAATCAATATAAGTAAAATCGGGACACATAGTTAAGGATAACTTGCCATCAAAGGTCACACTTTCCCAGTTACTATTAATGGACCAAGTAGTTAATCGCTGCAGCTGTGTCCTAGAATTGGAAGTTCATTTCCCAGGTAAAACCCAATGTTGCCCATTCATAACTAAACATGGAGGAGGCCCCAGACAAACAGGCAAGGAATGAGTATAGTAAGTAAAATTTAAAAAGCTACATCATCCTTATTGCAAAATGTCAAATTATTCCAAGGAGGAGATAAAACAGCAGGAACATGATAGATGGTTATATCCATGTCTCCCCAAACAACAGGTTCCAATAAAGGAGGATTAGGAACAAAGGCCCAATAAATTAGCATTAGCATGGACAGAGTTTATAGTAAGCAGGGCACACATGGCCAAGAATAAGTTCTCAGCCATGACAGGTTTACCATTGCATTGTAACATCTTTTGTCCTTCTGCAGTCAACTTTTTAACCTGCCCCCAGGTGGGCAGTGGGGATTTCTTTTTCCTCAACTGGTGGCCTATTCCTTGCCACCAAGGGGCTGTCCTCAATGGGCTGCGTCTGTATGCATCAGGCAGGAAGCTAGTATTGTTTGCCATCCTGTGTAGACACAAAACCCTATCCTCGCCCCTTATGTAATAACGTTCCTAGTTGCTATTCTGCATCCAATGCAATCTTAATCCATACGGGAGCATTTAAATAAGGTTTTTCTGATATTTGTTCAAAATGGCACTCAGCTCTAGTTAAAGTATCTACTTGTGGTAAGTTTAAAATATTAAGAACAAAAAGAACTTGATGTAAAATTATTTTAGGAGTTTGCATGGAAAACCACAAAATATCCATACTTTCATCCAACCTTTTCCTCCTTTTAAATTTTTTGATTTGTTGTTTTAGTGTGCAATGAACTCGTTCAATAATGGATTGTCCTTGGGGGTTATATTCTATTCCTGTAATATGTACCACATCATAAAGTTCACAAAATCTTTTAAATTTGATAATTTTTTAGGCTGGTCCATTATCAGTCTTTATTTGGCAGGCACTCCCATAATGGCAAAAGCTTCCAAAATGTGTTCTATTACATTGTTAACAGTTTCTCCCGTAAGGGCAAAAGCCCAAATTTGGAATAAGTATCTATTGTAACATGTACAAAGGAAAAATGGGCAAAGGCTTGTACATGGATTATATCCATTTGCCATTGCTCATTAGGTTGTAATCCTCGAGGATTTACTCCAGCAGGTACAACTGTCAAATGCATTGGTCTGCAGATAGGAGACGTTTTTATAATTTGTTTACCTTGAGAATAAGGTTTTTTATAATGCATATGTAAATGGCCAGCATTTGTATGTAAATGAGCATGATCCTGTTTAGCAGAAGCAAAACTAACTATCAACGTGATTATTGCCATATACAAGGTACCCAGGTAACGAAGAGTGAGCCCTAATGTGAGTTACAAACACTTTGGCATTACATTGTTGCAGTAATGCTTGTAATTGTTTAAATACTTGGTTTAGCTGGAGTTTAGATGAATATGTAACAGCAGTGACTATATTAGTCACAACCCCTACAGCATAGGCAGAATAAGTAACAATATTAATATCTCCCACAAAATCTTGTAACACCTTAATAATAGCAAAAAGTTCATTTTGTTGAACTGATGCTAAAGTAGTTGTTTGTACCCAATATTTATTTGTTGTCCAATAAGCACTTTTTGTTTTGGAGCCATGTATAAAAACAGTAAGAGCAGTGGAAATAGGGGCCGTGGTAATTATATTATTAATTACAAATTGTTGTGTATGTAAGCAATGCCACAATCTACATTTGGGGAAATGATAGGAAAATTGCCCAGTAAAATTTACTAATGCTATTTGTAGCATTTCAGACATGTTTAAAAAATATTTTACTTAGTCTTTTGGCAAAGGAAAGATAATTTCAAATAAATCATACCCTGATAGGGTAAATACCCATTGCCTGGCCTGTTGAATAATAATTGCCAACTATTGTTCATATGGCATATTTTTTGTAAATCTATGCCGTGTATAAATCCATTCTAATGGTATCTCATTTTCTCCTATAATTCCTGTTGGTTATTTCCATCTATCTAAAATATATAAATTTATGAGTTGATTTAGCATTACTCGATGTAAAACCATTTTTTATTCTCTATTGTACAAATTGTACTTCTCTTTCAGCTTCCTTAGTTAAAGTTCTTTTGCTATGTAAATCAGATTCCCCTTGTAACAATGAAAACAAATTATGTAATTGATAAGTAGGAATTCCTAAGGCCGGTTGCATCCAATTAATATCTCCTAGTAACTTTTGATAATCATTTAACGTATGTAATTGATCACGTCATAAAGATATTTTTTGAGGTGCGACTGTTTGTCTAAAAACAACGTATCCTAAATATTTTACCACTGTATTTTTTTGTATTTTTTCAGGTGCTATCATTAATCCAAAATCTTTATAGAGGGTAAGCACTATAACACCTTTTCTAATTCTGTCATATTTGGTCCTGCAAATAAAATATCATCCATATAATGAAAAATATAAATGTGAGGCCATTTTGTCTAACAGGTTTTAAGGCCTTATCAACATATATCTGACACATAGTAGGAGAATTCATCATTCCTTGGGGCAACTCCTTCCATTGAAAGCACTGATGAGGGGCTTGATGATTTATTTGTGGTAAAGAAAAGGCAAGTCTTTTACAATCTTTTACATGTACAGGAATGGTAAAAAAGCAATCTTGTAAATCTATTACTATTATTGGCCAATTTTTAGGAAGCATTGCAGGCGACTGTATAACAGGTTGTAAAACCCCCATAGGGTACATGGATGCCTTAACTCCTCGTAAATCAGTCTGCAATCTCCATTTCCCTGACTTCTTTTTAATAACAAATATTGGAGAATTCCATGGTGACATAGACGGCCCAATATGTCCTTTGGTTAACTGTTCTTCAACTAATTGATGAGCTGCTTATAATTTTTCTTTAGATAAAGGTCATTACTCAATCCAAAGAGGTTCCTCAGATTTCCATAATATCATGATGGGCTCCATATAAAAATGTTAAAATTGAATATGAGCTCCCCATTGTTCCAGTACATCTCTACCAATTATGTTAACTGGAACCTCCATAATATAAGGTTTAAGGACAGCTGTCTGTCCATCTTCTGACGTTATAATAACATACAACACTGCTTGAAATATAAAATTTACAGGAGTTTTGTTAACTCCTTTAATATTACAGGGGATTATTTTATATAATAAATGATTAGGTTATTCATGAGTTTTAATAAATGTAATATCTGAGCCAGTATCTATTGGTCCTGTCAATATCTTTTCCTGAATATTAATTTTAATCTTAGGCTGTATTTTAGTAATATGAGTAGTCCAAAACACAATTTTGTTGGTTAGTATTTCCAAATCCCCCAAATGACTTTGCAATAGATATATATATGGTAATAACAAAATTTGAGCAATTCGTTCTCCCTTTTTAAAGGAAATATCTGCAGAAGCTGACATTAAAATTTTTATTTCCCCAATATAGACAGCATCAATAATTCCTAAATGTACTAAAACTCCTTTTGTATTAAGACTGTATCTACCGGTCAATAGGTCAAATGTTCCTTCAGGTAAAGGCCCATAAATTCCGGTAAGAATTTTTTGTGTCTTATCACCACCTTTCAAAATAAAATCTTTTAAGGCTGGTATGTCCACTGCGGCGCTGTGGGCTGTGGCAGGGACGAGGGAAAAGATGGATGGCTGCCCTCGGTTATTAATCCTGGTCCCTGGGGCTACCCCGATGGAGAGTTTCCCTGGGTTTGATTCCACCACATAAGAAAAAAAGAAAAAAGCCAGAAGTGGAGCTATGGCTCAAGTGGTAGAGCACTAGCCTTAACCTGAAGAGCTAAGGGACAACACCCAGGCCCAAAGTTCAGGCCCCACGACCAGACCAAAAAAAAAAATACGGAATAAAATGTTTGCAGTAGATGTAGGTGATTTATAACCTTAGACAATCTATTTAAATCTGTTCAAAATTCTCCCTTACCCAAACCTGCCCTCTTTGAACAGCTTTTCCCAAGACTGCCCTTCATTAATTGCTTAAAATTTTGTGAGGTCATATACATACTTTCTAGAGATTGCTGTTTGGTTGTGATTTTTGTGTGTTTTTGTTTGTAGTTGTGATTTTAACTGAATTTCAAAAGGTTGTGCAAGTGTGTTACAATTAAATATGTCCATCTAATTGTCCAATGCTCCTGGATCAGAGTCTCTCATTCTATCATTCTCAACCAACCTTTTTTCCAAGATTTATTTCAGATTTACCACTTACTTATTACATGTGTACATTGAGTATTCTAGCTGTACTTGCCCCTTGTTCCATTTTTCATTCATTCTATGTCTTTACTATTATTCCTTTCTGGTTTCAACTTCGTGATAGTCATTCTGTTAAACTATCTGTTAATACTTTGAAAGGTTTATATACATTCCATAGAGTTTCAATCCTGCATATACTTGAACTTATGTCAGCATATACTTCCATAATTCATGCATCTGTAATAACAATTTGCAAGACTGGGGACGTGAAGCACCTAAACATCATTTTATTCTCATCTTTTTGGAGATTTGAAGCTGCAGAAGTTTAGAAATAGCTCTTAAGAAAGGCTTACTTTGAATCCATTAGCTCCACAAAGCTAACTCAGTTGATAAATAAGTACTTGAAAAGCCATCACCTTTGGACTTAGCTGTAAAGGTTTCAAAGTATGATCAAATTTAAAATGAAAATGACAAAATAGTTATTGACAAAAAATTGAAAATGTGAACAATCGACCATACAATATAAGTTTTTTCCACTATGCACAGAATTTTAGAGAAATAAGATCAATAGCATTTTTAGGAACAATAAGGGTTCCTTGTTACAAATAGGCAACCATGGATATATGCCTGTATAAATATTGTATCATTACGTACTTAAATTTAGAGGATACTACATGCTTCAGCAGCAGGTCTACCCAAATTACAACAATACAGAGATTAAAATGGTACTTGCACAAGGATGGTATGAAAATTTGTAAAGTAGTCCATATTTTTCATTCTTCAAATGCAAGAAATGAAAAACAGTTATTAAAAAGTTGATTACAAAAATACAAGTGTAACAATACATGTAATTCATAGAATTAAAGGTTAGTTTGACATCAGTATATTAAATCTTCACCTTAGAAAGGCCCTTACATAGCATAAACTTTATAAAACTTGAAATTAGATAACATTGTCATTTTATCCCAAAGAAATAAAATTTAAACCATGGTCATAGGGGATTCCCGGAAGATGGTGGAGGAGAAGCTGTAGGCTAAACAAGCTCTCGCATAGAAAGCAGTTTTAGAGTTCCAGTGAACAGTCCTAAGCCAGAGAATCACACCAAGTGTGCCATCACTATACACAGAGTTAGGACAGAGAGGGAAAATCCAGGCAAGGAGACAGATCTGAGCACTTGCCAGCAGCCTCGGTAGCAGCGTTGGCCATAGCCGCCATGCTGTAACACAGAGAATGCAGGACAAAGGAGCCAGACACGGTGGACAAGCAGATTCTACTCAACACCAGCAAGAACTGACAAGGAGCAGACATCTTCATCTTGCAGTTCGCAGACCAGAGACCACCCAGGAACCAAGACTCGGCAGGAATAGAAGCCAAATGTCCTCACTCCTTCTCAGAGAGCAGAGGAGAGAAGGCCACCCCTCCCCCCCAACTACCGGACATCTCCATCTTGGGTACTGACAAAGCTCGATGGAGCTGCTAGCTCCAACTAAGGCCTTGGAAGAAAACTAGAGTCATTTAGCAGGTCACAAGAACCTAAACTGACCTGCCAGAGAGCTCCACCCAGGGAAAAATCACCCAGCTCAGGTGCAAGCCCCAAGAGTGGCTTTCTTCACTGGGTAATCAGAGCCAGAGTCTGCCCCTCCCTTTAGCAGCCTTGACAATCAATTGAAATTCAGTAAACATAAACCTGGAGAGTGGCGCCAGGCTGGGCTCTCTGAGTTTCTCACAAGCTACCTCCTGGGAAAAGCTACTGTTTGCTGAAAGGCCTCAACTCTACCCAGAACCTAGCCTCATCACAGCATATCCAAACTTGAGGAAAAAGCCATCTCCCTCTCTTGTGTTAATCAAAGCAGATCTCCCTCCCATTGAACTAACCTGAGCGGAGGGTCACAAAATCATGGGTAAAGTAGAACATTTTTCTGCCTGTTCAAACAAACTGACTTAAGAAACCAACCAAGCCATAGGAAAATCAAACACCACAAGCAGACCAGAGACTCCAACAAGAGGCTGGTTACAGACACAAAGGAGATACAGGATTTTTCCCACCACTCCCAAAAAAATTAAAGAACTATTTTTTTTTGTACATTTTATTAAAAAAATTTTTTTCTAAAACGTTTTTCTTTTAATTTTTTACCTTTTTTGAAAAAAAAGTTTCCTAGTAACTATTTTCCCCTCTTATAATTTTTATTTCAGTGGTATATGTGTGTGTGCGTTATTCTTCTTTTTTTCTTAAATTTTTTTTTGTTTTTTATTTTGCTCTATTGAACTTCTGATCTTTATTCTTTCTTTCTTATTCTTTTCACCTTTACTTCTCTTTTGTTCTTTTTTATGTGACTTAATTGTTTTTCTGCACATTCTCAGATATACACATAGTCGATTATTAGACCTTATCCTCCATGTGTACACACTTAATCCACAAATTTATTACTCAGTTCAAAACCTCTTAGACTTAAATTCCTTAATAGCATTACTACCTATTTATACCTATGTAATATTTTAAGTATTTTTATTTTTAAGTTTTTCACATCTCCTTTATATCCCTCCCCTTCTGCATTATATGCACGTTCTTCTCTGAATATTTCGTTTTCGATTCTGCATAATATTTTTAATTTTTACTTTTCTATTTTTTCTGGTCTCTTTTCCCCCCTTTCTCTTTTCTTTTTTCTCTCTCTACTTTCATCCTATCCAACCTATTTCCTGCTTTGAGATTAAGACTTAGTTAAGTTAAATCTCCCTGTGCGTTCCCACATCTCTCTATTCCTATTTTTTACCCACATCTCTCCCTCAACCTAATAATTTCTGGTTTGCCAAATTCGGATTTGCAGTTTGTAGCCCATTAATATATAGTTGTTTGACGTTGAATAGATGTTCTATTGAACTATATTGTATCTGCAGACTATTGACTGGGCAAATATAGACTTTGGTTGATGCTTGCCTTAAGATAGTGTTCAAGCAAAAAACTGGTGTTATTTTCATCCCAAATAGGCAGAGTAAGCCGGAAAAACAAAAGAAAAATGTCAAGTCCGGGTATCTCAACTCCCACTCATGATAATCAGGGGACAGAACAGATAATGAATAATCCAGAGGAGAGTTCCCAAATAGCTCTACAAACACCGCTGGCAAACATAATAAATGAAAAGATTGAAAACATACAAAGGAATCTGTATGAGCATGATAGGGAGAGAAGGAAGCAAACAAAAGATCAATGGAGGCAAACAAAAGGTCAATACAGGAAAAGATTGAAAACCTACAAAGGACTGTGTATGAGCATGATAGGGAGAGAGAGGAGGCAAACCATAGGTTTATAAAGGAATATCCTGAGCGTGAGGAAGCTACTCAAAAACTGATACAGGATTTGCGTGAACAGCTTGAGAATACTCAAAGAGAAAGGCAGGAATGGCATGAGCAGGTTGAGAACACTCAAAGAGAACTACAGGAATGGCGTGAACGTGAGGAAGATAAGCGAAGAGTAATACAGGAATTGAGAGAGTAGGATGAGGATACACAATGATCACTAAAGGTATTCATGGAATCCAGTAACAAACAGGTGAAGTAATTAAGGGAGACCACAAAGAGAATGCTGAATGGAACCCAACAGAAGAAATGGGAATCTAAGCAAACCATAACCAAACAACTAATTGACTTGAGAATAAACACTGAACACCAAATTAAGGAAGTAAAGAAGTTTATACAAGATCTAAAACAAAGCTTCAATAAAGCATTTGAAGCCATCAAAGCTGTCCAATTAGAAGGAAAAGAAATTTTAAAAAAGTGGAAACTCTTGACAGCAGGTTAGACCATGTAGAAGATCGAAACTCGGGGATTGAAGACAGCCTAAATATTATAGAGAAAGAACATACAACCATCCAAGTCAAATCCAAGAAATATGACAGATCTATCCAACAGTTGGAAGACAGCATCAGAAGGCCTAATCTAAGGATAATGGGTGTAGAGGAGCACCTAGAAACAGAAGAAGTAAATCGTCTAGGAAATTGGTTTAACAGAATCCTAGCAGAGAACTTCCCAAACATGGAAAAAGATATGCCTATTCAGATACAAGAAGCTTTTAGAACTCCAAATAGACCAGACAGGAACAGGACATCCCACCGTCACATTATAATCCGCACAGGATGAATTCAGACCAAGGAAAAGATCCTTAAACATTGAAGGAGAAAAGATTAATCACCTATAAAGCAAACCAATTAAAATCACCTCAGATTTCTCAGCAGAGACAATCAAAGCAAGAAGAGCCTGGAATGATGTATGCCATGCCTTAAAAACAAACAGCAATCAACCAAGAATACTGTACCCAGCTAAACTCTCCTTCATAACTGAAGGCCAAATAAAAACCTTCCATAGCAAAGAAAAATTGAAACAATACATCTCCACCAAACCAGCCCTACAAAAGATTCTTAAAGACGTCCTACACATAGAAAACCAACAAGACCACAATAAAGGCCAATAAAAATGCACCCAAACTGAGAATCCAAGAACATAGGAACAACCCAGTTTTTGTAGCCCCCAAGAAGGTAGATAACATGACAGGAGCTCCCAAATTCCTCTCAGTCCTATCTCTCAACATTAACATACATAATTATCCAATTAAGCGACATGGACTGTACAGTAGGATTAAAAACAAGATCCTTCTATCTGATGTCTTCAGGAGTCACATCTTGCCAGTAAACACAAACACATTTTAAGTGTTAAAAGCTGGAACAAAATCTACCAAGCAAACGGCCCCCATAAACAGTCGGGAGTTGCAATCCTAATATCAGATAAAATAGTCTTCAAATTAAAATTCGTGAGAACAGATAAAGGAGGTCGCTACATAATAATTAAGGGATTTCTCCTTCAGGAGGATATTATAATTTTAAATATCTATTCGCCAAACAACGGAGCACCAAAATTTATCCAAGAAACATTCCTTTCCCTCAAATCCCACAGAGATCCAAAGACATTAATTGTTGGGGATTTTAATACACCACTCTCTCCTCTAAATAGATCAACTCGGAAAAAACCCAATAGAGAAACGCAGATGTAAACAACTGCATAGATCAAGTAGATTTAACAGACATCTACGGAATATTTCACTCAGCAGCATCACAATACAAGTTTTTCTCAGAAGCACATGGAACATTTTCTAAAATAGACCACATTTATGCCACAATGCAAACTTGTCAAAATTGAGAAACATTGAAGTTATACCTTGCATTCTCTCTGACCACAAGGGAATAAAATTAGAACTCAACACCAAAAGCCACCAAAGAAAGTCCGGTATCACATGGAGGCTGAGAAACACACTGCTGAACCACCAGTGGGTCATGGAAGAGATTAGAAAGGAAATTCAAATGTTCATGCAATTCAACAAAAATGAGCACACAAATTACCAGCTCCTCTGGGACAAGCAAATGCAGTACTCAGAGGCAAGTTTATAGCTCTGAGATCCTATATCAACAAATTGGAGAGATCTGAAACCAACAATTCAATGAGACATCTGAACCTCCTTGAAAAAGAGCAGCAAGATATACCCCAATATAATAGATGGAAAGAAATAATTATTTTAATTAATTCATTTTAATTAAAATTAAATCAGAATTAAATGAATTAGAATCCAATAAAACTATAGAAAGAATCAACAAAACAAAGAGTTGGTTCTTGGAAAAAATTAACAAAATTGACAGACCCTTAGCAAATCTTATCACAAAAAGAAGAGAACACACCCAAATCAATAAACTCAGAGATGAGAATGGAAACATCACCACAGAAACAACCAAGATTCAGAATATTATAACGGAATAATTCGCAAAACTTTATGCTAATAAGTTTGAGAACTTGGCAGAAATGGACTTTTTCCTAGCAAATATTGACATGCCAATACTAAACCAAGATGAGTTAAACCATCTTAACTGGAGCTTATCAAGCATTGAAATAGAAACAGCAATAAGAGACCTCTCACCTAAGAAAAGTCCAGGTCCAGATGGTTTACAGCAGAATTCTACAAGGCCTTTAAACGCAGAGCTCACACCAATACTACTCCAACTCTTCAATGAAATTGAAAGAGAAAGTTCACTATTCACATTCTATGAAGCCATCATCACCCTCATCCCAAAACCAGGCAGGGACTCATCAAAGAAAGAGAACTATAGACCCATTTTTTTTGATGAACATTGATGCAAAACTTCTCAACAAAATTATGGCCAATCGTCTTCAACAATGCATCCAGAAAATCATTCAACATGATCAAACAGGATTCATTTCAGGGATGCAAATCAATTAATATAATTCCTCACATCAAGAGAAGCAAGGATAAGAACCACATGGTTATCTCAATATATGCAGAAAAAGCATTTGACAAGATCCATCACCCCTTTATGATGAAGGTTCTGGAAAAATTAGGAATCCATGGAACATTCCTCAATAGAATAAAGGTTATATATGACAAACCTACAGCCAGCATTATACTTAATGGTGAAAAACTAAAGTCATTTCCTCTTAACTCAGGAACAAGACAAGGATGTCGACTATCGCCAATTCTCTTCAATCTTGTATTAGAATCCCTATCTACAGCAATAAGACAGGATGCAAACATAAAGGTGATCCAAATAGGGAAAAAAGAAATAAAACTCTCCCTCTTTGCAGATGACATGATCTTGTATTAACGAATCCCATAGACTCCACTCCCAAATTACTCAAGTTGATTCAAAACTTTGGCAAAGTAGCGGGGTATAAAATTAACCCCAAAAATCAATGGTTTTTCTGTATGGCAAGAATAAAAGTGTTGGTGAAATTAGGAAAGCAACTCCATTTGTAATAGCCCCACAAAAAATAAAATACCTTGGAATTAACTTAACCAAAAAGTGAAGGACCTTTATGATCAAAACTGTAAAAACTTGGCAAAGGATATCAAAACAGAACATAGAAAATGACAAAAACTCCCATGCTCCTGGATTGGAAAAATCAACATCGTGAAAATGGCAATACTTCCCAAGGCTATCTATAAATTCAATGCAATACCTATCAAAATTCCAAACTCAGTCTTCAAGAAAATAGAAGAGGCAATTCAAAAATTCATATGGAATAATAAAAGACCCCGAATAGCACAAACGCTCCTCAATTGAAAGAAAACTGCTGGAGGAATACAAATACCAAATTTCAAACTCTACTATAAAGCCATAGTAATCCAAACAGCAAGGTACTGACACAAGAACAGATCTCTGGACCAATGGAATAGAATTGAAAACCCAGAAATGAACCTACAGACCTATAGCCATCTAATCTTCAATAAGGGAGCTAAAACAATAGTATGGAAGAAAGACAGCCTTTTCAGTAAATGGTGCTAGCAAAATTGGTTAACTAATTTTAGAAAACTAAAGCTAGATCCTTATATGTCACTCTGCACCAGAAGCAACTCCAAATGGATCAAAGACCTCAGAGTCAAAGCAGACACTCTGAAAACATTACAGGATGGAATAGGAGAAAACCTAGGTCTCCTTGGTGCAGTCCAAAATTTTCTTAATAGAGACCCAGAAACACAACAATCAAAGAAAGCTTGGACAAATGGGATTGCATGAAGTTGCAGAGCTTCTGCATGGCAAAGGACATAGCTAGCAAGATCAATAGAAAGCCCACAGATTGGGAGAAGATCTTCACTAGCCATACAAGGGACAAGGGTCTCATATCTAAAATATACTTGGAACTCAAAAAAATCAACCCCCCAACAACAAATCCTCAAAGAAACAACTGCCCAATAAATAAGTGGGCTAAAGACTTAAACAGAAACTTCTCTGAAGAAGAAAGAAGGATGGCCAACAGACACATGAAGAAATGCTCAACCTCCCTAGCAATAAAAGAAATGAAAATCAAAACAACATTCAGATACCACCTCACTCCAATTAGAATGGCAAAAATCAAGAACTCTAAAAACAACAGATGCTGGAGGGGATGTTGGTGGGAGTGTAAACTTGTTCAAACCCGTTAGAAAGAAGTATGGAGGTTCCTCAAAAGACTACACATAGAGCTCCCCTATGACCCAGCAATCCCACTTTTGGGCATTTACCCAAATGTTTACAAACAAGACCACATTAAATCTACCAGCCCAACTATGTTTATTGTAGCATTATTTATTATAACTAACTTATGGAACCAACCCAGATGCTCCTCAGTAGATGAATGGATTAAGAAAATGTGGTATATATATACAATGGAATTCTATGCCTCCATCAGAAAGAATGACATGGCCCCATTTGTTAGGAAATGGAAACACTTGGAAAAAATTATATTAAATGAAGTAAGCCAAGCCCAAAGAAACATAGGTCCCATGGTTTCGCTTATTTGCAATATCTAGTATATGTCTGAGTCAAGCAGAAAAGGTCAGATAAGGTGATGTTAGGGAAATGAACCCTAATATATGTATTCAAATGTTTTTTTTTTTCTTTCTTGTGATTGTTTCTAACGCATTTATGAGATTATTTGTTTGTTGCTTTATATGTCCCTCCCCCACAGTATAACCCCTGCTTTCACTGTATTTGATGTCGTTATATTTTGTGGAGGGGAAGGGGAAAAAAAGTCGTTTAAATAAGGATACAGATGGACCCGTTTCAACAATGAGAAGTACTAGTTGTTATGTCGAAAATGAACTTTACAACTTTGGTGCGGGGGGGGGGGGGGGGGGTGGGGGGGGGGGGTGGCGGTGAAGATTGGGTGGGGCGGAGGAGGAAGGATTGGAAGGTATATAAAAATGTTTTTTCTTTCATGTGGTTGTTTCTATCACATTCATAAAATTATTTGTTTGTTGCTTTGTATGTCCCTACCCTACGGTCTAACCCCTGCTTTCAGTGTATTAGATGTTGGGATAATTTGTGGAGGGGAAGGGACAAAACAAATCATTTAAATAGGGATACAGGTGGACCCTTGCAACAACGATATGTACAAGTTATTTTGTTGAAAAATGAACTTTACAATTTTGGCCTGGTGGAGGGGAGGCGGGGGTAGTGGGTAGGGGGAGAATAGGCGGAGGTGAGGGGTTGGGGGTGCAAGAAGGGAAGGGATGGGAAGGGGAAACAAAGGAGGAGGCAACAATTCTTGATAAGAAATGTACTCATTATATTGCCCATGTAATTGTAACTCTTTTGTATGGTATTTTCACAATTAAAAAAATTGTAATTGTTAAAAAAAGAAAAAAAGAAAAAAAATAAAAAAGAAATAAAATAATATAAGGACCTAGGAAAAAGGAATCTTAAACTTTTTCTATATGGAATGTAATCTGAAAGGACACATTTATTAATAAAGGTATATATTATATAACAATGTAGACTTCAAAGTATTATATCTAGAAGACAATGAAATAGATTATGGAGTTTATACAAACATAGATACTTTTTGTAGACAAGCACCAGGAATATCTTTAGTTTCTATACTATTCATTTCAACCGATAAGTTAAAATGAAAAAAATCACAAGCTCTGCAGAAATCATTATAGATGCATACAAACAACTCTTGAATACATTTTGACATCAAAGTCAGGCAATTCACGTGGAAGAATACTATGGAATCCATGAATTTTTAAATTAAGATATTGCTGTTGCTTTGTATATGAAAATATTTTATAGGAACACAAAGTATGGACTGGCACTTTTGAAATTTAAGAAACTTAACCAAACCATTTCTACATAGGAGAACAATATGTACAGCCATCCACAACTTCAAAGAGGTAGTGATACATACTTATCCTTTTGGCAATATCAAATGCAGTTTATTCCAAGTTGTTCTTCAGACCTGGTTTGATATAATGGTTCAACAGAAGGAGATACAGCATATCTTCGCTATTTCTATTCCCAGCAGCAATATGCAACGGTGTCAAGAGGCCTTTAGTTTGCGGATTGGTATCTGCATCATGATGAAGTAAGAACGAATCCATTCTGG
Source organism: Dipodomys spectabilis (assembly GCF_019054845.1). Taxonomy (NCBI): domain Eukaryota; kingdom Metazoa; phylum Chordata; class Mammalia; order Rodentia; family Heteromyidae; genus Dipodomys; species Dipodomys spectabilis. Next base: position 1,614,308 of record NW_024870691.1, read on the forward strand.
TGTTATTCCACATATAAGCACTGTGCAGGGGTGCCAAGCCATTCAGAGTTATTGCATGAATATCTGCCTTGAGCTACCAACTCATAGACAATGTCTAAATGTCCACTCTTGGCTTCCCGATGAAGAGGGGTATACTTACCTCATCCCTAGTATACATATGAGTGCACTTTTTGGAAAGTAGTCTCGGCACTGTAGTAAGGCGATTAATTTCGGCATACCAAAGAAGAAATTTGCATGGATTCTTCTCCGTTATTTTCTTGCAACTGATACCATTCCTCACGTTTTCACCTCGTTCCTGGTCTTCATCAGAATTGCCTAACCAGAGACTTTGAGTACCAGTGGGAATGAGATGCCCATGTATTTCCCCAATAGTTCACGTTTGTTGAAATGGTCAGAAAAATCCAGTTAATTTTCTGCATATGTTTTTTCACCATGATTTATTTTCTCTTTTTCCATTTTTACTATACTAAATTATTCTAACTGGAGAGTAGTGAATTGATAGAGAGCAGAGGAAAGATTTTCCTCCGTATTCAAATGCATAGACTGAAAATGAGGACCAGTGGTGTATTCATGTGCAGCTTATTCTAGGAAGGAGAAAATAGGAAACAATGCCTTCTACGTAAAATATTTGGGAAATACCATGATATAGTTTAAGAGAACTTACTATACAATATATGAACTTTAAGAGCATTCTAATAGATGCATTATTTATTGGTACGCAACATTAGAAAAAAATGTACAGTAGTAAAATAGAAGTCCTTTGCATGACTATTTAAATTCCTTGTTTTTTTAAAGACACTTGTTTTCATCTAAAAAAGTAATCCTATCTATTGTCTTAAAGTAATTTTGATGATTGAAGATGCTTAATGAGAAGTCAAAATGTATTAATATTCCTTTGATATCAATTAAATTTCATTTTTCTTCTTGGAGAATATAATGATCAAAGCAATATTTCAGAATCAGCAAGCAAGAGTTCAGCATCATGCTTCCAGTGCAAGTGGATCACCAGTAAATGATCCTCGATACCATTTTCCACAAAGTTTTTTCATAGATACAATCTGTCTGCCTTCTCTAGCTGCTTTCCTACCCTGGACCTTTTCTTTCATTGTGCAGGAAAAGTGTGATTCAACTGATTTCAGTCATATTTGTTCCTAGAATTATCAAGGATTTAGATTCTTTTTTTTAAATTAGTTGTGGAGCCTGAACTCTGGGCTTCGGCACCGTCCTTGAGTTCTTCAAATCAAGGCAAGCGCTCTACCACTTGAGCCACAGAATCACTTCTGTGGTTCTGTTTATGTGGTGCTGATTTGGGAAATGGTAGAGCAGAAAGTGAAATGATGCAACCAAATATATAAAAGCAAAATAAATTAGGACAATTATGGAGCAACCATATTGTCTATGAAAATCATGAAAGAGAGAGAGGAAGAGAGATACAGATGTGCAATGACCTAGTTAGCCACAAAATCAATGTTTCTGATCTATATACAGAGCAAACAAATTTATTTTTTATTTGTTAAAAGATGGAAATAGAATTTATGTATTTACTTGAAATTAGTACATACATTTTTAGTCGCCTACATAAAGAGACATAGCTTTGACCAAATTACAGACAAGAATCTTAATCCTTGGGCTGGGAAGGTGGCTAAGTGGTAGAGTGATTTTCTTGTAGCTTACTACACTGTGGACACTACTTTCCAAAAAGGCCATTCATTTGAATACTAGGGATGAGGATGAGTATAGCCCTCTTCATCGGGAAGCCTAGAGTGGACACTTAGACATTGTCCATGAGTTAGTAGCTCAAGGCAGATATTCATGCAATAAATCTGAATGGCTGGACACCCCTGCACAGTGCTTATATGGGAAACATATTGCAGCTCACACACACACACACACACATCATCATCAGATTTCTTCTTAAGTATTTTTTGTGTATGGTCTTAAGAAGAAATTTACATTACTAACTTAAATTTCTGACAGAACAATATAATCACTGTAAATCTTGCTTCTATACTCTCAGTATTAAATTGCTACCTAAGTATGTGCAATAGATAAGTATAAGAAAAAGTAGGAGCCACACTAGTGTCTCATGTCTTTATTCCTAGCTAATCAGATAGACGAAATCTGATGTTTGTGGTTTGAAACCAGACCAAGAAAAATAGTCCATTAGATTCTGGTTTGAAAGTAACCAGCAAAAGCTAGAAATGGAGCTGTGTTATAAGCAATAAAATGCTAGCCTTGAGAAAACTAAAACAAAAAATCATAAATTCTGGGACAGAGCTAGACCCTGAGTTCAAGCTCTAGTATTAGTATTTAACTAATGAAGGAATGAATTAGTTAATTACCTAAAATAAAATAAGTGGTCACATGTGGAGGGGCAGGTAAAATGTAACAACCCTGGTGACTGGAATATGTATTATTTTGTAATAAGGCAAATTATCATTTGTCCTAATCACTAATATTTTATTTGAAATTTTTTGTACAAAAAACCCTGAATTTGGCATGTGTATATATGTGTACATGTGCACACATGTGTGTTTAAGTGTGTGTGTGTGTGTGTGTGTGTGTGTGTGTGCGCGCTGTTGCAATGTTGCTTGCCAATTTGAACAGGATGAGGCTGAAAAGAGCTGTGTTGCAATGCTTTTTATTTATCAGTGTTCTGTCCTGTCATTTCAGTGGAACCACCCTTCTGTACATTTTATTTGTTAATAACATCATCATAAAGCATTTACAACATTAAGTTAGATAAAAGAGATAATTTTCAGCGCTTAGTATATATTAGTTAAAAAGACACACATATAATTGGGTAGTAAGTTATTACTGTAAGAAGACTGTCAGTTCAAAATATGTATTTGACCTCTTAAATTGCTTATATTTTTAAGAAATACTCATGGAGTGATTTTGACCAACTTGCACAAATAGGTATTACTCTCTGGTTATTTCTGTGAAACGCAAGGTGGATAAACTCTTTCTGGATTTCTGTTGATAATAACTTTCTTTGTAATATCGTATCTATTCACACTAAGATAATAAACCCTGTATTTTTAAGATTTGTATATCCCATCATATTGACTGAAAATCAGTATTGTGGCTATTCTTGTTAGATATATATTTCAAAAAAACAAACAAAAACATGTGTCACCTCCAGATTGTGGATGCATTTGAAGTTTGTACATACAAAGGTTTCTTCATTAATAGTTCTTTTGTGGGAGTAACTATCACAACTTTAACAAATAAGGCTTTTAGAATATCTTTTCCAATATAAATAACATCCAAGATCTAGTCTTGCAATTTCTGAAAACCATTTAAATATTTTACTACTATTTTAGTTCATTGACTGTACAGCTAAAGACATTTCTGAAATAAATATTGTTAAGATCTGAAAATGTAAGTGGGTATATAGGCTTTTTATGCATCATTTTAGGAAAAGACAGTTTTTATGAAACTAAAAGAAACAGAATAAAAGAATGTAAGTGAATTGGGTAATCTAATTATTAGTATAATTTTGTTTTCAATTAGCACAGTCCTTTGAATGTAGATGATGCAGTTAAATTGTTTTTTGTCTCACTGTGCTTCAGTTATTTTTAGATTATTTGCAGTTATAAGAATGAATTTGTAGTTTAAATAAAGGTGTTTTAAAATGATTAGGATTAATCTTGTGTTTTGTATTCTACTCCCATGAAAATGAGTTATTATCAAGTGTTAATAGTTTATAATTGAATCTTCAGTATCATAAGAAATTTTGAAAAAATTTGGTAGTGTTGATGTCTTTTTTTCGGGGGAATCCGGTAGTGGGGCCTGAACTCTGGGCACTGTCCCTCAGCTCTTCAGCTCAATTCTACCGCTCTACCACTTGAGACACAACATCGCTTCCAGCTTTTTTCTTTTTGCTTATGTGGTTTCGAGGAATCGAACACAGGGCCTCATGCAGGAAAGGCAAGCGCTCTACCACTAAGCCACCTTCCCAGCCCTTCATGTCTTTTTAAACCAATAGTATTCACAAAATGGAGAGTCTTTAATTCATACTTAGGCCTTGGTGTCTATTAGGTTAGAGTGCATTTTTGGTTATAGCAAAGATAAAATATTTATCTAGGGTCAAAGGTGATTTTTATATCTGTCTTGCTTTAATAGCATTTTAAAGTAGTACCTTTCTCTCAAAATGTTGGGTATAAAAAGCAATCAAAATACTTCTAATGGTAAACAACTTAGTTGAGCTACAATGTGGAAATGATTGGTCCATAAGACCTGCTGTCTGTTTCCATCAGGAATTATGGAGGTCATTTTCAGTAAGACAGTGTTAAACAAAGATAGGGTCCCCATGCAGTTCAGTGTTTAGTGAAGGGTTAAAATATGATTTCTACTATTTTGAGCTAGAAATCAAGAATGTTATACTTTAGCAGTTCTTTTCAACAGGGAGGTATGCATTGATTATGAACTTTGAGTATTCATATTACAGTTCCCTATTTTCTAACAAAGATAAAGTGAAATATTATGAGTGTACACAATAATTCTGGGAAAATGTCCTAGAATTTGTAGACTAAGTGCTGGTATTTTAGTCATAAAATAGAATGAGGTTAATTGATACAGTGGGAGATGAACCTCAGGCTAACACTTACCATGTGTGCAATGCTGTACTAGTAATTCCAACTTTGAAGACTACAATATCATCAACTGAGAATTAAAAATGTAAGGAGCTCCATTTTATGGAATTATTGTGAGGATTAAATTATAAACCATAGGTAAAGTACTTGGAAAAACAATCAATTAACGTTTGGCACATTCTACCTGTTATATTATCATGTGATGAAATCTAGCATTTTTACTGTGATATTATATGTGCAATGTGATGTATTGATATTCATTGCATTGGTCACTTTTCTGTCACTATGAGGAAAATAGCTGCAAAGAAAATTTCTGAGGTGGAAACTATTATATTGACTCATGGTTTAAGAGAACGCAGTTTAAGATCAAATGTCTCCCTTGTTTTTAATCATGTGTTTATTATCTTAACTAGTTGTACACCGGAATTTCCATTCAATAAATGATTTTAAGTATAATGGATCTTTACATAACTTTTCCTACCCTTCCAAACCTCACCCCACTTTAATTTTTTCTAGTTTCATATTATTTCCATTGAATATAATGTCTTCACTGTTACTCCATAACTCTCTTTATTCCTTCCATTTGACTTCCCCTCACATCTTCCAAGTGATAGTTTTCTGGTATTCATTTTTGTGGATTAAAATTCAATTTTATAAGAAATTACACCTTTTAAATATTGCTCTGAAAAATGAAAGCTTTGGTTAATACATTGTTTAACTTGCATAAAATTCTGGCTTCCAAATACGCAACAGAACATGGGTCCTTTGTGTGTCTGGCTCTGACTTCGTTTACTTAAGATATTTTTAGATCTATCCATTTCTTTGCAAATAATGGATAGGTCCAATAAAATTGTGTATATATGACACAATTTCTCCAATCATCCTTCCGCCAAAGGGCATCATGGCTGTTTCCATAACTTGGCTATGGTGAATAGTGCACTAATGAAGATGGTTGTGAAAGTGATTTTACTGTAACCTTTTGGAAGAATTCATCACTATCTTTCTGGGAGCAATCCTCTAGCCAGTTTTCCAGAATAAGCACATGCTTCCCTTCATCTCCATCACAACGTATTGCAAGTCCTCAAAAACAAACTACCCCATACAAGTCTCAATATGCTAAAACCACACTGTGCCCATATTCTTTCAATACATTTTTAATAATTACATAAATTTAGTGATAACCTTCTATGTACTTTCTTAATGTGGGAATGAGAGACATAAAAACAGAGTAAAAGTAAGAAATATGCATTTTAATTAGCTATTATCATATTTAAAATCTTTTTCAGCTCTATTCATAGCCTCACTTACTATTATTTTAATTTTTATTTGATTACTTCATCTATCTCCTAAATTATAACAAGTGAATTAAATACAGACAAGAGAAGGAGAAAAGTAAAGTGTCCTAAGTCAAGTTTCTTTTTAATCCATCTAATAGTTTGGACCAGAAGTCGGTGAAAATGGGAAAAAAATAAAATAGAAAATAGAGCATTGTATATACCTGTTACAATGTAAGGGTATTTTAATAGTAATATGATAATTAGTTCCCAAAGAAATAAGAGAAAGAATAACTAAACTCTAAAGGGAAAAAATGAAGAGAGAAAAGAAGCAAAGTAAAACTTTTATCAATAACAAACACAAGAGTTTGGAACTGGAAAGGTAGTGGGAATATTCTAAGTAACAATAAAAATTGCTAGCGTGGATAGAATATGAATCACATTTTATCATATATAATTTTGATAAAACATACTAGGAATGAAAGTTTCAAAGTCATGATTTAAAACACTATTTGGATTACAACTAGGCAGTATAGCTCAGTGGTAAAACATTGGCCTAGCATGTGTGAAGCAATGGTGTGACCTCCCAAAAATTACAAAGTACACACAAAGTACACACACACAATAACCACATAAACACACACATACACACCACATACACATATTTGGAATAAAGATGTTATCATATTAAACGGAGGAAATTATCACAAATAGTAAAAGTATGTTATATGATATCATAATATTGCTCATACTATTTAAAAGTTTAGTACAAATAAAATAATCAAAATATACTTGTATTTTAATAGCTTAAGTAAATTGAAAATTAATAGAAGAAATGAGAACCTTTGCAAATAAGTTTAAATAATAAACATTTTGAAATATGTGTCCTTTTATTTTGAAAAAAGATTGTTACTGGTGTTTTAACTCAAGATTTAGAATATGATAGCGAGGTGCTGTATATAACACTAGCGATGACTATATCTCTTATCATTTCACTCTGAATAGTTTTATAATAAGGTCACAGAGTTTCTCAGTATCTCCCAAATTACAAACTCTATTTACACTTCCCACCATAGCTAGAAAATTGATGCCACAAATCACCATGCCGAGCTCAAACTTTTTTAATTCAAGTAAAAATATTTCCAAAAAGTGACCAAGTAATGAAGCCTTTCTTAATAAAGTATGTGCTTCTTGAAAATACAGTAAGTATTTTTTACCTGGACAAATATGTTTATAAGTATAAGAAAATAAATTTATTTAACATCATTAACCATATAAAATTTAAGAAAACAATTTTAAAATAGTCACATATTAAATATTATAAAAGCAAAATATATGTGTCTGAATAATTTACATGTGTAAAAATAATGCAAAAATAAACTAATTCTACAACTCTGAAAAAAATGAATTATCCTAAAGAAACAAATGAAAACATTTAAGCACAAAATTTGAACTTTAGAAAATAAAATGAAGTGTACTCTTTAGTTGACTTAATTAAGTGTAAACCCTCTGTATATCAATTTTATAATAAAAATTCATGAACAAAGAAAGCAAAAGTACCCATTGATCAGTAGCAACAGCAAAAGCATCAGTAGTTCTTGTTTTGTGTGTATAAAAATATCGATGGATGATAAGCTCTACATAGGAGAATGATTTGTATAATACTGCGATCATCTTAGCAAGTAAGATTTCAAATCTTCAAAAGGTCAAAGAGAATTGTATATGATCCAGCCATTACACTTCTATGTATGTATTAAAGAGAAGTAAAAAATTTGTTTGGACAGGGAATGTAGTTCATTGACAGTGCACTTGAGTAGTATGTGTGAGACTCTGGAAATAATCCCCAAAAACAAATTTGAAAAGACACACTATAGAGGATGTATGCTGGACAAATTCCTGTAAGTGAATTTTATATCTATTTTAATGTCTGTTCTAAAATTTACAGCATTTCTATTTGAAGAAATGCAAGTTTGTGAAAATTAGGCTTGGAAAACCTATTATTGTACAATTTACTTCCAAAGCACTAAAATGCATACAATAAAAGATTATATATTGCATGTGAATTTCATTTCTGTTTTTTGAAACACAATAGCAATGACATATAGCTCCTACATGGTCCATCATTCTTTCCCCTCTCACTCTCCTCTGTTGTACAGCTCAAGTTGTTATCATTCAGATTTATTATGTTACAGCATTATCTAAATCTTAACTTATTCCTAAATTAATTTTAGTTGTTTCAAGTATTCTCTAAAGACATTTCTCTATATATAATATCTGGGGTCATGTGTTTTTACAAGGTACAAAATATGAGTGACTATCAAACATCTAGATATCTCTGTAGAATATTGGTCCACCTGCTCAATTAACTCGTATGTAAATTCAAGGAATACAGGTCAGTGAGAACAATCTTGTAAAATGGAGTAGCTTCAGCCTTCATAGTAGCTTTGAATCTTATTACCATGTTTAGTAGTGAAGACAAAATAGTTCTACTATAGCCTTGGAGCAAACCAGCCTTGGACTAATTTTTTTAATCGTTTTGAAATTACAAAGAATTGATACCATTAAGAAAATGATTTTTTTTGGAAATCAATTAAAAATGCTTATTACTTATTATAACTCAAATAACAAACAAGAGTATTTTTATACAATCATTACAAATATCATTTTATTACCATAGTAAAATAGAATAAAAGACCAGTCCCAATATATTATCATTATTCTTAATTCCTAATTATTACCTAAATATCTTAAACAAACTAAATAGTCATGTCTTTAACATAAACGTAAATATTCTATACTTTTTACTTAACATTTTCCAGGGGCATGTATTCATGTTTCTAAGAAATGTTCACAGCAGTTAAAAGGTGCTTTTGTGAAATTAATGTGATATATTTTGTTGTTGTTTACAAGGCCTGGGCATTACCCCTAAGCCTTTTTATGCTCAAAGCCAGCATTCTACAACTTGAGGCACAGAGGTAATTCCTATTTTTAGTGGTTAATTGGAGATAAGAATCTAACAAGTACTTTTTTTTAGGGGGGAGTCCAGTCGTTGGGCCTGGGCGCTGTCCCTCAGCCCTTCAGCTCAAGGATAGTGCTCGACCACTTGAGCCTCAGAGCCACTTCCTGCTTTTTTCTTTTTGCTTATGTGGTGCTGAGGAAGCGAATCCAGGGCCTCATGCATGCAAGGCAAGCGCTCTACCACTAAGCCACCTTCCCACCCCCTAACTAGTACTTTCCTGTCTGGGCTAGTTTCAAACACAATTCTAAGATCTCATTACCCAGAACAGCTTAAATTATAGGCGTGAGTCACTGGCGCTTGGTTGGATATATTTCTTAAATTTTAATTATGTTTTAAGATTTTTGTTTCACTATAATATACATCATTCTACACATAAATTCAGATATATGTATATATTTCTGATGACAAATAATCTCTAAAAATGTATGTCTTTCTACATAAAATATCTATATCTATATCTCTCTCTATATATATACATTGCTGAAGACAGACTTACTCTAAAACTTTTATGCTATTTTTTGACCTTTTTCATTTCAAAGATATACAGTCTATTGTTCCAAAAGTTTCCTAGAATACAATAACTAATATTTCAATAGAATGTAGAAACTATTACTTTCAAGGGAATTTTAGATATACACATGATATTGCAGTAACATTTACAGTGTATTACTTGAAATAATTCTGTTCACACTTAAATATTTGTGTGTAGTGATGGGGAGAGAGGAAGTTAATTCATACTGGTTAGGAATTTGCAATACTTCCAAAATCTATTCCATAATTTGATATAAGCACGTAGTCAATCTACCTGTTATGGTTTAGTTTTTTTTTTTTGTTTCTTTATTTGTGTAAATTTTTAATATGGATGCACGCACAGTGGTAACATTAAAACTATTAATCCAGATTTTGTGGGTATTTATATTTCTCTTGGGAAAACTAATGAGCTCCAACAAAATATCCATAAGGAGCCTTTCAATTCCAATATCACAGTTTGTCTTATAATGCTTTAAATTCTACACACTCTAAAGTGGACATAGGGTCATATTGTGGAACTTTTCTCCTCAGAGAGTGAGTACTACCCTATTGCTTAACATGGACAATGTACCTTCATACATAGACTGGGTATGTGCAAAGAAGAAGTGGTATTTGAACAATTTTCTTAGCAGTTTTTACAGATGAAATGGAAATAGAGCAACTATGAGCTCAAAAGGAATGTCCAAAGAAGACAAGGACACAAAGTAGAATGTGACAAGAAATGCTGAAGTATAATTTCAAATAATGTGCCCAGGTGTGAGGGTGTGTTCAAAGTACAGATTCAGACAATGTACTTGAATATCTTGGGGGAAAACTGCTTTAACCTATTTTGGGATAATTGTACAAGTACAAGCCCCTAATTCTGATTCTAATCAGCCACAACATCATCAACTAGGGTCTATTTTCCAACTGCAAAGTGAGAAAAAAAGGGCTCATCACAGTTAGTGTTCAGGTTGAAGCAATGGCAATCACATAACTTTTCTATAATTCTTCAATTGTTTTGCAGAATTAAAATAGGAAAAAGCCAAGTAATTATTTTGCATGTACCTAAATTAAGTGGGATGTATTCTATTGGTCTCATTTTAACTTGAAAGTTATAGATTATGTCTTTTAATACTCTATCTTGGAACAATGATCTGCTGTCAGTCATTTTCTTCTCTTCCCCTTCTTTTGCCCTTCCACTTATATAATTGTTATTTAAAGAGACATACTTAAGCTTGCATTTCTAAATTCTTCAAAATTATCTGAACTACTTTATACTTCTGGCAGCCTCCTTTATCTTTCACAAGGGAAATATTTTTGACACTACCAGTTTTGTCCTCTATGATATTGGATATCTTCCTGCCTAATTCAGTGCAAGATATACATGAGACTCATCCAGATATTTCAAAACTCGTACCATCATAAAATCCTATCTTACTTAGAAATCATGCTTTTAGAATGTCTGGGGAAATGGCATCTCTCATTTTTTATTTTTCGCTTTTGGTTTTTTTTTTTTTTTTGTCGGTTGTGGGGCTTGAACTCTGGGCCTGGGCGCTGTCCCTCAGCTCTTCAGCTCAAGGCAAGCGCACTACCACTTGAGCTACAGCGCCACTTCCGGTTTTCTGGTGGTTTATTGGAGATAGGAGTCTCATGGTCTCTCCTGCCCGGGCTGGCTTTGAACCATGATCCTCAGATCTCAGCCTCCTGAGTAGCTAGGATTACAGGCGTGAGCCACCAGCGCCAGGCCCATCTCTCATTTTTGAATGACACTAAGTGATACTTATATGCAGTCATGTTTTAAACCAATATGCCACTCAGTAGATTAACGAATTGACAAAATGTGGTTTATGTATGCACGGTGGAATTTTATACTTCAAATTCATACGGAACTGGAAAGACTTGGAAAATCCTACGAAGTAAAATAAACAAGACACAAAGAAACAGATTCTGTGGTTTCCTCATTTGTAGTAAGTTGGAAATGTCTAGGATAGTTCTAGCAGTTGAGCAGAATTGCTCAATAACTATGTTTGTATGACCATATAAGATGATGATGAGCAAAATGACCTCCTGGATATGGGAACACAGTTTTCTGTTTGTGGTTGCTGTTTTTAATTTCTTTTTTCTTTTGGGTTTTCTCTTTGGTTTATCCCCTGTTATATTTGATTTCAGTATCCTGTGTGTTGTATATACATTTATCTTAATTTGGCAAGGGAAGAGGCACAACGAAATGGTGATATAAAGAACAAAGCGCAAACCAGTGCAATAGCAATACTCAAAAACAACATGTTGGAAATTTACATTACAACTTATGAGCAGTATAGGGGTCAAGGAAAACTGTGAGAAAAATGAGGGATCAGGTAAAAATTTCAACATGTTATGTATTCACTACCTTACAATTACTGCAACCCCTTCTATATATCACCTTGATAATAAAATTAAATTAAAAATGAGCTGCATAAAATATAATTTCACTGTATTGGTATAGTAAATATTATTCTATGTGTATTACCTTTTTAAGAAATGAACATTTTGGCTACTAATTTGAATTAATTACCCCTTTATTAGAGGGGCATCATCTTGAATATTATGAAACTATACAATATTTTCAGAATATACTTGCCATTATTTTGAAAAAAAATATTATTTTAGTAGTGTCTCATACTAAAACAGAAATAGTTCAATTCTATGGAAACTCCTAACTTTTCAAACTGAGTAATTGTTAAGAGGGCAGAGTATATGTGTTCTTCAACATTCCTATTGTTACTAACTACTCATTTTCAAATTCTGAACATGCCATACTAGAGACATTCAAAACAGTACCTGTTTGCATTTTATTTAATTCTGCAATAGGTACAGTTTTCAATGTGGCATTACATATTTCAATTCAACAGAAAAAATAGCCACAGTCTGGCAGAAGGTAAAACTATGAAATATCTATATTAATTCCTCTAGAGTAAACATTTGTTCATCAAAGTAAGCCATTATTTCTATGACCATCAATCCCAAGTTTTTATGCCATAAAGTCATCCTAGCTCAACAATTTCCATCTTGTAATGTGCACCTTAAAATTCCTTAAATTCACAACATGACAAGCATATAACTATTGTGAAAAAATACTACATTCTGTTAATGTGATGCCCTTCATATTGTGGAAAGAACACTACACTAAACTTTGCTGCATCATTTTCCACTGAGTGTTATTCTTGAGAACAGAACACTTGCAAATATTATTTATAGTTATATATTTTATCTATCATAGATATTCAGGAGATCTGAATGTCTGAATATTAAGATCTGAAGACTGTGGTTCAAATCCCACCCAGGAAGGAAGGTTCCTTAGATTCTTATCTCCAATAAACTGCTCACGAAAAGCCTGACACAAGTGGCACTGAGGTTCAAGTGGTAGAGCAGTAGCCTTGAGCAAAAACAGGCTCAGGGACAGTGCGCAGGCCAAGAAGTTAAGCCCTAGGACAAACCAAACAACAAAAACAAAATAAAAACAAACCCTAACCCTAGCATTTTTCTGATTGTATACAGAGGTACATAATTAAGGAAATTTCTTCCTGTGTTATGTATTGGTAGAAAAAAAAGATGTCACACAATTACTCTCTTCATACCATGTTGCACCAAAGTCTCAAAAAATTGCTCTTTTGCTAAAGTTATAAATTAATAACATCAATTTCTTGGCAACTTTATCTAGATTATTCATATTATCATGTTACTTATGAACTGTTGAATTTAACTATTAACTTCTAATTATACCTCACTTGAAAGAATATTTTAGGCAAATAGAATGCTAGAATCATTTGTGAATTTTTAAATTCAATCTTCTACTTAAAAACAATTTTATAGTATCCTATAGAATATTAAATTACAAAGAAAAATATTTATTTTAAATCTAAATTCTTATTTAGCCAGGTCTACAAATCCTACATTAAATGAACTTTCCTATTTCTCTAGGCTTATGCTTTTGTAATCCTTCATCATTTCTTTGAAATCTAACAGAATGATTATTGCTTTTTCAAATTCTTGGTTGGGAATCATGAGCTCTTTTGCATCTAGTAATGTTCTGTAATGCAGACGATATTTAAACACAACTGAGGATTATATATGAGTTGCAGTTCAATAGGAAACTTGACTTCTCAAAACATAAGGACAAAATTAGCCCAAACTTCCAACTGTGTGTTCCTTTCTGACTTATTTTTTATTCCTTTCTTGGTTTGTTTTATTGAGACAAAATTATACTACCTAGTCCAGTGAAAGTATCACTATGTCATTCCACTCTCTAATTACCTGTTTAAGTCTGAGTGATAGAATTCCTGGCTTGTATCACATTGTCCTACCATAGTTTGTTGGTTTATTTAATCTAGATACAGACTAGCAATTCTGAACTTCTCCAATAATATTTTCCACTAGACTGATGGCTCAGACTGTTCATGTACTATTTTCAAAGATGTTCTAACATTTGACACAGGATATGAACATTTTCAGATGCACCTGAAGGGGTCTCTGATTCATTCCTTCCTGGATCTGATCCCTTTATTAATGATGACTTGACTTTCTTACTATTTTTATTCCCATCTACGTAATATTCTCAAGGTTTTTGGGGAAATTTCACTTGAAAACTTTCTAATATTAAAAATTATCAGTTGATTTTAGTCTTACTCAGGACATATTTTCTAACTTTTCTACAGAATCTGAGAGTTGTTCCATATGTGTGTTTGATCATATAAGTGCCTCTGTGTGTATGTGCGTATTTGTATGTATATATGTATGCAAAAACCTCAAGCTCTTCTTCAGCAATCTTGCTCATAACTAATATTCCATCACTTGAGCCATTCTTCTAATGCATCTTTTGGCTGGCTAATTATAGTGTCTCAAAGACTGTTTTGCCCAAGCTGGATGCAAACTGAACTTCCCAGACTCCTTTGCATTCTTAAGTTTTATTTCTCCAGGAGTATCAACTTTTGAACTACAACCATTTTTGTGAGTGTAAAATCTAAGCTGTAACCCAGATTTTTAACTCGAGTTCATACAAAGATAAATGAACATACACATTACATATGCTGAGTGTACACTGTTAGAAATGTGATCTTAAGCAGGGTTCAAGTGGCTCACACCTGTAATCCTAGCTAATTAGGAGGCTGAGAGTTGAGGACTGCAGTTCAAATCCAGCATGAGTAGGAAAGTTTCTGAGGCATTTATCTCTAATTAACCACAAGAAAACTGGAAGTGGTGTGGGGTTCAAAGGTAGAGAAAAATTTTGAGCTGAAGAATAGAGGGACAGTGCCCAAGACTGGAGTTCAGGCCCCACTACCATCAAAAAAAAAAAAAAAAAAAAGAAAGAAAAGAAAAAAAGAAATGTGATCTTAGCCACCAGTTTATTGTTAGTATAATTCGTGCTCTCTCGATATGGACTTTTTTCCAGTTAAGTCCATGGACTTATATCTAACTTGCTTGGAATTAGGATTATTTTTCCATTCTACTTTTTACAAATTTGCATGATTAGCTATCATGATTTAGAGCTAGTAGAAGAAAGAGAGTGGTCTCATCCTTCATGTTCCACTTAGTAGTAATGCTTTCTCTATGTCACTCCCATAGATCTACATACTGGCCTTGGCTTTACTATTTCAACGTTGTCTTATTTGCAGAGTCTTCTATAGAGTTTTGAACCATTATACTTAAATACAGAACCCCTCTTTCTCCTATACCTATTGTTTCTCCTTCTGTTAACTTATGTACACTTGGGTAATAATGCACAACACAAACACTGACCAAAAAAAGTTTCTGAGAACCTTCTTCCCACTTAAAATCGGTCTTAATTTACAGAGCACTTAGGAAATTTGAACTAAATGTACTCCAGGATAATGTTTTTTTTTTTTTCATTTTTTTATTGTGAAAATGGTGGACAGAGGGGTTAGAGTTACATAAGTAAGTTAATGACTACATTATCTAAGGAGCATTGTTACATCCTCTTTTGTCTTTCCCCTGCCATCCCTTTTCTCCCCACCACCCTGAATCTCCTCTCCTATCCCCAAGTTGTAAAGTTCGTTTTCAACATAGTGTCTTGTTCATCTCATTGTTACAACAGGTCATACTGTATCCTTGTTTCACCATTTTATTTCCCTTCCCCTCCCCACATTAGAAAAATGTATATGCATGATGCAGTTCACCGATATCAAACAGTGGAAACGGGTTATACCATGGAGGAAGAAAATAGAAGAGAAATAAAAAAATCACATAATACATGTCAGATACATTAAAAAAATAGTAAAAAAGAAAAAAAAGTTGTGTCCCTATTTTGGGGCTCATTTCACTTAACATAGTCTTATATGGCCATATGTACATGGATAATGTTTGATAAGCCATGTGAATTCCATATTTTCTCTTTACTAATTTGTCTCTGAAACACGTGTTACCTCATGCCCAAAGATGTTTTGTGCTACTTCAATGAAGCCAGAAAACATTCATTTTGCCTGGAGCAGCACCATAGATTGTTACTGTAAGTAATTGAAAGGAACTTTTACAGGAAGTAGAAACTGAATTCAGGAGAGAAATTGAACATAGAGAAATTACAAAGTTCAAGTCAGTTTGTGTGGTCCTTTTACTGTACAAGAAAATAATCCAAGGATTGAAGGAAACCCTGTCCCTGACTTTTTCGAATGTTCTCTTTTCTTATAAAACTTTCTGTAAACTTCTAGTTGAGAGTATTACAAAAGGAAACAATATGCCATTTGAAGGCCAGCATAGAAAAAATGGAAATAACATTGTTGTACAATGTTCTACTGCAAAGAAACAAAGACACGGAGGTTTTAAAATGTCTTATGCAGGATATTTAACTCCTGAGCTGATTCTCTTGTTGTAAAAGTCAGATATCCATTCCTTTATTCTGGTCCTGATTTCGCCATATCAATAAGGATTCCAAAAAGCAGGATCCAGTGAGTATGATCAGCAAAAGGAGCCTCTTTTCAAACCAGTGCTTTAAGGATGGTCCAAAGAAATATGTGGGTTTTTTTGATTCATGTTTGTTTGTTTAGTTTGTGCCGCTTCTGGGGCTTGAACTCAGAGGCTGGAACCTGTCGATGAACATTTGTCTTTCCTGTCTACCTGCCCCCAAAGCTAGTCCACTACTGCTTGAGCCAAAAGTCCACTTCCGGATTTTTTGGTGTTTAATTAGAGATAAAAATTTGACAGATTCTCCTGCCTGGGTTGGCTTTGAACTGAGATAGTAAGAAAGCTAAGTGACATCAACTGTATGGACTTCTCTTTTGAACAAAGAAATATTAGATGAAGTTTATAATAAAGCTAATATTTGACAATTTTTAAAAGAAGAGAATGCATCCAGCAAAGAAGCCATAACTTAAATAATTCAGCAAAAGTAGGTGCACTGAATCATATTGGAAAAATTTTTCTGTTTGGGAAGATTACTATTGACTTTGTAGTTCCTTTTTGGGAAACTAAAATTTATTTGACTTTTTTTTTTGGTCGTGGGGCTTGAACTCTGATCCTGGGCACTGTTCCTCAGCTTTTTAGCTCAAATTGAGTGCTCTACCACATTAGATACAGCACCACTTCCTGGTTTCTGGTGGCTAATTGAAGATAAGTGTCTCATGTACTTTCCTGACCAGGCTAGCTTTGAACCACAATCCTCTGGTCTCAACCTCTCGAGTAGCTAGGATGACAGGCGTGAGCCACCATCACCTGGCTCATATTTGCATTTATGTGCACTTAATGACACTGTAGACAAATAATGAAAATTTGAATCAAATGATGACATTTCCGCTTTTCAGAAAATTTGAGGTAGCAATTAATATGTCTTCATTTTCCATGCTATTACATTAATGACTCATGAGCTATTGGACTCTTACTTTAGCATCCTCTGATTTCTGCGATGGTGGACTTAGTATAAATAATTGTTAGTATAGAAATATAAAAAGCCTGATGATTTTAGAAAGCAATGGAGATCATATAGGAAAGAACAACACAGAATGACATACAATTTATCACACAGAGATTAAGAATTAGCCTATGTGATATAGAATGCTAAATGTAATGAAGAATAAGCTTGGTTGATAACTAGTTCTTCAATAACCAAATATGGTTCCCTAGAAGTCTTTCTGGTATAATTTAGTTATTATTATTGTAAGGTCCGCTCCTGGATGGCTAACAGACTCCACTCTCCTCTCAGCAAAGTCTCCACCCAGTACCTGTGTTACCTAGGCAACTGGAACACCTGGAAGGGGTCACATCTGCATCCGCTGAGGTCACATCTGAATTTGATGTGGCCACACCTTTCTACACCCATACCCTAGATAAGGCCTAGCCCAGGCCCAGACGCCCTCTCTCTGCTCTTTTCTAGCTCTTTCTCAGCTCTTTCCTTCTCTTCTCTTTCCTAGCTCTCTCTTTCCCACCCCTTTCCCACATGCTCTCTTTTCTAGCTCTTTTCTCTTTCCCAGCTCTCTCTCTTTCCTAGCTCTTTCTCTTTCCCAGATCTCCCAGCTCTCTTTCCCAGGCCTTTCCCCATCACGTGGAGGACCAAGATGGCCTGGTGCCAGCCGGAACGAGGAATAAACTTATTCCTTACCTGAATAACACGTGCATGGTGCTGTTCTTACTCAGCTACCTCTTTTTAAAAAAACGTAATAATTATCATTTATTTCTGTCATCTGGATTTATTCCTTCACATCTATTACAACTATTAATTAGCTGGTGCCTTTCTGGTGCCATAACTAACCAAAAAGATTTATAACTCTCCCTTAGACTACCCTACACATTGTGATTAGCAGTGACCACTCAAAAGCCTGGAATATTTGAATTTCCAGGATTAATATTCATCTGATATCTAAGCACATTCCTGACATTAATTGCCGTGACTTACTAACAAAACCTTTTATTTTCTCAACACAGCCTTCTAATATAGGTAAAGTACATGAATTAAGAACAAATGTTAAGTCATATTTGGAAGGAGCAATTATATATTCAAATATAGGTTCTTTATTTGGCATTTACTAAGCAAATGCATTTTTTCCAGTCCTGGGGCTTGAACTCAGGGCCAGGGAACTCTTCCTGAGATTTTTCTCTTTTTATTTTGCTTAACGCTTGCACTCTACCACTTGAGGCACAGCACCATTTCCTTTTCTGTTTATGTGGGACTGATGAATTGAACCTATGGTTTCATGCATTCTAAGCAATCACTGTACCATGAAGCCACATTCCCAGAGCCTTAAATGACTTTCTTAAAATGGCATTACTTTTTCATTCCATTACTATGTATTATAATTTAGGCTAGGTGGTAGAAAAGGAAGTGGAAAACAATACTAAGCCCAGTAAGGCTGACATTCCTATCACTTCCCTACAGAAGTACAGTGTTAGGACCTGCAAGACTCATAGGCATGTTGCATGTTATATTATTATATATAAAAAAAAGTCATCCCCGACATCCATAACATTCTGCTTCCACTTTCAAGTTCAAGAGCCAAAAATCGAAGCCTTTTTAATTGATTGGGTATATTTCCTAGGAAGGAAGAAGGAGGATGTGGAAGGTGATGTTGGAAAAATATGTATATTGGCTCCCAGTCCACATTTTTTTGCATTTTTAAAAAGTGCTACTGATGAACTCCCAAATCTACTTGAATATGCTGTCTGCACAAGATGCAGATAAATGAAGACATTTATTCTGGTGGATAGTCACCTATATTAAAATCCAGTTCTGGAAAAAAGTTATCAGTATAAAGTATTGTCTATAAAATGGTTTCATGTTCTAGCAGAACAAAATGTAGTATTGAAATGATTATTCTAGCTTTCTTTGAGATTTTATGCTGTCTCAGTATTAAGATGTTCTCTAATTCCAGTAACATGGAAGCATAAAAGACATGATTTGAAGATCTCAGTAGTTTTAGAAACAAAGGTACATAATACTTTCCTTCCTGCAGAGACGTGTGATGGCAAGTATGACTGATTGTATTATAGTTCTCTTCTTTTTCCTCTTTATCTCAAGTGTTGCATATCTTGGCATATTAGTCTGCCCTGCATCAGCTTCCTGTAGGTGAGATTTACCTCTACTCTGCAATGTCAAGATGGGTCAAGAGACTTACTTCGGCTTACAAAAATGAACAAGAAGTGGTCAAAGGCTATTTCTAGGGGAAGATTTCTATCCCTTGTTTGTGTCTTTTCCCTTAGGTAAAAATAGCATTATTTCCAGAGGGAATCTTTTTTCAACTTTTATACTGGAAGAATATAGCATGTAAAATGAGGCAAAACTCAAACACAGCAAGAATTAAGAGAATATTAGAACGTGATATTAATGTTAGTTTCTTACCGTTCTTGTATGACTACAGCACATCAGAATTTAAGAAATACTAAACAAGTACTAAACAGATAACACTTCCTGTTTGATGCTATTACATTTTTATAATAAATAAGCATTCTCTAAGTGATCACTTGAGGGGTTAACTTTTTCTACAAATGTGTTTAATCACTCTAGGGTACTGTATCTAACATCCACAATCATTATCAAGAACTTGTGATTGAGATGAGGAAGAACAAAATATCTAGATTTCTCGCTTCTCTTTTCCTCTATTCCTTTTTCTAGTGAGAAATTTCATCCTTTCTCCAAATTCTCCTATTAATAAAGAAAAATGATACATGTGGATATCAAGCAAAAGGCTTCAAAGCCAGAATTTTATTCTTTCAGAAATAGATGAAATAAATCAGAGTGGCTCAAGGAAGAAGAAAAGCATGATTTTTCCCTTTCTGTCTTCAACAATAGAGTCTGAACACGACTCTAAACATCTACTAAACAATTTGCATTGGCTATTTTGTAAAAATATTGTTTTTTAATAAATAATAATTTTAACAATAAAAATTTAAATATATAGTAATTTGTTGTTTGCTTTTGGTAGGCATAAAATAAGACTGCCTTAACATTGTGTGAGTTGAGAGGCTAAATTTTATCACAATCCAAACAAAATAAAAAATATATGATGTTAAAATAAATAGCTTTTAGGTACATTTTCAACATGACATACACACAGGGACATCTTTTTTTCCTTTTTCCTCTCCACATTTCAATAAGCAGTTCATGTAATTCAAATAGCTGTGTTTCTTTCATAAATAGATTGCACATAAACAAGTTGAAAGACAAGAACCAGTATTGGTGGTGCATTCTTTAAAAATAGCAGTCACATAACTATTAACCATAATTCCAAAAAAATAACAATCAAATGCTCTTGAAAAGAGAAGATTGTAAGCAGAACATACAAAAAGTGATAGTGCCAGAACTGCTTCAGAAGCTACTGTCTGACATTTAAGATTTCTAGTACATGACAATTTTTAATCAGGATTAAATGCTTTCAGGAACACAGTTTTTTCTATTTATATTTTATTAAAGAAATATGTTGTTCAAAATTAATGAAAGGATAACTTGTTATAACCTGTAGAAAGAATGCTTACACACTCATTGTGGTAGGCAGTAAAATACCTTCCCAAAATATCTATAGTCCCGAAATATCTAATCCATCAAATGTTGATTTACATTTTATATATAAGGTTGTAAAATAATCGCCTTTCATTACCCATGGAACACAAATTTCAATAATTATCAGATGGGCAACGTATACTCAAAAGACCCAGCTATAGTTCGAAAGGGACATCATTAGGTAAGAATCATCAGAAAGATGTAAAGATGCTACATTAGAAGATAAAGGAAAAGACAAGAACACAGATTCTGAAGTTTCTGAAAAGCGGACCAGGGTGTAAATGCTTTTTCCACTAGAATCACCTGGAAAATATTTTAGCTCTGTAGGGGGCTCAATTTTAATCTAGTGAGACTTATTTTAGATTTCTGTCCTTTAGAAATGTAAATGATAAATATGGATTATTCAAGCTAATTATCTTGTAGAAATATTTTACAGCAGATTTGGTGTGGTAAGCTAACTCAACTACAGCCTTTTCCTGATGCAACTACAAGGATACCACATGTCCTAGTTTCTGAGAATAAGAAAAAGTTGCCGCCAGCTTTGTACACATGTATGATGTGCATATTACTAAGGCCTTTGCATTAATGAAGTCTTGAATTCCTAAATAATATTTAAACAAGAAGCTCCCTATCTTCATTTTCACATTTGGGGATCACTAAGTACCAAAGTTATGTAGAAGGCTAGGGTAAGAATAGAGAAATGATATCTGTCTCCTATTATGATAAAGATAATTTATGTCATTTTGATTTACAGTTTCTAAGGTAATAAAAGTTAAGGTTAAACCGAAACAGTAACTCAATCTTCTCTCCTTCCTAACTTTCCAACAGAAATTAGAGAATACAGTAAAGATAAGCAATCCCAGGATGGTATAGGATTTTATAGGATCACCAGATGGTGAAAAAGAAGTTAACAAAAATGGGTCCCATGGAACAATGGGAAACAATCTACACTTACAGATTGTGATATAGCTAGAAAATAGTTTCCACTATGCTAAGTCTTTGACATTTTAGGTTTGTTTACACAGCTACTTTCATCTCTTAGGAAATTACTTTATTAACACTCAAGGGTTTGCAGCGTATAACAGAGCAACAAATAATGTTTCTAAATGTAAGCAAGCATGATACTAAGAGTAACCAAGGCATTGCTATAGCTGATAAAGAAGAATGATCTTGGGGAATAGTCAATCTTGAACTTTTTCATACCTTTCCTCTTCTCCAACATTAGAAGTCCTAGTCTAGATATGTAAAACATTAATGAAGAATTTTTATATTTTTTAAAGTTCACACTAAAGCAAATACACTTTTCATTTTTGCAAACGTGACTTTGAAAGAGTCAGACCTTCACCATTATTTTATAGACAAACGTTTACTGCCTTGGCTTAGGTGTTTTCTTGCCTTTTGGTGTTGCGCTCTATTATTTTGGCAACTACATAGAAAAACAAGATAAATACATTTTGCTTATTTTGGATTGTTCAAAGTCAAGCTGCCTTCAGTTTTCTGTTATCTTCTTCACTGCTAATTGAAGTTTAATTATTGCTCTTTAAATGATAACAAAAACGTGATACTTTAACGTATATTCTCATTGAAACCAGTGAAAACAGAAGTGTCTGCGATTGTTATGTAATTGTTTTCAAATATTTTTCTTGGCTGTTTTCATTATTGCCTTTGTTCCTGTCTTCTAATCAGGAACACAAGGTTACACAAAAGATCTTCCTCAGGAATAGGATGTTAGGCAGAAAAAATAGATATATAATTAAAGATTTTCATCTCTTAAAAGACTGAAAAGATCAGAAGACATTTTGTTATTACTTGTACTGTTAAGATGACTTGAATGTTTTGTTTCTTAAACTAAGTGAAATGCATGTAAAATGTTAAAGTTGTTCCAAAAAATGATTATGGTTTATATTTTTATGCTTCAATGAGATGAAACCTCTTACAAGATTGGAGGGCATATTTACTTTAGGGTAGAAGGGTTAATGTTAGAAAGCCAAGGGAGATTCCTAAAACAACACTGCCTATCACGTATCAGTTAATCATACTTATGGCACATAAGTATATAAACATACAAATATGAATTGAGTGAGAAATGTGTGATTTACACAATTGATTCAATGACAACTAGTATATCTAGTGAGGATTTAAAAGTTTTATAATTCATATTTTAACATTTATGCCAAAATTTGTTCATTGTAGCTGTTTTTAATTTTTGTCGGACATGGAGCTTGCAATCTTGACCTGGACGATGTCCGTCAGGTCTTCAGCTCAAGACTAGTGCTCTACCACTTGAGACCACACCCTCCAAAGGTAGGTCTTTGGAGGTAAGAGTCTCACGGTCTTTTCTTCCTAGGCTGGCTTTGAACAATGATTCTCACCTCTCAGCCTCCTTAGTAACTAGGTTTACAAGCATGAACCATTGGCGCCTAGCAACATAATTAATTTTTACACATTTTATGAAGTATGGAGTGATAATCCCATTCATTTATATATTGTTTAATGATCAAGCCACACCATATCCATTAATTTCTGCATGTAACATTTCTTTATAGGGAGAATGCTCAAAAACTTATCTTCTGGCTGTGATGAAATATCTAGTCTTAACTATAATCACTTTGCTTCTTATAGTATAAAATTAATATATTTTCTTTTAGTCATGGAAGTCTGCTAATTAAAGTTATATAAAACATGAATTGTAAAGTGAAAGAAGTTCAGAGTTCCATTACTTGTTTAAAGAAAATAATTATGCATTTTTTTCAACTATATTTTTTGGGAATGTGTAGTATTCATTGATTTAACTGTTAAAATTGATAACAGTTACATTATATCAATTAGATTCAAACTTGTATTTGAAAATTGCACACTTAACACAAATATACTTCCATTTTCTTCTAAGACATAATTAAAATAATGGTATAGCAAAGCTTGATGTTAGTTTTTCATGTGTAGAATCATAGAAACTCAGGAAGCTAACACCTGAAAATTTTAGCTCAATATCAGTCCAAACAGACAAAAATGTGAAAACTTATCTCCAATTATCCAGCAGGAGGCAGAAGGTGTGGATGTGGCTCAAGGAATAACGTGTCATCAGCTATGACCAAAAAACACAAGGGAGACCATTAAACATTGAGTTCAAGCTCTAAAAATGGCATATACACACAAGACAACAACAAAAAAGTAGTATGAGCATCAATAATGAAGACAAAATAGTAGGAAAGATCATGAGAAATGTTGTGAAAACATCTGGAATACAGAAATTATTATACAGAATTTTGATTCATGAGAGGTAAAAGTGACAGTATAAAAAATTTGGACAATCTCATTGTAGTCATTTGTGTTGAAACCTGGCTATTGGGTAACATGTGAAAGAGCAGACTGGATTACCTGACATATCAGACTTCGTCTGTAACTATGCATCATCCCACTCTGCAAAAATCTAAAATCGTGCTTCTTAATTTAAAAAGAACCTCATGTTAGAGACTGTTTGGTCCACACAGACAGGGGTGCTTATTTTGAGGTTTCAGACCAGTGCTTTTTTAATAACCACTCCTGTTTTACCCCCTCTTCTCTGGTGCAGCTATAAATTACTAAACTGGCATCAAGCCAAGGCTTGAACTAGACCCCCCCCACCTTAGTCCCTCCCTTCCTCCAGCTACAACTCAGTTCACATACTATCTCTCTTTTAGCATTAGTTAATTTCCTATTAATCCCCACCAGAAAACTCTTATATTTATGTAAACCCACCATAAATAACCTAGTTAGAAAAGGGAGAAAGGCATTGGCTGAGACACTCATCTGTAGGTTTGCTCCCTAATAAATCTGTGCTACACTATCTTTTTTTATGGCTTTTAAGTCTGACAAATGATTGATTGGGTTTGATGCAATCCCATTTATCCAGACTTTTTTGGAAGTTTTGACCTGTGCCAAGGAGACCCCATGTTTCCCCCTAACTCTTCCTGTAACATTTTCAAGGTATCTGGACTTACATTGAGGTCTTTGATCCATTTGGAATCGATTCTGGTATAAGGGGATATATAAGGATAAAATTTAAGTTGCCTGTGTACAGCCAATTCTACCAGCACATCTTTTTGAAGAGGCTGTTTTTCTTCCATCCTATGTTTCTGGCTTCCTTATCAATGATTATGTACCTATAGGTGTGGATTAATTTCTGGATCTTCAATTCTGTTGTATTGATGTAATTCTGCACTTCCATTGGAAAAAATGGTATTACCCCATTCCTGAAGAAATGGAAAGACTGGGAAACAATGATATTAAGTGAAATAAGCCACATCCAATTAAGTATATGTTGCATGGCTTTCCTCATTTCTAATAACTAGATATATCCATAAATCTACAAGGTAATGCAACAGATAATAAATGACATATAATTGCACTTGGATATGATTAACAGCACTCTAAACATTCACATGGCAAGGACAATGGAAGTTATTCTTAGGAGAGGATCACAATGGCTCAATAGCTATGTGCATATGACCAGATAAAGTGATGCTTATTGCAATGAACTCTAAGAATCAATTATACATGTGAAGTACATATATATATACATATAATTTTAAAAGATGTCATATAACAAACGACTTCCCTGTAAACTCAACAGCAATATTCTAAGTTTAGAAGATAAAATTGAGGAAAGTTTTCAACACATAAACTAATATGCATAGAGGAAAAGGGAGAGAAAAGATAAGATGGAAAGTAGAATAGTTAACTACTGAAGAATTCATAAACAATTTCCAAAACTATACAAGAGAGCTGGGGTACAGCTCAGTTGCAGAACTAGACTAATATATACAAAGCCATAGGTTGAATCTCCAAGAAGGCCTATAAGTTAATAAATAATAGTAATACAATAATTACTTAAAATAAATGCTTTCATATTAGAGAGGCCTGAATCCTCAAACAGTAAACAAAATATTCTCAATTCTTGTACCCAATGACATGAAACTACAAGACTGAAGAGCAAATAGTTTCCTTTTTTGTCCTTTCCTTTCCTTTTTCTGTTTTCTTCTTTTTTTCCTTTGATAATACTGGTGCTTGAAGTTGCTAAGGCTCTAACCACTTTATATTATTTTTCAGGCCAAGCCTCCCTTATGCAATGATCTCTTACCTATGGCTTTCACAAATGTGAGTAACAGGGATATTACACTATATCTAGCTTACTATGTTTTGGTAATTTCTCCCTTTTTTATAAAAATTGGCCCTGATATCAATCTTCTAAGTCTCTGCTTTCTAATTAGCAAGGTATATTTCATCTCAAGCTTGGACCCAGATTAGTTCCCAATGTAAACATTCAATATTGACTTCTGTTTTCTTGATACCATTAAATTCTATTGAGGTTAGTATGGATCTTTATGATGTTATAAGAACACAGAGATATCCCTTGAGTACTTTTCCCAGTTTCTTTAAATAATTATTGCAAGACATCACAAGTAGACATTAATATTTCACAAGTACCTTAAGCAGCATTCAGTTGTTTTAGTTATTTTCTTCACATATTAAGTCCAATATAATGTTATCAACTCTATATGA
Source organism: Dipodomys spectabilis (assembly GCF_019054845.1). Classification (NCBI taxonomy): domain Eukaryota; kingdom Metazoa; phylum Chordata; class Mammalia; order Rodentia; family Heteromyidae; genus Dipodomys; species Dipodomys spectabilis. Next base: position 1,640,729 of record NW_024870691.1, read on the forward strand.
ATATACTATATTTACAGATACGTTTCTTTACCAAAAATGAATCTGTCTCATGCTATTCTTTTATAATTAAACCCACTACTTCTCTTTGTCCCATCACAAACCTGTTTCATCCTGGTAACACATTTTTTTTTTCTGTGACTTCTAGATCATGGAATAAATAAGTTTTTAAGATTGCCTTCAAATATATAATAGATTATTCTCAATTATTGTATGCCTTAATATTGTATTGCATTTATGCGAGTTGCCTTTTGGTTCTGTTATTAGAGAATGTAGCACAATTCTTTTCCCATTCACCTGAAGAAAGCATGAATTTATTTCCATGTTTTTAGAGGAAATAATGCTGGTATAAACCTCTGTGTTTTGGCTTTGAGGTGAATGGTACATTTTATTTCTGTGAGACAAAGCCTGAAGAGCTCAATTCCTGTGCTATGCTATGGGTTACATATTTCATATTCTGGGAAACTGTCACAATGTTTTCAGAAGTGGCTTTCCCATTTGACATTCCTGCCATGGCCCACAGTTTCTCTGTTTCTTGATAACATTTAGTATAGTCATTATTGTATTACATGACGTAATTCTCATCCATATTTTATGATGTCATTTTGGTTTTAATGTGCATTTATTTGATGACTAATGATGATTTTCTAGTGCTTATTTTTCACAAGATGTATTTTGCTGGTTTCAAATATTTTTTAACATTAGGTTTTAAGAGTTCTATGTAGAGTCTCAATTTGAATTATTCTTCAGGTATAGGATTTGCAAATATTTTATCCTTGACTCTGGGTACCCTTAATCATCATCATCATTATCATCATCATCATCATCATCATCATCGTCATCATCATCACTATTAGTATTACTACTATTACTTTTGTATATGTATGTATGGTCCTGGGGTTTGAACTCAGGGTCCCTGAGAATTGTTGCATTTTGTTAACAATTTACCCTTTGAGTCATGCCTCACTACTGATTTTTGTAAATTAATCAGAGATAAGATTCTCAGGGACGTTATTTTATGAGATGTCTTCAAAGAGCAATACTCAAATCACAGCCTCCCAAGTAGCTAGGATGAGATACATGAGCCCTCTGCTCCCAATTTGTATTCACGACTTGTATATGAGCTTTCACTGACCAAATTTTATTTTACACTTTTATTGAGTTCTACTATATCAAGTTTCCTTTCCTATAAGTTTAATGCCTAAGTTAAGAATACTTCATCTCCAAAATTGTCAAAACATCTTTCTTTGCTTTACATTTACATCACTCTTTTTGTTTTATATGCCATGTTTTAATCCTGCTTGAAGTTAATATTTGAATTGTTATGTTTAAGTCAATGTTCATTTTTTATTCCTCCCCAATACTGTCTAACCTATCACCACTTATTAAAGAGAACATCATTGCACAAATATTTGGTTTTACTCCTTATTAAATATTCCTTGATAATAATTATGTGGATCCAATCTGGTGCCTTATAGACCCATTGAGCTGTGTAATCTTTCCTTTACAAACATACCAATTTTACACTAAAATATTTAATATTGGACAGATATATATCAAAGAGTGCTGGTCAGGTGTTTTTAGAAATTGTCAAAAACTTATATATATTAATGCCAATGAAAAACTTTAACCTTCCTAAATAAGTTATCAAAAAACTGAAATACAGGGTTCTGGGAAGATGGCAGAGGAGAAGCTGTAATCTGAACAAGCTCTCCCATAGAAAGCAGTTTTAGAGTTCCAGTAAACAGTCCTAAGCCAGAGAATCACACCAAGTGTGCCATCACAGGACAGAGAGTTAGATAAGAGAGGGAAAGCCAAGGCAAGAAGACACATCTGAGCGCTTGCCAGAAGCCGCCGTGGTGGCGGCGGCAGGGTCGTGGCAGAGACTTCAGCTGGGGCCATACCTGAGCGCTCACACAGAGAGTCCGGGACGAGGGAGCCAGACGCAGCGGGCGAGTGGATTCTACTCAACACCAGCAAGAACCTACAAGGAGCGGAGATCTTCATCCTGCAGTTTGCAGACCAGAGACGACCCAGGATCCAAGACTATGCGTGAGTAGAAGCCCGAGGTCCTCAATCCTTCTAAGGGAGCAGAGGAGGGAAGGCCACCCCTCTCCCCCCAACACCGGTGATCTCCATCTTGGATACCGACAAAGCTCGGAGGAGCTGCCAGCTCCAACTCAGGATTTGGAATAAAACGAGTCATTTAGCAAGTCACAAGAACTTAACGGTGAAGTGACCTGCCAGACTCAGCACCATCCAGGGAAAAGTCACCCAGCTCAGGCGCCAGCCATTGGAGTGGCTTTCCTCACTGGATAAACAGAGCCAGAGGCTGCCCCTCCCTCTAGCAGTCTCAACAATCAATTGAAAACAGAAACCCTGAGAATGGCTCCAGGCTGGGCTCTGTGAGTTTTTTTTAGAAAATAGCCCCAGGGAAAAGCTACTGATTGTTGAAAGGCCTCAAATCTACACAGAACCTAGCCTCACCACTGCATCCCTGTCTTTTGTGATTCTCAAAGCAGATCACCCTCCCATTAAACTAACCTGGGAGGGGGATCTCAAAATATTGGGTAAAGCAGAGCATTTTTCTGCTTGTTCGAACAAACTGACTTAAGAAACCAATCAAGCCACAGGACTTCAAGCTGACCAGAGACTCCAACAAGAGGCTGGTTACAGACAAAAGGGAGATACAGGATTCTTCCCACCCCTCCCAAAAAAATAAAAAAAAAAATCAAAGAACTTTTTTTTTTCTTTTTTTTCTTCTTCTTTTCCTTTTTTTTTTCTTTCTTTTTTTTTGGTACCATATATATATATAAAAAATTTTTTTCCTTTTCTAAAAATTTTATTAATCTTTAATTTTTGCCTTTTTTGAAAAAATAATTGTTTTCCAGTAACTTTTTTTTCCTTTTATAATTTTTATTTTAGAAATAGGTGAATGTGCGTTTTCCTTTCTTTTCTTGTCTTCTTTCTCTTTTTCTTTCTTTTTTAACTATCTTTTTGTTTTTTGTCTAGCTCTACTGAACTTCTGATCTTTTTTTCTCCCTTTCTCATCCTTTTCACCTTTTCCTCTCTTTTGATCTTCTTTATGTGACTTAACGCTTGTCCTGCACATCCTCAGATAAACCCGGAGTTAACTAGTAGACCCTATCCCCCATTGTGTACACACTTAATCCACAAATTTATTACTCAATTCAAAACCTCTGAGACTTAAATTCATTAATAGCAGTACTACCTCTTTATACCTATATAATATTTTAAGCATTTTTTTAAGTTTTTCACTTCTCCTCTATGTCCCTTCCCTTCTCTTAATATACTCACATTCCTCTCTAAATAGATGGTCTTTTAATCTCCATAATAATATTAATTTTTACTTTTCTATTTTTTTCTGGTCTCTTTTCATTTCCCTTTCCCTTTCTTCTTTTTCTCTCTCTCTCTACTTGCATCCTACCCAACCTATTTCCTGAATTGTGATTAAGACATAGTTAACTCTCCCTGTGCCTACCCACACCAATCTATTCCTATTTTTTTACCCACATCTCTCCCTAACCCTAATAATTGCTGGTTTTCCAAATTCTTCTCTGTGGTTCGAAGCCCATTAACATATAGTGGTTTGATTTTGAATAGATGTATCTGTTGAACTAGATTGTATCTGTAGACTATTGACTGTACAAATGCAAACTTTTATTGATGGTTGCCTTAAGATAGTGTTCTAGCACAAAACTGGTGCTATTTTCATCTCAAATGGGCAGAGTAAGCTGGAAAAACACAAGAAAAATTGCAAATCCGGATATCTCAATTCCCAATCTTGATAATCAGGGGTCAGAACAGATAATGAATAATCCAGAGGAGAGTTCCCAAATAGCTCTACAAACACTGCTGGCAAACATGATAAATGAGAAGTTTGATAAATAACAAAGGACTCTGTATGAGCATGAAAGGGAGAGAGAGGAGGCATCCCAAAAGCTAATACAGGAATATCCAGCGTGAGGAAGCTACTCAAAAAATGATACAGGATTTGCGTGAACAACTTGAGAATACTCAAAGATAAAGGGAGGAATGACGTGAGCAGGCTGAGAACACTCAAAGAGAACTGCAGGAATCCCACGAACAGGAGGAAGCTAATCAAAGAGTAACACAGGAAATGAGAGACCAGGTAGAGAACACATAAAGATCAGTAAAGGCATTCAAGGAATCCATTAACATAGAGCTGAAGGAAGTCAGGGAGACCACAAAGGGAAAGCTGAATGGAACCCCACAGAAGGAATGGGAGTCCAAAGAAACCATAACAAATCAACTAATGATTTGAGAACAAACACTGAACACCTAATTAAGGAAGTAAAGAAATTCATACAAGACGTAAAACAGAGCTTCAACAAAGAACTTGAAGCCATCAAAGCTGACCAATTCGAAGGAAAAGAGATAAAAAACAAAGTAGAGAGTCTTGACAGCAGGTTAGACCATGCAGAAGATCGAATCTCAGGGATTGAAGACAGCCTAGATATTATAGAGAAAGAACATACAGCCATCCAAGACAAGTCCAAGAAATATGATAGATCTATCCAACAGTTGGAAGACACCATCAGAAGGCCTAATCTAAGGATAATGGGTGTAGAGGAGCACCTAGAAACAGAAGTTAATGGTCTAGGAAATTTGTTTAACAGGATCCTAGCAGAGAACTTCCCAAACATAGAAAACGATAGGCCTATTCAGATACAAGAAGCTCTTAGAACCCCAAATAGACCAGACCAGAAGAGGAAATTCCACCGTCACATTATAATCCTCATAGGATCAACTCAGAACAAGGAAAACATCCTTAAAACTGTCAAGGAAAAGGGTAATCACCTATAAAGGGAAACCAATTAGAATCACCGCAGATTTCTCAGCAGAGACAATCAAAGCAAGAAGAGCCTGGAATGATGTATGCCATGCCCTAAAAACAAACAACTATCAACCAAGAATACTGCATCAAGCTAAACTCTGCTTCATAACTAAAGGCCAAATAGAAACCTTCCATAGCAAAGAAAAATTGAAACAATACATCTCCACCAAACCAGCCCTACAAAAGATTCTTAAAGATGTCCTACACATAGAAAACCAACAAGACCGCAATAAAGGCCAAGAAATTGCACCCAAAATGAGAATCCAAGAACCATAGGAAGAACCCAGTTTTTACAGCCCCCAAGAAGTTGGATAACATGGCAGGAATTCCCAAACACCTCTCAGTCCTATCTCTTAACGTTAATGGACTGAACTCTCCAATTAAGCGACATAGACTGTCTAGTTAGATTAAAAAACAAGACCCTTCTATCTGCTGCCTGCAGGAGTCACATCTTGCCCGTAAAAACAAAAACATTTTCAATGTTAAAGTCTGGAAAAAAATCTGCCAAGCAAACAGACCCCATAAACAGTCCTGAGTTGCAATCCTAATATCAGATAAAATAGACTTCAAATTAAAATTTGTGAGAAGAGATAAAGAAAGTCGCTACATACTAATTAAAGGATCTCCCCTTCAGGAGCATATTACAATTCTAAGTATCTATTTGGAGCACCCAAATTTATCAAAGAAAGACAACTTTCCCTCAAATCCCATATAGATCTAAAGACATTAATTGTTGGGGACTTTAACACACCACTCTCCCCACTAGATAGATCAACTCGGCAAAAACTCAACAGAGAAATCGCAGATCTAAGCAGCTGCATAGATCAACTAGACTTAACAGACATTTACAGAACATTTCACCCAGCAGCATTAGAATAAACGTTTTTGTCAGCAGCACATGGAACGTTTTCTAAAATAGACCACATTTTAGACCACAAAGCAAACTTGTCTAAATTCAGAAACATTGAAGTTATACCTTGCATCCTCTCTGACCACAAGGGAATAAAAATAGAACTCAACACCAAAAGCCACCAAAGAATATCCGGCATCACATGGAGGCTGAACAACACACTGCTGAATCATGAGTGGGTCATGGCAGAGATTAGAAAGGAAATTTAAATGTTCATGCTAATCAACAAAAATGAACACCCAAATTACCAGCTCCTCTGGGACACAGCAAAGGCAGTACTCAGAGGCAAGTTTATAGCTCTAAGCTCCTACATCAACAAATTGGAGAGATCTGAAACTAACAATTTAATTACACATCTAAACCACCTTGAAAATGAGCAGCAAGATAAACCCCAATCCAGTAGATGGAAAGAAATAATCAAAATTAAATCAGAATTAAATGAATTAGAATCCAAAAAAACTATAGAAAGAATCAACAAAACAAAGAGTTGGTTCTTCGAAAAACTTAACAAAATTGACAGACCCTTAGCAAATCTTATCAGAAAAAGAAGAGAACACTCCCAAATTAATAAACTCAGAGATGAGAACGGAAACATCACCACGCAAACAACCAAGATTCAGAACGTTATAAGGGAATACTTCTCAAAACTTTATGCTAATAAGTTTGAGAACTTGACAGAAATGGACCTTTTCCTAGCAAATATTGACATGCCAAAACTAAACCAAGATGAGTTAAACTATCTTAACAGGCCCATATAAAGCACTGAAATAGAAACAGCAATAAGAGTCTTCCCAGCTAAGAAAAGTCCAGGACCAGATGGTTTTACAGCGGAATTTTACAAGGCCTTCAAAGCAGAGCTCACACCAATACTCCTCCAACTCTTCAATGAAATTGAAAGAGAAAGCTCACTACCGAACACATTCTATGAAGCCATGATAACCCTCATCCCAAAACCAGGCAGGGACTCATCAAAGAAAGAGAACTATAGACCCATTTCTTTGATGAATATTGATGCAAAACTTCTCAACAAAATTTTGGCCAATCGACTTCAACAATTCATCCAAAATATCATACACCATGATCAAACAGGATTCATTTCAGGGATGCAAAGCTGGTTAAATATACCCAAATCAATTAATATTATTCATCACATCAACAGCAGCAAGAATAAGAACCACATGGTTATCTCAATAGATGCAGAAATAGCATTCGACAAGATCCAACACCCCTTCATGATGAAGGTTTTGGAAAAATTAGGAATCCATGGAACATTCCTCAATACAATAAAGGCTGTATATGACAAACCTACAGCCAGTATTATACTCAATGGTGAAAAACTAAAGCTATTTCCTCTTAACTCAGGAAGAAGACAAAGATGCCCACTCTCTCCACTTCTCTTCAATCTAGTATTAGAATGCCTAGCTACAGCAATAAGACAAGATGCAGACATAAAGGGGATCCAAATAGGGAAAGAAGAAATAAAACTCTCCCTCTTTGCAGATGACATGATCTTGTATTTAAAGAATCCCATAGACTCCACTCCCAAATTACTCAACCTGATTCAAAACTTTGTCAAAGTAGCAGGTTATAAAATTAACCCCGCAAAATCAATGGCTTTTCTGTATGCCAACAATGAGAAAAGTGTGGCTGAAATTAGGAAAGCAACTCCATTTGAAATACCCCACAAAAAATAAAATACCTAAGAATTAACTTAACTAAAGAAGTGAAGGACCTCTATGATGAAAACTTTAAAATCTTGAAAAAGGAAATCAACACAGAACTTAAAAAATGGAAAACCTCCCATGCTCCTGGATTGGAAAGATTAACATCGTGAAAATGGCAATACTTCCCAAGGCTATCTACAAATTCAACGCAATACCTATCAAAATTCCACCCTCATTCTTCAAGGAAATAGAAGAAACAATCCAAAAATCCATATGGAACAATAAAAGACCCCGAATAGCAAAAATGCTCCTTAACGGAAAGAACACTGCTGGAGGAATATCAATACCAAATTTCAAGCTCTACTATAAAGCCATAGTAATCAAAACAGCTTGGTATTGGCATAAGAACAGACCTCAGGACCAATGGAATAGAATTGAAAACCCAGAAATGAACCGACAGACCTACAGCCATCTAATCTTTGATAAGGGAGCTAAATCAATAGAATGGAAGAAAGACAGCCTCTTCAGTAAATGGTGCTGGCAAAATTGGTTAACTACATGTAGAAAACTAAAGCTAGTTCCTTATATACCACCCTGCACCAGAATCAACTCCAAGTGGATCAAAGACCTTGAAGTCAAAGCAGACACTCTGAAAATATTACAGGATGGAATAGGAGAAACCCTAGGTCTCCTTGGCTCAGGCCGAAATTTTTTGAATAGAGACCCGGAAACACAACAAATCAAAGAAAGGTTGGACAGATGGGATTGCATAAAGTTGCAGGGCAAAGGACATAGCTAGCAAGATCAATAGAAAGCCCACGGATTGGGAGAAGATCTTTACTAGCCATACAATGGACAAGGGTGTCATATCTAAAATATACTTGGAACTCAAAAAATTAAACCCCCCAACAACAAATCCTCAAAGAAACAACTGCCCAACAAATAAGTGGGCGAAAGACTTAAAGAGAAACTTCTCTGAAGAAGAAAGAAGGATGGCCAATAGACACATGAAGAAATGTTCAACATTCCTAGCCATAAAAGGAATGCAAATCAAAACAATATTGAGATATCACCTCACCCCAGTTAGAACGGCAAAAATCAAGAACTCTAACAACAACAGATGCTGGAGGGGATGTAGACAGAAAGGAACCTTACTTCATTGTTGGTGGTAATGTAAACTTGTTCAACCACTTTGGAAAGCAGTATGGAGGTTCCTCAAAAGACTTCACATAGAACTCCCCTATGACCCAGCAATTCCACTTTGGGCATTTACCCAATGTTTACAAACAAGACCACACTAAAGCTACCAGCACAACAATGTTTATTGCAGCATTATTTACCATAGCTAAGATATGGAACCAACCCAGATGCCCCTCAGTAGATGAATGGATCAAGAAAATGTGGTTTATATACACAATGGAATTCTATGCCTCCATCAGAAAGAATGACATTGCCCCATTTTTTAGGAAATGGAAAAACTTGGAAAAAATTATATTAAGTGAAGTAAGCCAGGCCCAAAGAAACATAGGTCCCATGGTTTCCCTTATTTGCAATATCTAGTATATGTATGAGTCAAGCAGAAAAGGTCAGGTAATGTGATGTCAGGAAAATGAACCCTTAGATATGTATTTTAAGGTTTTTTTTTTCATGCATGTGTTTCTAAGGCATTTATAAGATTATCTCTTTGTTGCTTTGTATGTCCCTCCCCCACAGTATAACCCTTGCTTTCACTATATTTGATGTCAATATAACTTGTGGAGGAGATGGGGAAAAACCAGTTGTTTAAGGATACAGGTGGACCTGTTGCAACAATGAGAAGTACAAGTTGACTTGTCCAAAACGAGCTTTACAACGTCGGTGTTGGGGGGGGGGGGGGAGGAGAAGGATTGGAATGGGGGGAGGGTGGAGGCTGGGAAGGGATGTGAAGGGTAAACCAAAGGAGGAAGCTGCAATGCTTGGTAAGAAATGTATGCATTATCCTGCCCATGTAATTTTAACCCCTCTGTACGGTATGTTCACAAATAAAATAAAATTAAATTAAAAAAAACTGAAATACACATGTCTGTTATAATATACCAACAACCAAAGAACATGAAAATATCATATCATGCTTAGACATTGCATACATATAGAGATTAATAGAAATAGAAACATCAATAAGATAGCCCTTCACAGCCACTAGGTAGAAATTGGAATCCTTATACAAGTGCTTGGCACTTAAAGTGATATAGACAGTTTGTTAAACATACTGGCAATCTTTAAGATATTATACATAGAGTTGCATCTATGATCCAGCATTTTCAGTCATAATTTTATTTAAAAATATATTTCAAGTTATGTCAAATGATACACATGTACAAGAATAGATATTGCAAAACCTTTTACAATAGAATATAATAAATTGTTGAAATGCCCATTGAGGATGTAATACAATTATACACATGCACGCAAAGCAACATGAAATAAATTTACATGGACTTACTTGGGAAACACTAATATTGCATTGAAAAATGGATAAAACAGACTACATTTTCTTTTTTTTTTCGTGTGGGGTGTCCCGTAGCGGGGTATGAACTCTGGGCCTGGGCACTCTCCCTCAGCTCTTCAGCTCAAGGCTAGTGCTCTATCACTTGACCACAGCTCAACCTCCGGCTTTTTTCTTTTTGCTTATGTGGTGCTGAAGAATCAAACCCAGGGCTTCCTGCATGCAAGGCAAGCGCTCTACCACTGACCCATCTTCCCAGCCCTATACTACATTTTCTAGTTACAATGAGATGTACAAGTCGTTATGTCAAAAATGAAGTTTAGAACTTTCGTGGGGGGGGGGGCGGGGAGGATTGAGGGGGGGGGTCGGGGGCAGGATGGGAAGGGACGGGAAGGGGAAACAAAGGAGGAGGCTAAAATGCTTGATAAGAAATTATATGAGCTTTTTTAAATTGGCACATCTGTAGTGGTAGACTATGAAGTAATGTTTGGTCAAGTGGAGGGTATTTTCTAATGATGACAGGAAGTGACTACTAATAAATATTGGAGTATTTTGAGAGGGCAGTGATGATAAAATATTCTAGAATTTAAGGAGATGTTCATAGTCCAACTCTTAGACATTCTATGAATCATTGTACTTTATTGAAGAATTGTAGATTGCATTTATGCTAACCTTATTTTAGAATAGTAGTGGGTGAATCTGAGTGATAATTTAGAATTTACAATCAGAGAATTCTGTAATGAATGAGTTTAGTACGTTGATGAATAAGACTATCAATAAAATTTTATCTGTGACATATCCTCTGAGTGACTATGTATGATATTGTGAGCCAGTAAATATTCTACAAAATTATGTAAATTGAGGGATGAAATAGGATAGAGAGGGATGAGGGATAGTGAACCTCAAGTTGCACTGTATTAGCCATGAAATGTGTCTTAGTGGTAGACTGTTTACCTTGCAAGTATGAAGCCCTGAGTTTGATTCCTCAGTACTACATAAACAAAAAAAGCTGGAATTGGCACTATGACACAAGTCGTAGATTTCTAGCATGAGGATAAGAATCTCAAGGCATTTCCAAGGCCTTGAGTTTAAGCCCCAGGACTAGCCAAAAATAAAAAAGATGCATTGTTTTAAGCCTTTTCCTAGATACTCAGGAGGCTGATGATTGAGGTTTGAAGCCAACCCTGGCAGGAAAGTCTGTGAGATTCTTATCTCCAATTAAATCTCAGAAAAATCTGAAATTGCTGCTGCCTCACGTGATAGAGTTCTAGTGTTCATCCAAAGGAGCTCAGGGACAGCGCTTAGACCCAGAGTTCAAACCTCAGGAGAGAAAAGAAAAAAACTCACTAAATACTATTCCTAAACTGCTTTGTCAAACTGCAATTCCCATTCAACTACTTAAAGTTAATTAAAAAATATGATAAGAATAAAATACGAGTCATTTTGGGAGCAAGACATAGGTAAAATTGAAAGGTTGTTTACAGGGGATAAAGTAAATTTTATATCAGGAAGTTTGAATTGAAATTTGTTCTTCAGTATTCTTACATCATTTATGAAAGTGACAGTACTGCCAGTTATGGGTCAATTTCCTTGAGGAACAGATTGTATTCTGCTTTCTTTTCATAGGAAACCATACAGGTAATTTTTTTGCCACTTTTTTTTAAATTGTGAAAGTACATTACATAGGGGTTACTATTACATGGGCAAGGTAATAAGTACATTTCTTATCAAACATTGTCGCCTACTCCTTTGTTTCCCCTTCCCAATACTTTCCATCTCCCTCTCATCCCCCCCCCCACAGCCAAAGTTGTACATTTTATTTTTTGAAATAAAATCTTGTACATCATATTGTTGCAATGGGTCCACCTGTATCCCTATTTAAACAATTTCTTTTTTCCCTCACCTCCACAAATTATACCAACATCAAATACAGTGAAAGCAGAGGATATACAGAGGGGAATGGACATACAAAGCAATAAAGAAATCATCTTATAGGTATGTTAGGAACAATCTCAAGAAAGAATACAAATTGAATCCTTATCTTGGGGTTCATTTTGCCTATCATCAAGTTAACTGACCATTTCTGCTGGTCTCAGACATAAATTAGTTACTGCAAATAAGGGATACCATAGGAGTTACATTTCTTTGGGCCTGGCTTACTTCACTTAATTTATTTTTTTCCAAGTCATTCCACTTCCTAACAAATGGGACAATTTCATTCTTTCTCATGGAGGCATAGAATTCCATTTTGTATATATGCCACATTTTCTTGATCCGTTCATCTACTGTGGGGCATCTGGGTTGGTTCTATATATTACCTTTGGTAAATATATCTGCGAAAAACATGGTTGTGTTTATAGCTTTGTTTGTGAACATTCGGGTAAATGCCCCAAAGTGAGATTGCTGGGTCATAGGGGAGCTCTATGTGGAGTCTTTTGAGGAACCTCCATACTACTTTCCAAAGTGGTTGAACTAGTTTACACTCCCACCAACAATGCAGTAAGGTTCCCTTCTGTCCACATCCCCTCCAGCATCTGTTGTTGGAGTTCTTGATTTTTCCCATTCTAACTGGAGTGAGGTGGTATCTCAATGTTGTTTTGATTTGCATTTCTTTTATGGCTAGGGAGGTTGAGTATTTCTTCATGTGTCTATTGGCAATCCTTCTTTCCTCTTCAGAGAAGTTTCTCTTTAAGACTTTAGCTCGATTCCTTTTTGTCCTTCTCCTCCACAAATTATACCAACATCAAATTCAGTGAAATCAGAGGTTATACTGTGGGGGAGAGACATTAATGGTTATGTAGAAAAACAAACTTTACAACTTTGGCAGAGGGGGGCTAAAGATCGGATTGGGGGAGGTAGGGGGACTATGGGAATGGATGGGAAGAGGAAACAAAGAGGAGGCAACAATGCTTGATAAGAAATGTACCGTTATCTTGCCCATGTAATTGTAACTCCTCTGTATGGTATTCTCAGAATAAAAAAAGAAAGAAAATAATAACAAAAAAAAAGAAATGTACTCATTACCTTGTTCATGTAACTGTAACCCCTCTGTACAGTATTTTCACAATAAAAAAACTTAATTTTAAAAAAAGAAAAAAAAAAGCCTTTCACTCACTTATTTATTGGGCAGTTGTTTCTTTGAAGATTTGTTGTTGGGGGATTCAATTTTTTGAGTTCCCGGTATATTTTAGATATGAGACCCTTGTCCGTTGTATGGCTAGTGAAGTACCTCTCCCAATCCATGGGCTTTCTATTGTTCTTGCTCGCTATGTCCTTCGACATGCAGAAGTTCTGCAATTTCATGCAATCCCATTTGTCCAACATTTATTTGTGTTTCTAGGTATCTATTAAGAAAATTTCAGCTTGTGCCAAGGAGACCTAGGGTAGCTCTTATTCTGTTCTGTAATGTTTTAGAGTTTCTGCTTTGGCCCCGAGGTCTTTGATCCATTTGTAGTTGATTCTGCTGCAGGGTGATATATAAGGTTCTAGCTTTAGTTTTCTACAAGTATTTATCCAATTTTTTTCAGCACCATTTACTGAAGAGGCTGTCTTTCTTCCATTCTAGTTTTTTAGCTCCCTTATCATGGATTAAATGGCTATAGATCTGTGAGTTCATTTCTGAGTTTTCAATTCTATTCCAATGATCCTGAGGTCTGTTCTTGTGTCAGTACCAAGCTGTTTTGATTACTATGGCTTTGTAGTAGTGTTTGAAATTTGGTATTGAAAGTCCTCCTGCAGTGATCTTTCTGTTGAGGATTGTTTTAGCTATCCTGGGTCTTTTATTGTTCCGTATGAATTTTTGGATTGCCTTTTCTATATCGCTGAAGAATGAGGTTGGAATATTGATAGGTATCGCATTGAATTTGTAGATAGCCTTGGCAGGTATTGTCATTTTCACGATGTTGATCCTTCCAATTCAGGAGCATGGGAGGTTTTTCCACTTCCTAAGTTCTGTTTTGATTTCCATTTTCAGGTTTTTAAAGTTTTCATCATAAAGGTCCTTCACTTCTTTGATTGAGTAAATTTCTACATATTTTTTTGTGCACTATTATGAATGGAGTTGCCTTCCTGATTTCACCCACGCTTTACTCATTGTTGTCATACAGATAAGCCATTGATTATTGAGGGATAATTTTATACCCTGCTTCTTTGCCAAAGTTTTGAATCAGCTTCAGTAATTTGGAAGTGGAGTCCGTGTGATTCTTTAAAATCATGTCATCTGCAAAGAGTTTTATTACATCTTTCCCGATTTGGAACCCCTTTATGTTTGCATGTTGTCTTATTGCGGTAGCTAAGGATTCTAATACTAAGTTGAAGAGAAGTAGAGAGTGGACATCCTTCTCTCATTCCTGAGTTAAGAGGAAATGGCTTTATTTTTCCACCATTAAGTACAACGCTGGCTGTAGGTTTGTCATATATAGCCTTTATTGTATTGAGTAATGTTTCCTGGATTCCTAATTTTTTCAGATATATCATCATAAAGTGTTTGATGGATCTTGTTAAATGCTTTGTCTGCATCTGTTGAGATAACCATGTGGTTCTTATCCTTGCTCTTTGTTGATGTGATGAGTTATATTAATTGATTTGTGTATATTGAACCAGCTTTGCATCCCTCAAATGAAACATGTTATATCGTCATGCGTGATTTTTTGGATGAATTTTTGAAGTAGATTGGCCAAAATTTTGTGGAGAAGTTTTGCGTAATATTCATCAAAGAAATGGGTCTATAGTTCTTGTTATTTGATGAGTCACTGCCTGTTTTTGGAATAAGAGTTATTATGGTTTCATAGAATGAGTTCGGTAGTGAATTTTCCCTTTCAATTTCATTGAAAAGTTGGAGGATTATTGGTTTGAGCTTTGCTTTGAAGGACTTGTAGAATTCCACTGTAAATCCATCTATTCCTGGGCTTTTCTTAGGTAGGAGGTCTCTTATTGCTGCTTCTATTTCCATCCTTGACATGGGGCTAAGATGGTTTATCTCATCTTGGTTCATTTTTGGCATGTCCATATTTGCTAGGAAAAGTTCCATTTATGTCAAGTTCTCAAACTTATTAATATAAAGGTT
This sequence comes from Dipodomys spectabilis, assembly GCF_019054845.1. Classification (NCBI taxonomy): domain Eukaryota; kingdom Metazoa; phylum Chordata; class Mammalia; order Rodentia; family Heteromyidae; genus Dipodomys; species Dipodomys spectabilis. Next base: position 1,655,729 of record NW_024870691.1, read on the forward strand.
TGAGAAGCATTCCCTTATAATGTTCTGAATCTTGTTTCTGTGGTGATGTTTCCATTCCCATCTCTGAATTTATTTGGGTGTATTTTCTTTTTCTGATAAGATTTGCTAACGGTCTTTCAGTTTAGTTAATTTTTTCGAAGAACCAACTCTTTGTTTTGTGGATTTTTTCTATGGATTTTTTAAAAAATTCAAATTCATTTAATTTTAAGTATTTCTCTCCATCTACTGGGTTGGGGTTTATCTTGTTGTTCTTTTTCAAGGAGGTTCAGATATCTCATAAAATTGTTGGTTTAAGATCTCTCCAATTTGTTGATTTAGGAACTCAGAGCTATAAAATTCCTTCTGAGTACTGCCTTTGCTCTGTCCCAGAAGAGCTGGTAATTTGTGTGTTCCTTTTTGTTGAATATCATGAATATGTGAATTTACTTACTAATCTCTTCCCTGACACACTGGTGATTCAACATTATGTTGTTAGCCTCCATGTGTTACAGGACTTTCTTTGGTGGCTTTTGGTGTTGAGTTCTAATTTTATTCCCTTGTGGTGTGAGAGAATGCATGGTAAAACTTCAATGTTTCTGAATGTGGACAAGTTTGCTTCATGACCTAAAATGGGGTCTATTTTGGAAACTGTTCCATGTGATGCTGAGAAAAACTTGTATTGTGATGCTGCTGGGTGAAATATTCGGTAGATGTTCGTTATATCTAGTTGATCTATTCAGTTGTTTAGATCTGCAGTTTTTCTGTTGAGTTTTTGCTGATTTAATCTATCTCGTGGGTATAGTGGTGATTTAAATTCTTCAACAATTTATGTCTTTGGATCTATGTGAGATTTGAGGGAAAGTAGTGTTTCTTGGATAAATCTGGGTGATCCGTTGTTTGCCAAATAGAGATTTAGAATTTTAATATCCTCCTGAAGGGGAGATCCCTTAATTAGTATGTAGCGACCTTCTTTACGTCTTCTCACTAATTGTAATTTGAAGTCTATTTTATCTGATATCAGGATTGCCATTCAAGCCTCTTTATGGGGGCCATTTGCTTGGTAGAATTTGTTCCAGCCTTTCACTTTCAAAATGTGTTTGTTTGTATGAGCAAGGTGTGACTCCTGAAGGCAGCAGATAGAAGGATCTTGCTTTTTAATCCAACTAGACAGTCTGTCACTTAATTGGAGAGTTAATTCCATTAATGTTGAGAGTTAGGACTGAGAAGTGCTTGGGAGTTCCTGCAATGCTATCCAACTTCTTGGGGGCTGGAGCAACTGGATTCTTCCTATAGTTCTTGGATTCTCAGTTTGGGTGCGGTTTCTTCGTCTTTATTGTGCTCTTGTTGGTTTCCTATGTGTAGCACATCGTTAATTTTTTATTGGGCTGGTTTGTTGGAGATATATTATTTCAGTTTTTCTTTGCTATGGAAGGCTTTTATTTTACTTTCAGTTATGAAAGAGAGCTTAGCTGGTTACAGTAAGCTTGATTGATAGTTGTTTTTCCTTAGGACATGGCCTACATCATTCCAGGCTCTTCTTGATTTAATTGTCTCCACTGAGAAATCTGAGCTGATTCGAATTGGTTTCCCTTTGTAAGTATTTGATCTTTTCTACTTGACAGCTTTTAGGATTTTTTCCTTGGAATTGGTCAAGTGTGGATTATAATGTAATGGTGAGATATCCTGCCCTAGTCTGGTCTATTTGGGGTTCTAAAAGTTTCTTGTATCTAAATAGGCTTATCTTATTGCATGTTTGGGAAGTTCTCTGCTAGGATCATGTTAACCAAATTTCCTAGACCATTAACTTCTGTTTCTAGGTGCTCCTCTACACCAATTATCCTCAGATTAAGCCTTCTGAGAGTGTCTTCCAAATGTTTAATAGATCTATCATATCTCTTGGATTTGTCTTGGATGGTTGTATGTTCTTTCTCTGTAATAACCTAGCTGTCCTCAATCCCTCAAATTTGCTCCTCTGCATGGTCTAACCTACTGTCGAGATTTTCTACTTTGTTTTTTATTTCTTTTCCTTCTAATTGGGCAGCTTTTATGGCTTCAAATTCTTTGTTGGAGCTTTGTTTTAGATCTTGTATGAAATTCTTTACTTCCTTAATTCGGTGTTGTGTTAATTCTCAAATCACTTACTTGATTGTTTATGGTTTCCTTGTACTCCCATTCCTTCTGTTGGGCTCCATTCATCATTGCCTTTGTGGTCTCCCTGAATTCTTTCAGCTTTCTGTTTATGGATTCCATGAATGCCTATGTTGATCTTTGTCTATTGTCATCCTGCTCTCCCAAGTCCTGTATTACTCTTTGATTAGCTTCCTCATGTTCATGCATTTCCTGTATTTCTCTTTGACTGTTCTCATCCTGCTCATGCAATTCCTGTATCAATCTTTGAGGAGCTTCCTCACTCTCATAAGATTCCAGTATTAATCTTTGGTTTGCCTTTCTCTCCCTATCACGCTCACATTGAATCCTTTGCAGGTTTTCAATCATTTCATTCACCATGTTTACCAGTAGCATTTGTAGAGATTTTTGGGAACTCTTTTCTGGATTATATATTAACTATGCTGTCAACTGATTTTCCTGAGTGGGAGTTCAGATAACTGGGCTTGCAATTTTCCTTGTGTTTTTCTGGCTTGTTCTGCCCAGTCGGTATGAAAGTAACACCAATTTTTTGCTAGAACAAAATTTTAAGGCAAGTATAATCAAAGTTCTGTAGTTGCACAGACAAAAGTCTGCAGATACAATATTTTTCAACAGATACAATTTATTCAATATCAAACAACTATGGCATAATGGGCTAAGAACAGCAAAGAAGAATTTGGCAAACCACAAATTATTAATTTTATGCAGAAATGTGGGCAAAAATAGGATTAGAGGGATGTGGAGAGGTGAGTGAATTTAACCAAGTCCTAATCTTAGAGAGGGAAATGTATTAGACAGAATGATAGAAGCGAGATTAAGAAAAAATGGAAATAAAAAATTTAAATTTAAAAAGTGAAACACTTAAAATTATGTGTTTAAGGATGATATTGAGAGATGAAAATGATAGGATAAGAGGAAGGGAGGGATAGAAAGCAGACATGAAAAACTAAAAAAGCAAAATTCTTAAAATTAGTTACTTGAAAATTATATAGGTATAAAGAGAGATAATACTGCTCTTAAAGAATTTTTCTTTTGGGTCCAGTCGTGGGGCCTGAACTCTGGGCCTGGGCGCTGTCCCTCAGCTCTTCAGCTCAAGGCTAGCGCTCTACCACTTGAGCCACAGCGCCACTTCAGGGTTTTTTTCTTTTTGCTTATGTGGTGCTGAGGAATTGAACCCAGGGCCTCGAGCATGCAAGGCAAGCACTCTACCACTGAGCCACCTTCCCAGCCCTGCTCTTAAAGAATTTTAGCCTAAAAGGTTGTGAACTGAGTAATAAATTTCTGGATTAAGTGTGTACACAACGGGGCATAATGTCTAATATACGACGATGGGTAAATATCTGGGGATGATCAAAATAACAATTAAGTCTCACAAAAAAGAAAGAGAAAAAAATGAAAAGAATAAAAAAATAAGGACCAAAAGGTCAGAAGAGATTTTTTTTTAAAGCACACACACACACATTTACACATAAAATAATGATGAGAAGAAAAAGATTAATAGAAAACATTATTTTTTTAAAAAATTAAAATTAAAGTAAGGTACAAAAGACTTCTTTGATTTTTTTTTTGTGGGGGTAGAATGTGAAGATACTCTATATCCCCTGTGTCCATAACCTGTCTCTTGGTGGATTTTCTGGTCTGCTTGTGGTGTTTGTTTTTCCTGTGGCTTGATTAGTTGCTTAAGTCAATTTGTTTGAGTAGGCAGAAAAATGCTCGGCATTACCCATAATTTTGTGATCCTCCTCCCAGGCTAGTTCAGTGGGAGGGAGATTTGCTTTGAGTATCACAAAAGAGGGAGATGGCTGTTTCTTCTAGTTTTGAGATGCTGTGATGAGTCTAGGTTCTGGGTAGGGTTGAGGCCTTTCAGCAAACAGTTGCTTTTCCCTGAGGTGCTAGCTTCTGTGATACACAGCCCAGTCTGGATTCATTCTCAGCATTTATGTTTACTGAATTTCAATTGATTGTCAAGGCTGCTGTAGGGAGGGACAGCCTCTGGCTCTGTTTACAGAGTGAAGAAAGTCACTCCTCTAAGGGCGGAGCTTCTTTGCCTGGGCTGGGTGATTTCTCTTGGGTGGAACTGAGCCTGGCAAGTCAGGTCAGGTTCCTGTGACCTCCTAAATGGATCTTGTTTTCTTCCAAGCCTGAGTTGGAGATAGTTGTTCAAATGGGCCTTTTTCAGTATCAAAGATGGAGATCTCCGGTGGTGGTGGCAGGGAGGAGTGGCCTTACCTCCTCTGCTCCCTGAGAAGGAGTGAGGATGTCAGCATCCTACTCACGTCAGAGTCTTGGTTCCTTGGCCATCTCTGGTTTGCTATCTGCAGTATGAAGATATCTGCTCCTTGTCAGTTCTTACTGGTGGTGAGTAGAATCCGCTGTCCCGCTGTGTCTGGCAACTTTGTCCTGGACAATTTGTTATAGGTATGGCTGCTATGGCCGCTACCACTGTTGCCACGGCCGCCACAGCTGTGGCTACCAGCAAGTTCTCTGATCTGTGTCCTTGCTTGGATTTTCCCTGTCTGGCCAAACTCTGTGTACTGTGAAGCGACACTTGGTGTGATTCTCTAGCCTAGGACTGTTCACTGGAACAGTAAAACTGCTTTCAATGTTAGAGCTTGTTTAGCTCTAGTTTCACCTCCACTCTCCCTCTGAACACATTTTTGACTCTTATTGAAGTATATCTGATATTTTAAAGTAGATTTGTCCAAATATAATTAATTTAATCAATTATTTCATTAGGACAATGTTGGCCAAATTTATTTCCAGTAAATCTTATCCCTTATAATAAATGAGAACATGCTGTGTCAGTCTCCTATTGATATGACAAAATACTTTATAAAATTAACTTCAAAGGAGGAAAGATTAATCTTGGTTTCTGATTTTATACCTTTCAATTTACATTTCTTATTCTCATTGCTTTTGGTTGGTGGTGGTACAGTACCCCATATCAGGAAGATGTGATGGAGTTTGTGTATTCATGGAAGCGAGGAAGTTAAGAAAAGGAAGAATAAGAGTGAGAAAGGGAGAAAGGGGAGGAGGAGAAGAAGGAGAGGGAGAAGGAAAAGGAGAAGGAGACAGAGAAGTAAAGGAAGGAAGAGGAAGAAAGGACTTTGATATTAAACCTTCTTTGATCACAAGTTCTCAGTGACCTAATCTCTATTACTATGCCCACGCGAAAGGTTTCACCTCTCTATGGCAACATAGTGAAACCAAATTATTAATCCAAATCCTTTATAATTTTAGATTTAATTTCTAGACTAGTGGGTAGATCTTTCTATACAATTGTGATAACTTCTATTCTTAAATACCTGAGATGCTATTTGGCATAGAGGTGGTTTGGTTATACCATTGCTGAAGAGATGAATGAAATATTTTGAGTGAAAATACATTTTATTTAACGGATAAGGATGCTCCCAGAAGCTTCATTTTGTGACCTTCAAAAATGACTATTTCATCTAACTCATAATGACTTGAATTTTTCATAATTTTATGACATTTCTATTCAAGTATTTGTCATCTATAGTGAAGTTCTTTCCTTCAAGTTGAAGGAAAAATAAATACTATCATGATCACTTATCAGAATTATTCTTTAGAGAGTAGGTATAAAATGAATTTCCTAACATTCAAAAATTAGTTATCTTCAAGTCTATAGGAATAATTGGATAAGTGATTAAATATCTTGCTTTAGTTTTTTTATGAGGTTGATTCAATTTCTAAAAATCACTGTTGACATAAAATACATGAAATTCACTGTTTCTCTGAAATGACTTAGTAATCAAACCTCAGAAATACATGACTAGTAATCAAGATTTTTATATACTCACAAAATGTATGAATTTAAAAGACCTAAAAAAGTTTAGGTTTAAAAGAATAGAAAATCACAGTATGTAATATTGGTCACAGTATATAATATTTAATTTAATGAAAAATTGCTTCATTCACCCTGACAGAGCCTTTTACTTTTTAGCTTACATGAGAAATTTGATTAACGATCCCTTTTTTGCTTTTGAATAATAGAGTATTGCAATTTGTCTAAAGATTCTGTCATTTAAACCTTTGAGTGCATATTTTTTCATAAAAATGAAAAATATTTTTCACAATGCAGGTTCAGGTTTAATAACTGAATAAATATTTAAATGTTAATTTGTTAAATTGAGCATCTAGAATTCAAATAATACAATTTATTTTATTCTTGGATATATTAAATCTGTGCTAAATATGGCTGTCTCAAGCTTGTAATCCTCGCTACTCAGGAAGCTGGGGTTCAAAGTCAGCCTTGGCAAGAAAGTTTGTGAGACACATCTCAATTAATCACACACACACATTACAACACACACACACACACACACACACACACACACACAAAGCCAGAAATAGAATTGTGGCTCAAATGATAGAGCAATACCCTTGAGGAAAAAAACAACAACTAAGGTATAGGTCTTGAGTTAAAATCACAAGAACAAAACACACACACATGCAATATTATGTCTAAATGCTTATTTTAGTTTGAAGAAATAAACAATTTCATGAAAAGTCATATTTGTTACATATCTTGGAATATTTGAGAAGTTGTTTTTAGTATAATTTGTCTTAAGATATAACACAGGCTATTAAAATTAATATTAATCTAGTTAATATTTATAATTACTCATAACACCTTAGAGTACAACAGTTGGGATTTTTTCTATTGCCATAAGAAATATTCTGAGTAAAAGGAAGAGAGGAATATAAGATGAAAGAAGAAAGAAAAAAGAAAGAAAGAAAGAAAGAAGGAAAGGAAGAAAGAAGGAAAAGAAGAAAGAAAGGAAAAAGATAGGAACGAGAGAAAGAGAGAGGTAGGGATGGCGGGAAGGAAGGAGGAAGCAAAGAAGAAAGGAAAGAAGGAAGGGAGGGAGAAAGGATGGGACAAAACAATTTAATTCATAAAATCTATTTAGCCCAACATAAACTCCATGTAATGAATCCTTTAGTAAAGTCAAGTTTGCAATTTTCTTCTTCGCATGTTATCCATGCATGAATGAAACCAACAAATGAAGGATCATAAATAACTAGGTGAATCTGTTTGCATTTGTAGTAATATGTATGAAAATCTTTTTCTCATTTTTTATACATCATCAAATAACTATTTACAAACAATTTACATTTAGTTATAAATATTCTAAAAATTGATGAAACTAAAGGATTTCAATATATTATATAATGTGAGTACAAGTATTTTTAACGTTATTAATATTAAAATCTTCACGTTATATTAATTATAAAAATTTTATTATGCATTTTATCAGGTTAATTGGCATCCTCTGATTTTGTTGTCTGTGGGAGTCCTAATAGCAGACCATAATTAAAATCAAATGAAATCTTGATTTGAGATTTCCCCAATTGCTTGATGTAGGCATTCAAAGTTATAAATTTTCCACTAAGTATTGCATTTAATATGTCCCAGAGGAGCTGGTATTTTGTGTATTCATTTTTGTTAACTTCCAGAAACTTTCAGATTTCTATTCTAATCTCTTCAGTGCCCCACTGGTCATACAGCAGTGTGTTGTTCACTCTTCATGGGTTTGACCTTTTTTTGGTTTTTGCTTTAGCTGTTTAATTCTAAGTTTATTCTGTTGTGGTCTGAAAAGATATGTGAATTCAATTAATTTTCTTTCAATTTGGACAGAATTTCTGTGTGACATAGGATAGGTTCTATTTTGGAGAATCTTCCATGACCTGCTGTGAAGAATGTATATACTGATACTGAATGTATATTCTGTAGATATCTGTTAGGGGTAGGTGGTCAATGTAGTTAGCTAGGTCTTCAGTTTATTGGTTGAATTTTTCCAGTATAACCAATCAATGGATAACAATAATGGTTTGAGATGTGTTTTTAGGTTGTGTAGTATTTGGTTGATGGTGTAGGGTGGTCCAGGATTGAGGGCGTTGATATCTACACTTGTTATATCGTCCTAATTGAGAGTTGCCTTTATCAATATGTAATGTCTCTACCTACTAATTTTAATTTGAATTCTATTTTATCTTATTTTAGTAATTCTACTGTGGCCTGTTTATGGTGTCCATTTACTTGAAAATTTTCCTTCCAGCCTTTCAGTTTAAGTATGTTTGTTTTTGTCAATAAAATGTATCTCTTGTGGACACTGGATGGATGTGTCTTGTTTTTTGAGACTACTATCTGATCTGTTTTCTAATTGGAAATTTAATTCCATTGATATTGAAAGTTAAGACTGAGAAATATCTGATAAGCCCTGCTATTTTATACCCCTGCTATTAGGAGTTGTGCCTCACCTACTGTTAATATATTTACCTTGTTCTCTGCTAGGGAACATTTTATATAACCAGTTCCTGTTCTTCTTGATCTTCTCTATATAGGGTATATTTAATTAACTTCTACCCTGATGATTTGGTGGAGATATGTTGTTTCACGCTTTCTTTGTCATGAAATATTTTATATGTCCTTTAAATGTAAAGGAGAGTTTGGCTTGGGACTGTATTCACAATTGGTAGTTGTTTACCCTTAATGTTTGTCATATATTATGCCAGGCTCTCTTTTTTATGGCTAGAAAAGTTAAGCATTTCTTCATGAGACTAATGGCCATTTTTATTTCCTCTTCAGAGAAGTCTCTCTTTAAGTCATTAGCCCACTTAGTTATGGAGCAGTTGTTTTTTGAGGATTTGTTGTCAGGTGATTTAATTTTTTGAGTCCTAAGTATATTTTAGATATAAAACCTCGTCCGTTTTATGACTCGTGAAGATCTTCTCCCAGAACGTGGGCTTTCTATTGATCTTGCTAGCTATGTCTTTTGCCTTGCAGAAGCTCTGATGTTTCATGCAAACCCAATTGTCCAAACTGTCTTAGATTTCTTTTGTTTCCAGTTCTCTATTAAGAAAATTTCGGCTTGTTCTAAAAAGCCCTAGAATTTCTCCTATTCCTTCATGTAATGTTTTCATGGTGTCTTCTTTTATTTTGAGGTCTTTGATCTATTTGGAATTGATTCTTGTGCAGGGTGATATATACATATCTACCTTTAGTTTTCTTCAGGTGTTGAAGCAATTTTGTCAATACCATTTACTCAAAAGGCTGTCTTTCTTCCATCCTATTTTTTAGCTCCCTTGTCAAAGATTAGGTGGCTATAGGTCAGTGGGTTTATTTCTGAGTCTTCAGTCTTATTCCATTGATCCTCAGGTCTGTTCTTGTGCCAGTACTAAGCCATTCTTTTACTATGGCTTTTTAGTAGAGTTTGAAATTTGGAACTGATAGTGCTCCAGTGCTGTTCTTTCTGCTATGGTTTGGCAAACCCACAGCTAGCATTATACTTAATGTTGAAAATTTAAAGCCATTTCTTATAAATTCAGGAATGAGATAAAAATGACTGCTCTCTCCACTACTCTTCAACTTAGTATTAGAATGCTAGCTGGGGCAATAATACAAGATGCAAATTTAAAGGGATCCAAATAGGGAAAGATGAAGTAAAACTCTCCCTCTTTGCAGATGATATGATCCTGTATTTAAAGAACCGCATGGACTCCACTCCCAAATTATTGAGCTGATCAGAAACTTTGGCAAACTAGCCAAGTATAAAGTTCACCCTCAGAAATCAATGGCTTTCCTGTATTCCAATAATGATAAGAATACAGGTGATATTAGGAAAGCAACCCCTTTTTAAAAGCCACACAAGAAATAAAATATCTAGGAGTTAAGAGGTGAAGGACCTCTATGACGGAAATTATAAAAACCTGAAAAAGAAAATGAAAGCAGAACTAAGGAAGTGGGAAACCACCCATGGTCATGGATTGGGAGGAATAACATCATGAAAATGACAATACTGCCAAAGGCTAAATCCAAATTCAATGTGATACCTACCAATATCCCAATCTCACTCCTCAATGAAATAGAAGTAATCCAAAAATTCATATGCAACAATAAAAAACCCAAATAGCACAGAGATTTTTTTAGTGATCCTCATTTTGTATTACCACTTTGATTCTACAAAGTAATCTATGGATTTTAACTTTATTCCCTCCCTTTGGATAAAGCTCAAAAAACCCTGCCTCTAACTCCCAAGACACTTAACTCTTAGGTCTGGACAATTGTTCCTAGATAGTGGATTACTTAATTGTATTTTGAACGCATAAAACATGCATATAAAAATCTCACATTTTGTCTCATGAGAAAACAGCCTTTTATCCACTCTCAAATTTATTTCCTGAAAGGCATTTTTAGAGAGAATCTGTTTTCATTTTTAGATGAAAGGCTTGTAGGAAACTATTTTCATAATCTGGCTTCTCCTCCAGCACCTCAACACCTAAAACACAAATTTCAAAACGGATTTACAAGAAACAATACAAAAACCAAACACTGGGAATGCTCAGATGCAGAACATTTTACAAAACCCAGAATATAACTCTGCTGTCTGAGGGAGGGGCTCTCTGAATAAATTAACAAACAAACCCAAAAGAGCATCCAGGAGTATTGGATGTGAGTGTCCCTGGCTGCTACTCCATGGACAAGGAGCATGGAATGGCTTCCTAAGCCTGCTGGCGAATGTGTGGAGGAAAGTTTCCTTGCCAGTCTGAGTACAAAAGTTGGCATCACCCCGCTTGAGCCTGTCTTTTTTGTCTTTTCCCCACAGCAGAGCAGAATCAACCCCTCCTCCACGGCTGATAAATACTGTACAAACTGATCCACAGAGTGGTATCTGTTCAGTCTGCACTCCTTCCTAGGTGGGTGGACCCTGTCCCATAGTGTGCGTGTGCTCCCAGGGGCTGATCCTCATGGAACCGGTCCAAGGAGTAGGGGGGTGCTAGATGTGAGTCAGTGGCACTGTGTCATTCATGCATCAGCCTCCAGGTTGCTGCCCTAGCCCAACAGCAGGTGCAGCCTGATCTTCTCCCACAGTCCCAGGCGAGGGGTGCTCACAAGGGCCTGAGGTGGGCAGGCTTCCACTAGGATCACCAGAGGGACCAGCATGCCAGATGAAGTGGCTGCCGCCTGAATTAATTATTAATTATTTAATTAATTGTTTAATGGAGCAGGTTTTTTTTTTTTTTTTTGCCAGTTGAGGGGCTTGAACTCTGGGCCTGGGCACTGTCCCTAAGCTCTTCAGTTCAAGACCAGTGCTCTACCACTTGAGCCATAATGCCACTTCCAGCTTTTTCTGCTAATGTAGTGCTGAGGAATTGAACCCAGGGCCTCATACATGCAAGGCAAGCACTCTACAACTGAGCCACCTTCTCAGCCTAGGAGCAGTTTTAAAAAAAATGATTCACATTACTGTATGATATTATTGGAGAGTATTTTTTCTTCCATATGTGCCCAAAGCACAATGAAATTTATACAGATTTAAACTCACGGTTGGAAGAGTGTCCTACATACCACTATAAGTATTGTGGCATTTGTCCGAATTGACAGAATAACTTTCTAGAACATCTAATATGCTATGTCATAGACCTTTTGTAGCCACCTTATTTCCCCAACAGGCATGGCCTGGCTTCCTTGCCGCTCCCTGTGCATTTAACAGTTTCGTTAATATGCAGTAGGCTCTCGTGTACAGCCCCCTGTCACTCTATGTTTTCCCCCAAAAGAACACGTATGCACAATGCTTCAGATTGTAGGCTTAAAAAGAAACATATTTAGGATTCATGAATACTAGAATATATCAAAAACACTAACATTTTAATAGAGCTAGAAAAATAAATAGAATGTGCATTTTATAAACATCATGACAAAAAGAAAAATACAGGTTTTCCCAGGAATGAGGGTAGGAATCTCTAAATCTAGATTGGCTTCTAAGTTGCCTTCAGAAACATATTCTGCCTCAGAGTCCTAAAAGGGATTTACTTCCTCACTAAAGACAGGGTTTTCTTCCTGAGTCCAAGGAGGGACAGACTCTAATTTCTCAATTGGAAATTGGATCCCCTGCAGGAGGACAGATTCGTCAGGATATTCTGTGAGGAAAGATTCCCTTTCCTCAACTGAATCTAGATTTAGGACCTCACTTATTGGTTTTCCTGAACATACACTGGGGTCATTTTCCATTAGCACACATTTACCCTGCATTCCAAGACATGTATTTTTTTTACTTGTTTGGACCTAATCTAGGTGGATTATGAACATCAATGGAAGACATTCTGGATCATCTTCTTCCTTGGTGGTAAGTGAAGGTACACCTGCTTCACATGTGGGGTTCAGAAGCAGTGGGATGTCCACAGGACTCAAAACCTGCTTGGGCCTTTCTATATATTAAAAAAGCACCCTCTATGTTCACATGCTTTCTGGAGATCAGTAATGGTTTCTGATCTCCATGAGTCATCATAAACGACATCACTGATGGGTTCTTTATCTGGAGATCTGCAGGAGCTGCTCTACTGTGATGCAAACCTGAGCATGGAAATAGGTACAGGAGTCTTAGAACTCTAGAAGTTAAGGTGTGACTAAACTTTCATGAGAATCTAATGGGGGAAGCTGTAGAACTTGAGTTTGGACTGAACACTGATGAGAAGTTAGAATGTTTCTAACGAGTTGCTAATTCCAAGTTCTTTCAGAGGAGAACAGATATTACCTGGCAAAGAATATCCATAAAAGGATATTTTGACAAGCTGGGGAGTACTATGGACTCTATGCCCATATGGCCCATGCCTAGAGACCCAGGTTCCATCCATACTCACCAGATCTGAGGTATCTAAACAGGACTTCTTCCACTTTTTCTTGGTCTCATGGGCCATGCGTTCCTCTAGCTGATCCAGAAGAATATGTAAGCAGAAGAGCAAGTCTGAAGAGGGCATGTTGAGCTTGACATACTGTGTAAGTTCTTTCAGGGTGTCATGGTTTTTGTTCTAATAGAAATCATCAAGGTAGAAGTCCATCCACATAGGGAAGATGGAACAAACTATGCTATGGGCAGATTGGTGACAAGGAAAATGAGAGCCTTTCCTCCCCATCCTGAGCTTTGTACTATTGCGTCTTTCTGGCGGGACTGGCATGTTGTAGGAAGAGACTCCTGAAAGCAGGACGCTCCTCACAACGCACTTCTAGAAATTTCTCAAATATAATCATCTAAAATTCTCCCTATGATAGGAGGAGAAGGTTGTTTCCCCACTTGATCTGACGTGCTATACATAGCCCTCTTCATCATTCATGAGAGTCCAAAACCACAACCACATCCACACTGTGTAATCTGTTGTCCACTGAAGTGCCAAGCCTCAACCCCCTGGTGAAAATCACAACTGGTGTGCAAAAAAGGAAGTTGAATTTGATTCAGAAACCTCAAAGATACCCAGTTTTCAAAGACAGAACTTCTCTTTGTGCCACGTCCACTTACTTCTTAATCCTGTTCATCTTCCTCCCAGTTACAGTAGAAGGATCTGTACCAATGGGAGGAGAGAAGGAACTTAAATCTATGCTTCTTCTCTGAACTAACAGGACACACATGGTAGTGGTTAAGTCACATATGGTAATGTAAACATAACAGACAAAAAGTGGAGATATATCTATGCAATTTCATGGAAATTCTGTGAGGATGCTTATTAGCATCTGTCCAAATAAATGTCCCATGGCTCATGCCTCTAATCCTACTAATCAGGAGGGTGAGATCTAAGGATGACAGTTTTAACCCAGTCTAGTTTGTAAAATTAGACACTTACCTTCACTTAACCAGCCAAAGGCCATACCTGGACTTGGGGCTTAAATGGTAGAGTGATACGAATGGAACAGCACTCAGGCCCCAAGTTCAAGTTCCATTCTTTCTTCCATCTATATTCCTTCAAAGGCATCCAAGATAGTGATTTCCTAGGTGAGGGTGGACGTTGGGTGACACTGGCTCATTCCTTTAATCCTAGTCTCTCGGCAAGCAAACTGTTAAGGCACCACTAGCTTCTGAGGAAAATGAAATGTTCTGGCAGGCCACTCCTAAAGGAGTTATCCAGGGAGTGCACTTCTTTGTCTCAAGCCAAGCTCCTGTGATAAAACCCCAGTGAAACAGTCTCAGAGAGGTACCAACTATTTCAATAATCTGCCAGGGGGTCTCATCAGTCCTGGGTTTGAATGAGGAGCACTCACTTTTAAACAATATTCAGCAACTGCTCCATTGTCCCCCGCTCTCTTTAGTGGTGGTGGAAGTTTCCAAGAGATCACCTTTCTGGTAGGCAGGGACCAGGTCCATTACCAGTATTTCCAACAGGCCTGAGTCCAAGCTCCATATATTATAAGGCACATTCAGGGTTTTGGCAGACTCATTATCACACTGAGGTGGTAAAAATAATGGATCTTTGAAACATGGAAATAGGAGTACACTTCAAAATGAGTAATAGAGTGAATTGAAAAGCACACAGTAAATATTTTCTTAATATACACATATAAAAGCACACAAGAAGAAGCCTGTGCTGTGGGCTAGAATGAGATTAAATAGATTTCCTGTCATAGTTACACCTGGCCTGAGTTGCCTTGTGATCCCCTTGGTTTCTTCTTATAAAAAGGCCTGAGACATTGGATTCGTGGTTTGGCACTAATCCAATGTCTGCAGTATCGAGTGAGGCACTCACCCCTCTCATGCCTGGGACCTGATTCTCTTGAACTTTGAAAACAACACAGGAATGTCTTCCTTGATCCTGAGCCACAGGCCAAGTGAGCTGGCTTGAGCTGACTGTAAGTTACAGTTGCCTGGGTCTCAGAGTTCCATATTCTATTCCATTGTGAGGGAAGTAGTGTTATCTCTCAAAGCCCAATGATGTAAGCTTCTTACTCACATAAGACCATCCCAAAGACAAACTGGAGGCTGAAATTTTCCCTCCCACATCACTCTATACAAATGTGGACATTGTGAAATCCCAACATGCTCAGATAGGCCTAGGAACCAGCATGGTCTCAGCCTCAAGGAAGCTTTCCTAGGTCAGATCCGTGCCTTATTTGTCACTATTCCTCTCATCCTGCAAAAATCATTTTGCGTCTCAGGGACCTCTCAGCCTGCCATGTGCTTCTTGCATCTATTTCCGACATCTACTTCCTAGGACACTGTTTGGTTTATGTTTCCTAATCTTCTGTTTGCTCTTGAAGCCCCTGTGTGCTGTAATCTGCGAAAAAGGCAAGTATTTAGAGGTGGGAAAAATTATAAAAGTATTGGAAAAAACCTTACACATATAGTCAGACATTTTTACACGTGTACATTCTTTTAAGATAAAAGACTATTTTTGATACTTTTGTCATATTTTATGACAGAGGGGAAAGGGAGAAGGGAAGAGGTGCTGCATTGTGTTGTCATAATTCTATGATTATTATTTTTTGGGGTGGGTGTCCAGTCGTGGGGCCTGAACTCTGGGCCTGGGCGCTGTCTCTAAGCTCTTCAGCTCAAGGCTAGCGATCTACCACTTGAGCCACAGTGCCACTTCTGGCTTTTTTCTTTTTTTGCTTATGTGGTCCTGAGGAATCAAACCGGGGCCTCATGCATGCAAGACAAGCTCTCTACCACTGAGCCACCTTCCCTTCCCCTTAATGATTATTATTTAAAACTATATTTGAAGGAATGTAAGATTTAAAGATAAAAAACCGTGCTCCTGTTCTTTTTATAAGCTAGTCGTTTATAAAGTGTTCCTCACTAAAGTCTTGTTTCCTGTGTCTCATGAACTATCCTCCTTCAAAATAATCAAGAAAAACCTTCACTAATAAGTGGGCTGTTGTCCAATCTCTGGATAAGAATTTAAGATACAATATTGCGGTGACTCTCTGTGTGTACATCTGTATGGGAATGTGTGTGTGTGTGTGTGTGTGTGTGTGTGTGTGTGTGTATGTGTGCAAATGTGTGTCAGTGCATATGTGTGTTTTAGGACTTGAACTCCGGGGCTATATGACAATCACAAATATCTTTCCCTTAACTGTAGTGCTACCAATTGTGCCACAGTTCTGCTGGAAGCTTTTTGTAGTGAACTGGAGAGGAAAGACATACAATTTCCTGATCAGGCTATCTGAACTAAATCTCAGGTCTCAACCTCCTGATTAGCTATAGTTATAATTATGAGCCTCCAGAACCTGGTGATAAAACATTGCTACTGGAGGCAATGGGTTTGAAAGTTTCAGTTGAGCCACACAACACTCTATACCATAATACAGCAACAGCAGCTGGGTGCTGGTGGCTCAAGCCTGTAATCTTAGCTATTCAGGAGGCTGAGATCTGAGGATCGTGGTTCAAAGCCAGCCCGGGCAGGAAAGACTGTGAGACTCCTATCTCCAATAAACCACTAGAAAACAGGAAGTGGCGCTCTGGCTCAAGTGGTAGAGCGCCCGTCTTGAGCTGAACAGTGCAGAGACAGAGTTCAGGCCCTGAGTACAAGCCCTATGAACAAAACAAAAAACGAAAAACAAAAACAGCAACAGCAAAGCCGTATATCAAAATACAATAAGATATAATTAGAATATAAGTTAGGGATACAGTCTGCTAGCATAACTTTCAGGAAACCTTGGTCTTAATAATTTAACATCACAAAACCAAACAAAATGAGATAATTTTAGTAGACTCCACAAATTTTTAATTCCATCATATAATAATTTCAAAACATTATAAAAACAGGAAAACATTCATAATTATAAGGAGAATTTAAAAAAGATAAAAGATGGCAGGTTATGAAATGGAAAATTCTTGTCATGGTGGATATATAGTGGTATTGTCATGGTGAATATGCGATAAAGTTCTTCGGAACCACAATAGATAAATATATATTTACTACACATAGTCTAACTTGTATCTAACTCTATTAACTTCCCATTTTCTAATGAACATTATCAATGTATTCATGTTTCTGTATATTCCAAAATAACTAACAGAGTCAGGAGGTTACCAAAATACATTAGCTTCAATGTTTTAGGAGATAAACATGCTAAATATATTGACTATTCTATATATTAAACATGTAGTGTGTTATCATTGTACTCTCTAAGTATGTACATACACTACTTCAAAGTGAAATGGAATACAACATGGTTTTGCCTGTAAAGCTAGGTATTTGTTATATCAATTCAAGACCAGTGTAGCTTTACCTGCAATGCTCCCCAGCTTCTGGCTATGTGTGATGGAATACGTCTATCATTCCAGGTCCATGGGAGCTGAGAGCAGGAGGATTTCAATTCCATGCCATTCTAGGCAAGAACTGGCACATGGCTCTATCTCAGCCAAATAAGGTTCAACACTGGTTAGCACCTATCACCCTCATCTAGGTAAAAATAAAAATAAGAGCATTGTAGTATAACAAACTATATTAAAACATGCCAATAAACACCAACATGAACAACACACACCTAGTGTTTGTTTCTCATACCTGTAATCCTATTAGCTAGGATTATATATGTGAGCTAGAGGCACCAAGCAGTTCATCATTTTAAAAATGAGTATTTGAAGCCAGGTGCCAGTGTCTCATGCCTGAAATCCCAGCTACTCATGAGGCTGAGATCTGAGGATCACAGTTCAAAGCCAGCCCAGGCAGAAAAGTCCCCAAAAGACTCTTATCTCCAATTAACAACTCAAAAAGCAAAAGTGGGTCTGTGGCTCAATTAGTAGAGTGCTAACTAACTTGAGTACAGTCTCAGGGACAGTGTCCAGACCCTGAGTTCAAGCCCCACCACTGACAAAAAAAATAAACATTTTGATATCTGAAATTCTTGTGAATTAAAATGCCTGTGGTGGTATACAATTCTACAGACTACTACAGATTTCATTATATTTGTAGTCAGAAAAAGCATCAGCAATTGAATGAAGGACATTTTTTCATAAACGAGGGCAGATTGGTCTTTAATTAGTAGAAATTGCTGGACTCATACATAATATTCTCTTCCAATAGTACCTATGGGAGGGAGAAAATGAAGGATCATTCTGTTACTTTGGGAGCTTCTGTTATTAATCACTGCAATAAATATTATGAAAATGACACTCTGAAATTATTAGAGAGATGACTTGAATGTTACCTTTCTACACACTCATGCTACTCCCTCAACTAAATCACAGAACTTAAAATAGGTAACATTTTAGCTGGGAACCAGTGGCTCATGCCTGTAATTCTAGCTAATTAGAAGCTGAGATTTGAGGATGGTAGTTCAAACCTAGCCCTGGTAGGAAATCCATGACACACTGACCTCCAATTAACCACTAGAAACCCTGAAGTGGCACTGTGGCTCAAGTGGCAAAATGCTAGCCTTGATCTGAACAGCCAGCTTAGGGACAGCACCCAGGCATGGAGTTCAAGCCCCAGTATCAAGAAAAAGAAAAAAAGAAAAAAAGGGGAGAAAAGCAACATTTTAAAGGTAATGTGCACATATACACAAAAATTGTACAGAAATAAAGTTATAACAGCCCCTGGACTGTCAAAAAAAGAGATTAAACTGAAATTGCCTTCAACCATTCATTTACACGATCTATACTGGTGGCAGGCTATTGGAGCTCACATCACTAACTAGAGGTAGAATTTGAGAGGATCACAGTTCAGAATGAGTGTGCAAGGAAAATAATAAGATTCTCATATCATCCTTAAGCCTGGCATGTTGGAATGCATTTATGAACCTAGCTACTTCTCAGACAGAGGTGAGGAACTTAGCCTCTGTTCGGCCCTCAGCAAAACTGATAACCTATGAGCAAAGTAACTAAATTGTAAAAGGATTGTTCTAATGGTAGAATACTTGTTCAGCAAACAAAATATCTCAATTCATACTCATCTCCTAAAAGAGGGAAGAATAGGGAAGAAAGAAAGGAAAAAAAAAAGTAAGAAAGGAAAATAGAAAGAAAGAAAGAGAAGAGAAAGAAAAGAAAGTAGAGAAGGAGGAGGAGAGAAGGAAGGAAGGAAGGAAGGAAGGAAGAAAGAAAGAAAGAAAGAAAGAAAGAAAGAAAGAAAGAAAGAAAGAAAGGAAGGAAGGAAGGAAGGAAGGAAGGAAGGAAGGAAGGAAGGAAGGAAGGAAGGAAGGAAGGAAGGAAGGAAGGAAGGAAGGAAGAAAGAAAAGAAAGAAAGAAAGAAAGAAAGAAAGAAAGAAAGAAAGAAAGAAAGAAAGAAAGAAAGAAAGAAAGAAAGAAGGAAAGAAAGAAAGAAGGAAAGAAAAAATAAAGAGAGGAAGACAGGAGGAAAAGAAAAGAAAGAAAGGGAGGAAGAAAGAAAGGGAGAAAGAGCGGTATAAATAAAAACGTCATCATGTGTTAGATGTTAATAATGACCCTAAATCATGTTAACCATAAATGCCATCATTTAATTCTCTGGGAAGAGACATTTTGTATCAAGCCCTGTTGTATGGACTTGGGACTCCGGAAAACCGCCAGAGTCCATGAAAAAATGCTAACAGCAAGAGTCGTTTATTTGCAATTTCAAGCTTGGTCCTCCGTGCACTTGGTAAATGGTGATGCTAAGAGTCCCCGAGCACAAAATCAGCACAGCTTTTATAGTATTGAACAAACAAGTTTAGGGAACTTCCACATAAGTAGTTACATGATTGGTTTGAGTCCACCCTAACTGCACTGCACTGCACTTTTTCTGAATTATTGGTATGTTCTGTTCCTGGAACACTTGGGCAACTCTTTTGATTTCTTAAGTGTGGGCAGGGTTTTGGGCACCTGTGTTTTTTTTCTCTCTCTTGGGGTTACTCTGAGGGAAGCCTAGCAAAAGATGGGGTCAATCTCAAATTGGAGTTACTTTGGCTCTTCATTCTCTTCTCTTCTAGAGCATCAGGGACCAATCATGGTCCCTAATTGGCACAGTCTTCTATATTTACAGTTTGGTATTGTGATCTCACAACTGATAGATGGACTGTGCTGATCCTCTCTTTTACAAAGGCCAGTCTACAATGTCCAAATGTGAGTAACAAAATTAACACTACCAAAGGGCCTTACATTTTCTTCCAGCAATCCGGACTCCGTACCTCACAGCTAACTTAATTTTATACCAGAAGTACTCATATGCTCCAATTTTAAGACATACTCATACCATTTGCTACATACTTAAACTTTCTGAGATTTGTCTTCTTTACAAACATTTTAAGACAATCCTTTCTTTTTAAATCCTTTCTTACCCAGAGGACACCAATTTTTCCCCAACTCCTTTCCTAATGCTTTCTGTACTACCCTCCTCTTCTTTATAATTCCTTGAGCTTCTTTGTGGTTAGAGATTAAAACTGCCCACTTTTCCTTTGACTTGTGGAACCATATTATCTCAGAAAGCCTCAAGTCACTAGTGGGATGAAAAGCTTGATAGATTTTAAGGCTAAGATTAGGGCTGGGTCTCGTTCCTCTTACTTTTTCCATTGATTTAAAAAATCCTCCTTTATCTTTAAAACACACCCAGGAAGAAGCAGGTTATTACCATACCAGAGCGAAAAGAGGCTGTGACCCTGAATGCCTAAGGCAATTCAGCAATAACTTTGCCACTAATATCCACTGTGGGAGTAGCGAGGGTTACTAGATATCACCAAAAGAATGTCCCACAAGATCTTATTTTGTAGCAGATTTCAACAGGGAAGCATTCTCAGGTGATGGAATCAAGCAGGAGTTCAGTCTATTTTACTGCGGTGGAGGTGGTCTGGGTGATGATGTAGATTTCCTCCAGGTGACTGTCAGGCAGTCATTGAACTTTACCCATGAGGGTGTGCAGCAGCAGCAACAACAGCAGCAGCAGCAGCAGGGTCTCTCAGTGGCTCCAATGGACAGTCACACCTTGTGCTGAGCTGCAAATTGCTACACAACCTTTTAAGGACACATGGCATAGGCTTGGCAGGCTGTGACCCCACTAGATTTTAAAACTATTTAGCAATAGCCCGGGACAATTTACGAAGATGACAACTTTTTAAATTAGATAGTTCTTTTAATAAGGCTAGGATTTTCTGGGCAGATATAGAGTGCTCAGGCCTGTACTATTATTTCCCATGTCTTTTCATTCTGTCTGTTTTGCCACATTTTTAAATAATGTGAATCTGGTCCCTTGTTCTTCAAAGGGGATGATGGGCAAAGATTCATCTTCTGTCACTTCTTCAAGCTGACTCAGGGATGTTGATCCTAGTTAGCCAGGAACCTATAACCATAGCCTATTTTACAAAGAGGTTATCAGGGTTAAATGTCATTAAGAACAATATTTTAACTTTTAACAAATGCACAAACCTTTTTTCTGGCTACAGCAGTGGAGCTTATTTAGACTTCTGGTTTGCAAAAGGATCTTTCTGGATGGCATAGTAATGTGATCTGTAGTATTCCTAACAATGCCTCAGTTACCTATGTAGGCCTTCAGACAGATATCAACAGAAACACACTCTCAGGTTTACAAAGTTTTATTCCTGAGCAGATGAATTTCATGTAGCTGGCATCAGCTCAAAATTTACTGCCAGTTAGAGCTTTTGGCACATACAGGGGTTGGGATCTAAACTATCTTCCACATTTTAAAACCTTATCTTTTTAGTACTATCACAGATGACTGACGAGTTCCTGTCCCTTACAAGGTAGATAGGCATAGACAGTAGGCATGTTTACAAACTATGTTCCCATGACCTCATGGCTCTGACAAATTTTTGAAAGGCCACGCATAAATGACTCTAGGATCTGACATTATTTCTGCCATCCAAGCAGTGGCTTATGGTCTCTGGCTGCTCCTCCATTGCTATCCAGGAGTGTCTTCTCCACACTGGGAAAAATGCCTCATTGGCATTTCCCTTAGTTAGTTGCTGAACTTGAATTCGAGGCCTGAGTGCTAGCCCTCAACTCTACAGCTCAAGGCTATCACTCTGCCACTTTGAGTCCTAAAGCAACTCTGCTTGCTCTTTCAGCCGTCTTTTGACTGAGTAGAGGTGACAGTTTCACAAGGACCTTTTTCTGCCTGGGCTGGCGTGGAACCAGTTTGCAGATCAACAATTCTCATAAAAGGCCACTTTCATTCACTTAAGGTCAACAGAAGTGTCTTTTAAGCATGTTCTTACCTGAAAATTACTAAGAGCCAAAGTTACATCTGATAAACTTACAAGAATCCTTACTCCTTTTTGGGGGCCTGCTGGGAACTGTTACAAACAAAAAAATCCTATGAGAGCAAACTGAAATAGGAAGTAAGCAATTATTTTGGTAATCCTAATTTTTCCTTTTAGCACTTTGAGGCAAATGTTTAGAACATTTTTACTTTTAAACTTTATATACAGAAATCAATTCCTAATTTGTAATCTCCGTTTTTTCTATAGTTTAGCTTTTAGTTGCATTTTGAAAAATCCCTTGACCTCTCAAGGCTAGGTGTCACTCATTTCCTCTTGGCTGCTTGTTTTAATACAGATACACATTAAAACTTTTAAACTCAAATAACAATTTTTTTCTTATTGCAAAAATTGCAATCACCATCACTGTACCAAGAAGCTAGACTTAACACCATTATGCCTTAAAAAATATTCAATAGCAGAATATCATTGAGAACAAATCACATTATAAAAATAATCTTTTTAACCCTTTTTATTTTTTTTTTTTTTCAGGTAAGGAGTAGGTTTATTCAGTAGACCTGCTGGGACCAGGCAAGGTTGGCACTCCACGTGGTTTTGAAAGGCCTGGCAATGAGAGAGAGCTGGGAAAGAGAGGAAAGAGCTAGAAAAGAGCAGAGAGAGGGGTAAGAACAGTAGCACTCACGTGGTATTCAGGTATTCAGAAGACCTGCTGGGACCAGGCAAGGTTGGCACTCCACGTGGCTGGGAAAGAGAGAGGAAAGAGCTAGAGCAGAGAGAGAGCAGAGAGAGCTAGAAAAGAAGAACAAGAGCAAGAGAGCTAGAAAACAAGAGCAAGCAAACTTTTTAACCCTTTTTAAAGGCCTTCTTAATTTTAATTTTAACTCATCCAAGGGACAGTTTTAGCAATGTTAATCAGATCATTACATCATTCAGTTTTACCATCATGTTTCCAGTGTCTATGTGAAAGTAAGGTACAGAATAAAGATGAGCCACTTAGCCGTTCCTGTGTAATGGGCACGCACCCAATCCGACTCTTTAGGGTTAGATGAACTGCATTTGTGTCAGCTTGCCCTCTTTCACCATGCATGGCTCCACTGTGCATGACCAGCTCAACTGCACTTCTGCATGTTCACCCTTCACTCCTAAAGATAGTTCTTCTCTTGTCTTCTAAGTTTCTCCTTGTTAAGCCAGATATCTTGATTACAGTGTAAAGAGACTTATGCATTCTAAAATACCAGATTTTCTAATTTTCAAGTTAAAGAATCCTTAAAAAGCCATTTAAAACAAAGTGAAAATTCTTTAAAAATTTTTTGGTAATGTCCAAATCTCATAACCTTTTGAATTTTAAATTTAAACACACCCAATTGTTACAGAATGCTGAAAATGTCTATCTTCAATATATTACCAAACACATACAAAACACACTCACACAGATCTTTAAGCATGCAAAAATAAAAACAACTTGTACATACATTTTCTAAAATTTTCAAACAAAAATTTAAGTCAATATTTCTTTGAAACTAAGTATCTTTGTTGAGCTTCATTTTTCCAAGGCTTGCTTGTTTACGAAGGCATTTCACCAATTAGTCTTTTGAATCCCTTCTGTTGGAGGAATGCTGGGGGGAGGGTCACCTGAAACTAAACTGGCCTGATTTTTACCCAATTTTAGACAAGAGCACTTTATATTGTCAGGACTAGCTGAAAAGTGAAACCCAGCCACACAGCCTTCTCTGTGACTGAGCTCAGCTGGAGGCTGGAGCTTTTATTTCCCCAGAGATGTTCAAATAAATAACAAAAACACAAAAACCAAAAACCCACATTAAATCTCGTACCAATTATAAAACAGAACTAGACAACTCAACACGAAAAGGCTGAGTTTATCGCTACCAGAACTCTGTGCCGTTCTCACTCAGCAAGCTGAATCCAGAGTCTGCTGAATGAGCCTGCCACTCTCACCCAGAACTTCCCTACCTCAGGAAACATAGAACAGAGAACAATCAGGTGTCAGTGAATGGGGTGATGTCTCACCAACCTTTGTTGACCCAGGGGCCTTCCAAAGTGGAAAAGAAGTCCCAGTCATTTTGGGGCAAGGGAAATAAGTCCCTAGCAGCCATCCCCTCAGACTGACAGGTTCTCCCCTATATTCAGACCCTCCTGGGCCAAGGCCAAAGGCTAAGATAAACTCCAAATGACAAACAGAACACTCAACACTAAGACAGAACTTACAAAGACACACTGCATCATTGTAAATTGTAAACCGGAATGTGCCAAACTACAGATGGGGAGTTTCCCCCAAAATGGAAAACTTCCCAATACAGATGGAAAAATTCCCAAAAAATGTCTGCAAGAAAGTGCCAGACTACAGACAGGAAATTTCCCAAAAATGTCCATACTAAACAGCAATCTACCAAGAGGTGTCTGGGGACATCTTCTCACAGACCCCGTTGGCAATCTTATAGCGTGTCTACCAAGAGTCCTTGCCAACCAGAATACAGACCCTGTGGGAAACCAGAATTACAGATACAGAAATTGCAGGCAACCAAATATACAGAACAGCAGTGCCTTGACTTAACAGTTGTTTTTTTGAGTCTCTGTGGTGGGGCGTCTGGATGGTTTTATGAGGGGGATTCCACATGAACCCCCAGAAATGTTGTATAGACTTGAGACCCCCGAAAGACCCCCAGAGACCACGACCAATATGAACAGCATAAGAGTCCTTTATTTGCAAGCTCAAGCTGGTCCTTTGTGTACTCACTAACCGGTGATGCTAAGAATTCCTGAGCACAAAATCAGCACAGTTTTATAGTACTGAACAACCAAATTTAGGGAATTTCCACACAAGCAGTTACATGATTGGTTTGAGTCCACCTGAACTGCACTGCCTTTTCTCTGAACTATTGGTATGTACTGTTCCTGGAACACTTGGGCAACTGTTTTCATTTCTTAAGGGTGGGCAGGGTTGGTGGCAACATGTGTTTTTTTCTCTCTCTTGGGATTACTCTGAGGGAAGCCTAGCACACGATGGTGGGGTTAATTTCAAATTGGAGTTACTTTGGCTCTTCAGCCAGAATAAATCATAACATACCACATACAAAGCTTTGGTAAAACACAGGTCTGGCTTACACTGTTGGACCAATAGTAGTGTATGTCTACTGCTGTTGCAGGTGTGTCTTAAGGTGTGTGGAGTTTTTCATCCTGATTATCTTGCAATGATGAAATTGACTAACTGGGCAGATCCCTGCTGATACTTTTAATATTAAGTCACAGCTTAACAAAGAACAATATTTACAATGAAATATATTGAACAACCAGACATGGTGAACAAAATAATTTTTACCTGATTCAGCGTATTTTTTACACGCTATATCACATGTACAAGTTCTTCATTCCCTTCTATGTTGTTATGTTGTCTTTCCTTATTTTGGTTTTGTTTTCAGAACCATGGTATAACAGGGCATTTCTTATATTTTTGTCTTCTAGTCTTCAGAAAGTCTACAGTTAAATAGGCTTAAGTTCCTTTTGTTAGAAAATTAAAAGCACACTGGGTGGGGTCTTTATCATAATTTTGTCATGATCTAAAATACGTTTTTATTTCTGGCATTTTACCTGTATAATCTCACTTCAATCTTTTCCAAAGGACACTTTGGTGGAAGGAGGAAATTCAAAGTGGATTTTGTTAGAGAATTTCTTTTTTCTTTTTTGGGGGGAAGGGTCTAGCCGTGGGGCCTGAACTATAGGCCTGGGCGTGGTACCTCAGCTCTTCAGCTCAAGGCTAGTGCTCTACCACTTGAGTCACAGCACCACTTCTGGCTTTTTTATTTTTTCCTTATGCGGTGCTGAGGAATCGAACCCAGGGCCTCATGCATGCAAGGCAAGCACTCTATCACTGAGCCACCTTCACAGCCCTCTGGTAGAGAATTTCTGTTTCTAAAATCCCTGGTACATAGTAAGGTAAGCAACTCCAAAATTATTTATTATAGAGATGAGTTGAAAGTCATCTAATACACTTTCCTCGACGAAAACATAGGATTTAAAATAACTAATATTTTTAAAGTTAATGGGCACACGAATTTTCTAGAAATAAAATGATCATTCATGAAACCTTCCTGATACTTCAAAGAATGGTTTCCAATAAGAGGAATCACCTTCATACATTTTCACACAATGTGTATCTGCCTGGTAACAGAACCCCAAACTAGAATAAGGCATCTAATAGCTGTCTAATTTTTGTTGCCTTTTTGCAATACTGCTTTCTTATCATATTGATTAGTATAAATTCTATGGCCAGTACAAAATCACATTTGTAATAACAGTTACTAGATTGTACCTTCATGTATGAGATGGTGTGGGTTTCTGGTGGAGCCTTCTCTGGGGGAGAGTTGGTATTGGCACAGTCTCTGTAGTGGAGCAGGGTGAGGCTTAGGGGGTGAAGACCTGTCTGTGTAGGGCTTTGAGACTGCAGGGGAAGTACTAGACTTGTTAGGGGTCTGGTCTCTTATAGAGTAGGCGGTACTTTAGTAAGAAGGTTGGGTTACAGGGCTGGAGGCTGATTGGGGCAGAGCTTTGAGAAGGAAGAACAAAGCTACAAAAGAGGAGGTTACTTAGAGGAAGGGTTCTGGGGGAGCATTGTGAGTCCTTGTGGGATATGTAGGATGAGGTTTCCCATAAGGCAGGGCAGTGAATGTAGGCAAGAGGCTAACATAAGTTGGGGATTCTGGTGCAGTAATGTGGAGCTATGAGGGACAGGCTTTTCAGGGTCTGGCTTTGAGAGGTCAGGGTGGTAAAAGGAAGACATGGACTAGTAAGGGGTGGGGTTTCTGGTGGACAATGGCAGGCCTTTGGGGAGTGTGTTAGGGTGGAAGTGGGGTTTCCTGCAGAGAAGGGTGTAGTCACAATGTATGGAGGAGATTTTCAGAACCAGAGCTTTGGGAGAGCACTGATAGGATCCAGTGCACTAGAATGGCTAAGATGGGGTTTCTGGTATAGTCAGTCACCACTTTGAAAAGAGGAGTAATGTTAGGTGGGGATTTCAGTGTTGCAAGGCAGGCCATGGGGTTTGTACAGGGTTTCCAGTAGGGCAAAGCAACCTTCCAAAAGGGAGTAAGGAGGGACAGGAATTTACAGTTGAGCCTGGTGAGGCTTCCAGATGGAGGCCAACTGGTACAGTTGTTTCTAGTGGAGCAATGTGGGTGTTGAGAGATGGGATAGTGTGGTGGGGGTATTCTAGTGGGGTTTTTCTGGAGCAAGGCGGGGCTTAGAGCCGTGGGGCTAGTTGGAGAAGGGGCTTTGAGAAGGAGTGGAAGGGATACAAAGGTGTAGATAATTACGGGCAGGGTATCTGGTGGATAGGGTGTGGATCTGAGGGAGGAGCCAATAGGGGTCCGGTTCATCTGGGGAGTAAGGCAGGACATTGAGAAAATACTTGTGGAAGGTGGAGAGGTTTGTGGTGGAACAGGGCTGGCTTTCCAGGCAGGAGATGGGCTGTGTGAGAAGCTTCTAGCCAAGCAAGGTGAGGCTTCAAGGGCAGTTATAGGGAGGTGAAGGGTTTTTGGTATTGCATGATGGATTTTGTGAGAAGAGGTAGGTTCAAGGCTGGGTTTGAGAGGTTATTCCACTTAGAAGTAGGCTAGTTATAGGTGGAGGTTCTGATGAAAACAGGAGGGGCTCGAGGGAGAAGGCTAGTTGGGGGTGGGAAATGAAAGGGAATGGAGGAGCTTGGATGTACTAGGAAAGGGGAGCAAGGCGACTCTGAGGGACTAGAGTAGTTAGGGTGGGATATCTGTGAGGTTGCAACATGGTTTATTGCAGTCATCAAAATGGTGATTTAAGCAATGTGTCTTTATCATTGGATGCATCGATGTTAAAACATATCTAAGAATGTGAAGCACTACTATACAGACCCTGAAGAAACTCAGAAGGATCTGTGAAATTATGTTGGCATACAATTAATGACTAATTACAGTAGGAATTGATCTTCACTAGGCCCATAAATACTTTCCAGAAGAAAAGGCTACATTGAAAAATAAACAATGAAAAAGAAACAGGCAGGCACACCTTGAAGTAAACATTATCCAATGAACAACAGCTATTGAAGAATGATTGCAATCTTCTTTTACCTAAGTTACAGTTACTGACCTATATTCTTCCCTAATGCCAAATAAAAAAGCCATGAAAATGCAGTAATTATTTTCAAGGCATTAGAATTTAAAGAAACAATTCAATGAATGTATTGCTAGAAAGTATAAAGACAGATGTCGTAGCTAAAGATTGAAGAAAATATCCCCATCTCTGGACCTCCAGGATGAGAAAGGTTAAGCCAAAGCACAATGAGAATGGACAGAAGTACAGTAGTGCATACCAGTAGTTCCCAAGATGCAATGATGAATGTACCAGGGGAGAAAATTAACAAGATCATCACAGGACTTAGCACTGAAGAGTAGAGAAAAGAGCAGTGAAAATTCAAGGAGAATTACAAAGGATGCCCTTGCATATTTGGCAATAGAGCACACTGAATTGAGGTCTAAAATACGTGTAGGTATTATAGGAAACTACCTGTGCTCATAAGGTGTCACAAGAAGTGATGAACTTACGATTTGCAGGACATTGAATAATCTTAAAAGTCTTGCTTCAGTAGTGAAGAGTTAAACATTGATAAACTCTGTTTTGAAACACCTAACAAACCATAAAACCAAGACAAGAAGATTCAAAATGTGTATGTTGTTTGACTGTTTGCAATAGTAGAGATAAAAAAAATCAAATCACATAATGTGGATGCAAAAGGATAACATTATTAAGGTAATCTTTAAACAACTCACATTTTATGTGAATACTCCTGATTATAACTGATTTGTTTTCCTTACAGATTTTGGATGCACAAAAACAAAAAACAAAAACAAAGCAAAGCAAAAGACACTTGGCAATAGAGCTGGCTGCCAGTGCCTTATCCTTATTTCTAGATAGTCACGAGCCTGAGATGGGAAGGTCAGAGTTCACCGATGGCTGGGGTAGCAATCCATGAAACATTTATGTTCAATTGTTCAATCAAAGACAGATTGAAACCTTGGATCAAATAGTACAGACTCAGTCAGTCATTACTGAAAAAACCAAGCAAGAGTTTGAGGCTCCAAGTCAAGTTTTATTACTGCGCGGCGCACATGCACACGGGCAGACAAACACACACACACACACACACATACACACATACACACACACTCACACACACATACACACACACACACAAACAAATGGAATGAGAGAGGAAGAGGGAGAAAAAAAGGGAATATTAAGAGTTTAAAATGTGAACCTGTCTGCCAGGACTATCCTAAGCATATATTAATAAAAATGAAGGAAACCATGGAACCTAGGTTCCATTACTTTTTCCCAAGTCTTTCCATTTTCTTAAGAAAAGGGCTGTCATTCTTTCTGATAGAAACATAAAATTTCATTGTGTAGATATACTACCTTTTCTTGATCCATTCATATATTGAGGGGCTTGTCGATAGGTTCAATATCTTAGATATGGTAATAATGCTTCCAAAAACATAGTTGTAGATTTAGTGAGTTTTACCTTGAGATCATTTCCACAAATGCCCAGGAGTGGGATTGCTGGTTCCAGAGGTATGTACATTTGACCTTACAAAATGATGCTAATTGAAATGAACTCCAAGGTATGGAAACAAGTCATTTTTTTCAGATGTCAACCTTGATATCTCTAAAGTAGTGTATCTAGATCTTATTTTATTTCATTTGTCTTGTTCCATTGGGTTATCCCTGTCAACCTCTGTCTTAATTCTGCTACCTTCCATTTTGTATATACATTTATCTGATTTGGAGAAGGAAAGGAAAAACATAGTGATGAAAGAAATACAAAGAGCGACCCACTGCAACAATGATATTCACAAGACACTGTGTCAGAAATGAACTTGACAACTTTGGGGTGGGGAGAGGGGTAGGAGTTGGGAAAGGATATGAGAACAACAATGGAGTGGGTAACAATATTCAACAAGGAATTTACCTTACTCATGTAACTGTAACCACTCTTAAAGTATCTTTGAAATAAAATTTAAAAATTGAACCTATCCTAGAAAAAATATCCTTTTCAAAATAATACATCTCTCACAGTACTTGTGAGGGATTCTAGAGTCAAGCTGTTAGACCTGGAAAGGAATAGATTGGGAAGCCATCTCAAACAACAATCAAAAGGCTGAGAGCTGTGCTCTGGAAAGGTGAAACAGTCAAGGGAAGACAGGGGTATGAGTTATTACCTCAAGGGTATTTAAGTTAGAGCTGTTGGACACTAAAATATTAAGACTTTGGAGACAAGATGGATGTCTGTGCTATAGTTGTAATGACTATTGCTCCCTTCTGCTCCCTAACAATAAGGGATGCGGTTATCAGTATGTTTACAAACAATACCTCATGTAAATAATTATAAACACAAGCTAGATTGATGCCTTAGTTTGTGGACATACCTGTATCCACTGACCACCCCGTATAGTAGAAGCTGGCAATGAGGCTTTGGGTCCTCTGGTGTCTTCATTCCTATCACTTCCTGTGATTTCTCAGTTCTTTGGCCAGGTATCCCATCGTATTTGCTCTCCCAAGGTTGCGGTTAATGACAGTACTGATATTCTGAATACCTCAAAACAAACCACATAAAAATACTTCCTCAAAGAAGATTGACAAATGTATAGGATCACCTGGAAAGATACTAAACATTAGCAGTCAACCTGTGATCTTCTAGCAAGAAAGTACAATTCAGGACTATCTTTACTTCTGATAATAAAACAAATGGATAATTGTCCCTTTTGTATATTTGGTATTTGGTATTGCATATATTTTCAGAAACACATATACATTGTCAAATAATGTTATTTATTTCATAGGTCAGACCACGTCACTGGAGTGATGTCCCAGTTGTCTGAATTACACTTAGGTGAGTGTGAATTGCCTAATTACGACCATTTCTCCATGAAAATCAGCAACACAGAATGAAGTATCAGGGTCAGGCCATTCCATACCTGTGAGGATTTATACATAGATTAGAGTAATATACATCTCTCAGTACTCATGGCACATTCTTGTGTTATAATTGTCTTCAGATGAGAAAAATGCTAGAGCTTAAAGTAGAATGATGGGCAATACATTTTCAATGCAAGAGTGATGATCACCCCTGCAATTATTCTCAGTGGAGAATCCTTCCTATACATTTTACTGACTTAAATTCTACTTTGTGCTTTACCATTATCAGACAGGGTCACACTGTATTGAGCTACAATACTGCAGCAACCTTAGCTGCCTTTGAATGTTACCTCCAATCTCGGTACTAAGGTCAACACTGCAACTCTAACCACATAGTTACAGGACACCCGAACTTTTCTAGCCTGGTTAACAATTGAGCTATCACTGCTCATTGCCAGTGTCAAAGATCTCACTCTTTAGATTTATTGTTTATCTTCTTGTATTTCCAACACTGCCTTAGATGTTGGTTTTTTAAGTAGAACTTTTAGTGTGCATCTGATTTATGGGGGTGCTAGTGATGCCAGTTGTACTGCATATATTATAATGTAACTAATTTGATGTTTTGACATATGAATTAAATTTTGGTAATTGAGGAAGTGAATACACTTCACTCACAAAAGTTTCTTTATGTGTATTGGTATTGCTATATTGTGAACTTTCTAAACGCAATCCATGGAAGCACATGTCCCTAATTCCATCACTTCTGTCACTGAGACAAGGCTTGAAAGGTCCAGACCATTTGGCACCTCATAGTAAGAACCTTTCTACAAAGAAGCGGGAGAGAATAGCAAAAAGAGAAAATGAATCTTCTAACAGTTTTGTTACATATTCATTATGCTTAGCCATTAAGACCACCATAATAGTATTGTTTATGACTTCTTACCTACTCTTTTCTGTTCTGAGCAGTTTTATTGATGGATCTTTAAGAAATCATAAAAGAATAACGTAAGAAATCTATATAAATCATATAAGAAATCATAAAAAATAGTCTGTTAGGTATATATACTCCTAAAGATATAATTTGAGGAAAGTATTAATCACATAAAATGTAATGCAATGACTCTTTATTGAAAACTTCAGCAGTTGTAGTTTATTTATTCTTATAACAAAGTTCATAAAGTAAGTTACAATAGTATTCCAAATGGAACACAGAACTAGAAACCTGAAGGGTAGCACTAAAAAATGTTACTGCTACCACTAATAGAGTAAGAATGAAATTAGGCAAAACTCCTTCAGAGTAAAAGCCACAGGACTTCCCCATCATTATTTTCATTGTTCATATGAAGAAAAGACCTTTTTTGTAGTAAAGACAAATTTTCACAGATATTAGCATCAATTGGGTATATATTTCTTAAGGCATTGGGACCTACTACACAATGCACAGACACTATTCCAAGCACTGCACCTGCATTAGGGTAATTGTAGTGCTTATGAGTGTTTTTCAAGTTAGAAAATGAATTAACTATTTTATTAAAAACAGAAGTAGGCAACAAGGAGAAGCAAATTTCCCAAATACCCAAGACTGATCAGTTGTAGACCCATAACTCAAATCCAGGTTACACCAGGCATATCTGAGGATATTCTTTGTCACATTCATTACCTTTCAAGAGCTATGGAGCAGATGAACCCACATTATCTTCCTATAATGGCAATAACAATGCTACAGAATATAGATATTTTTAAATGAAAAGGGTGTGGCTAATGAAAGTGTAAGTGTTCTTTATACCAAACAAAGATCAGTTTAATTTCTCAAAAAATACATGAATGAACATTATTCAGCTTCCACTTTTCATTATTCCTGGAGTAATTGCTTAAGGAGACCAAATCCATGTTAAAGACACTTGTGCTGATAAACACAGGCTTTTATCATGAAGTACCGTGAATACACAGTGAATAGTTCGTTATGGATATATAAACCAAAAGAAATAATTTCGTGGAGGTTCTGGGAAGATGGTGGAGGAGAAGCTGGAGGCTAAACAAGCTCTCTCATAGAAAGCAATTTTAGAGTTCCAGCGAACAGTCCTAAGCCAGAGAACCACACCAAGTGTGCCTTCACAGGACAGAGAGTTAGGCCAGAGAGGGAAAATACAGGCAAGGAGACAGCTCTGAGCACTTGCCGGCAGCTGCCGCCGCGGCAGCAGCAGTGGTGGCGGTGGTGGCCATATCCGTCATATCTGAATCACAGAGAGTCTCGGATGAAGGAGCCAGATGCAGCGGGCGAGCAGATTCTACTCAACACCAGCAAGAACCGACAAGGAGCGGACATCTTCATCCTGCAATTCGCAGACCAGAGACGACCCAGGAACCAAGACTCAGTGGAAGTAGAAGCCTGATGTTCTCACTCCTTCTCAGGGAACAGAGGAGGGAAGGCCACCCCTCCCTCCCCAGTACTGGAGATCTCCATCTTGGATACCGACAAAGCTCGGCGGAGCTGCTAGCTCCAACGCAGACCTTAGAAGTAAACTAGAGTCATTTAGCAGGTCACAGGAGCCTAACCTGACCTGCCAGACTCAGCTCTACCCAGGGAAAAGTCACCCAGCTCGGGTGCCAGCCCCAGGATTGGCTTTCTTCACTGGGTAATCAGAGCCAGAGGATGCCCCTCCCTTTAGCAGAATCGACAATCAATTGAAATTCAGTAAACATAAACCCTGAGAGTGGGTCCAGGCTGGGCTCTGTGAGTTTCTCACAAACCAGACTCCGGGAAAAGCTGCTGTTTGCCGAAAGGCCTCAACACTACCTAGAACCTAGCCTCATCACAGCATCTTCAAAATTGAGGAAAAAGCCATCTCGTTCTTTTGGGATACTTAAAGCAGATCTGCCTCCCATTGAACTAACCTGGGAGGAGGAGCGCAAAACATTGGGGAAAGCAGACCATTTACTGCCTGTTCAAACTGACTTAAGAAACCAACCAAGCCACAGGAACACAAGCAGACCAGAGACTCCAACAAGAGGCTGGTTAAGGACATAAGGAAGATACAGGATTTTTCCCACCCCTCCCCAAAAAAATCAAAGAACTTTTTTTTGTACCTTTTAAAAAAATATTTTTCTAAATTTATTTTTAATCTTTAATTTTTACATTTTTTGAAAAAAAATTTTTTCTAGTAATTTTTTTTCCTCTTAGAATTTTATTTTAGGGGTATAAGTGTGTGTGAATTTTCTTTATTTTTTGTTTTTGTTTTTGTTTGTTTTTGTTTTTTGTTTACCTCTACTGAACTTCTGATCTTCTTTTCTTTCTTTCTTGTCCTTTCACCTTTTTTTTTCTTTCATTCTTCTTTATGTTACTTAATTGTTGTTCTACACATCCTCAGATAAACTCATAGTCGAATATTAGACCTTATCTCCCATTGTGTACACACTTAATCCACAAATTTATTACTCAATTCAAAACCTCTCAGACCTAAATTTCTTAATAGCAGTACTACCTCTTTATACCTATATAATATTTTAAGTATTTTTATTTTTAAGTTTTTCACATCTCCTTTATATCCCACCCCTTCTCTCATTGTATTCACTTTCTTCTCTGAATAGATCTAAAACAAAGCTCCAACAAAGAATTTGAAGCCATCAAAGCTGACCAACTAGAAGGAAAAGAAATTAAAAACAGAGTAGAAAGCCTTGACAGCATGTTTGACCATGCAGAAGAGCGAACCTCCGGGATTGAAGACAGCCTAGATATTATAGAGAAAGTACATAAAACCATCCAAGACAAGTCTAAGAAATATGATCGATCTATCCAACAGTTGGAAGACACCATCAGAAGGCCTAATCTAAGGATAATGGGTGTAGAGGAGCTCCTAGAAACAGAAGTTAATGGTCTAGGAAATGTTTGTTTTTATAGGCATGGTGTGACTCCTGAAGGTAGCAGATAGAATAATCTTGCTTTGTAATCCAACTAGATAATCTATGTTGCTTAATTGGAGAGTTAAGCCCATTAATGTTGAAAGATATGACTGAGAGGTTTTTGGGAGTTCCTGCCATGTTATCCAACTTCTTGGGTGCTGAGGCAAATGTGTTTTTATGGTTCTTGGATTCTCACTTTTGTGAGGTTTCTTTGCTCTTATTGTGGTCTTCTTGGTTTTCTATGTGAGGAAATCTTTAAGTATCTTTTGTAGGGCTGGCTTGGTGGAGATATATTATTTTAGCTTTTCTTTGCTATGGAAAATTATTATTTGACCTTCAGTTGTGAAGGAGAGTATAGCTGGGTACAGTATCTTGGTTGATAGTTGTTTATCTTTAGGGCATGGCATAAATCATTACGGGCTCTTCTTGCTTTGATTGTCTCTGCTGAGAAATCTGAGGTGATTCTAATTGGTTTCCCTTTATAGGTGATTAACCTTTTCTCCTTGACAGCTTTAAGGATCTTTTCCTTGGTCTGAATTGATCCTCTGCAGATTTTAATGTTATGGTGGCATGTCCTGTTATGGTCTGGTCTATTTGTGGTTCTAAAATCTTCTTGTACCTGAATAGGCCTAACTTTTTGCATGTTTGGGAAGTTCTCTGCTAGGATCCTGTTAAATGAATTTCCTAAACCATTAACTTCTGTCCCTATGTGCTCCTCTACACCCGTTATCCTCAGATTAGGCCTTTTGATGGTGTCTTCCAAATGTTGAATAGATCTGTTATATTATTTGGATTTTCTTGGATAGTTGTATGTTCTTTCACTATAATATCTAGGCTGTCTTCAATGCCCGTGATTGTATCTTCTGCAAGTAGATTGTATCTACTGTCAAGGCTTTCTACTTTGGTTTTTATTTCTTTTCCTTCTAATTGGTCAGCTTTGATGGCTTCAAATTCATTGTTGGAGCTTTGTTTTAGATCTTGTATAAAGTTTTTTACTTCCTTAATTTGGTGTTCAGAGTTTATTCTAAAATCACTTAGTTGATTGGCTATGGTTTCCTTGGATTCCCATTCCTTCTGTCGGGCTCCATTCAGCATGCCATTTGTAATCTCTGTGAATTCCTTCAGCTGTCTGTTTATTGATTCCATGAATGCTTCTATTGATCTTTGTCTAGTTTCATCCCACTCTCACAATGCCTGTATTACTCTTTGATTAGCTTCCTCATCTTCACACAATTTCTATAGTTCACTTTCACCGTTCTCAGTCTCCTCATGCAATTCCTGTCTTTCTCTTTGAGTGTTCTCAGCCTGTTCACACAATTCCTTAATTTCTCTTTGACTGTTCTAAACCTGTTCACTCAAGTCCTATATCAATCTTTGAGTAGCTTCCTCACGTTCACGAGATTTCTCTATTAACCTTTGCTTTGCCTCCTCTTTCTCCTTATAATGTTCACACTGAGTCCTTTGCAGATTTTCAATGTTTTCATTCACCATGTTCACCAGTAGTATTTGTAGATCTTTATAAGAACTCTCCTCTGAATTATTCATGAATTGTTCTGTTACCAGATGTAATGAGTGTGACTTGAGATACCCGGACCTGCCATTTTTCTTGTGTTTTTCTGGCTTGTTCTGCCCATTTTGTATGAAAGTAACACGAATTTTGTGCTAGAACACTATTTTAAGGCAAGCATCAACCAAAGTACTGTAGTTGCACAATCAAAATGGCTGCAGATACAATCTAGTTCATCAGATACAATCTATTCAATATCAAACAACTGTGGATTAATGGGCTAAAAACAGCAAAGATAAATTTGGCAAACCAGAAATTTTTAGGTTTAAGGAGAAATGTGTTGAAAAATAGGATTAGAGGGATGTGGAGAGGGAAAAAAAGAGTGAATTTAACCAAATCCTAATTGCAGAGAGGGAAATGGATTGGACAGAATGATAGGAGAGTGAGTAAAACAAACAAAAAAACAAGAAAAAATGGAAAAACAAAAATTTAAATTTAAAAATGAAACATGTAAAAATTATATAAGTTTAAGGAAGTGATATTGAGAGAAGAAAAGGATAGAATGAGAAGAGGGGAGAGATATGAAAGAGGT
The DNA here is from genome assembly GCF_019054845.1 of Dipodomys spectabilis. Lineage (NCBI taxonomy): Eukaryota > Metazoa > Chordata > Mammalia > Rodentia > Heteromyidae > Dipodomys > Dipodomys spectabilis. The sequence continues at coordinate 1,692,734 of NW_024870691.1, forward strand.
ATGAAAAACTAAAAAATAAAATTTCCTAAAATTAGTTACTTGAAAATTATATAGGTATAAAGATATAATACTGCTATTAAAGAAGTTAAGCCTGAGGTTATCAATTGAGTGATAAACTTCTGGATTAAGTATGTACCCAATGGGCATAAGATCTAATAATCAATGACAGGTATATATCTGGGGATGAGCGGAACAGCAATTAAGTCATGTAAAAAAGGAAGAAATAGAAAAAAATGAAAACAAAGAGAACTATAGACCCATTTTTTTGTTCTCTTTTTTGATGAGTATTGATGCAAAACTTCTCAACAAAATTTTGGCCAATTGACTTAAACAATTCATCCAAAAAAATCATACACCATGATCAAACTGGTTTCATTTCAGGGATGCAAAGTTGGTTCAATATAACCAAATAATCTGGTATAATTCATCACATCACAAACAGCAAGGATAAGAACCACATGGTTATCTCAATAGTTGCAGAAAAAGCATTTGACAAGGTTCAATAACCCTTTGTGATGAGGGTTCTGGAAAAATTAGGAATCTAGGGAACATTCCTCAATACAATAAAGGCTGAATATGACAAACTTACAAACCTACAGCCAGCATAAAACTTAATGGTGAAAAACTAAAGCCATTTCCTCTTAACTCAGGAATAAGACAAGGATGTCCACTCTCTCCATTTCTCTTCATTTTAACATTAGATTGCCTAGCTACAGCAATAAGACAAGACGCAAACATAAACGGGATCCAAATAGGGAAAGATGAAGTAAAACTCTCCCATTTGCAGATGACATGATCTTGTCCTTAAAGAATCCCACGGACTCCACTCCCAAATAACTCAAGCTGATTCTAATCTTTGGAAAAGTAGCAGGGTATAAAATTAACCCTCAAAAATCAATGGCTTTTCTGTATGCCAACAATGAGTAAAGCATGGCTGAAATCAGGAAAGCAACTCCATTTGTAATAGCCCCACAAAAAATAAAATAACTAGTAATTAACTTAACCAAAGTAGTGAAGGACCTCAATGATGAAAACTTTAAAAAAGAATCAAAACAGAAATTAGAATGTGGCAAAACCTCCCAAGCTCCTGGATTGGAATCATCAACATCATGAAAATGGAAATACTTCCCTAGGCTATCTACGAATTCAATGAGATACCTATCAATATTCCAACCTCATTCTTCAAGGAAATAGAAGAGGCAATCCAAAAATTCATATGGAATAATAAACACCCCAAATAGCAAAATAATCCTTAACAGAACGAACAGTGCTGGAGGAATATAAATATCAAACTATGAACTCTACTACAAAACTATAGTAATCAAAACAGCTTGGTCCTGACCCAAGAACAGACCTCAGGATAGATGGAATAGAATTGAAAACCCAGAAATGAACCTACAGACCTATAGCACTGTAATATTCAATAAGGGTGCTAACAACAAGAATATAAGAAAGACAGCCTGTTCAGTAAATGGGGCTGGCAAAATTGGTTAATCACTTATAGAAAACTAAAGCTAGATCCTTATATATCACCCTGAACCAGAATCAACTCCAAATGGATCAAAGAACTCAGAGTTAAAGCAGACACTTTGAAAACATTACAGGATGGCGTAAGAGAAACCCTAGGTCTCCTTTGCACAGACCAATATTTTCTTAATAGAGACCCAGAAATACAACAAATCAAAGAAAAGTGGAACAAATGGGATTGCATGAAATTGCAGAGCTTCTGCTTGGCAATGGAAATAGCTAGCAAGATCAATAGAAAGCTCACTGATTGGGAGAACTTCACTAACCATACATCGGACAAGGTCTCATATCTAAAATATACCTGGATCTCAAACAATTAAATCCCCCCAAAACAAATCCTCAAAGTAACAACTGGCCAATAAATAAGTGGACTAAAGACTTAAAGAGAAACTTCTCTGAATAGGAAAGAAGGATGGACAATAGACACATAAAGAAATGCTCAACCTCCCTCGCCAGAAAAGAAATGCAATTGAAAACCATATTGTGATACTACCTCACCGCAGTTAAAATGGCTATAATCAAGAACCCTAATAACAACAAATGCTGGATGTGATGTGAGCAGAAGGGAACATTACTGCATTGTTGGTGGGAGTAGAAACTTGTTCAACCATTTTGGAATTTGTTATGGAGGTTCCTCAGAACACTCCACATAGAGCTCCCCTATGACCCAGCAATCCCACTTTTGGACATTTACCCAAATGATCACAAACAAGACCATACTAAAACTACCAGCATCACTATGCTCATTGCAACATTATTTACCATAGCTAAGATATGGAACCAATCTAGATATATTCTTGATTGGATCAAGAATATGTGGTATATATACACAATGGACATTGCCCCATTTGTTAGGAAATGGAAAGATTGGAAAAAATTATATTAAGTGAAGTAAGCCAGGCCCAAAGAAACATAGATCCCATGGTTTCCCTTGTTTGCAATAACTAATATATGTCTGAGACAAACAGAAACTGTCAGACAGGTGGCTGTTTGGAGAAATGAATCCCAAGATACAGATTCAAATATTTTCTTTTCTTTCTTGTTATTGTTTTCAACATATTTATAAGATGATTTGTTTGTTGCTTTGTATGTACTTCCCCCAGGCTATAAGCGCTGCTTTCACTGTATTTGATGTTGATATAATTTTTGGAGGGAATGGGAAAAACAAACTGTTTAAATAGGTTTACAGGTGGACCCATTTTACAATAATGAGATGTATAAGACGTTATGTCGATGAACAAACTTTACAACTTTGGTCGGTGGGTGGTGGTTGTGGTGGGGAGGGTGGTGGTAGAGGGATGTGTGGATGAGGGGGAGAGGAGAAGGGATGGTATGGGGAAAAAAAGGAGAAGGAAACAATGCTTGATAAGAAATGTACTCACTATTTGTGCATGTAATTGTAAACCCTCTGTAAGATATTTTCACATTGATAATAATAATAATAGAATATCCATTTAAGTGACTAAATATTTATATTAAATCCCATAAATTATATTCCTTCAATTTTCTGGCTAAAGTGTTCTCCAATCTAGGTATTTTTAAAAGAAATATTGTATGTTGTTTCCTTGGTGACAACATAATTGTTAGACTTAAAATTTTCCTAAAACATGGCAGTCTGAAATGAGGTGGATGTTCTTGGGTTTGCATGCAAATATTTTGGACAGTACTAATGTTTTAATCTTGGATGCTATTTGATTGCTAATTTTTACAGGCTTTCATAGTATGAGAAGAAAATCAACAGACCATAGGAATATTTTTATCAGCTACATTGTATTATTTATTCAAACACATACACACATACAAACACACAGATATACACATGTTTAGTATGAAGACCCAGTCAGTCTGCAAGAAAATATTTTAATAGGAATTCCATAAAATATTTAGTCTGCTGAGATCCGCTTAGAATTTCTTGAAATATCTACTTGCTTCCACCCCTGGACAAATCATTATCATTGGTGAAAATGTTGCCATTTGAATTTAGAATGCCGCAGAAAGACCTATGTGTTAAAGAAAAATTACTTTCCACTTCCTCCCAGATTGTGGGGAATACCAGAATAGTTCTTCTGGAGATTAAGTTCTTTAGAGTGAAACCCATGAGAACATAGCCTCTCGCATACTTTCTTCTTGTATCTTTAAATCATTCTAGGTAAAAAACATTTCTCTTTGACATACTTCCCACCTTGACATTGTCTTGTCACAGCCCTCCAAAGCAATAAAACCAACTGAACATACACTGAAACCTTCAGACTTATAAATCTGAGTAAGCCTTTCTGCTTAATAAATGGACAATATCACTTACTATGGTAGGTTATAAAGCTAACACAGAAGTCTAGTCTTTGTAACAATGTAGACTGTATTAAAATATACTTCATTATAAAATATCTAATTCCATGTTGTATTTTGTGTTTTTGTTTCTGTTGATCCTAGGGCTTAAACTCAGGGCCTGGATGGTGCTTTTGTGTTCAAGGCCAGTGCTCTACATATAAGTTGAACTGGAACTTCATTTCCCCTGGTGGTTAATTGGAGATAAGAATCTAATGAACTTTCTCACTTAGGCTAGCTTCACACTGTAATGTTCAGATCTCAATCTCTTAACTAGCTAAGATTACATACTTCAAATTCCAGTGCCCAGCCATGTTGCATATTTTGTGTAATTCCAATTCTCAGCATTGTATAGATTCTCCTACTAAAATATGAAAAAACAGAATCTACTAAGGATATTTGTAAAGTAAAAAATGAAGGAAGATTTTTCATTCTTTACAAAATCTATGCAAAATCTATGCTAAAATATTAATATTTTACTTTACCTTTCTTGCAACCAGTTTGATATAGATTTATAATTGTCAGGCCAAGTTTCTCGACATTCTACTGGAGAATTATGATTTCATGCATGCATGCATATGCATATGTATATATAGATATCCAAATATTTTCCCTAGTGGATCATCAGAATTGAAACTTTGCTTTGTTTTGCTGTTCAGCTGTTGAACCTGATTGGCTCATTCTGTGACAATACCTCTCCTCTTTCTCAACATTCCTTTAGTTACTACACCATCAGCCTTCTAAACTCAGGTTCACTTCTTGGAGAAGGTGACCAGTCAGCCCAACAAATATCTACCCAGAGGGTTTTAATAAAGCAAGCTTTAAGATAGTAAGATAACATGATGTGACAACTACAAAATTTCTACAGAGACCTAGAAAGTTATCAAAATTATATCTGACATTTTTCACATTTCTGCCTTCCTTCTCTTCTCATACTTAAGAAAGCACTGTCTAACACTATAAATATATTGCATTTATAAATTAAGGATTAGTGTTTTATTCCAGCCTGAAGCCTTCTTTTCCATGGTTTTTGATATAAACTTTTGGGAGATTTTTTTGATTGTTATGGGATTCCATTCCAAACAAAGCCATGTATATCAAGAAAGCCAATGTTTTCAACTCAGAGTAATAAATATAAGAGGGAGAAAATTAAGGTTAGGTATATATGTTAAGCACAAATTCAGGCAATATCCAGACATTTTGAAATTGTATACCTTTACTAGATAAAGTGGCTCAAACCTATAATCTTGTCTACTTGGGAAACAAATATTAGACAATTCCAGTTCCAGGCAAGCCCAGACAAAAAAAGAAGTTTCAGAAACTCTAACCATTTGTTCGGTGCAATGTTTTCTTGCCTGTGTTAGGAGGACCACAGTCCAATAAGGCCCACCATAGTGATACTACCTCAAAATAAGAAATCCAATTACAATCTGCAGGTATGACAGTATTAGAGTTGTTGTTTCACAAGGACAAGGTTTTGGGTTCAATCCTCCTGTACCACAAGGAATTGAAGTGTGTGCCAGGAAAAGAACGGCATGTCTAAGGTCAAGACTTCATACTGGTTTTACAAGCTCTTATAAAAACTTTACCTCTTTTGTTAATTTTTAAAGTATAATCATAATTTTCATGGCCAAACCAAATAATTTCCTATTTGAGATTTTCTTTTATCCATTAAGGAACATGTTATGTGTTGGATACTGTCCCATTGAAATCATATTAAAATCGAAAACTCGTTAACTGCATGTGGAAACAGTATCTCAAAGGTAGCATTTAAGTTGAATTCTCCTCCAAGAGAAGCAGAAGGAATTGAATATACTAAGGAAAGAGGACTCTGAAGAAGCCAATTCTGATCTTGGATTTCTAGTTCCACCAACTCAGAGGCAAAGTATTTACATTATTAACGCTACCCAATCTGTGGTAGTTTATTATTACAATTACTAGCAAACATGAGGAATCTATAAGACAAGAAAAGTCATTGATGCTTGGGGTCCGTGACTCATCTCTATAATTCTAGTGTTTAAGAAGGATGAGACTTGAGGGATAATGGTTTTCAGGCTGGTAGGAAAGTTCATGATGTTCTATCTCCAAATAACTACATGGTTCTTATTGTAGATTGACTACTATTAGCAAACAAACAGAGCATGAGGTATGTTCAAGCTGCAAACTGGTAGAAAGAAAAAATTCTTAAAAGATACTATGAGAAACAGAGTTATGAATAGGAAAGCAGAAACAAAAGACATAAACTTATTGATATAGACAAAGCTTCCCAATGTGAAATATGGCACAAAATGTAATATTTAGGGTTTTCCTTCTTATATAATAGAAACAAATGGTATGTCTACTTGAAGAAACTAAAGTGTAAAACTGTATGCAATAAATAATAACATTACTTTATGTTTCTGTAATTTAACTTGCTTCCCCACAAATTTATAGAATAATATAGCTATGGAAAAATCAATATATATTGCATTTTCATATAGGATTACATATCCTTGCAAGTGTTGTCTAAAATTGATCTACATTAAAATCATCACCATTGATATCCTTCTCAAGATTCCAAATGTTTATAATCTCAGCTGACCTTCCTAAAAAACTCATACCCCATACATAATTTTTAGTTTGTTCATGCATTTTTAGGAACATAAACATATGGCAGAAAATATTAATTACCTTTATCTGCTGTCATTAATGTATTATAACTAATACAATTAAGTATATACCCTGAGAGAAAGAAGATTCTTCCTTCTAAATACATGCTTGCAGACACACACACACACTCATACTCACATATTTACCACTCTAACTTAGGTTAGGTTCCTGACATTGGGTATGAGAAAATGATCTAATAATCAAACTTCCTTGCCCAGTCATAACATACATTCATAATTCCACACATACAAAAAAAACTTGATCATTCAAAATAATGAGATTATTTAACAGAACCATCCAGCTCCTGAGCCATCTAATCCCTGATTTCATTCATTCATGACAATGCATTTTTCATACACCATTTAAAAACTTTTTGAGTCTCTCTGATCAGCAGACACAAATGTGCTATCATATAATAGAAAATGTAGGTAAAATTACTTGTCCCTAGGTCATCTTTAATATATCTTAAAGAGTTCTATGTCCTTCTTGCAGAGCCTGTTTCTGGCATTTTGCCCTAATGTCTAATATTAAGTTACAAAGGACATACCATATTCCTTAATTCATTTTCCCTAAAGGTTATGCTATGTAGTTGACTCTGATTTTTTGCTTATTCTAAATTAAATTTTCTCAACCAGTTGAATTATTATGTTACTCCTAAGCCATTCAAAATACCAAAAAGACCTGGAAATTCACCTTGGCAATGAATTGTGAATGGCAGTTATGGTTGTGGGGAGGTAAAGGACTTGAATTATCTAGAGTGCCTTAAACCTGGCACTGTTATTTAAGGACTGATCACTTAGTAAGCTTTTAATGTGTGTCTTCTTATTTCATGTGGGACGGTAAAAGTATACTTCTCATCACCTCCTTGCCTGCAAAGAACTAGAATTATTTCCCTTGTAGAGTTTGGGCTGAAAAGTCTGACTTAAAGAGGCACAATAAAGAATGAAGTAACTCCATTACAGACTAGCAACCATCTTGTGAGGTACGGATTTTAAATAGAACCATGAATTTGACCCAGAAATGACACAGAAAAGAAAACAATTGCCAGGCAACTGAAACATAAATAATCCTTGGGCAAGCCACAGGAATTTTCTCTGGATACATCAACCAAACACTGGGTGCCCATACGAGACACGGTGACCCAGTGTCCAGGTGGTACCCGTCAATAACAAGTCAGTATTAATAATAACCAATCATGTATGTGTAGCTTAATTTGCTTAAAATATTAGCCAATCATGTAATTTCTCATGTAAAACTCCCTTAAGGTTGTTTATTCAATACTTTAAAAACTGTACTGATTCTATGCTCGGGCCTCTTAGTGTCACCAGTTACCAAGTGCAAGGAGGACCAAGCTCGAATTTGAAAATAAACCACTCTTGTCACTTACATTGATCTTGGTTTCTGGTGGATTTTTGGAGGAGGAATAACAGGTGGGGGCTCATCCGGGATAAACCCATCAACCCACCCAAACACCTGATGAGACTAGCAAAAAATGGCCTCTAAGTTAAGGCATTGCCACTTTGTAACTGTCTGGGGTCTGTGTGTCCTGCAGGATTGGTATTGGAGTTGGCAAGAAGTCCTGTTGGATAGTGCTATAAGGCAGCCAACTGGACTGGTGTGAGATGTCCCCCTGTTCCCCGGGAAGGTAAACTATCCACTAGTGTGGACTTTTGGGCCTGTTTGTTGTCAGAAAGTTTCTGTCTGATAGTTTACAAGGTAGACTGTCCACTAGTGAGGACATTTGGGATTTATCCTCTCTGAAATCCTTCACTTTCTGTCTGACAGTCTACCATGCGCATGCTGTTAAATGTGTGTCTTATCTTAATGTCTGTGTGTTTGTAATGTGAGTATGATGAAACAATTCCTCACTCAGGTTCATCCGCAGGTGGATGCCCAGAGACGCTGTTTGTCTCCATTTGAGGCTGTTAGTCTTCGCTCTTTTTCTTCATCCAATAATAATTACTTTCTCTTTCAGACCCCCTTATTTTTCCACCTCAAAGGGTGAAATCTGGCCTAGAAAGATTGGCCCACTTGAAGCAAAGCTGGAGTCAGGTAATCTATCGGATGCCACTGCTAAAATATTGCAAAGTGTCTCTGTCTACCCCTTTGGGATGTTAGACAGACCAGCTAGTCGACACTTTACACTTTTCTACATTGTTAGCTCTGTCCTTAACATTCTTTAAACTAGTTGTTAGGAAGATAAGGGGAGTGCGAGGTGCATTCTCGTTCTGACTCATTTCAATGTATATCAATCCACACATAAGACCAGAGGAAAGGAGAAAAGTAATTACAATTGTCACAAAGTGAAATAGCCGGTGCTTTAAGCAATTTGGGATATGACCACAACTCAAAATGTCCCAAGGAGTAATAAAGCCCCACCGAAAACATACGAACAAAACTTCTTGGGTGCAAGGGGTCACAGCAGTTAAACGATACTCATGGACCACCCAATGAACAGTGGATCTGGTGACAGGATGAGTGTCTCACTCATTTTTAGTTATCCTAGAGAGCTTTTATCCTTTATTAGGAAGATACTTGTTGACTAAGGTTGGGGCACAGATTCACTTCTATCTAGAAGGCTCCCAGGTGACAGATGCTCAAGGGAGACCAATACGAGGGCTGACTCTGAGCCTGGAAGACAATTACCGGTTGCAACAATCACCCCAGGCTCCTCACCAAGAAATCACCTACTGGCTGGAAAGGTATCCAGAAGCATGGGCAGAGACTGGAGGAGTGGGACTAGCGAAGAATAGACCAGATCTATTCATCGAGGTAAAGCCAGGAGCTGACCCAGTCAGAGTCCGGCAGTACCCTATATCCATGGAGGCACGGGTGGGAATAACCCCACATTAGGTGTCTGCTAGAACTGGTTATACTGCGGCCCTGTCAGTTGGCATGGAACACTCCCCTGCTATCAGTCTGTAAGCCCCACTCCAATGAATATAAGCCAGTAGAGGACTTAAGGGAGGTCAACAAATGGGTAATGGACATTCACCTGACTGTACCCAACCCCTACACACTCCTGAGGACCCTGCCTCCCGATAGGCAATGGTACACAGTATTAGATTTTAAAGATGCCTTTTTCAGCCTACCCTTGGCAGCTAAAAGCTAAGATCTCTTCTCCTTTGAGTGGACAGATGTGGAAAGATATATTAATGGACAGCTAAACTGGAAAAGACTTCCTGAAGGATTTAAAAACTCACCTACACTCTTTGACAAAGCCCTGCATGAGGACTTAGGTGAGGCTAGGGGAAGCCACCCTGGCTTGACTTTGTTGCAATGCTTGGATGAATTATTAATTGCTGCTAAAACTGAAAGAGAATGCATCCGAGGAATGGAGGATTTACTCCAGATTTTGAGAAGCCTTGGTTTCTTGAGTGTTGGCCAAGAAAGCTCAAATCTGCAAATCAGAGGTAACTTATCTGGACTATTTATTGAAAGCGGGGCAGCAGTGGCTTACAAAAGGAAGAAAAGAAACTGTCCTTAAAATTCCACCACCCCAGTCTCAGCACCACATAAGGGAGCTTTGGGGCTCAGCAGGCTTTTGCTGTCTGTGGATTCCTTGGTTTGTGGAGTTGGCTAAACCCCTTTATGAGGCTACCAAAGTAAAGCAACTGTTTTTATGGATGGAGTAGGTTGAACAAGCCTTTGAACAGATAAAAACTGCCTTATTGTCAACCTCAGCATTAGGACTCCCTGATACAACTGAACACTTTTATTTGTATGTGGATGAACATAATGGGATTATGAAAGGAGTCCTAAGCCAATATCTAGGCCCATGGAGAAGACTAGTAGCCTACTTATCAAAGAAATTAGACCGGTGGCAGCAGGATGGCCACCATGCCTGAGAATTATAGTGGCTACTGCTCTAAGGGTAAAAGATGCAAATTAACTATGGGGCAGGAACTGTATGTGACCACGCCCATACTATTGAGAGTGTGTTAAAGCAGTCACCAGATTGATGGCTCAGCAATGCCCGACTAATCCATTACCAGGGACTGCTACTCAGTCCTCTCAGAATTAATTTCCAGGTTCCCTCAGCTGTCAACCCAGCGATTTTTCTACCAGATCCAGACTTAGACACGTCACTACATGATTGCTTGGAGATCCTGGTGCAAGTCCGTAATTTCCAAGAGGACTTAAGAGATCAGCGTTACCGGATGCTGAACTCGTGTGGTTTACAGATGGGAGCAGCTTTGTGCATCAAGGACATAGGTATGCGGGAGCAGCAGTATTGACTGAGACTGATGTGGTTTGGCTCGAACCTTCGCCCATAGGCATGTCAGCCTAGAGAGCTGAATTAATAGCCCTGACCCCAAGCACTAACGGTAGGAAAGAATAAAAGACTAACTCTGTACAGTGATAGTCGGTATTCATTTGCAATGGCTCATATACACAGAGCTATCTACAAAGAAAGAGGATTACTGACAGCAGAGGGAAAGTCTATCAAAAATAAAGATGAAATTTTGGCCTTAATCGCTGCTCTTTGGTTGCCTAAGAAGTTGGACATTGTTCATTTCCCTGGACATCAAAAACTTAAAGATGCTGTGAGTAAAGGCAATAACCTGGCCGACAGAACTGCCCGGGAAGTGACAACACAAAGAGACTCTATAATGATGATAAACCTCTCAGACCCCGGTGCAAGAACTCTCCTGGACACTCCTACATATACCACAGAAGATTTAAAATGGATTGATCAACTAACAATGGCACAATGCCTGAATGGTTGATGGAGAGACTCTAAGAGCAACAGTATCTTACTAGAACAGTTAGGGAGTAAAATAATACTGAAAATGCATCAAGCACCCACATGGGTTCGAGGAAGATGCAAGACCTGGTGATAAATACTGGTCTTAGGGTCAAGAATAGTCATGCTAAAATAGAACAGATTGTCAGGGACTGTAAGGCATGTCAGCTAATTAATGCAGGGAAAATTCAGGCAGGACCAGGCAGTCGGATAAGAGGAGATAGACCAGGAACCTAGTGGCAGGTGGACTTCACAGAAATCAAATCTGGCAATTATGGATATAAATATCTATTAGTTTTCCCTTTTCAGGATGGGTAAAAACCTTTCTTACAATGAGTGAAACAGCACAGGTGGTGGCTAAGAAGTTGCTGGAAGAAATCTTACCCAGGTTTGACTTCCCTAGTATGATAGGATCAGATAATGGACCAGCCTTTGAGTTGAAGGTAAGTCAGGGACTTTCTAATGCTCTTGGGGCAGATTGGAAACTGCATTGCGCTTATAGACCCCCAAAGCTGAGGACAGGTAGAAAGGATGAGTAGAACTGTGAAGGAGACCCTGAACAACTTGACCATGGAGACTGGTGGTGACTGTGTAACTCTCCTTCCCTTTGCCTTATACAGAGTACGAAACTCCCCTTTGAAAATTGGTCTTTTCCGCTATGAAATTGTATTCGAAATGCCCCCTCCCTTAATTCCTAATTTTCAGAGCAGTTTCTTCGGGAAGATGATGACTCTGAACTTTTGTCCTCTCTCAGGGTCCTGTAGAGGACCCGCCTTTATGTTTGGCCTAGACTGAATGTGCTGTACGAGTCAGGCCCTCCACCGATCCCACATCACTTCTGCCCCGGGACTGGGTCCTGGTGAAAAGACACCGACAGGAAAACCAGGAACCGCGGTGGAAAGGACCTTTGTGGTCATCTTGACGAATCCAACTGTCCTCAAAGTCGACGGCATCGCTACCTGGATCCATCATTTGCATACAAACCCTGCATATCCCATAACCAATTTTGGAGAGCACCCAGAGTGATAAGTCTCACTTTCCAAAGACAATCCTTAAAGCTCAAATTGAGCTGTAAAAAGACTAAGTCATGAAATGGTTGTTGATGTATACCTTACTTGGAAATTGTATTGACATAATAGTGGGTGCCTGCAATCCTAATCACCCATATAATTGGACTTGGATTATTAGTAATCAGGTAATGGACAAACGTTTCCCTCTGGCTGTGAAAGAGGGACCCTCCCTATGGTTTAGAGACAGGCTTACATTTAATTTGTGCCAGCTCGCTGAGGGACTATGGGAAGGACCTAGGCTTGTTGAGTGTAGATGGTGACACTGGTATGTTTGCTCAGGGGAAGGAAGGACTAATAATTGTGGAGGACCAGAGGACTTTTATTGTAAGAGCTGGGGCTGCAAAACAAGTCCCTCAGGAAAATGGAAAGGAAAAGGAGGAGACCTTGTTACTTTTACTAAATCAGGGCCAGCGGGCATCCAGTTTAATGGGATGTCTGTGCACCAACAAATTAGGGTTCCCCAGGATTCTGATGCCTGAGTGGAAGTTCGGTTCACATACAAGGGCAAACAAGTCCTAGGATGGGAATTAGGAAAGACTTGGGGACTAAGATTTTACCGATGTGGAGAGACTCACAATGGCATACTTAGAACTCTACAGGCAATTGCCACAGCTAGCTATTTCCCTGCAGTAATGGGACCAAACACTGTTTTAAGACCGGCTTCTGCCACAAAAGCCAAAGCAAGTGAAAAGAAAAAACCCCAGGCTGTAGTGACCCCATCTCCTCCGAAAAGAGGAGACCCCGTCAGGGAGAACATCCCCTTGCTGGAGGGTTCTCTATGGCAGCTGTTGGTTCAAACTTACAATGTAATCAATCAGACCCGCCCTGATAATAGTACATGTTGGATGTGTTATGATATGAGACCTCCATTTTATGAGAGTATTGCAGTGGTACAGAATGTAACTAAAACAAGTAAATCATGCAGATGGGAATCAAAAGAGGCAAAACTTACTCTAAAGGAAGTTATAGGACAACAGTTATGTGTAGGACGAGTACTAACTAATTTTACTCACTTATGTAATCAGACCCAAGAATGGACTCCTGAGAAAGGTTATCGATTACCTCCCCAAGATGTTTGGTAGACAGGTTCAACTGGCCTAACCCCTTTTGTGCACTGGAAATTTTAAATAGGACCCACAGTTTTTGTGTCATGGTGCAACTCATCCCATGACTACTTTACAATTCTCTGTAAGACAAGATGATAAAAATGTCCGCAGCAAGCTACTGGCCCGGAAGAGCTAAAATAGAAATAATAACAGCCGTGACTATCGGGGACCTGGTGGGCTTAGCTGGAGTAGGGGCTCAAGTAGCATCCCTGGTTACTCAGAGAACACCCTACTCGAATCTTTGTACTTCTATAGATGAGGATATCAAAAACCTGGAAAGTTCTACAGCCTACCTTCAAAAATCTCATGATTCCTTACCTGAGGTGGTGTTACAAAACAGGCAAGGGCTCTAGTTAATTTTCTTACAACAAGGAGATCTATGTGCTGCCCTAGGGAAGAATGTTGCTTCTATGCAAATCACTCTGGAGTTGTAAAAGAATAAGGGAACAGCAAGAAGGATGGTTTGAATCATGGTTTAACTATTCCCCTTGGATTACTACATTAATATCCACTCTGTTGGGTCCCATTATCATTCTAGTGCTTGTGTTCACTATAGGGCCTTGTGTTGTAAATCGACTAGTGATGTGTGTTAAGAAACGAGTCAATACCTACAACTGATGGTCTTGAGAACGCAATATCAATTAATCCCTGATGAAAGACATAACACAGGCCCATAAGGACAATGTTTAGCCTTTCAGGTGCATAATAAAAAGGGGCGAATGAAGAGTCTAAGACTTAAAGAGGCAAAATAAAGAACTAAGTAACTCCATTACAGACTAGCAACCATCTTGTGAGGTACAGGTTAGAAAAGAACCATGAATTTGACCCAGAAATGATATAGAAAAGAAAACAATTGCCAGGCAACTGAAACATAAATAATACTTGAGCAAGCCACAGGAATTTTCTCTGGATCCATCAACCAAACACTGGATGGCTATACGAGACACGGTGACCCAGTGGCCAGGTGGTACCTATCAATAACAAGTCAGTATTAATAATAACCAATCATATATGTGTAGCTTAATTTACTTAAAATATTAGCCAATCATGTAATATCTCATGTAACACTCTCTTAAGGTTGTTTATTCAATACCATAAAAACTGTACTGATTCTATGCTCAGGACCTCTTAGTATCACGGGTTACCGAGTGCGTGGAGGACCAAGCTTGAACTTGCAAATAAACGACTCTTTTTTCACTTATATTGATCTTGGTTTCTGGTGATCTTTGGAGGGTCTCCAGTCCAGGTATAACAATGCCCTGCTGCTACTGTAGTGAAACTCACAAACAACTGCACAGCTGTGTTAGCTGCTTTAGATTTTGAAATTTTCTTCCAGTAGCCCTAGTGATTTGAGCCCAGATTTATGGGATAGTCACATAATACACAATTGCAAAGCACCACAATATACGAAGACAAAATGCAAAATGAGGTTCTATTTTTTTCTTTGTTGTTTCACTTTTTTCTTTCTTTCTTTTTTAATTGTGAAAATACGGTACAAAGGGGTTACCATTACATGGGCAAGGTAATGAGTACATTTCTTAACAAGCATTGTTGCCTCCTCCTTTGTTTCCCCTTCGCATCCTTTCCCATGCCCACCCCAGCCCCCCTCCGCCAAAGTTGTAAAGTTTGTTTTTCAACAAAATGGCTTGTACATCTCTTTATTCCAATGTGTCCACCTTTATCACTATTTAAACAATAAGTTTTTTTTTCCTCTACCTCCACAAAGTATACCATCATCAAATACAGTGAAAACAGGGGTTATACCGTGGGGAAGAGACATACAAGGCAACAAAGAAATCATCTTATAAATATTTTAGAAACAATCACAAGAAAGAAAAAACATTTGAATCCTTATTTTGGGGTCCATTTTGCCTAACATAAACTTATCTGACCGTTTCTGCTTGTCTCAGACAAATACTAGTTATTGCAAATAAGGGAAAGCATGGGACCTATGTTTCTTTGGGCCTGGCTTAATTCAGCCTTGGAAGAAAACAAAAGAGTCATTTTTTTTTCTTATTCATTGTCTTTTAAGGAGCTAGATCCTGTTTATTTCTCATTATTGTTGATATGACTTAAATACATTTACCAGATTTTTCAAATAAAATAAAGAGATATAATATGTCATGTTTAGTAACAATATAAAGCTAAACATTTGAGTGATTTTTTTTTAGTTCTGTTCACAGTTATGCTGAAATAACATTGAGATGAGAAAAGCATATGTGTAAATTGACACGTATCAATCACACAGAACTCGGGAATCTTTGGGCTTTGATTTCTGTATAAACGTCACCTAGAAAACAAAATTATCACTTGCTTCATGTCTTAAGTAACATACTTAATACAAGTTTTATTAATTTTACCAATGTATTTCATAACCTATGGAATTGATGCATTGCATAAGGATTTGATTTCGTATTTCCACTGAATTAATATTACGTTTATTTTATTTTTTCACACATAAAATAATGACATTCTTGAGGATAAATCATGCCTGTTTTTCATTTTGATTGCCAAAATTGAACTATAAGGCACTTTGAAAATTTAACTTTAAATTTGAACTAAAGCAAGATATTCCATCACTTCCAATTATTCCTATTGAAAGGTTAAAGTTTGAGGCAGTGACCACCATATGTTGACTCCTGAGCTTCAGTACTCCCAAGAAGACTTGGAGTGGATAAAGAAAATATCCATGGCCTATAAACCCCCAGACAGAGAAGGAAACAAAGACTGGTGGAAAACTGGGGCAGGAACCCGAAAAATGCAGGACTTGCTCCGACACTCAGATGTAAAAATTAGGCAAGGAAATCAACTCATTGAGGACATTGTTAAAAATTTTAAAACCTGTCAGCTCACCAATGTCCCCAATAAACCAGTTACAAAAGTAGCTAGCCTCCGTGGAGATAGGCCAGTTGTGCATTGGGAAGTAGACTTCACAGAAATTAAAACTGGACATTTTGGATATAAATATTTGCTAGTTTTTGTAGATACTTTTTCAGGATGGGTTGAAGCCTACCCAACAAAGCATGAGACCGCGAACGTCGTGACTAAGAAGATCCTGGAAGAAATCCTACCCAGTTATGGCTTCCCATCCACCATCTGGTCGGACAATGGACTGGCCTTCGTCTCAAAAGTAAGTCAGGGAATAGCCGCGGTACTGGGGACAGATTGGAAATTGCACTGTGCTTAGAGACCCTAGAGTTCAGGGCAGGTAGAAAGAATGAATCTGACTCTAAAAGAGACCTTAACTAAATTGGCCTTGGAGAGTGGCGCAGACTGGGTATCGCTCCTTCTTTTTGCCTTGTTTAGAATGAGAAATTCACCCTATCGGCTTGGCTTTACTCCTTTTGAAATAATGTATGGACACCCTCCACCAATTATCCCTAGCCTTCAGACTGAATTGCTTGCTGATTTGGATGATAGTGAATTTCTGTGTAAGCTTCTATTCATACTCCACATTTGTTTAAACCAGGGGACTGGGTGTTTGTTCAAAGGCACAACTTGCGATCTCTGGAACCATGGTGGAAGGGGCCTTACATGGTGCTACTGGCTACACCTACTGCCTTAAGGTGGCTGGCATTGGTGCTTGGATCCACTGTTCCCACACTAGACCAGCTGACCCCTTTGTCTTGGACGACTGTGGGGAAACATGGGAAGTCTCCAAGCATCCTACCCAACCACTTCTGAAGAAAAGAAAAATGGACTGATTGTTATTGGTATATTCGTTCAAGATCAAGAGCTGTAGGAGTTTAGTTTTGGGGTAGAGCCACAAGATTGTGGCTCAGGACCAAAAGCCAAGGTGGGGAATGAAAGGTTAAAGTTTGAGGCAGTGACCACCACGTGTTGCAACACGTGGTGGTAATCAAAACACCTGGGTGATTGTGTGCCTATATAAAGACCTGCAAATCCTTAGCTTGGGCCTCTCCTCCTGTGCTCCGCTGTGTCGGAGTGTAGGAAGAGGCCCCAGCTGCAGCCCTTTTAAATAAAACAGCTGTAGATTCTGACTCTCGGTGGTCTTCTCATGGGGGTCTCTCCTGAGACCTTGGCATTACACTATAGACTTGAATATAACTTATTTTTGAATGGTAGGAAATTCATATTATACCTACTCTCTATAAAATATTTTACACTATAGACTTGCATATAACTTATTTTTGAATGGTAGGAAATTCATATTATACCTACTCTCTATAAAATATTTTACACTATAGACTTGAATATAACTTATTTTTGAATGGTAGGAAATTCATATTATACTTACTCTCTATAAAATATTTTAAGAAATAAATGATCATGATAATATTAATTTTTCCTTCAAGTTGAAAGAAAGAACCTCACTATAGATGACAAAAACTTGAATGGAGATGCCATAAAGTTTATGAAAAATTCAAGTCATTATGAGTTAGATGAAATAGTCATTTTTGAAGGTCACAAAATGAAATCTCTTAAAACTTTCTTATCTGTTAAATACAATGTTTTTGCACTAAAAATATTTCATTCATCTCTTCCGCAATGGTATAACCAAACCACCTCCATGACAAATAGCTTCTCTGATTAATTCAAGTCAATATTTAATAACAGAAGTTATCGAAATGTGTAGAAATATCTACCCACCACTCTAGAAATTAAATCTGAAGACATAAAGGATTGGGATTAATAATTAGCTTTCATTATGTTGCCTTAAAGCAGTGAACCCTTTTAAGTGGGCATAGTTGTAGAGATTTGGTCACTGAGAACTTGTGATCAAAGAGGATGTTAAAATCAAAGTCCTTTCCTCCTCTTCCTTCTTTTTCTTCTCTATTTCCTTCTCCTCCCCCTTCTCTTTTCCATCTCGCTCTCTCTCTTCCCCTCCTCCTCTTTTTCCCTCTCCCACTCTTATTCCTCTTTTTTACTTCCTGGCTTCCATGAATACATAAATTCCATCACATGTTCCTGACATGGGATACTGTGCCACCAGCAACCAAAAGCAAGGAGGATAAGAAACATAATCTGAAATGTATAAAATCAGAAGCCAAGATTAATCTTTTCCTAACTTAAGTTAATTTTATACAGTATTTAGTGATATTGGTAGGAGACTGACACAGCACGCTTTCACTTATTATAAGGAATAAGATTTACTGGAAAAAAATCCGACCAACATCACCCTAATAAATTATTGATTAAATTAATATTATATTAGGAAAAATCTACTTTAAAGTGTCAGATATACTTCAATAAGAGGCAAAAAAATCACATCTATGGTTTACTATGAAAAGACAATAGAGGGCTGGGAAGGTGGCTCAGTGGTAGAGTGCTTGCCTTGCAATGTATGAGGCCCTGGGTTCGATTCCCCAGCACCATATAAGCAAAAAGAAAAAAGCTGGAAGTGGCGCTGTGGCTCAAGTGGTAGAGCGCTAGCCTTGAGCTGAAGAGTTGAGGAACAGCACCCAGGCCCAGAGTTCAGGCCCCACATGCAGACCCCCCCCAAAAAAAGAAGACAATAGAATTCAATCTATTCCTCAAGGAAATTGACCTATATTTGGCAGTATTGTCAATTTCATAAATGATGTAAGAAGAATGAAGAACACATTTCAACTCAATCTGTGTGATATAAAATTTACCCTGTCCCCTGTATTCTATCTATGTTTGGTTCCCAAAATGATTTGTATTTTATTCTGATCATATTTTTAATTAACTTTAAGTAATTGTATGGGAGTTGCTGTTTGACAAAGCAGTTTATGAATAGTGTTTAGTGAGGGTTTTTTTTTTTCTTTCTTGTCTTCTGAGGTTTGAACTCTGGGTCTGGGCGCTGTCCCTGAGCTCCTTTGCATGAACATTTTAACTCTACCACTTGAGGCATAGCAGCACTTTCAGATTTTTCTGAGATGTAATTGGAGATAAGAATCTCACAGACTTTCTTGCCTGGGATGGCTTCAAACCTCGATACTCAGCCTCCTGATTATTGAGGGTTACAGGCATGAGCAGCTAGTGCCTGGCTTATACAATGAAGCTTTTTTTTTTGGTAGTCCTGGGGCTTGAACTCAGGGCTTTGGCAATGCCCAAGAGCTTCTTTTCCTCACTCTAGCACTCTACAACTTGTGTCATATTGCCAATTCCAGCTTTTTTTAAAATTATGTAGTACCGAGGAATCAAACCCAAGGCTTCACACATGCAAGGCAAGCAGTCTACCACTAAGCCACATTCCATGGCCAATACAGTGCACCTTGAAGATCATTATCCCTCATCCTTCTCAATCCTATCTCATCCCTCAATTTACATAATTTTGTAGAATATTCACTAACTTGCAATGATATATATAGTCACTCAGAGAATATATCACTGATTATACTTTATTGATAGTTTTATTCATCAACATACTAAAGTTATGCATTACAGAATTCTGGGATTTTAAATTCTGAATTTTCACACACTACTATTCAGATTCACACACTACTATTATAAAAATTTTTCCTAAGGTTAATGCAAATGCACTCTGTAATTCTTCAATAAAGTACAGTGATTCTTAAAATCTTAAAGAGTTGGAGTAAGAACATCAGCTTCAGTTCTAGAACATTTTATCATCACTACCCTCTCAACATACTCCAATATTTATTAGTAGTCTCTTCCTGTCATCACTTCAACCTACCTCATCTTGAGCAGCTATTATTTCATATTCTACCTCTACAGATGTGCCAATTTTAAAAAGCTCACATTATTATAAAATGTAGTCTATCCATTTCTCCCATGTAATATTACTGTTTCCAAGTAAGACCATGTAAATTTTTCTCATGGATGGAGTATATTGTTTTGTATGCATGTGAATAATTAAATAACATCCTCATTGGACATTTCAATATTTTATTATATGTTATTGAAAAAGGTTTTGCTATGTCTATTCCTGTACATGTGTCTCATTGGATATATGTTGAAATATATTTTGTATATAAAATTATGATTCAAAATGCTGGATCAAACTGGGTGTCGGTGGCTCATGCTTGTAATCCTAGTTACTCAGGAGGCTGAGATCTGAGGATTATGGTTCAAAGCCAGCCAGGGCAGTAAAGTCCGTGAGACTCTTATCTCCAATAAACCACTAGAAAACTGAAGTGGCGCTGTGGCTCAAGCGGTAGAGCGCTCGCCTTGAGCTGAAGAGTGCAGGGACAGTGCCAAGCCCAGAGTTCAAGCCCCACAACTGACCAAAAAGAAAACAAAAAATACGTTGCATCATAGAGCAACTCTATGTGTAATATCTTAAAGATTGCCAGTATGTTTAACAAACTGACTATATCATTTTAAGTGACAAGCGCCAATGTATAAGATTTCCAATTTCTACATAGTGGTTGTACAGTGCAATCTCATTGTTGTTTCTATTTCACTACTCTCTATATGTAGCCAATGTCTAGGTATGTTATGATACTTCCATATGTCCTTGGTTGTTGTGATATTAATATAGAGATATGTATTTCAATTTTTGATAATTTATTCATGATGGTTAAATTTTTTCATTGGTATTAATATGCTCTTAATATATTTCTGATTCAAGTGTTTTAAGTAAATGAATATGTATACACACTATGTATACATGTGCATATATTCATACTTTTATGTGTATACATACAAATGCCTATATATGTGTACATACATGAAAATACATATGTGTATATACATATATACAGACATATATGTATATTATTATTTTCATTTCTCTGTAAGTTATCATTTTACTTCCTTTGCCAAACATGTCCTTTATTGATTTTACTTTATTTTATTTTATGGTTAAAATGTACAGAGGGGTTACAGTTACATGAGTAAGGCAATGAGTACATTACTTGTTGATCATTGTTACCCTTTCCCTTCCTTGTTGTTGTCCAACTATCCCTTCCATCCCCCAGCTCTCACATTCCTATCTCCCCACCCCTCAATGCTGAAGTAATAAAGTTCATTTACAATATACTGTCTTGTGAGTATGTTTGTTGCAATGTGTCATCCTGTGTCCTTGTTTCACCGTTTTATAATTCTGCTTCCCCTCCCCAGCTTAAACATGTATATACAAGATGCAGGGTATCAAAACTGAGTAGAGTGACAAGAGGGGATATGCAATAGGGGAAAGAACATACAAAGGAAACAACAACAAAAATGAATATAATGGCATTGTACGTTTACAACAGTAACAATAAAGACAGAACACTCAAACATGTCCTTTATTGTCGAGGTAATTATTACAGTTAATGTTCTTATCACTTTTGGAACTTTGCAAAATATTTGGTAGCATTCAGTGTGGACTGATATGTTCAATATTTGTTAAATCTATCTACTCATAAGGTACCTGACAGCTCTCTTCTAAAGAAAAAAAGGCAGTCTTCTACAGCTTGGTTCCAAACCATTTGTATTTTTTCCTTGTACTAAGAATACTGACTGAAGCCTGGTGCTGAGGGCTCACACATAGCTATAATCCAAACTACTCAAGAGGCTGAGATCTGATGATCGCGGTTTAAAGCCAGCTTGGGCAGGAAAAGTCCATGAGACTGGTATCACCAATAAACCACCAGAAAACTGGAAGTGGGGCTATGGCTCCAGCCTTGAGCTGAAGAGATGAGGGACAGCACCCAGGCACAGAGTTCAAGGCCCACGACCACCACCACCACCAATAACAACAACAAAAAGAATACTGACTCAAAATGCAATAGTATTAAGCAGTCTTAAAGTTAGACTCAAGTCTAACATTTTGGTATTATCTTAGATGCCAACAGCCTTCTCATCTAATGAGCCATGTGTCCTCAGAATGTTAACCAAATTTCTTAGTTTATTTACACAGTTACTATAAGTATGTATGTTCTCATCTATCTTTCTTTCATTTTACCACAGAATCTGTATATATCCTTTATGTCATACTTGAATACAAATGCCTTTGGAAGATATTTATTAATTGATGTATATTAATTGTACGAAGAAATCTTATTGAAATACTTTACACACTCTCATATTGACCAAGGGCCTGATTAAACTTTTTTTTCTCCGTTCCATTGTCCTTTATTTTTCAACTGTTTTCTGTGAATTTCTTTCTGCTAACTTCAAACATCGTCAAAATTTTAAAGTGCTGTTCACCCACCATCATTGAAAATTATACAATGCTGAATATAAAAGCAAAAATCAAAATAAATGGAGACATATAATTTTTGTGGATTGGAGGATACAATTGAGCCAAGATATAAATTTTCTCCTCCCCTATTTGTTGGTCATTCGTGGGTTTTGAAATCTGGTCCTGGGCACTTACCCAATGCATTTCAGCTCAAATGAGTGCTCTAATGGTTTTCTGGTGGTTAATTGGACATAAGAGTCTTACGGACATTCCTGCTCCAGCTGGTTTTGAACCACAATCCTCAGATCACAGCCTCCTATGCAGTTAGGATTACAAGCATGAGCCAACATCGTCCAGCTTCACAGTTTTATTTATGTTTATGACAACTTCTAAAAAACACCTGACCAGCACTCTGACTCATTCACAAAGGAAAATAAAATGGAATATATTTCTCTGTCCAATATTAAAGCTGTTAGTATAAAATTGTTATATTGGAGAGGAAAATTTTACAGCTTAATGGGTCTGTACAGCACCAGATTAGCTCCACATAAATATTATCAAGGAATATTTAATAAGGGGTAAAACCAAACATTTGTGGAATGACATTCTTTTGAATAAGTGGTGATAGGTTAGACAATATTGGGGAGAATTAAAAAGTAAACATTGACTTAAACATAACAATTTATTCAAATATTAACTTCAAGCAGGATTAAAACGTGGCATATAAAACAAAACGAGTGATGTAAATGTAAAAGAAAGAAAGATGTCTTGACAATTTTGGAGATGAAGCTTTCTTAAATTTGGCATTAAAATTATAGGTAAGGAAAACAATATAGTAGAACTCAATGAAAGTGTAAAATAATTTGGTCTGTGAAAGTTCATATACAAGTAGTGAATAGAAGTTGGAATCAGGTGGCTCATGTATCTCATCCTAGCTACTTGGGATCCTGTGATTTAAGCTTTGCTGTTTGAAGCCAGCCCTCCACAAAATAAAGTCCTTGAGAATATTATCTCTGATTAATCAGCAAAAAGCCAGAAGTGAGGCATGACTGAAATGGTAAATTTTTAACAAATTGCAAGAAATTTCAGGGACCCTGAGTTCAAGCCCCAGGACCATACATGCATGTAGAAAAGTAATAGTAGTAATACTGGTAGTGATGATGATGATGATGTTTATGATTATAATGATGATGAGGTGTACCCATATTCAAGGATAAAACATGTATAAATCTTATACCTGAAGAATGCCTCAAATCTAGATTCTAAATAGAACCCTCAAAACCTAATGTTAAAAAGAACATCAATTAGAAACCAGCAAAGTATATCTTGTGAAAAATAAGCACAAGAAAACCATCATCAGTCGCCAAATAAGTGCATATTAAAACCAAAATGACATCATAAAATATGTATAAGAATTACTTCACATAATACAATAATGACCATACTAAATGTTATCTAGAAACAGAGAAAATGGATTCTGGCAGAAATGTCAAATGCAAAATCCACTTCTGAAAACATTTGACAGGTTCTTAGCATATGAAATAAGCAAATACCCACTGTATAACAGAATAATTGATCTTTCCAGGCTTTGTCTCATAGAAATAAAATGTAACATTCACCCAAACGCCAAAACACAGAGGATTATATCAGCATTATTTCCTCTAGTCAAAGAAAAGGAAATCAATTCAGGCTTTCTTCAAGTGAATGGGAAACGAATTGTGCTACATTCTCTAATAACAGAACCAAAAGGCAACTCGAGTTAAGGCATACAATAACTAAGAATAATCTACCATAGATTTGATGGCAATCATGTTTATTTATTGCATGATCTAAAAGTCGGAGAAAAAAAATGTGTTGGTTGCCAGGATAAAACAGGTTTTGGATGGAAAAAAGAGAAGTGGTGGGTTTAATTATAAAAGGGAAACATGAGACAATTATTTTTGGTAAAGAAATGTATCTGTAAATACTGGATATTAATATAGATTTGATAAAATTATGTTGGACTTAATATGTGCACAAAATAAATTAACTGTTCTGCATAAGGTACTTCAGACATTAATGTTCTATTTGTGATGTCATACTAGAAATATTTAAATAAATTGGAAAAATATTCAAGGGATTTATCTATGTTCTTATAAGGTCATAAAGATCCATACTAACCTCGATAGAATTTAATATCTAGAAAACAGAAGTCAATATTGAATGTTTACATTGAAAAATAATGTGGGTCCAAGCTTGAGATGAAATATACCTTGCTAATTAGAAGGTGGAGATTTAGAAGACTGATATGAGGGCCAGTTCTGAAAAACACAAATTCATGAGGAACTACAAAAACAAAGAAAGCTAGATATAATGAAATTTTCTGATATCTCACGTTTGTGGAAACCATAGGTAAGTGATCATTACTCAAGGGTGGCTTGGCCTGAAAAATAATCTAAAGTGGTTAGAGCCTTAGCAACAAAAATAAGTCTGTAGCATGCTTCCCTTTTATAATTAAACCCACTACTTCTATTTGTCCCAACTTGTTAAAACAGGAGTGGTTATAAACAAAAGCACTGGTCTGAAGCCTCAATATAAGGAACTCAGTCTATGTGGGCCCAACAGTCCCTAACATGAGGTTTTATTTAAATTAACAAGCATTATTTTAGATTTTGCATAGTGGGATGTTGCATAGTCACAGGCAAGGTCTGCTAAGTCAGGTAATCCAATCTACTCTTTCACATGTTACCCAATAGCCTGGTTTCAATAAAAATGACTACAAGGAGATTGTACAAATGAGACTGCCACTTTTCCCTTTCATGAATCAAAATTCTGTGAAATGATTTCTGTCTTCCAGATGTTTACATATTTCTCATGATCTTTTCTACTATTTTGTCGTCATTATTGATGTTCATATTACTTTTTGTTGTTGTCTTTTGTGTACATGCCATTTGTAGGGCTGGAACTCAATGTTTTATGGTCTTCCTTGAATTTTTTGCTCTTAGTTTTTTTTTTGTTCTATTTCTTTTGCTCTAATTTTTTGCTCTACTCCTTGAGCCACATTCTCACCTTCTGCTTCTTGCTGGATAATTGGAGATAAGTTTTCTCACATTTTTGTCTGTTTGGACTGACATTGAACTAAAGTATTCACGTCTTAGCCTCCTGAGTTTCTAGGATTCTACACATGAATGGTTAACACCAATCTTTGCTTTACTGTTATTTTAATTATGTGATAGAGGAAAGTGGAAGTATATTTGTGGTAAGGGTGCAATTTTCAAATACAAGTTTGAATCAACTTGATATAATGTAATTGTTATCAATTTTAACAGTTAAATCAATAAATATTACACATTCCCAAAGAAATATAATTGAAAACAAAACGCACAATTGTTTACTTAAAACAAGAAATAGAACCATGAA
This sequence comes from Dipodomys spectabilis, assembly GCF_019054845.1. Taxonomy (NCBI): domain Eukaryota; kingdom Metazoa; phylum Chordata; class Mammalia; order Rodentia; family Heteromyidae; genus Dipodomys; species Dipodomys spectabilis. Next base: position 1,718,612 of record NW_024870691.1, read on the forward strand.
TTTCACTTTACAATTAATTTTTATATAACTTTAATTAGCAGACTTCCATGACTAAAAGTTAATATATTAATTTTATACTACAAGAAGAAAAGTGATCATAGTTAAGAATAGATATTTCATCACAGCGAGAAGATAAGTTTTTGAGCATTCTCACTAAAAAGAAATGTTACATGCTGAAATTAATGGATATAGTTGCTCATGCTTGTAACCCTAGCTACTAAGGAGGTTGAGAGCTGAGAATCATGGCTCAAGACCAGCCTAGGCAAGAAAGTCTGTGAGTATATTATCTCCAATGAGACAAAAGAAAACTGGAGTGGCTCAAGTGGTAGAGCACTAATCTTGAGCTGAAGAACTGAGGGACAGTGTCCAGGTCCAGATTTCCAGCCCCCAAACTGACAACAATTAAAAATAAACAGTTAAAAATAAACCGTACTTTGAAATAAATGTTAAAATATATATTCTAAATTTTTTTTTAAAACCTCACTAGATATACTAGTTTATATAAATAGATAGAAGTGTTTTCTGGTTTTAGGTGTTATTGAACGAATTGTGTAAATCACACATTTCTTATTCAAATCATATTTGTAGGTTTATACACTTATATGCCATAAGTATAACTAACAGATATGTGATCGGCAGTGCTGTTTTAGGAATCTCCCTTGGCATTCTAACATTAACACTTCTCCCCTGAAATCGATATGCCCTCCAATCTTGTCAGAAGTTTCAACTCATTGGAGCAGAAAAGTATAAGCCATAATCATTGTTTGGAAAAACTGTAACATTTTACATGTATTTCACTTCGTTTAAGAACCAAAACATTTAAGTCATCTGAAATATGCCAATAATAGCAAAATATCTTCTGAGCTTTTTAGTCTCTTAAGAGATGAAAATCTTTAAATATACATCTAATTTTTTCTGCCTAACATCCTATATCTTAGGAAGATCTTTTTGTGTAATCCTGTGTTCCTGATTAGAAGACCGGAATAAAGGTAATAATGAAAATAGCCAAGGAAAATACTTGAAAAAATTTAAAAGCAATCGCAGACACTCCTGTTTTAATCAGTTTCAATGAGAATATACCTTAAAGTATCACGTTTGTTTTAATCATTAAAGAGCAATAATTAAACTTTAATTAGCAGTGAAGAAGGGAACAGAAAACTGTGTTTGAAGACAGCTTGACTTTGAATAATTCAACATAAGCATAATGGCTTTATGTTGTTTTTTCTATGTAATTACCAAAATAATAAAGAGCAACACCCAAAGGCAGGAAAACACCTAAGCCAAAGCAGTAAACTTTTGTATATAAAATAATTGTGATGGTCTAACTCTTTCAAAGTCAGGCTTGGAAAGAGGAAAACTGTATTTGTTTTAGTGTGAACAATAAAAAATATAAAAATCCTCTATTAATGTTTTACATACGTATCTTGACTAGGATGATTCGTGTTGGAGAAGAGGAAAGATATGAAAAAGTTCAAAATTGTTTGACTATTCCCCAACAACATTCTTATTTATCAGCTATAGCAACACAAGTAGCCTTGGTTACTCTTAAAATCATGCTTGTTTACATTTAGAAGCATTATTTTTTGCTGGGTTATAAGCTGCAAACGCTTGAGTATTAATAACGAGTCATTTCCTAAGAGAGGAAAGTTGTTGTGAAAACAAACATAAAATATCAAAGACAGCATAGTGGAAACTATTTTGTAGCTATATCACAACCTGTAGGTGTAGATTTTGTTTCCCATGGTTCCAGGGAACCATTTTTGTTATCTTCTTTGTCACTGTTTAGTGATCCTGTATCATCCTATACCATCCTGGGAATGCTGTATCTTTACTAGATTCTCTAATTTCTGTTGGAAAATTAGGAAGGATGGAAAATTGAGTTTCTGTTTCTGTTTTACTTTATTTTATTACAGTTTAGAAACTGTAACTCAAAATGACATTAATTATCTTTATAATATTAGGAGACAGATTTCATTTCCATATTCTTACCCTAGCTTTATACATAACTTTAGTACTTTGATCCCTAAACGTGAAACTAAAGATAGAGAGTTTCTTATTTAAATATTATTTAGAATTTGAAGACTTCATTAATGCAAGGCCCTTCGTATTATATCCTTCATACATGTGTACAAAGCCAGTGGCAAATTTTTCTTATTCTCAGAAACTAGGATATGTGATGTCTCTATACTTGCAATCAGGAAAAGGCTGTAGCTGAGTTAGTTTACTAAACCAAATATGCTGTAACAAATTTCTACAAGTTAATTGGCTTGAATAATCCGTATTTATCATTTTACAGTTCTAAAGGACAGAAATCTAAAAGAAGTCTCACCACATTAAAATCTAGCCACCTACAGGGCTAAAAGAATTTTTAGATGATTCTAGTGGAAAGGCATTTACAACCTGTTCCGCTTTTCAGAAATTCAGAATCTGGGTTGTTGTCTTTTCCTTTATCTTCTCATGTAGCATCTTTACATCTTTCTTATGGTTCTTACCGGATCATTTCCCCTTTGAAATATAGCTGGGATTTTAAGTACCCATTTGAGTTATACTTCCCCCATCTGGTAATTATTCAAATTCGTGTTCCTTGAGTAATGAGAGATGAATATTTTACAAATATATATATATATATATATATGTATAGTGCATATCTACATTTGAAGGATTAGACATTTAGGGGATGAGAGGCATTATTGGAAGGTATTTTACTGACAACCACAATGAGTTTCTAGCACTTTTTTCTACTATAACTTGTTATCCGTTCATTAATTTTGAACAACATATTTCTTCAATGAAATATCACTAGAAAAAAATTAGTTCCTGAAAGCAATTAATACTGATTAAAACATTGTCCTGTACTAGAAATCCTAAATGCAAGAGAGCAGCTCCTGAAACAGTTCTGGCACTATCACTTTTATACATTCTGCTACAATCTTCTCTTTTCAAGAGGAGTTGATTGTTATTATTGTGGAATTATGGTTAATATTTATTTGACTGCTATTTTTAAATAAATCACCACCCAATACTGGTTCTCTTTTTGTAACATTTTGTGTCTAATCTATTTCTGAAACACAGCTATTTGAATTACGTGAACTGCTTATTGAAGTTGAATCAGTGTGGAGAGGAAAAGAAAATAGATGTCTCTGTGGGTATGTCACATTAAAAATGTACCTACAAGCTATTTACCTTAAAATCATCTATTTTTCATTATGTTTAGATTCTGATAGAATTTAGCCTCTCAACTCACACAGTGTTAATGCAGTTTTATTTCATGCCTCTCAAAAGCAAACCACAAATTACTATTTATTTAAATTTTATCTTTTTAGTTTTAGAATTTTTCTTTAGCAAACTATATTTTTTAAAAAGTTAGCCAAGGCAAATGGTTTATTAGATATTTGCAGTCATGTTCAGACTCTATGGTGGAAGCCAGAAAGAGAAAAAAAATTCATGTTTTTTTTCTTCCTTGAGGCACTCTTATTTATCATTCATCTAATTCTGAAAGAATGAAATTCTTGATTTGAAGCCTTTTGCTTGATATCCACAGCGTGTCATTCTTCCTTTATTAATAGAAGAATTTGGAGAAAGCATGAGAATTCACACTAGGAAAATGGGGAAGAGGAAAAGAGAAATAGAATTCTAGATATTTTGTTCTTCCTCATCTCAATCACACGGTCTGGATAATGATTAAGGATATTAGATACAATGGTCTAGAGTGATTACCCCAATCTATAGAAAAAATATAACCTCATAAGTGATCACATGGAGAATCCTTATTTATTAAAAATTGTAGTAATTTCCAACAGGAAATGTTATATATTTGCTTAGTTCTTGTTTAGTATTTGTTAAATTCTGATGTGCTATAGTGAACAATCATAAAGGTATACAAGAATGATAAGAAACTAACATCTTAATATCATATTCTAATATTAGCTTAATTCTGCCTGAGTTATCTCTATGAGGCTGTATTTGAGTTTTGCCTCAATTTCACATGCTATCTTCTTCCAATATATAAGTTGAAAGAAGACTCCTTCTGAAAATATGCTATTTTTATAGCTAGGGGAAAACAAGTCAGCTATTAAACACAGACAATGAGACAGAAATCTTCCCCTAGAAATAGACTTTCTCCACTTCTGTTTCATTTTTGTAAACTGAAGTAAGTTACATGACCCATCTTGACATTGCAGAGTAGAAGTAAATCTCACCTACAGGAAGCTGATGCAGGACATACAGTAAAATGCCCAGATATGCAACACTTGAGATAAAGAGGGGAAAAAAGAGAACTACAGTACAATCAATCATACTTGCTATCATATGTCTCTGCAGGAAGGAAGCTATAATGTTCCTTTGTTTCTAAAATTACTGAGATCTTCAAATCATGTCTTTTATGCTTGGATGTTACAGGAATTAGAGAACATTTTGATCCTGAGACAGCATAAAATCTCAAAGAAAGTTGGAGTAAGCATTTCAATTCCACTTTTTGTTCTCCAAGAAAAGAAACCATTTTATAGATAATACTTTATACTTTCTTACCTAGTATCATTTTTTTCCAGAAATGGATTTTGTTAATATATGTGATTATCCACCAGAATAAATGTCATCATTTATTTTCATCTTGTACAGACAGTATAGTCAATTAGATGTAAGTGGGCGTTCATCAGTAGCACTTTTTAAAAATGCAAAAAATGTGGACAGGGAGCCAATATACATATTTTTCCACCATCACCTTCCACATCTTCCTTCTTCCTTCCTAGGAAACACACCCTATCAATAAAAGGCTTAGATATTTGGCTCGTGACCTTGAAAGTGGAAGCACAATATTAGGGATGTCGGAGATGATGGTCAATAATGTTTTACATAATAATGTCACATGCAACAGCCTTATGAGTCCAGCAGGCCTTAACAGTGGACTTCCTTAGTGATGTGATAGGAATGTCAGTTTTACTGGACTTGATATTGTTTTCCACTTCCTTTTCTACCCCTTGGCCTAAATTATGATACATAGTAATTGAATGAAAAAATAATGCCATCTTAACCAAGTCCAATTGCGACAATGAGATGTATAAGACGTTATGTTGAAAAAGGAACTTTACAACTTTGGCGGGGGAGGGATGGGGAATCAGTGGGCAGGGATATTAAGGGGAAGGAGGAGACAACAATGCTTGCTAAGAAATGTACTCTTTACCTTGCTCATGTAATTGTAACCCCTCTGTACGGTATTTTCACAATAAGAAAACGTATTAATATAAAAAATAAGAAAGTTACTTAAGGCTTTGGGAATGTAGCTAAATGGAACAGTTATTGCTTAGCAAGAATCAAACCCTAGGTTCAATTCCTCAATCCCACATAAATAGAAAAAAAAAAAAAAAACACTGAAAGATGAGTTGTGCCTCAAGTGGTAAAGTGTTAACCTTCAGCCAAAAACAAAGCTCAAGAACAGTTTCCTGTACCTGAGTTCAAGCCCCAAGACTGGCAAAAAAGTCATTTAGCTAGTAAATGCAAAATAAATAACCCATACTTGTAATATGCAATTGTTCATTCCAACTGATACCTAGTAATAATCTGTAATTCATTTATTTTACTTATATTAGAATAGTATTTTTTTTAAAGGGCAGGGAAGGTGCCTCAGTAGTAGAGCACTTGCCTTGCACGCATGAGGCCCTGGGTTAGATTCCTCAGCACCATACAAGCAAAAAGAAAACAGTCGGAAGTGTCGCTGTGGCAAAAGTGGTAGCACGGTAGCAGTGAGCTGAAGAACTGAGAGACAGAGCCCAGGCGCAGATTTGAGGCCCCACGACTGGACCTCAAAAAAACAAAACAAAAAAAGACAAAAAAAAGTTCTGTTAATAGGTCATGGCAATTAATGCCAAGAATGTGATTAGATATCAGGTGAAGATTAATCCTGGAAATTCAAAGATTCCAGGATTTTGAGTGGTCACTGCTAATCACAATGAGAAGGGTAGTCTGTGAGATTTGGAAAACTTTTTGGTAAGTCACGGCATCAAAAAGGCATAGGATAATTAATGGCTTTGACAGAAGAGAAGGAATAACTCCCCATGGAAGGAATAAATGATAATAATAACTAAGTTATACCACAAACTGTTCTAGGGAACCATTTTTGGTTATTGAAGAACTAGTTATCAACTACACTTATTTCTCATTGCCTTTAGCATTCTAGTAACTTAGACTAGTTCTTAATCTGTGTGATAAATTGTATATCCTTCTATGCTATTCTTTCATACCTTACTTCCTTTACTTTCTAAAAATCTTAGTCTTTTATATTTCTCTATGAACTATTTCTGATACTAAGTCCACATACACAGACAGCAGAGGATGCTAATGTAAGAGTCCCAAAACACATGAATCATTAATGTAACAACATGGAAAAGGAGGATATATTTATTGCTACCTCAATTTTTCTGAAAAGCTGCAATGTCACCATTGATTGAAATCTCCATTCCTTGTCTACATAGTTTCATTAAGTGCAGATCAATGCAAATATAAGCCGGATGCTGGTGGCTCACACCTTTAATCCTAGCTACTCAGGAAGATGAGACTGGTTCAAAGACAGCCTGGTCAGGAAAGTCCATGAGAACCTTATCTTTAATTAACCACCAGAAATCCCGAAGTGGTGCTGTACCTTAAGTGGCAGAGCACTCAACTTGAGCTGAAGAGCTGTGGGACAGAGCCCAGGATCAGAGTTAAAGCCCCATGACCAACAAAAAAACTGCAAATAGGACTGAGTATCCCCAAAAGGAACAACGAAGTCAATAGTAATCTTCCCAAACAGAAAAAATAATTACAAACTGATTCAGTGCACCTACTTTTGCTGAGTTATTTAAGTTATGGTTTCATTGATGGACATATTCTCTTCTTTTAAAAATTGTCAAATATTAGCTTTATTATAAACTTCATCTAATATTTCTTGTTTCAAAAGAGAAGTCCATACAGTTGATGTCACTTGGCTTTCTTACTGTCTCAGTTCAAAGTCAACCCAGGCAAGAGAGTCTGTCAAACTCTGATCTGTAATTAAACATTAAAAAAGCCAGAAGTGGAGTTTTGGCTCAAACAGTAGAGTACTAGGTTAGGGGACAGGTGTGCAGGGAAGACAACTGTACAGGGACAGTGTCCACCCTCTGTATTCAAGCCCCAGAACCAGCACAAACTAAACAAACAAACAAGAAAATGAAAAAACCCACATATCTCTTTGGGACCATCCTTAAAGCACTGGTTTGAGATGAGGCTCCTTTTGTTGATCATGCTCTCTGGATCCTGATTTTTGGAATCCTTATTGCTATGGAGAACTCAGGACCAGAATAAAGAAATGGATAACTGACTCCTGCAATACAGAATCATCTCAGGAGAGAAATATCCGTGCATAGGACACTTTAAAACCTGCATGTCTTTCTTTCTTTGTAGTAGGACACTTTTAAAATAAAGTTATTTTCTTTTATTCTATGCTTGCCTTCAAATGGCATATTGTTTTCTTTTGTTATACTCTAAACTGGAAGTTTACAGACAAGTTTTATATGAGTAAAGGACACACTACAAAAGATCAGGGACAGAGTTTCCTTCAGGCCTTGGATTATTTTTTTGTATAGTAAAAAAGGACAGCAAAAATTAACTTGAACTTTGTCATTTCTCTGTGTTCAATTCCTCTCTTGGGCTCAGTTTCCACTTGCAGTAACAGTTCCTTCCACTTACTTCCAGTAACAATCTATGATGCTGCCCCAGGTAAAATGAATATTTTCTGGCTTCATTGAAGTAGCACAAGCACATCTTTGGACATGTGGTAACGTGTTTCAGAGATAACTTTGTAATGAGAAAATATGTAATTTAAATGTTTTATAAAACATTATCCATGTACACATGACCATATAAGATGATGTTAAGTGAAATGTACCCCAAGATAGGGACACAACTTGCTTTTACTTTCTTGCTATTGTTTTAATGTATCTAACATGTACTATGTGATTTTTTTCTTCCTCCATGGTATTACCCCTGTTTTCACTATATTTGATGTCGGCGACCTGCATCTTGCATATACATTTTTCTAATGGGGAGGGGAAGGGAAATAACAAAAAGCTGAAAAAAGAATACAGTATGACCCATTGTAACAATGAGTTGTACAAGGCACTACGTAGAAAATGAACTTTACAACTTGATCAGGGGAGAAGGGAGTTGGGGCGGTGGGGAGGAAAGGGATGGAAGGAGAAAAACAAAAGAGGAGGTAACAGAGCTTGATAGATAATGTACTCATTTACTTACTTATGTAACTCTAACCCCTGTTTATACCATTTTATAATAAAAAACATGAAAAAACCATCGTGGAGTAGTTTAAGTTCATACTTCCTATGTGCACTGTAATTAAGACCAATTTTACGTGGGAAGAAGGTTCTCAGAAACATATTTTTGTGAGTGTGTGTGTTGTGCATTATTTCCCAAGTGTACATAAGTTAACATGAGGAGAAACAATAGGAATAATTGAAGAAAAAGAAGTTTTGTGCTTAAGTATAATGGTTCAATACAGTACAGAAGACTCTGCAAATAAAAAACTTTGAAACAATAAAGCCATTCCAGTATGTAGATCTATGGGATATAGAGAGCATTACTACTAAGTGGAACATGAATGATGAGGCCACTCTTGTTTTCTACTAAATCTAAATCATGGTAGCTAATTACGGAAATTTGTAAAAAGTAGAAGGGAAGAATTATTCTAGTCAGATATATGAAGTCAGATATAAGAGCATGGACTTAACTAGAAAAAAAGGCTATGTTGAGAGAGCAGGAATTATACTAGCAATGAACTGGTGGCTAAGATCACATTTCTTTTTCTTTATTTCTTTGATGGTTATGGGTCTTGAATTCTCCGCCTGGGTGATGTCCCTCCACTCTTCAATTCACGGCTAGAGCTCTACCACTTGAGCCACAGTGTCAATTCCTTTTTCTGGTGGTTAATTGGAGATAAGTGCCTCAGAAAACTTTCCTACTTGTGCAGCATTTGAACTGCAGTCCTCAGATCTCAGCCTCCTGAGAGGATTATAGGCATGAGCCACCAGTACCCGGCTCAAGATCACATTTCTAGGAGTGTACATTCATGATATGTAATGTGTATGTTCTGTCTTTGTATGAATTCTTGAGTTAAACATCTGGGCTACAGCTTAGACATTACATTAAAAAATTATTTTTAGTTTAAAACTTGATACTCATGGAAAAAATAAAAACTAAGAATGTAAAAGGGTCTGGGAAATTCAGTTTTCATCCAGCCTGGGAAGAATAGTCTTTGCAACAACACCTATAATTAACCAGCCTAAAGCTGCATTGGAAGAATGGCTCAAGTGATGTAATACTAGTTATGAACAAGATTGCTGAATAAGAGCTTGAGGTTTTTGCATGCATACATACAAACATTCACATACACACAGAAGCACTTATATGAGCAAACACACATATGAAACAACTCTCAGAATGTGTAGAAAAGTTACAAAACAATAGAAAATGTGTCCTAAGTAAGACTAGAATGAAGTGATAATTTTTAATATTAGAAAGTCGTCAAGTGAACTTTCCCCCCAAAAGCTTGAGAATATTACATATGTAGGAACCAGAGATGGAAAGAGTCAAGTGATCATTACTAAAGGGATCAGATCCATGGAGGAATGAATCAGAGACCCCTGCAGGTGCATCTGAAAATGTTCATATCTTATATCAAATGATAGGATATCTTTGAAAAATGTACAACAGTTTGAGCAGTCAGTCTAGAGGATAAGATCATCGGAGAAGTTCAGAATTACTAGTATGTTTCTAGATTAAATAAACCAACAACCAATGGCAGGGCAATGTGATACAAACCTGAAATTCTAGCACTCATATTAGGACAGGAGTTTAGAGAGTGGATTGCATAGAGATACCTTCCTTGGGCTAGGTACGATAATTTTGCTCAATAAAACAAACCAAAGGACAAGAAAGGAATTCACAATTGGAAGTTTGGGATAATTTTGTCATTTTGTTTTGAGAAGTCAAGTTTCCTATTTAAATGCAGCTCATATATCATCCTCAGTCATGTTTTACATGCTCTCTTCATTACAGAATATTCCTAGATGCAAAATAGCTCATGACTCCGAACCAAAAATTTGAAAAAGTAAGCATCATTCTGTTGGATTCCAAAGAAATGATGAAAGATTACAAAAGCTTAAGCCTGGAGAAATAGAAAAGATATCTAATGTAGGACATTGTAGACCTGGCTAAATGAGAATTTAGATTCAAAATAAATATTTTGTTTGTAATTTCATATTCTACAGAATATTACAAAATTCTTTTTAAGTAGAAGTTTTAATTTACAAATTCACAAATGATTCTGACATTCTATTTGTCTAGAATATTCTCTCAAGAGAGTTATAATTAGGACTTAATAGATAATTCCAACAGTTCATGTATAACGTGATAATATGAATAATCTAGAAAGAGGTGCCAACAAATGGGTGATAGTAATTTATAAATTTAGAAAAAGAGCAATATTTTGAGATTTTGGTGTAACATGGTATGAAGAGAGTTATTGTGAGACATCTTTTTTCTTCTACCTATACATAACACAGGAAGAAATTTCTTTTTTTTATTGTGAAAATACTGTACAGAGGGGTTACAATTACATGGGCAAGATCATGAGTACATTTCTTATCAAGCATTGTAGCCTCCTCCTTTGTTTCCCCTTCCAATCACTTCCCATCCTCCCCCGCCCCCACCCAATCTTCCTCTCCCCTCCCTCCACACAAAGTTGTAAAGTTCGTAGAAATTTTCTCAATTACGTACCTCTGTATACAATGAGAAATATGCTAGGTTTTGGGTTTTTGTTTTCATTTTGTTTTTGTTGTATTGTTGAATTTAAATCATTATGAGACATACAGTGATATTGGAATTGAAAGGCTCCGTAGGGGCATTTTCTTGGAGCTCATTAGTTTTCCCAGGAGAAATATAAATATCCACAAAATATGGAGCTAATTAGTAAGTATCTGAATTAACACTAGATCTTAGATATTGTGTTAGTAAAAGTCAAAATTGTATTATTGTTACATCAGAATCCTTCCCCACTTGCCAATGTGTATGAAAAAATAAAAAAAGGCATTAGCACAAAATGTCTAATCTTTTTAGGCATTTAATACTAGTGGTGAGGGTAATGTATGAACTCTTCCATTCAATTAAAACTTGAAGGTTATAAGAGCACTTCCTACATATAAGAATTTGTGGCAGGTTGATTGACAGGGTTATTACAGCATGGAGATATTCCTAACAAAAATTAGATTTAAATAGAGTATATGGCAGTTATGATTTGTCAATGGCTATTGAGGCATTTTTTATTCTAAAGAAGAATCAATTCGAAGAGTCTTCAGTCACATCAGTAAAGCTGTACATTCATCCTAATACTTGGTGCTATTGTCCTACATTTATAATGATTAGGCTCATAAGATATCCAAACATATCTAAAGACATTTCAATAAAATCCCAAATTGGTGTGGATACATGGGTCACTCTTTGGAACTGTAGCACAAATTAGGCTTGCCTGTGCTGTAGTTCAATCTTTATTCACCTGGTTAAACAAAATCTTCAAAAATATTCACAGAATACCTCTAAGTAGTTAATTAGAGTTATATCTGTATAATTCTTCTAAGGTCAGTATAAAAGCATTTGTTCCCTGTTTTTAAAATCAACAGGATCTGTTGAATTCATGGATCCAGAATTTCATGACTTCACATTCATATCTCAAAATTTTATCAATATGACTTTCACCAAAACACTGTTCTTTTTGAACTTATCTATGTCTTTACTTTTCAAATCCAAATAGCATATTTCTTCAATACCTTCCTGCAAATTCTTTCCTTCCTTTACTTCTGTAAATCTGTGTTTATTACTTTTTTGTTTCCTTATTTATCTCTTTCTTCTAATCTTGAGCACACTGTTGCTCACATTGCTCACACATGTGTCAGAATTTTCCTTTTCCTCTTCTTTAATAATACCCCTGATTTTATTATTTTTTCATATTCATGGTCGTGGATATTTTGATGATATCTAAACAGACCTATCTTTGCATCTGTTTAACATAAACTTTAGAATTTTCTGAGAGTTTTTTCCTCTAAATCCATCATTTCCACTTGTAGTCCTTATCACCAAGAATATAACTAACACAAATCCTCGCCAGATATGTGGATGCACTTTAGATTTCTTCTTACCCTTCTACTCCCTGTCATTAAATAAAATGAATGATCAAGATTTTCTGTTTCTGTCACTAATACAATTTCTATGTACTCCCTTTAATGCGCCTGACACCAGCCTGTTTCAAATACTCATCACTGATTCCCTAGCCCTAAAACAACCGTTTACATAGTATGATTTTTCCACATCGTCTTTTCATATTGGTCCTCTCCATCACCAAGTTACTCTCCTTGTAAGCACACAGAGTGAAGAGCACAGATACAAATTCCAATATCATTATTTACTCACTGTATTGACTATTGGCCTTACATTTCTCATCTGTAAATGGAGGTAATCAACCAGAAATATTGAAGAATATATTTGTTGACTTCTGGAGCAAGAAAAAAGATAAGTGAAGAGTCCTTACATTTTCCACCTTAGCTTATAAATAAAGAGTCAAATTCAAGTTGTTGGTATAAATTCACAAATAGTTTCATGCAGAAATAAAAATAAATTTTAACTATTGGCTCTACGGCCTGTGTATTTTTATGGTAACTACAGATATGTAAGTGGTATTATGTAAATTGGGTCATATGTTTACAGCTGTACTGAAGAACATACTCTTAATATATCAGTGGAAACATTGGTTTGAATACTATCTATATGAGATTGTTATTTGAACTAATCACACTTAGTTGAAAACTATAGCTTAGTCCATCAAAATGTGGAAATAAATGATTTTATTTATTAGAAAAAAATACGACCAAGAAAAGTGAGTACACATTAGAGAAACTGTAGGAATAATGTTAGTGTTTTTTACTGTCTGTACCTGTTTATGTGATTTTATTTATTGATATTGAAACTCTCCTCTTGTTATTTTTATTGTATGTAATCCAACACTGTTTATATCGATGTATTCAATGTGGGAAATCTACCTTCAAAGATGTCTAAAGTTTTTTTCCTTTTCAATCACAACATTGTCATTATCAGGCTACACTGTGGTCATCATCATCATCTTCATCAAAATTATTATTAGCATCATAGTGCTAATCATTGGAAGTCTGATACGTGTCTATGATTTTGCCATTATTTTTCTTTTGATTAATAATTTTAATGTTACCACTGTGCATACATCCATATTAACATTTTGAACAAATAAAGAAACAACAAAAACTAAACCATATCAGGTAGCTTGACTAGGTGCTCATAACAAATTATGGAATAGATTTTTGAAGCATTGCAAATTCCTAACCAGTATAAATTAACTTCCACTTTCCTCCTCACAACACAAAAATATTTAAGAGTTTGGACAGAACTTTTTCAAGTAATATACTGTAAATGTTATTACAATATCATGTGTATATATAAAATTCCCTTGAAAGTAATAAACTCTACTTTCTATTGAAATATTAATTATTTTATATGAGGAAACTTTTCGAAAAATAGACTGTATATCTTTGAAATGAAAAAGGTCAAAAACAGTAGAAAAAATTTTAGAGGGAGTCTGTCTTCAGATATATATACATATATATGCATATATATTTAAATGTTATATTTCCAATGACACATTTTTAGAGATTATTTGTCATCAGAAATATATACATATATCTAAATTTATTTGTAGAGAGATATAAAAAAAATCTTAAAACATAATTAAAATTAAAAATACATCAAAACAAGTGGCAGTGACTCACTCTTATAATTCAACCTATTCTAGGTAATGAGATCTTAAAATTATGTTTGAAACTAGCCCAGACAGAAAAGTACTTGTTAGGAGTTCCGGGAAGATGGCGGAGGAGAAGTTGGAATCTGAATAAGCTCTCGCATAGAAAGCAATTTTAGAGTTCCAGTGAACAGCCCTAAGCCAGAGAACCACACCAAGTGTGCCATCACAGGACAGAGGTTTAGGCAAGAGAGGGGAAATCAAGGCAAAAAGATACATCTGAGCGCTTGCCAGCAGCCGCCGCTGCGGCGGCAGCGGTCGCGGCGGTGACTGCAGGGCACCATAACTGAGCCACAGAGTCTGGGACGAAGGAGCCAGGCGGCAGGCGAGCGGATTCTACTCAAAATCAGCAAGAACGGACAAGGAGCAGACATCTTCATCCTGCAGTTTGCGGACCAGAGACCGACCCAGGAACCAAGACTTGGCGTGAGTAGAAGCCCGACTTCCTCACTCCTTCTCAGGGAGCAGAGGAGGGAAGGCCACCCCTCCCCCCCAGCACCGGTGATCTCCATCTTGGATACCAACAAAGCTCGGAGGAGCGACTAGCTCCAGCTCAGGCCTTGGAATAAAACGAGTCATTTAGCAGATCACAAGAACTTAACAGCGGTGTGACCTGCCAGACTCAGCTCCATCCAGGGAAAAGTCACCCAGCTCGGGCGCCAGCCATAGGAGTGGCTTTCCGCACTGGGTAACCAGAGCCAGAGGCTGCCCCTCCCTCTAGCAGCCTCCACAATCAATTGAAAAACAGAAACCCTGAGAATGGCTCCAGGCTGGGCTCTGTGAGGTTTTCACAAAATAGCCCCAAGGAAAAGCTACTATTTATTGAAAGGCCTCAACTCTACCCAGAACCTAACCTCATCACTGCATTCCCCTCTTTTGTGATTCTTAAACCAGATCACCCTGCAATTAAACTAACCTGGGAAGGGGATCTCAAAATCTTGGGGAAAGCAGAGCATTTTTCTGCCTGTTAGAACAATTTGACTTAAGAAACCAATCAAGCCACAGGACCTCAAGCAGACCAAAGACTCCAACAAGAGGCTGGCTACAGACACAAGGGAGATACAGGATTTTTCCCACCCCTCCCAAAAAAAACAAAGAACTTTTTTTTTTCTTCTTCTTCTCTTTTTTTTTTTTTGGTACCTTACATATATAAAAAAATTTTTTTCCTGTTCTAAAACTTTTATTAATCTTTAATTTTTGTCTCTTTTGAAAAAATAATCGTTTTCCAGTAACTTTTTTTTCTCCTCTTATAGTTTTTATTTTAGGAGTACGTGAATGTGGGATTTCCTTTCTTTTCTTGTCTTCTTTCTTTTTCTTTCTTTCTTAATTATCTTTTTGTTTTTTGTCTAGCTCTACTGAACTTCTGACCTTTTCTTCGCCCTTTCCTATCCGTTTCACCTTTTGCTCTCTTTTGTTCTTCCTTATGTGACTTAACTCTTGTCCTGCACATCCTCAGATAAACCCGTAGTTAACTAGTAGACCTTACCCCCCATTGTGTACACACTTAATCCACAAATTTATTACTCAATTCAAAACCTCTGAGACTTAAATTCCTTAATAGCAGTACTACCCCTTTATACCTATATAATATTTTAAGCATTTTTTTAAGTTTTTCACATCTCCTCTATGTCCCTCAGCTTCTCTCAAAATATTCACATTCCTCTCTAAATAGATGGTCTTTTAATCTATATAATAACATTAATTTTTACGTTTCTATTTTTTTTCTGGTCTCTTTTCATTCCCCTTTCCGCTTCTTCTTTTCCTCTCTCTCTCTACTTGCATCCTACCCAACCTATTTCCTGCATTGTGATTAGGACATAGTTAACTCTCCCTGTGCCTCCCCACACCAATCTATCCCTATTTTTACGCACATCTCACCCTAACCCTAATAATTTCTGGTTTTCCAAATTCTTGTCTGCGGTTCGAAGTCCATTAACATATAGTTGTTTGATGTGGAATAGATGTATCTGTTGAACTAGATTGTATCTGTAGACTATTGACTGTACAAATGCAAACTTTGGTTGATGGTTGCCTTAAGATAGTGTTCTAGCACAAAACTGGTGCTATTTTCATCTCAAATGGGCAGAGTAAGCCGGAAAAACACAAGAAAAATGGCAAATTCGGATATCTCAATTCCCAATCATGATAATCAGGGGTCAGAACAGATAATGAATAATCCAGAGGAGAGTTCCCAAATAGCTCTACAAACACTACTGGCAAACATGATAAATGAGAAGTTTGACAACTTACAAAGGACTCTGTATGAGCGTGATAGGGAGAGAGAGGAGGCATCCCAGAAGTTTATACAGGAATATCATAAGCATGAGGAAGCTACTCAAAAACTGATACAGGATTTGCGTGAACAACTTGAGAATACTCAAAGAGAAAGGGAGGAATGGCGTGAGCAGGCTGAGAACACTCAAAGAGAACTGCAGGAATACCAAGAACGGGAGGAAAGAGAACTGCAGGAATCCCACAAATGGGAGGAAGCTAATCAAAGAGTAATACAGAAATTGAGAGACCAGGTAGAGAACACACAAAGTTCACTAAAGGTATTCATGGAATCCATTAACAAAGAGCTGAAGGAAGTCAGGGAGACCACAAAGGAAATGCTGAATGGAACCCAACAGAAGAAATGGGAGTCCAAAGAAACCATAACCAATCAACTAAGTGATTTGAGAACAAACACTGAACACCAAATTAAGGAAGTAAAGAAATTCATACAAGACCTAAAACAGAGCTTCAACAAAGAACTTGAAGCCAACAAAGCTGACCAATTAGAAGGAAAAGAGATAAAAAACAAAGTAGAGAGTTTTGACAGCAGGTTAGACCATGCAGAACATCGAATCTCAGGGATTGAAGACAGCCTAGCTATTATAGAGAAAGAACATATAGCCATCCAAGACAAGTCCAAGAAATATGATAGATCTATCCAACACCTGGAAGACACCATCAGAAGGCCTAATCTAAGGATAATGGTGTAGAGGAGCACCTAGAAACAGAAGTTAATGGTCTAGGAAATTTGTTTAACAGGATCCTAGCAGAGAACTTCCCAAACATGCAAAAAGATAGGCCTATTCAGATACAAGAAGCCTTTAGAACCTCAAATAGACCAGATCAGAATAGGACATCCCACCGTCACATTATAATCCACACAGGATCAACTCAGACCAAGGAAAAGATCCTTAAAGCTGTCAAGGAGAAAAGGGTAATCACCTATAAACGGAAACCAATTAGAATCACCTCAGATTTCTCAGCAGAGACAATCAAAGCAAGAAGAGCCTGGAATGATGTATGCCATGCCTTAAAAACAAACAACTATCAACCAGGAATACTATAGCCAGCTAAACTCTCCTTCATAACTGAAGGCCAAATAAAAACCTTCCATAGCAAAGAAAAATTGAGACAATACATCTCGACCAAACCAGCCCTACAAAAGATTCTTAAAGATGTCCTACACATAGAAAACCAACAAGACCGCAATAAAGGCCAAGAAACTGCACCCAAACTGAGAATCCAAGAACCATAGGAAGAACCCAGTTTTCACAGCCCCTAAGAAGGTGGATAACATGGCAGGAACTCCCAAATACCTCTCAGTCCTATCTCTTAATGTTAACGGACTGAACTCTCCAATTAAGCGACATAGACTGTCTAGTTGGATTAAAAAACAAGACCCTTCTATCTGCTGCCTGCAGGAGTCACATCTTGCCCGTAGAAACAAACACATTTTCAATGTTAAAGGCTGGAACACAATCTACCAAGCAAACGGACCCCATAAACAGGCGGGAGTTGCAATCCTAATATCAGATAAAATAGACTTCAAATGAAAATTCGTGAGAAGAGATAAAGAAGGTCGGTACATACTAATTAAAGGATCTCTCCTTCAGGAGGATATTACAATTCTAAATATCTATTCGCCAAACAATGGAGCACGCAAATTTATCAAAGAAACACTACTTTCCCTCAAATCCCATATAGATTCAAAGACATTAAGTGTTGGGGATTTTAACACACCACTCTCCCCACTAGATAGATCAACTCGGCAAAAACTCTACAGAGAAACCGCAGATCTAAACAGCTGCATAGATCAACTAGACTTAACAGACATCTACCGAACATTTCACCCAGCAGCATCAGAATACACGTTTTTCTCAGCAGCACATGGAACGTTTTCTAAAATAGACCACATTTTAGGCCACAAAGCAAACTTGTCTAAATTCAGAAACATTGAAATTATACCTTGCATTCTCTCTGACCACAAGGGAATAAAATTAGAACTCAACACCAAAAGCCACCAAAGAATGTCCGGCATCACATGGAGGCTGAACAACACACTGCTGAATCATGAGTGGGTCATGGAAGAGATTAGAAAGGAAATTCAAATGCTCATGCAATTCAACGAAAATGAACACACAAATTACCAGCTCCTCTGGGACACAGCGAAGGCAGTACTCAGAGGCAAGTTTATAGCTCTGAGCTCCTACATCAACAAATTGGAGAGATCTGAAACTAACAATTTAATGACACATCTAAACCTCCTTGAAAAAGAGCAACAAGAAAAACCCCAATCCAGTAGAGGGAAAGAAATAATTAAAATTAAATCAGAATTAAATAAATTAGAATCCAAAAAAACTATAGAAAGAATCAACAAAACAAAGAGTTGGTTCTTCGAAAAACTTAACAAAATTGACAGACCCTTAGCAAATCTTATCAGAAAAAGAAGAGAACACACCCAAATTAATAAACTCAGAGATGAGAATGGAAACATCACCACGGAAACAACCAAGATTCACAACATCATAAGGGAATACTTCTCAAAACTTTATGCTAATAAGTTTGGGAACTTGACAGAAATGGACCTCTTCCTAGCAAATATTGACATGCCAAAACTAAACCAAGATGAGTTAAACTGTCTTAAAAGTCCCATATCAAGTATTGAAATAGAAACAGCAATAAGAGACCTCCCAGCTAAGAAAAGTCCAGGACCAGATGGTTTTACAGTGGAATTTTACAAGGCCTTCAAAGCAGAGCTCACACCAATTCTCCTCCAACTCTTCAATGAAATTGAAAGAGAAAGCTCACTATCGAACACATTCTATGAAGCCATCATAACCCTCATCCCAAAACCAGGCAGGGACTCATCAAAGAAAGAGAACTATAGACCCATTTCTTTGATGAATATTGATGCAAAACTTCTCAACAAAATTTTGGCCAATCGACTTCAACAATTCATCCAAAAAATCATACACCACGATCAAACAGGATTCATTTCAGGGATGCAAAGCTGGTTCAATATACGCAAATCAATTAATATTATTCATCACATCAACAGGAGCAAGAATAAGAACCACATGGTTATCTCAATAGACGCAGAAAAAGCATTCGACAAGATCCAACACCCCTTTATGATGAAGTTTTAGGAAAAATTAGGAATCCATGGAACATTCCTCAATACAATAAAGGCTGTATATGACAAACCTACAGCCAGCATTATACTCAATGGTGAAAAACTAAAGCCATTTCCTCTTAACTCAGGAACAAGACAAGGATGCCCACTCTCTCCACTTCTCTTCAATCTAGTATTAGAATGCCTAGCTACAGCAATAAGACAAGATGCAGACATAAAGGGGATCCAAATAAGGAAAGAAGAAATAAAACTCTCCCTCTTTGCAGATGACATGATCTTGTATTTAAAGAATCCCATAGACTCCACTCCCTAATTACTCAAGCTGATTCAAAACTTTGGCAAAGTAGCAGGTTATAAAATTAACCCCCCAAAATCAATGGCTTTTCTGTATGCCAACAATGAGAAAAGTGGGGCTGAAATTAGGAAAGCAACCCCATTTGTAATAGCCCCACAAAAAATAAAATACCTAGGAATTAACTTAACTAAAAAAGTGAAGGACCTCTATGATGAAAACTTTAAAATCTTGAAAAAGGAAATCAACACAGAACTTAAAAAATGGCAAAACCTCCCATGCTCCTGGATTGGAAAGATTAACAGCTTGAAAATTGAAATACTTCCCAAGGTTATCTACAAATTCAATGCAATACCTATCAAAATTCCACCCTCATTCTTCAAGGAAATAGAAGAGGCAATCCAAAAATTCATATGGAACAATAAAAGACCCCGAATAGCAAAAACGCTCCTCAACGGAAAGAACACTGCTGGAGGAATATCAATACCAAATTTCAAACTCTACTATAAAGCCATAGTAATCAAAACAGCTAGGTATTGGCATAAGAACAGACCTCAGGACCAATGGAATAGAATTGAAAACCCAGAAATGAACCTACAGACCTATAGCCATCTAATCTTCGATAAGGGAGCTAAAACAATACAATGGAAGAAAGACAGCCTCTTCAGTAAATGGTGCTGGCAAAATTGGTTAACTACATGTAGAAAACTAAAGCTAGATCCTTATATATCACCCTGCGCCAGAATCAACTCCAAATGGATCAAAGACCTTGAACTCAAAACAGACACTCTGAAAACATTACAGGATGGAATAGGAGAAACCCTAGGTCTCCTTGGATCAGGCCGAAATTTTTTGAATAGAGACCCGGAAACACAACAAATCAAAGAAAGGTTGGACAAATGGGATTGCATAAAGTTGCAGAGCTTCTGCAGGGAAAATGACATAGCTAGCAAGATCAATAGAAAGCCCACGGATTGGGAGATTTTTACTAGCCATACAACGAACAAGGGTCTCATATCTAAAATATACTTGGAACTCAAAAAATTAAACCCCCCAACAACAAATCCTCAAAGAAACAACTGTCCAATAAATAAGTGGGCGAAAGACTTAAAGAGAAACTTCTCTGAAGAAGAAAGTAGGATGGCCAATAGACACATGAAGAAATGTTCAACATTCCTAGCCATAAAAGAAATGCAAATCAAAACAACATTGAGATATCACCTCACCCCAGTTAGAACGGCAAAAATCAAGAACTCTAACAACAACAGATGCTGGAGGGGATGTGGACAGAAAGGAACCTTACTTCATTGTTGGTGGGAATGTAAACTTGTTCAACCACTTTGGAACGCGGTATGGAGGTTCCTCAAAAGACTACACATAGAACTCCCCTATGACCCAGCAATCCCACTTTTGGGCATTTACCCAAATGTTTACAAACAAGACCACACTAAAGCTACCAGCACGACTATGTTTATTGCAGCATTATTTACCATAGCTAAGATATGGAACCAACCCAGATGCCCCTCAGTAGATGAATGGATCAAGAAAATATGGTATATATACACAATGGAATTCTATGCCTCCATCAGAAAGAATGACATTTCCCCATTTGTTAGGAAATGGAAAGGCTTGGAAAAAATTATATTAAGTGAAGTAAGCCAGGCCCAAAGAAACATTGGTCCCATGGTTTCCCTTATATGCAATATCTAGTATATGTATGAGTGAAGCGGAAAAGGTCAGATAATGTGATGTTAGGAAAACGATCCCTTAAATATGTATTTTAATGTTTTTGTTTCTTTCATGCATGTGTTTCTAACGCATTTATAAGATTATTTCTTTGTTGCTTTGTATGTCCCTCCCCCACAGTGTAACCCCCGCTTTCACTATATTTGATGTCAGTATAACATGTGGAGGAGATGGGGACAAACAAGTCGTTTAAGGATTCAGGTGGACCTGTTGCAACAATGAGAAGTACAAAATGTCATGTCAAAAACGAGCTTTACAATGTCGGTGTGGGGGGGGCCGGGAAGGGGTATGATTGGTTGGGGGGGAGGGGGGAGGCTGGGAAGGGAGGTGAAGGGTAAACAAAGGAGGAGGCTGCAATGCTTGGTAAGAAATGTATGCATTATCCTGCCCATGTAATTGTAACCCCTCTGTACAGTATGTTCTCAAATAAAATAAAATTAAAAAAAAAAAAAAAAAAAGTACTTGTTAGATTCTTAAAAACATAAATTAGCT
Organism: Dipodomys spectabilis; assembly: GCF_019054845.1. NCBI lineage: Eukaryota > Metazoa > Chordata > Mammalia > Rodentia > Heteromyidae > Dipodomys > Dipodomys spectabilis. The sequence continues at coordinate 1,740,449 of NW_024870691.1, forward strand.
CTGGGCCTCAAGTTGTAGAGTGCTATCCTTGAGCAGAAAAAGGCTTAGGGACAATGCCTATGTCTTGCAAACAAAAACAACAACACTATCACCAACAAAATGTATCACATTAATTTCATAAAAGCATCTGTTAACTGCTGTGAGGCAAAATTATACTACCTCGTCTAGGGAAGTTATCGCTATGTAATTCCACTCTCTAATATCCTGTTTTAGTCTGAGTGCTAGAATTCCAAGCTTGTATCACATTGCCCTTCCATAATGTGCTGGTTTATTTAATCTAGAAACAGTCTAGCAATTCTCAACTTCTCTTATGATCTTATCCAGTAGACTGACTGCTCAGACTGTTTATGTACTATTTTCAAAGATGTTCTTACATTTGACACAGGATATGAACATTTTCAGCTGTACCTGCAGGGGTCTCTGATTCATTCCTCCATGGATCTGATCCCATTAATAATGATTACTTGACTCTCTTACTATCTCTGGTCCCTACCTATGTAAAATTCTCAACTTTTTTGAAGATAGTGCATTTGAGGGCTTTCTAATATTAAAAATTATCACTTAATTCTAGTCTTACTCAGGACTTATTTTCTATTGTTTTCTAACTTTTCTACATATTGTGAGAATTGTTTCATTTTGTATTTTGTGTGCACATATAAGTGCCTATGTGTGTCTGTGTATGTTTGTATGTATGTATGCAAAAGTCTCAAGCACTTATTCAGCAATCTTGATCATGACTGATATGCCAGCTTTTGGCTGGTTAGTTATAGGTAGTGTCTCAAAGCCTGTTCTGCCCAGCCTGGATGCAAACTGAACTTCCCAGACTCCTTTAGATACTTAGGTTTTATTTTTCCAGGAGTATCATCTTTTAAACTACAAACATTTTTGTGAATGTAAAGTGTAAGCTGTAGCCCAGATTTTAACTCAAGAATTCATATAAAGATAGATGAACATACTTATTCCATATCCTGAGTGTACACTGCTAGAAATGTGATCGTAAGCTGAGTGGTGGTGAGATCTGAGGACAGGGGTTCAAAGCCATTCCGGGTAGGAAAGTGCTGGAGACCTTTTTATCCAATAATTAATATAAAACTGGAAGTGGCACTGTGGCTCAAGTGGTAGAGCACTAGCCTTGAGCTGAATAGCAGAGGGACAGCGCCCAGTCCCAGAGTTCAAGTGCCATGACCAACAACAGCAAAAAAAAAAAATGAGAAAAAGAAAGAAAAATTAATGTGATCTTAGCTACCAGGTTCATTGCTAATATGATCCCTGTTCTTAAGATGGACTCTTTCTTTCCAGTTAAGTCCATGATCGTATATCTGACTTGCATTGGAAACAGAATCATTCTTCCATTCTACTTTTTACAAATTTTCGGGATTAGCAAGCATGACTTAGAAAGACAGTGGCCTCATGCTTCATGTTCCAGTTAGGAGTAATGCTTTCCCTATATCACGCCCATAACTCTACATGCTAGACTTGGCTTTAGTGTTTCAATGTTGTCATATTTGTAGTCTTCTATATTGTATTGAATCCTTATAATTAAACACAGAAATTCTCTTTCTCCTATTATTGCTATTGTTTCTCTTACTGTTAATTCATGTACACTTGGGAAATTAATGTACAGCACATACACTCACAAATAAAGATCTGAGAACCTTCTTCCCATTTAAAATTCACCGTAATTTACAGAGTAATTAAGAAGATTGAACAAAATGTATTCAGGGATAAGGTATTTATTAGCCATTTAAATTTCACATTTTCTCTTTACTAAGTTGTCTCTGAAACATGTGCTACCACGTGTCCAAAGTTGTCCTTTCACTATTTCAATGAAGCCAGAAAATATTCATTTTATCTGGAGCTGCGCCATAGATTGTTACTGGAAGTAAGTGGAAGTAACTGTTACTGGATGTGGAAACTGATCCCAGGAGAGCAGCACCATAGATTGTTACTGGAAGTAAGTGGAAGTAACTGTTACTGGATGTGGAAACTGATCCCAGGAGAGGAATTGAACATAGAGAAATGACAAAGTTCAAGTTAACTTTTGCTTTCCTTTTTACTGTACAAGAAAATTATCGAAGGCTTGAAGGAAACTCTGTTCCTGACTTTTTTGAGGGTGTTCTTTACTCATATAATACTTGTTTGTAAACTTCTGGTTGAGAGTATTAAAAAAGGAAGCACTATGCCATTTGAAGGCCAGCATAGAAATAACTTTCTTTTACAAGTGTTATACTGCAGGGCTGGGAAGGTGTCTCAGTGGTAGAGCGCTTGCCTTGCATGCATGAGGCCCTGGGTTCGATTCCTCAGCACCACATAAGCAAAAAGAAAAGAAGCCAGAAGTGGCGCTGTGGCTCAAGTGGTAGAGCACTAGCCTTGAACTGAAGAGTTGAGGGACAGCGCCCAGGCCCAGAGTTCAGACCCCATGACCAGACCCCCCCTCCAAAAAAAAAGTGTTATACTGCAAAGAAACAAAGATATTGAGGTTTAAAGTGTCTTATGGATGGATGTTTCACTCCTGAGATGATTCTCTTGTTGCAGGAGTCAGTTATCAATTCCTTTAGTCTGGCCCTGAGTTTTCAATAGCAAGAAGGATTTCAAAAAACCAGGATCCAGTGAGTATGATCAATAAAAGGAGCCCCTCCTCAGACCAGTATTCCTTCAAAGAGGGTCCCAAGGAAATACTTGGGGTTTATTTTGTTTGCTTGTTTAGTTTGAGCTGATTCTAGGGCTTGAACTCAGAGGGTGGACCCTGTCCCTCTACAGTTATCTTTCCTGCCAACCTGCCTCCAAAGCTAGTACTCTACTGCTTGAGCCAGAACTGCACTTCTAGCTTTTTCGGTGTTTAATTACAGTTAAGAGTTTGACAGACTCTGCCTCCTGGGTTGGGTTTGAACTAAGATAGTAAGAAAGCTAAGTGACATCAACTGTATGGACTTCTCTTTCGAACTAAGAAATATTAGATGAAGATTATTATTAAGCTAATATTTGACAATTTTTAAAAGAAGAGAATATGTTCAGCAAAGAAGACATAACTTAAGTAACTAAGCAAAAGTAGGTGCACTGAATCATTTTGGAATTATTATCTCTGCTTGGGAAGATTACTATTTACTTCATCATTCCTTTTGGGGAAACTTAAAGTCATATTTGCACTTTTTTGTTAGTTGTGGGGCTTGAACTCTGATCCTGGGCACTCTCCCTCAGATCTTCAACTCAAGTTGAGCGCTCTACCACTTTAGCTACAGCATCACTTTTGGGTTTCTGGTGGTTTAATGAAGATAAGGATTTCATGAATGTTCCTGACTAGGCTTAACCACAATCCTCTGGTCTCAACCTCCTGAATAGCTAGGATTACAGGCATGAGCCAACAGCACCCGGCTCATATTTGTGTTTAGTGCAGTTAATGACACTAGACAAAAGACAAAATACAAAGAATGGAAATCTGAACCAAATTATGTGACATTGCAGCATGTCAGATTAATTGAGGTGGCAATAAGTATGTCCTACTTTTCCATGCTGTTACATTAATGACTCATGAGCTATGGACCCTTACATTAGCATCCTCTTCCATCTGTGTATGTGTATTTAGTATCAGGAAATGTTCATATAAATATACAGAAAGAGGTTTTTAGACAGCAAAGGATATCAGGTATGAAAGAACAGCATAGAAGGAGATACATATATCACACAGAGATTAAGAATTAGCCTAAGAGATTTAGAATGCTAAAGGCAATGAGTAATAAGCCTAGTTGATAACTAGTTCTTCAATAACCAAAAATGGTTCCCTAGAACGGTTTCTGCTATACCATAGTTACTATCATTTATTCCTTCCATCTGGAGTTATTCCTTCTCTTCTGTCACAACTATTAATTAGCCTCTGCCTTTTTGGTGCCATGACTGGCCAAAAAGGTTTCCAAATCTCACTTAGACTACCCTTCTTATTGTGATTAACAGTGCTCACTCAAAAGCCTGGAATCTTTGAATTTCCAGAGTTTAATCTTCACCTGACATCTAAGCACATTCTTGGCATTAATTGCCAAGACCTTATGAAGAAAACTTTTTTTCAACACAGTATCCTAATATAGGTAAAGTACATGAATGAGGGACTATTGTCAGGTATCAGTATGGAAGGAGTAATTATATGTTCCAAGTATAGGTTCTTTATTTTGCATTTACTAGGTAAATATTTGTTGTTGTTGTTGTTGTTGTTTTGCCAGTCCTGGGGCTTAAACTCAGGGATAGGGAATTATTCCTCAGATTTTGTTTCTCAAGGCTAACCCTCTACCACTTGATGCACAGCACCATTTCCAGTGTTTCTTTTTCTGTTTATGTGGTACTGAGGAATTGATCCCAGGGTTGCAGGCATGCTAAGCTGTCACCGTACCATAAAACCACAATCCCAGAGCCCTAAATGACTTTCTTAAGATGGCATTACATTTTCATTCTGTAACTATGTATCATAATTTTGTCCAGAAATTTTTGCTATAAAAGGACATTGAACACAATACTGTGTCAAGTAAGGCTAGATGGACAATGAATAACCGTCATGGTCTAGCCAGGCACAGAGTGGCTTACCTCATGGAGCTCATACAACAGACTGAACGAAACAGCTCCTGACCCACAGCCCAACTCCAGAATGAGAGGACCACCTTGGTTCCAACCACATGGGGACACTGGGCCACCTCCTCCAGCACCCATTCAATCAGTTTCTGAGAGAGAGAAAGAGAAAGAAGTTCAGAAATACACTTAAGACAGGTGCCAGTGGTTCAGGCCTATAACCCTAAGTACACAGGAGCCTGAGATATGAGGATCAGGGTTCATAGGGAACCCGGGCAGGAATGACTGTGAGACTCTTATCTCCAAAAAAAAACAAGAAAATCAGAAGTGGCCTTGTGACTCAAGTGGTAGAGTGCTAGCCTTGAGCTGAGGAGCTCGGAGACAGTGCCCAGGCCCTGACTTCAAGCCCCACGACTGAAAAGAAGTGGACTTCCTACCACAAGAAGTGTACTGAATAGCACCCATTGTCCTAGGGAGCCTGACTCGGCAAGTCAGGCTGAGCTTCCTGTCAGGTGGGAGTCATGTAGGTCACCCAGCTTCTCTGTGCCTCAGTTTCCACATCTGTAAAACTGAACAAAATGAAGGATCCACTTCCTCATAGGGATAGGGTCATAATGAAAGAGACCCATGTTTTGTTCATAATCCCATGCCTGTCTCACCATTAACACACACCATTTGAGCTCTTTCCTGGTATCTTTCTGTCGTATGCTCACAGAACTGCTGAGAACCATATCTGAGGGCTGCTCCGTCTGTGCCTGGCAGTGCTCCAGAGATCTCTCTGTATTAATCCCTTGTTTCCTCACAACTGTCCCATGAGGAGATTGAAGTCCAATGGTGGGGGCCCAACCCAGAGCTTAACCTGTCGTTAAGAACCGGCTGCCATGGACGGAATTTGCGACAATCCATCTAAACCAATGACTGAGTGTAGCACCACATGTCTACCATCCCAACTACAGAGGACAGGGCCTGGTGGCGCACACATGTCACAGATAGGAGGACTGCGATCCAGCCCAGCCTTAGCATATATTAAGTCTACATCTCAGAAATACCCAAGACAGAAAAGCTTGTCTTGCATGGTAGAAGACCTGACTGGCAAGCCTAAGGCCTTGAGGTCAATCCCTAACATACCTAAGAACCAGAGGCCCACTGCCCGAAGCTCATGCCTATAATCTTAGCTACTCAGGAGGCTGTGATCTGAATATCACAGCTCAAGATTCAAAATAGAGTTGGCCTTGCCCATCAGACATCATGATGACAAGACCCGGAGTCTGACCTATGTTGTTGTGCTCCATACTAGCAGGGCTCCTATCCTTACTAAGTGATGGCCATGCTCTCTGTACCCCTGGGAAGCCACCCACTGCGGGCCACTCCCAGGTCTTTCCAAGCTCCCCACTGCCAACTACCAGACCCGAGATTACACAGCTCCAGGTAAAAGAGATCCCTTGTTCTTTTACTTTAAATGTGCTGAGTCCCCATCAAGTGTCTCACCCTTCCAGGCCCCCAGACTTCAGCTGTGAAGCCCATGAACCCCCGAAAGATAGCAGATAGAAGTTACCAAAGCATCCAGCTTCCTTGTTACAACCCACTTCTACACACGCATGCACGCACGCAAGCACACACACACACACACACACACACACACACACTTCCAGACTGGTGACAAGACTCATCCATGCAGCACCTGTAATTTGCCAATTTATCACTCACCTAAGTACAATCAGGCTGTACAAGGAGAAAGATGATCTCTCTGTCTCTCTGTCTCTCCCTGTCTCTTTTTCTCTATCTCTCTGTCTCTTTCTCTGTCTCTCTCAATCTCTGCCTCTGTCTCTCTCTCTCTCTCACACACACACACACATACACAGATTCATAGCAGTGTCTCTCCTGAGTTTGTTGGAGAACAGATGGACCGGGAGCACCAGCAGAAGCTGGCAGAGCTGGAAAATGTGATCAGCCTATGAGAACTGTTGACAGCTGGTGGGGGGGAGGGGGAGACAGGCCGGGTGTATGTGTGTGTGTTTGTGTGTTCCTCCTAGATATTCACCTTCTGTTCTGACCCCCAGCACTCTCACCTCCCTACTGGGCTTTTCTGGGACCCTCTTCAGTTTAAAAGGGTGACCAAGCACAGAAGACAAGGTCTCACACAGCAAGGGGGTTATATCATCTGCATCCAACACCCTTCACCCACACGAAAAGACACCAGAAGGCAGGTGTGGAGGTGCTGTTCCCCTCTGACTAAAGCCACCAGGTTCTCACCAGGGAGAGGAAGAGTGCAGATGTGCAGCTGTGTGGCTCCCACTGCTCCAAGTCAGGGACTCTGTGGCACCCACTCCTCACCCAATCCTGCATCTCCCCTTTTCCTGGGACACTGGCCACCAGGGATGGGGGTGGGAGCCTCGGGTCAACACCCACCTCCACCCTGGGACACATTTGGGCCAGAATGTGGGGCACCAGGGAGGTGCGGGTCTGGGTCAGGAGGGGGGAAAAAGGGGAATATGGGGTCGCAGGGAGGGCCTGCATGGCAGCCACTCACATGTGCTGCAGGGAGAAGCTGTTGGCAGCTGCTCTGGCGAGCAGCCATAGCAGAGGCATGGTGGACACTCTGGCCCGGAGCAGAGTACAAGGTGACCAGGACCAGATCAGAGCAGCAAGCCAGCCGGTGGTGCACTATTGCACAATTGCTTGAGGACTACAAGAGACACCACAGGTCTGAGTAGGCAGCACAAGGTTTGAAATGCTGCACTGCGAGGAAGGGTGGTAGAGGGCTGGGGCCCAGGCGAGCATGTGGTGGGGCTGAGCAAGGCCTCTTCTCTTAGGCCTCAAGTCTCTTGCTCACCACTCAGTCACCTCTACCTTCCTCAAGTGCTGGTAGTGGTGTCAACCAACAGAGGGAGTCCTGGTGCTACAGGGCAGAATGGAATGTGAGTGTGGCCACCATTCTTGTATCCCATTGGACAGAAATAACCATGAAAGAATGGGGGTCTGGATCCTGTGATCTAGGCAGAATGGGTGGAGTCAAGATGACAGCAGTGCCTTTCCCAGGAAACTCTGTCCAATCCAGTTGGAGGCAAGAGGGAGACCTGCATTAGCGGGATGTCTGCACAGATTGTTCTGTATGTCTCTTTTTTTTGCCACTCTTGGACCTTAAACTCAGGATCTAGGCACAGTTCATGAGCTGCTTTTGCTCAAGGCTACCTTTCTACCACTGGAGCCACACAGCTCTATTTCTGGTTTTGTTGGCACAATTGGACAGGGGTCTCAACAACTTTCCTGCCTAGGGTAACTTTGACCATGATCCTCCCATCACAGCCTTGTAAGTATGAAGGAGGACTTCTGAGAGCCACTGGTGCCTGCCTAATCATTTGTCTTGATGATATTCTCGGACAGATCGGTGAGTTCCCTATCCTCAGGTTTAAGTGGTTCCAGAGCCATCTTTCTTTCTTTCTTTCTTTCTTTCTTTCTTTCTTTCTTTCTTTCTTTCTTTCTTCCTTTCTTCCTTTCTTCCTTTCTTCCTTTCTTTCTTTCTTTCTTTCTTTCTTTCTTTCTTTCTTTCTTTCTTTCTTTCTTTCCTTTCTTGCCCTTTCGCTCTTTTGCTCTTTCTTTCCTTCTTTCTCTCTACCTACCTACCTACCTACCTACCTACCTACCTACCTACCTACCTAGCTATCTCTTTGGCAGTTGTTGGGTTGAACTCAAGGCCTAGGCACTGCCTCTAGCACACTGCTTCTTGAGCCACAGCACCAATTCTGGCTTTGTCTGTGTACGTGTGCCTGAGGAATCGAACCCAGGGTGTCTTGTATGCTAGGCAAGCACTCTCTCACTAATCCACATTCCCAGCCCCTTCATCTTTTTTAATGGTAGTTTTTACATGAGTATGCTACCATTTTATGTTCTCAAGTTTAATTTTCTGAATAGGAGTTACTTATACGAAACCTGATGTTCTATTCCCCTGCCTGATTATAGACTGTTCCTGCCTTAGCCTCATAATAAAATGTAAATAAAGGCTGCTGAGAGCTTCAGTGTGCATCATATAAGGACACAGGCCTGCAACCCTAGAAGAGAAAAGCTATGGGCCTGAAATGAAGAGAATGATTCAGTATGAGCAACTAGCGTATCTGAAAAATAAACCAGTAAATAAAAGCAGAAGCATTGCATAAGTCTGTTTGCACTCGGGGAGGTAATATAAATACACACATAAGTAGGTAGGGCACTGATACATAAACTTGGCCGTCTCTTTTTAAAATTTTTTGAAGCCATCCTAGGGATTAAACTCAGGGCCTGATGTGTTCCTGAGTTGTTTTGCACAAGGCTGAGGCTTTACCACCACCACAGCTCCACTTCCAGCTATCTGGTCATTAATTGGACATAAGCAACTCCCAGGATTTCCTGCCTGGTCTGGCTTGCATCTCCTGCTCTGCTTTCTCTCTCAAAGCTGGAGCTCTACCCTCTGGGCCACTGTTCCAATTCTGGTTCTCTGGTGGTTTATTGAAGATAAGAGTCTCACAGACTTTCTTGCTCGGCCAGCTTAAATGACGATCTCCTGAGGAGGCTTCAAGTGGCTTTCCTCAGGGATTCACCGAGGAGCCCTCTCCACACAAACCCTATGTATAAATCTCGAGAGGTACTAGAGAAAAAAGGAAACATGAAGATGCTACTAGTGTGTTCTAGATATTAAGGTTGGAGACTCAAAACACTCATAATTATTAGATCATTTTATAGGGAAAAGGAGCAATGCAGACAGTATGAGGATTGCTCCAGTTTTCAGTCCTCTCATCCTGAGACAGTAAATTCACAGCAGCTCAATGCTAAGTGACAGAACTGGCATGTCCTCTGGATATTTGCTCCCAAATCCTGTGACACTCATTCCTCTATTTTGGCCTCAAACCTGTGACCAGATGGTAAGATGAGGAAAGAAAATAAACATTGGGTACTTTACTTATAAATTCTAACCTTTGGAATGACCCTGTTAAGAAGTTAGATTGTCAAGAGTAAAAAATGAAGAAGAAAAGAAAGAAGGTACCAGTGGCTGCGGACTGTAATCCTAGCTCCTCAGGTGGCTAAGATGTAGAGAATCTTAGTTTGATTCCAGCCAATATAGGAAAGTCCATGGCACAGGTATTTCTAAGAGATCACAGAAAAACTCAAAAGTGAGGCTGTCAAGCTTAATGCACTACCCTTGAGCAAAAGGAGCTCAGGGACAACGCCTAAGCTCATAGTTCAACATCAGGACCTGCCCCCTCAAAAAGAGCCTGTACTTCCATGTCTTTGTCTATGTATGGATATATTCCTATAGGTGAAGCTCCCGAGTAACTATGATGAATGGCACCAACCTAGGAAATTTGTATTCAATATAATGAGTTCATAACACAGAGACTTCCTTCAAGACAGTGCATGTTCTGGGGCTCATCTCACTGTTCCCATGTAGCCTGAGGGTTTCTCTGCATCCCAGGCCTGCTGGAAAAAGTCTCTCTCATTGTGTGGACAGGCAGACAAAAGGCTTCACTCTTGTACAGCTAGGTAACAAACAACTCCAACCGGACTAGTTAGTGAGAATGAGTGTAGGTGGGCTCTGAAGGCCAGGAGAAAAAGTCCTCTTTGTACCCCAAGCTATCCCTCTCACCAGTGCTCTGTTTTAACAAGAAGCCTTCATTTGTGCCACCTTCCATGGCAGGCCAAGTTCTGTGCACTTATCCTGCCTTTGTGGACTATATTCCGGTGTTCTGATACAGTGCTCAATATAATTCAGGAGTCCTTCAGGCAGAGAACTAGGGCACTGAACATAATTAAATGTTTCATTGCTGGCAATGATGGGCCTATGATGCCTCTCCTAGGTTTCTGGAAGCTTTGGAAATCCAAACACATGTCTGATATCACAAAGCTTCCTATCATCTAGGGCTGGTGAAGCTCAACAGGTTTTGCAACCTTTGACCTCTCCTAGTTGAAGCCTGGGTGGCTAGGTTTTGGGATTGAACCCAGGGCCTGGGTGCTGACCATGAGCTCAGTGCAGAAGCCCTGTGCTTTACCATTTTGTGTAACAACATCACTTCTGGTCTGTGAATATGTGTGTATGTGTGTGCGCGCGCGTGTGTGTGCTGGTGTGTGTGTATTCATGCACACACATACATGAGTTCTGGAGCTTGGACTCAGGACCTGAGCACTGTACCTAGTTTCTCTTGTAGAAAGATATCCCTCTCCCACTTGAGCCACAGAGCCACCTCAGACATTTTCTAGTGATGTGGTCCTAAGAAATCAAGGCCAGGATTTCATATATGTAAAGCACTCTACCCCTAAGGCACATTCCCAGCCCTCTAATTCAGTTTTGTTAGTTTATTTCTGTCTTTTTTATTGTTGTTGTTGTTGTCAGTTGTAAGAGTTGAAGTCTGGGCCTGGGTGTTGTCCCTGAGCTCTTCAGCTCAAGTCTTGCACTCTACCACTTGAGCAAGAGCGCCACTTCAGATTTTCTGATGGTCCATTGGAGCTGTGTCTCAAGGACTTTCCTGCCCAGGCTAGCTTTGAACCATTATCCTCAGATCTCATCCTCCTGAGTAGCTAGGATGACAGGCATGAGCAACAAGCACTCAGCTTCCACTTCAGGTGATTAGTGGTGAATTGGAGATAATAGTCTCATGGGACCTTTCATGTCTGGGATAGTTTAGAACCCAGATCCTCCGATCTCAGCTTCCTGAGAAGGCAGGATGATAGATTTCAGCTACCGACCCCTTGGCCACGACCTTTGCTGGAAGGGGATCCATGGCTCCACGTTGTGGAGTGCTAGCCATGAGCCCAATAGGTAAGGGTCAGAGCCTAAACCCCACCTTCAAGGTTCATGACCAAGAAAAAACAAAATGAAACAATTGTCTGCAGGAGACAACTCATAGTCTTCAGTAATCCATAATTTTGTCCCTGCCATGGGGACCTATTGGAGCCCTAATATTCTTGTCTGCATAATCATCGCAGTTGTGGAGCTCTTATAAGGACAAGATGTAAAAATGCACCCAGGGAAGGACACAACACATGGCACTCTTTGCACACAGCATCCTATGAAAGACTCAGCACCCAGCACCCAATGTCGGACTCAGCACACTGCATCTTCTGAAGGACTCAGCACATAGTACCCTGTGCAGGACTCAGAACGGAGCACCCTATGAAGGACTCAGCACATTGCTCTATTCCACAAGGTGTCATTAGAGTTAGGGTGCTTTCATCAGTATCACCATTCTTTCAGGAACATTTCACAAACCACACAATTTCATATCTAATGGTTTAGTGGGGTGTTTTTATTTGGGGAGGGAGGTTACCCCTGGGGGTTGAGCTCAAAGCATTGGGATACTGTTCTAATAACATTTGCTCAAGGCTAGAGCTCTACCACTTGGACCCACATTTTGCAGTGTCTCACAGACTTCTGTCAGGACTGGGTTTTAAAGCCCCCAAGTAGCTAGGATAATAGGCCTAAGCCACGATGCCATGGGTAACCCATGGAGCTGGATTACAGCAGTTTACATGTGGGTAAGTCATGTTAGGTGGCAGCTGTCAGCACCAGACTCCTAGCTTTCTCTATTATGAGATATTTGAAGTTCTGTCCTTCTATAATTACAGTTAGAACATCCTATTGTTTTTTGGCGTCAGTCCTGGGGCTTGAGTAAGAGCTTAGACACACTCCCTAAGCGTTTGTGCTCAAAGCTAGCACTCAATTTATTCAAAGGCAACAGAACTCCTGGGTTTTCTGTTTATGTGGCACTGAGGAATCGAACCCAGGGCTTCATGCTTACTAGGTGAGCACTCAACCACTGAGCTCCAGGAGTGAACGAAGTATAAATATTGTTGTATATAAATAGTATATACACAAAAGAGATTGCTGCATATTATTACATTATAGATATTACTACCAATGATTAGGTATTAAATTATATCTCCATTTAATGATGTGTTCCAGTTAACAATTAATAAAGCATTAATTAATAATTACTCAATATCCTATTATTTTATCACATATGTACATATATCCATACATATTTCATATTTCATAGAATGAGGATGATATATTATTAAATTCTGCATCATGTGCTACTACCAATTATTAGTTATTTAATTATGTCTCCATGTAAAATTTGTTTTGCTAATGCTTAATAAAATATTAATTAAACTTAATGCACATCCTATACTTATTGTGTCTAATTTTTATTCTAGAATAATTCACTACTAATTCAATCTGTTTATCATTTATTGTAGAGAAAATTCTTCCACCTATGACATTTTTTACCTTTATTACATCCTATTACATAGTATATAGATTTGCACCCAAATTATACATCCTACCTGACACCGAGCACTGTCACAGAAAAGGAAAATTTATGTGTCATGCTCGAGTCCTCCTTCCACGATTACATATTTGGCAATGCTGGGATCTAAACTCAGGGCCTAGAAGGCTCAGTTTATGAATGGGTGACTGTCAGCGCTGCAGCCGCTAGCCAATTCAGCTGCCAGGCAGTGCCCAAGCCCTGAGATGGAGCCCCATATGTTGACTGCAAATTGTGCTTAGTGTAGTTACACATTTTATTTTTTGTTTTATTCATTAACCATTTATTTTATTGACTGCTATAACACGTGGATTTTTTTTACTATATTTATTACATAGATTATACATTTGTCTATGTATGAAACTTCACACCTGACACCCAGGACTTTCACAGAAAAGGAAACCATGTGTCACCATGGGCTTCTTACTGCATGATTCAATTTTTGTAAGTGCTGGCATCGGAACTCACAGCCTACAAGGCCCAATTCATGAATGGGTGAGTGTCAGCATGCCAGCCTGGGGCATATGGAGCTGACAAGCAATTCCCAGCACCTGAGATCCAGCCCCAGGGATAGACAAAATAACAGATTGACATGTAGGTGATAGTACACAAATACATATAGATCTTTATAGAGTGTCAGATATTTCTATATATTATTCAGTTATATTGGCTACATTCCTACCAATTCTTGGGTATTTATTATGCCTCCATGTAATTAATATGATTGTTTTCATCCTTAATGAATTATTAATTAAATCAACCATTGTCCTGAAACTATTGTGTCCAGGTAATTAATAGAATTCTTTCAATGTGTCAAAAATGTTCATTAAATCCATTGGCTTCCTAAAATCACTCTCTAATTTTATCATTAGTATCATTCAGGAACAACTAAGTCAACCTTGACATTCATAACCTTCCATCGGTATTCCTATGAATATGAACTAGAATCTTAGGATCTCCCTCTATTGGTAGGGGTCAAGACCCAGCTTCAAACACAAGGCCTATGTTGCTGTGTTGGCCTATGGCTTCCCTGGAAGCCCACCAGTCTTCAGCACTACCAGGTTACTAACACTTTTCAGCCGTGTCATTCAGACCCAGTATGGTCACTTTGAAAAGAAAACAAATGTAAAATCAGCAGCCATCAGCAAGTTGCCGGATTTTTTTTCTGTGTCATTTTATTTATTTTTTCCTGTCAGCCTTTGAAGCCCAGAAATCCAGGTTCGGCTGTGGGTCCAGTGGCTGCAACCCAGCCTAGAGTGATCAAAGCTGAGGCAGAGTTGCCATGCCCTGAATTCAAGCCCTGTGCTTGACAAAATAAAATTACCTACCTACCTACCTACCTACACATATATATATACATATATATATATATATATATATACATACATACATACATACATACATACATTAAAAATATTTAAAAAATTATGAGGCTCCTTGGCTTGGAATTCATGCCTTTTTTCTGCCGGGCCTGGGATTTGAACTCAGAGTCTGGATAAATCTGCAGCACTGTGGGGGAAGGGAAAGCTCACAGTGCTGGAAAACAAAAAAGACAGGCCAGTTCCCAGGAGCTGAATTCAAGCCCTAGCACTCAACAAAATAATATTCGTATTCACTTTAAATACATGATTTCTATTTATATGCACATGTTTACTGCATTCATTTTATTTTGTGTTTTATTTAATTATTATATATTTTAGAGAGTATGATTACATGTATAAATTTTTTGATATCCTAATACATAGGACATAGATTTGCCTATGTATTATACATTATTCCTGAAACCCAGGACTTTCACTTACAAGGAAAACAAGCGGGACAATTGGCTTCTTCCACCAGGATTAAGTTTTTGGCAGTTCTGTGATTTGAACTCCGGGCCTAGAAGGCCCACTTCATGAATGGGTTAATGTTAGTACACCAGTCTGATGCCAGTGGAGTTGTCGGGAAATTTGAGGACTTGAGATCAAGCCCTAGGAGTGGCCAATATATAAACAGATAGATGTGTAGACTGCAGTGTGTGTGTATGTGTATTTACATATGTATATGCATCTATAAATAAATTTATAGATTTTTCCTATAGATAGGAATGAGTAGGTGGCAGTCCCAGGATCGAACTCAGGGCCTAGGTTTCTGGTTTGGGCTCAGGCTTCACTGACAGCCCACCATCCTTCTGCTCTGCAAGGTCACATACAATTTTCAAGCCGATTCATTGAGGCCCAGGATGGTCACAGTACAAAGGAAACAAAGTAAAACTGTTGTGTAAAACTTCCTGGTTTAGTTTTTCCTCCCCCGTCTTGTTTTTTTTTTTTTGCCAGAGCTGGGAGTTGAACTCAGGTCCTAGGATTCCCGGATAAAAGCTGCACCCCAGCCTAGGGTAATGAAGGCTGAGGCAGAGTTGTGACGACCTGAGTTCAAGCCCTGCAAAAAGGAGATGGTGTCTGCTATCTCTGCTGGCTTCTTAGAGACAGTGTGTGGCACCAAAGCCCTGGTGGTGGGTTATCCTACAGGTCACCAGTGGCACTGAGAGCACATTGTAGTTCTTTTCTCATTGATTGGTTGGTACTGGTACTGGGGCTTGAACTCAGGGCTTCCCACTTAGCTTTTTGCACATTACTGGTGCTCTCCTACTGGAGCCACACTTCTACTTCCCAGAGATTTGGCTTTTTCAGAATTCCACCCCAGTCAGTCTTTGTACCCCAGCCCTTGTTTACATCTGGCATTGTGTAGCAGTCATTCATCAATTTGTGACTGGTCAAGTGCCTGCTGTGTTTCTGAAAAGGACAATCAAGGTGTCAGGGTGTTCCCCCATCTCTGCCCTCAGGGCTAGGCAGCAAGGCTGGGCTGTTACAGTGGAGCAGAATGGCAAGACCTGATGGAAATACCCCCAGGACACATTGGGGAGAATACAATGGAAGCTCCTAGCTAGCAGGTGCTAAGCTGAGTTGGGTTTGATTTCTGTCTTCAGAGCTGGAGAAAGCAAGTATAAGCAAATATCTGGAGGAGCAGTAGCGCTTGTGGCATTGGTGAGAAAGAGGTTGCAAGCAGAGTAGCTCCTCCGATCCAGGCTTGGCCTATCTGGCCAAGAGTCTGTAACACAGTCTCTTGCAGGAACAGCCTAAATTCATTTCTTATTTGAAAGATTAAAAATTAGAGCTACATTTTACAATTGCTAACTGCTGGTTTTGCTTCTGTAAACTTGCTTGCGCTAGCACTGACCCTTCCCCTCGCTGGAGATAAATAAAAAGCTTCGGAGTCTAGGTGTCGGCCCTGGGACAAGCTCTTTAGTCTTAAATAAAGAGCTAACAAATAAATTCCCCAAATGGCCAAATGGGACCCAAAATAAGGAACAAAGAGTATGTTCCTCCGCATTCCTGTGCAGAAATTCCCGGTTTAGGGGGCTCAAGATAAGGGCCATCTGGTGGGCTCTGCAGACTAGGCCAAATTGTTAATCAATCACAAACCTCTAACACTGTAAATCTCCTAACCCTTATTTCCCAGAGTGACTACCTCCGTCTGCACTAATTGTCTTATTGCAAAGAGTGTTATAAACTTCCCCGGGTAGTAAAAAAATAATTGCTAAAGTACATAGTGACCTTTTAAACTGGCCAATCCCAGGGACACCTGGTGTTATATGCTAATCCTGGGTCTTTGTCTTTAAAAGTGCCTGTAATGCTGGATGGGGCTTCCTGTCTGCCCTGGACAGAGAGCCCGTTTGCGCAAACGCCAAATAAACTCCTCTTGCTTATTGCATCTCCCGGCCTGGAGTCTGATTTTCTGGGGCACCCTCCCGTTGACGAAAGTATCCCAGAAGTCTGGGGTCTTTCATTATTCATTTCCTTGGAACACCACTGCTGCTAAACTAGGACAAATCCTAGAACAGGCCACCCACCTGCCCACCCACCTGAAAGGCAAAATGGATTTAACACCAGGAGATCTCATCTGAGAGCATCCAATTATCAAAGACGAAAAAAGTTAAAAAAAAAAAAAAAAAAAAGAAAGCCCAGGACAGAAAGGATAAATCTGGAGTCAAGATATGCTCCTTCTCACCAGGCCCAAAGAAACATAGGTCCCATGGTTTCCCTTACTTGCAATAACTAGTGTATGCCAGGGACAAGCAGAAAAGGTCAAAAGCTATGTACTATGACCAGATAAGATGATGTTAAGGGAAATGAACCCTAAGATAGGGACACAAGTGGTTTTTTCTTTCTTGCTAATGTATTTATAATGTACCATGTGATTTTTTTTTGTTTCCTTGTATGCTTCTCCCCCAAGGTATAACCCCTGTTTTCACTGTATTTGATGTCGATGCCCTGCATCTTGTATATACACTTTTCTAATTTGGGGAGGGAAAGAAAAAAACAAAATGCTTAAAGAGGGATATAGGTTGACCCATTGTAACAATGAGATGTACAAAGACACTATGATGAAAAATGAACTTTACAATTTAGGCGGGGGTGGGGGCATGGAGGGTGTGGAGTGTAGTTGTGGAGGTGGGAAGGAAGGGATGGTAGGGGACAAACAAAGGAGGAGGCAGCAATGCTTGATAAGAAATGTACTTATTACCTTACTCATGTAACTATAACCCCTATGTACAGTATTTTTAAAATAAAAATATATTAAAAAATAAAGATGTGCTCTTTCTCATCAATAATGCTCCTTTCATTTAGGTGTTTTCATATCTATTACTTCAACTATTCTTATAAAATTTTCCTGAAAATACTCCAAATGATAGAAGTCAGAGATAATTGTCCTCATTTTACTGATAAGGGCAGTGAGGCTCAGAAAGGCTAGATAAGTGGGATGGGGCATGGTTCAAGTAATAGAGCAACAGAATAGTAAGCAGCGGGCTCTAATTTCAAATGCTAGTACCACCAAAAAAGGAGACAGAGAGGAAGGAAGGTATGGAGGGAAGGGAAGGGAAAGAGGGAAGGAGGGAAGGAGAAAATAAGGGAAGGAGGGAAGGAGAGAAGGGGTCAGGGGTGACATGAAAGGAGGGTAGTGAATGATTCCCCCACTCTAACTACTCTACAATTATTCTCCATTCTGCATTCTAAACAAGTTTGAAAGAATGGTTGGATAGTACCTACTAGGGTTTCAACTGTGAAGGGCCTGTACTTGCTAGGCTGGTACTCTACCAAAGATTGTTACTCTATCACTTGAACCATACTTCCAATACTGCTTTTTCCTGTTTTTTTTTTCAAGATAGGAGTCTATTCACATCTTTTTGTAAAAATTAATACCGGTACTGGGGCTTGGACTTAGGGCCTTGTGCTCTCACTTGGCATTTTTCCTCAAGTCTGCTGTTCTACCACTTGCACCACACCTCCCCTTCTGGCTTTTTAATAGTTAATTAGAGAGAAAAGTCTCACAGATTTTTCGGCCTGGGCTGCTTTCACACTGTGATCCTCAGATCTCATCCTCCACATTAGCTAAGATTATAGGCATGAGCTACCAGGGTCCAACTTTTATCTATTCTTCTACCAAGGACTCCTTGAGATTTATCTACAAGGTAAGAAAGCTTTCTTCCTAGGAATATTCTGTCTTCATCTTCTCAGAGCCTGTCACCACCTCCCCCACAGCCCAGGGGAACCTTGTCCCAGACTCCCTATGTTAGTGAAATGAGCTCCCTTCCCATAGTTTAGTACACTCCTTCCCCTCTCCACAGCTTAGCATGCTCCTTTCCTAGGCAACACTAGGCCCATTTAAAAAGGCAGTAAATAATCAGCCTCCACCCACCTTTACAAACTTGAGATGGCACTTCTCTGGGGCAGCTACCACCATATAAGGCAACAAGAGCCCCTTAGTGTGACCTTCAGGTCTGGGCAGATGCAGGGCCTCTTACCTACTATTTGGACAGCAGCCTAGTCTGCCATGATGAAGCCCCTGGCCCTCGCATCCACACCAGGTCTCCACCTCCTAGCCACTTGTATCACCTCTTAAACCTCCGAGGTTATACAGGTCACCTCAGACAATACCTAGTGATTCTTCTCACTTCTCCCCTGTGAGAAGGGGTCTTGCCAGCCCCTCTCCCAGCAATAAACCTCCCTTTGTTCTCTGTACATTGCTGTCTGTGTGGTTCTCTGGCAAAGGGCAAATACTGTTCTTTTTACCTAAAAATCATTTACCATCCTTCTAAATTAACTATACTCCCCCACTCCATGGTGCAGAGCACAGGTTAAGTATTTTTTGTTTTTAAATCTCACTGGATTGTGGATTGATCATCTCCAACAACAAAATAGGATGAGTGTATCTTTGTCTCCAGTTGGTTGATCTCAGCAGACTTAAACCTTTGGAAGGAAAAAAGGTTTCTCTGCATCCTATGTGCTTTTCAGAGACCACCTTACTCTGAAGTACCAGTCTGGTTAGTTTCTTAACAGTATTCTTAATTTTTGGGTGCCAGTGGTTCATACCTGAAATCCTAGCTACTCAGGAGGCTGAGATCTGAGGAGGCTGAGTGCTAGCCTTGAGCTGAAGAGCAGAGGGACAGTGCTCAGGCCCAGAGTTCAACGCCCATGACCTACCAAAAAAAACCAAAAAACGAAAAAAAAAAAGAAACAACCTGAGAAGTCTCTGAGACCTTACCCCCAATTAACCACCAAAAGCCAGAAATGAGATGGGGCTCAAATGGTAGAGCATCAACCTTAAACACAACAACTAAGGGAAAATGTTCTGGCTCTGTGGTCACACCCCAGTACTGGCACAAAACAACAACAAAAAACCCGCAGTTCTAGTAACCACTGTCATATTTATTAATTTGCTTGTTTACCACCTAGATGTCTCTTCTATAAGAATGTAAGGCATGTATCTTGATGGTTACATAGCTGATACAACAATAAATGTGCTGAATGAATGGATGAATGACTAGATTCATCAAACAACCAATGAATCAATCTTATTTGCATTTGACCACTGTCTAAAGCCCACAATACTCATTTGCAATAACCAAATTAGGTACAATAGTCAAATAACCTCATGAAGTAGGATAGATAATAGCTTTCTATTTTTCTTCAGCATAAAAATAAAACAAATGCACAGAAATGGAGGGACAAAGGATGAACAAAAAGCAGTGGTAAGTCTGGCACCAGTGGTTCACACCTGTAATCCTAGCTAGTCAGAAGGCTGAGATCTGAGGATCACGGTTCAAAGCCAGCTGGGCCAGGAAAGTCCATGAGGCCCTTATCTCCAATAAACCACTAGAAAATGAGAAGTGGTGCTGTGGCTCAAGTGGCAGAGTGTTTGCCTTGAGCTGAAGAGCATAGGGACAGCGCCCAGGTCCAGAGTTCAAGTCCTACAACTGACAAAAAATAAATAAAAGAAAAGAGGGGAACTGCAAATATATGAAGGCAGGAGCCAGCTCCTCCCTAGAGCCTCCCTATGCTACTATCCATTCTGATTTTCACTTTCTCAGAACTCTCTAAGAAGTCTGTCTCCCTTCTCATCATCAGTTATAGAGCAGAGCATAACTTTTCTGGCAGATGTAAACTTCTAGAGTGTAGATCAGGGGCTGCACCTTGGATCCCTTGTACCATTCATGATGTCAAGCACACCAGGCTTTCAAATGGCCTCCAATTCTGTCACACTCCTCCCCTGAAGAGCTGGAGTCTGGTGCTCTTTCTGCACAGAGGCAGCATTTCCGGAATATTTTTAACTAAGAGAAGAGAGTGTCAAGTATCATGGACATGTTCAGACTACATTTAGGTCAAAGAAGGAATGGAGCTGTCATTTTGATCTCTTCCTCCTTCCTGAATCACTTGCTCTAGGGAAATCAAGCTACAACACAATATTGTAAGCAGAACACCCAGCTCCATTTGAGACCCCAGAAGGATGAAGAGCTAGACATCATGACTATAATTTCACATGACCCAGACCACTTCATACAGCAAAGTGCAAATCCCTGACCCACAGAAACCATGAGGTGTCTGTACTATAAGTCACCAGATTCTAGAATTTGTTAGGAAAGGTGAGGAGAGCAGTGGAAGGGAAAGAAGGGGAGGGGAGTTAAAGGGGAAGGAAAGGGAGGAAAGTCCTCTAGCAAAGGCTAAACCACAGAGCCCTGACATACTCTGCTCTAGACAACTCTGCTGGAAACTTAGTTCCACCTCTTGCTCTTCCTTTTCCAGCCCCAAAGCCCCCTGCAACCACACAGCCCTCCTGGAACTATGCCCTTCCTGCCCTTTTACCTTTGCTTTTTCCTGGGGGAGTGAGGCGAGGGGAGGGTCCTTTTGCTTTTAACATCTCTTTTCCCTTTTATTTTTTCTATTCAATGCATTTTAAATTTTGTATTTTTCACAGCCTTCATATATATTGGCGGTGACCATTCCCCACATTCACTTGATCATTTCCCTCCACACCCACCCCATCTATCTACATTTAAATTTTTGAACCATATGGACCAATTCTAAGTTTGTGTGGGGGCTGGGAATATGGCTTAGTGTTAGAGTGCTTGCCTAGCATACATGAAGCCATGGGTTCAATTCCCCAGTACCACATAAACAGAAAAATAAGAAGTTTGTGTGTATATGTGTGTGAGTGTGTATGAAACTGACAAAGACACTGACAGAGAGAGAGACAGAGGGGGAGAACAAGCATTCCATGTAGTAAGAGGCAGGTGATTTTCATGTGGTCAATGTGGCTGAGAACAGAGGTGGGGAAGACAGGACAGGAGGGGACCAGGCATAGTTTCTTACAGGAGAGCCAGGGACATTATTCACATTTCCAGAGATCACTATGACTGCTGAGTAGAGAAAGTCACAAAAATATCACAGGTCAACCACACCTTTGCCTTGATTCCAAAATCTAAAACATTAATAACTTTTTAAATAACTCATTTAGCACAAAGCCTGACCTAAAAAGACACGTGTATTAATAGTCTTTATTTACCCAATTCGTGTATTGTCTGAATACATTTTGGCCATGGGGGAAGGGAGGTGTCTGATCACAGGGAACCAAGGCTATTCCACAATAGACTGTATGCACTGTGTCAACATTCCTAATTTAAAAAAAATTGTGGGAACGTTGCAGACTGAATGCTTGGGTCCCTGCTGCCAAATTCACCAATGTGCCAGCATTTGGGGTGATTAGGTCATGAGAAGGGAGCCCCAAGAGTGGGAATAGTGTCCTCATAAGAAGAAACAGGAGCTCTCCCCGAACACTGTCTTCACCCATGAGGACAAAACAAGAAAGCAATTAGCTGTAAACTAGCACCTTGACCATGACCTTAACCCCACCAGCCTTGAGCTTAGACTTTCAGCTTCCCCAATATGAAAAGTAAAAGATTCTGTAAATCCTCTGTTCTAGTTCTGTTCTCTCAGCTCATACTGACAAAGACCACCGATTATCAATATTTTACTTCTCAGCTGCAAAACAACCTTCATTGCCCACTATGCAGAATGCAATACAGCCATTCCAAGTGTTTCCCTTCCAGCTACCACAGTGGTGATAAACAGAGGTTGTGAGACCCTTCAGGAGGAGGGTGGTGGCCAGGCATGGCCTCTCCAGGTCCAGTTCCTGGCAGAACACCTGCTCTATCTAGCTGTGCACAGGATGGAGATCAACATCATCCAGCACCAACATCTCACATCACCAATTTCCTTCCCTATGCCCTAGCAGGGCTTCCTGTAAGTTCTCTGCCACAGGGTAAATAGCATGGCTTTGCCCTCTCCAAATCCCACTAGACCTCTTTCTTGAGAACACTGCCACGGCCCTGAGCAGAAGGTGTTTAGAACCAGTTCCTCAGCCCTGGGATATTGTATTCCCTAGCCACTCAGGTATTGGCTGCTCCTACAGCTGATATTCCTATGTCCTTTTTTTTAAAATTTTGGTGCCAGTCCTAGGGTCTGAACTGAGGACCTGGGACCTGTCCCTGAGCTTCTGTGGCTCAAGGCTAACACTCTACCATTTTAGCCATAGCTCCATTTCTGCTGCCCAGTCTGACTTCCAATTGCCATCTTCAAATCTCAGCCTGCGGAGTAGTTAGGATTACAGGCTTGACCAACCAGCTCATTAGCAAATCTTTCATTAGTCTATTCTCTTGTTTTATAGTTAAAAAAATCCTCTATGTTAACCTGGCTGAACCCTAACTCTGAATTCTAAAGTGTGTCCATTACAGAGGGTCTAGGTTAAGAGAACCCACACTATGCATAACAATGGCATCTCTATCACACTTACTAGGCACCAGGCACTATTCCAAGTGTGTGTGTGTGTGTGTGTGTGTGTGTGTGTGTGTGTGTGTGTGTGTGTGTAAACTCATTTAATCCTAAATCCTATTCCCTGAAGTACTAAGTATTTAATTATGTCCATTTTATTGGGGAGGGTCAGTGCTAATCAGCCAGGACAGAAAAATCTGTGAGATTCTTTTCTTTTTTGTCAGTTGTGGTGCTTGAACTCTGTGCTCTACCACTTGAGCCACGGCACTACTTCTGGTTTTCTAGTAGTTTATTGGAGAAAAGAGTCTCACGGACTTTCCTCGGGCTGGCTGTGAACCGAGATTCTCAGATCTCAGCCTCCTGAATAGCTAGGATTATAGGAGTAGTCTCTGAGATTCTCATCTTTAATTAACTACCAAAAGAGCCAGAAGTGGAGCTGTGACTCAAGTGGTAGAGCACTAGCCTTGAGCAAAAGAAGTTAGGGACAATGTCCAAACCCAAAGCTCAAGTCCCAGGAGAGGAACACCCTCCCCCCCCAACAACAAAAAAAATTGAAGAAATGACAAAAGAAAGAGATTAAGAAATGTATTCAGGCTGGGCACTGATAGCTCACACCTGTTAATCTTAGCTACTCAGGAGGTTGAGATATGAGGATCATACTTTAAAGCTAGTTTGGGCAGGAAAGTCCATGCTAGATTATTTGACTTTCCCAGAAAACCTCACAGACATCCAGGTACAGAGAATAATGAAAAGTTTATTGCCAGGAAAGGGGTCACCAAGAACCCTTCTCACAGGGGAGAAGTGAGAAGCAGCACCAGCTATTGTCTGAGGTGACCTATATAACCTAGGAGGTTTAGGGGTGGCTAGAAGAGGCTAGGAGGCAGAGACCCTGGTGTGGACATGTGGGCCAGGGGCTTCATCATGGAAGACTAGGATTTATGGCTACTGTCCAAATAGTAGATAAGGGGTCTTTCAACTGCCCAGATCTGAAGGTCACTCTAAGAGGCTCTTGTTGCTTATATGGTGGTAGCTGTCCAAGAGAAGGCCATCCCAGGGTAGAGGGTGTTGGAGGCTGATTATTTACTGCCTTTACCAAGTGGGCATGGTGTTGCCTAGGAAGGGAGCATACTAAGCTGTGGAGAAGGGAAGGAGTGTACTAAGCTACGGGTAGGGAGTTCATTTTGCTAACTGTCCATGAGACTCTTACTGTGGCTCAAGTGATAAAGCTTTATCCTGGACCAGAAAAGCTTAGGGAGAGCACCTACATTCTGAGTTCAAGTCCAGGACCAGCACCAAATAAATAAATTAATAAAATATCTAAATTCCTATAACTAAGAGTGATGCCTGGATCAAACCCAGACAAAATGGAGTTTTTGAAAGGTTGGTATTAAGGCAGAATGAGAATGAGGCAAGGAGACAGGTGGTAATAAGGAAGGTGGTCTGAAAGGTACAATATAGCCTTTACTGGGCTCTTAAGGTCATGTTTGAAATTATCTGTCTAGCAGCAGTCTAGTAGGTCCCCAAGGTCATAGACTGTGTCCCTCTCTCTAGGAATGTCAGGTACTTAGCAGAGTGCCAGCCTGGGACACATTCAGTATACAGTAAAAAAAAAAAAACAAAAAACGGATGGTAGACTTACATGTAAATGAAGCAGAACCATAGACTCAGACAGCAGCCCTCCATCAGGCTGAGACTTCACAGCAAAGCCTGGACATAGAGTGCACACATCCTTCCCAGGATCGTCCTGGGCTTCTCCCTGACTCACCTGGCCCAGGTATAAATGCCTGACAGAGGTGAACAAAACAATTACCTGGCCCTCTGTCAACACTTGAGACAGCAAAGCTGGCTGCATGACTTAGCTACTGAACATGGTGTTCCATGAATTGCAAAGTCGAGCCTAGGCAGACCCAGCCCTACCTGTGGCCCAGCTTCTCCCAAACCTGGGGACCCTGACTACTCCTTGCTGTTTCCCCAGTCTGGACTTCTGACTGTGCTGCACCTCTGCCTAGAATCACTTGGCTTCCCACCCTTCCCTAGTCTTCAGGGCCTGGTTGAACCATCATACTCCCCCTGAAAAGAGTAGTCAGGGCTTCCTCTTTCAGGAGGCCTGGCTCTTCCATGCACTCACACACACCTGTACTCACAGCAGTCAGAGAGACCACACTGCATTCTGGGGTTAGGACTTCAGGCTCTGCAGGACAGTCAGCATTTCAGTAGCCAGCTGTGTGGCTCTGAATGAAGCATATCTCTTGCCCTATGCTTAGTAACCTCATCTATAAAATGGAGCAATTATGGTCCATATATTATTAGGCTGCTGTGATCATGAGCAGGTTACCAGATGCTGACACCTGCAATCCTAGTTAATGAAGAGGCTTGATAAGGAGATCACACTTAAGATCAATCCAGGCAGAAAAGTCTGCAAGGTTTCATCTACATAGAGGGAAGTGTGTGCCTGTGATATCAGGAAGAGCAGGAGTCTAGAGTAAGTGAATCACATTCAGGCATTCACTCAGGCAGGAAGTGAGATCTTATTTTAAAAAACAACCAGTAAAAAACAGGGCTGGAGACATGGTTCAATTGATAGAGCACCAGCCTAGCAAACATGAAATTCTAGAGTCAAAACCTCAGAACCCTTATTCCCCTAGGGGAAAAGAACAATATTATAGACAGTACTTAACACTGCACCTGGCAAAACGGCCAGCAACAACTATTGTATATGATGAATGTCCTGAACTCAGACGTTGCAGATTACTCAGTATCTGGACTCCTGTAGGTGGGCATGGTAGATGAATGAAAGGATCCATTTTCTCTCCGCATCAGCTGCTGCTCTCCCTGGCTCCATTGTTTCCTTCATGGCCATAGTCACCTTCCTGAGACATCTGTGCTTTGGTCATCCTCTGCTTACAAGCATCCACAGCCACAAGAATCCTGCAAGTATATTTTACATCTAATATTAGCTTTGAGTTTCAGTTGAAACACTATATACAGCAAGGAAAGGGTGCTTTTTAATTTTATTTCTTCTTGTCAGTATGGCTTTTGTGTTTTCTGACTTGGCTAATGGGTCATAGTGAATCCCGTCAACGGGAATTCGTTATTGAACTTGTTATGGCTAGAAATGTTATTCATGTAATAAATACCAATATGGGAGATAATTAACACACACACACACACACACACACACACACACACACACACACACACACACACACATACACACACCTTCCCATAGCCACCCAACCTCCTGAAGTCCAGCCTCTATAGCTCAGTCTTCAGGGCACTGTGACTGGTCTCTCACCCACCATTGCAATTATTCTCCAGTAGATATTAACAGAATTTTCCATGACTCTGCCTCACCTGTTATAGCTGGAATAGGCCCCCCTACCACATGAGAGGCTCAGTCATACTGTGTACATGTGACTACAGTCTTGATCTTCCTAAGGACCACCTTTAAATTTCCTCACTACTTTAGCCAGACAGGAGTGGCTCATGCCTGTAAACTTATTAGGCTGAGATCTGAGGGTCTTGATTCAAAGCCAGCCAAGGCAGGAAAGTCTATGAGACTCTTTTCTAAATGAACCACCACATAACTAGAAATGAAACTGTGGTTCAAGGGGTAAAGCAACAGCCTTGAGCAAAAAAGCTAAGAGACAGCATTCAGGTCCTAAGTTCAACCTCAGTATTTGCATCAAAAACAAGATGAAACAAAACAAAAGCAAAAACAAAACACCTTATCACTTGCAGAAGCCTTTTCAGATCACCACAGCAGGATCTCTTCTTGGTACAACACTCAGCTGGTCCCCTTTCCCAAGGGGAATTATCCTATGTCCTGCCTTGTTTGCTATAGCTCTGTGAACCCTTTTGTGTTCCCTATTAGACTGAGAGTATTTGGGTTTCTTTGTTTGTTTTTGCCAGTCCTCAGCCTTGAACTTGGCCTATGTGCTGTCCCTGAGCTTCTTTTGCTTAAGGCTAACACTCTACCACTTTAGTCACAGCACCACTTCTGGCCTTTTGTGTTTATGTGTACTGAGGAACCCAGGTCTTCATGCGTGCTAGGCAAGCACTCTACCATTAAGCCATCTTCCCAGCCCTGGGAGCAGTTTTTTGTACCTACCACACAGTATTTAGTTTGGATCCAGAACAAAACTGTTTGTGTCAATGTAGCTGAAACTCAGATCAAACTGAGATATTGCACGCATGAGTATTCAATGCTTCTGGTGGAGCTCTTTCAATCAGGAGAGTGCCTTTAGTTAAAGAACACATATGGGCAGTGGGCTTCATTAATCCTCTGTGGAAGGGAGGATCTTTTCTAAGAATTATAAAGGAACAGAAGGAGCTAGAAGAGATTAAGACAGTTATCCTTGCCTCTGGGTCCCTTGGTGTGCTATGGCTGACGCTAGCATAACAACAATCTCTGCCTCTGTCTGCAGGGCTAGTCTTTCCAGCAAAGTAGGATTAAGGCCCCACTCTATTCCAGCAGGAACACCCCTTAACCATGTAACTACAATAACCCTATTTCCAACTAAGGTCATATTCTGAGGAATGAAGCTTACAATTTAAACAAGTTTGTTATTGTTACTTTGTGTGTGTGTGTGTGTGTGTGTGTGTGTGTGTGTGTGTGTGTGTGTTGTGCTGGTACTGGGGCTTGACTTCTGGGCCTGGGAGCTCTCCCTTAGCTTTTTCACTTAAGGCTTGTTCTCTACCACTTAAGCCACACCTCCACGTCTGACTTTTTGGTGGTTAACTAGACACTAATTGGACATTGCTGCCTGAGTAGGCTTTGAACTATGATCCTCAGATCTCAGCCTCCTGAATAACTAGGATTACAGGTGTGGGCCACTGATGCCTAGCTTCACAGATCTTATTTGAAGAAACAATTCCATCTGTGACTCCTTTTATCCCTTCATGGGAGCTGTGGGCCTAAGAAAAGACAGAGTCACTGGACTACAGCGTTTCTGCTTAGGACCTATCTCTGGACCCACAGGACATTCACAACGGCTGCAGCAAACACCTTCCCCCCAACACAGTAAACAGAGCTCCACATTTCCAGAACAAAATCTAACCCCAAAGAGTCTCTTTTGTGCTTTAAAATAGCATCTGAATGATGTAACTGTAACCCTCTATACATCATCTTTATTATAGTAGTAAAAGTGGTTTTAAAAGACATCTGAAGGGAGAGAACTAGACAGCTCCTCACTCAGAGACACCACCCACAAACCATGTAGGCCAAAGGGATGGACAGATTGATGCTAATGGACAATTTTAAGAGGAAGTCTCCAATCAAAGTTCAGGCTAAGAACTAGCTGCTCCTCCAGGAAGCTCATCCTTCTGAGGCCTCTGATCTCACCAGAGGAGATGGGAGCAGAAGAATGCAGCCTCTTCCACAAGTGGAGGAGATGGGGAAAAACAAGTCGTTTAAGGATACAGGTGGACCTGTTGCAACAATGAGAAGTACAAGTTGTCATGTCCATAACGAGCTTTACAATGTCAGTGCGGGGGGGGGGGGGGGGGGGGGGAATGGGACTGGGGGGGAGGGGGGAGGCTGGGAAGGGATGTGAAGGGTAAACAAAGGAGGACGCTGCAATGCTTGGTAAGAAATGTACGCATTATCCTGCCCATGTAATTGTAACCCCTCTGTACAGTATGTTCACAAATAAAATAAAATAAATTAAATATAAAAAGAAAAGAATGCAGCCTCTTGAGGGAAAATGTGTAGTGCACCTAGCACCAAGAGCAGAATAACTTCCAAATGACATACAAGGGAACAGCAGCAGCCAAGAGTCCTGGATGGCCAGGCATCCATGGCTCAACCCTATAACCCTCGTTATTCAAGATGCTGAGATCTGAGGATTGAGACTCGAAACCAGATAGGGAAGACAAAGCCATCAAACTCTTACCTCCAATTAAACACCTTAAAGCCAGAAGTAGAGTATGGCTCAAATGGTAGATTCACAGCCTTGAGCAAAAAATGCTAAAGGCAGATGGGAGCCGGTGGCTCATGCCTGTAATCCTAGCTACTCAGGAAGGTGAGATTTGAGGATCACACTTCAAAGCCAGCCTGGGAAGGAAATTCCTCAAGACTCTCATCTTCAATTAATCACCAGAAAACTGGAAGTGGTTCTGTGGCTCAAGTGGTAGAGCACTTACCTTGAGCTGAAGAGCTGAGGGACAGTGCTCAGGCCCAGAGTTCCAGCTCCATGACTTACAAAAAATAAAAAGAAAGAACTGCTTAGGGACAGTGCCTAAGCCCTGAGTTCAACCCCCAATATTAAGAAACACACACACACACACACACACACACACACACACACACACACACACGGAATCTCAGCAGGAACACAGCAGTCAGTCAAGATACTGAGTGCTACTATATGCTTGTCTTTACTATGGAAGAAGCAGTATATAAGACAGATGAGGTCCTGAATCTTATGGTGCTTATGACCTACTGAAGCAGAAAAACAGACATGTAAACCAACAAGCAAGGTGATTCTAGTCAGTGGATCGTTCATAGGTATGTTGCAGAGTGAGAAGGGAATTTCCAAATGTCAGCTCTAACAGATGCTTATCAAACCAGATGCCTATGGTTCATTTCTGTAATCCAAGTTACTCAGGAGGCTGCTATATAAGGGACCACTATTCGATGTCAACCCTGGTAGGAAATGTCCATGAGGCTCTTATTTTCAATTAACCACCAAGAAAGCCAGCACGGGATCTGTAGCTCAAGTGGAAGAGTACCAGCCTTGAGCAAAAATGTTCAGGGTCAGCACCCAGGCTCTGAGTTCAGGACCCGGGATGAGCACACAAAAAAAACAATAACAACAAAAAAGGCTGTCTGAGATGACACTAGTGCTGAGACCTCAAAGGTGAAAAGAATCAAGTCAAAGTTGTTAGGAAGAGCATTCATTCATTCTCTGAGTAAAGACCTAAGGGAGGAAGTGAGCCTCCTGTGTAATACAGCCAACAGGCTGGAGTGCGATAGTGAACACAACCAACACACACAAAATGAGGCTGGAGGGATACACAGGAGCCAGACAAGGCAGGAGCTTGGACTTGAGCAGTAGCTGCAAGGCACTAATGAATTTTAGAAAAGAGAAAGGAGCCGCTGATTTTACTCATAAATGCATTCTCTGGCTGGGTGTTAAGAATGGACTGAGATTCCAGCAGAGGTGGGGAGAAGAGCTGGGAGCCTTGAGCTGGAATCCAGGAAAGCTAGACAGGGTAGGAGGAGAGAAATGGGTGGAGTCAGAATCAAGGTTTGGGCCAGACTCAGTAGGGAACTCAGATCTTAACTGAGACCCCAGGGCTGAACTCACTC
Organism: Dipodomys spectabilis; assembly: GCF_019054845.1. NCBI lineage: Eukaryota > Metazoa > Chordata > Mammalia > Rodentia > Heteromyidae > Dipodomys > Dipodomys spectabilis. The sequence goes on from NW_024870691.1 coordinate 1,770,751, forward strand.
TCCCAACTCACACAAAATACAGATAAGGACACAGAGGCTCTGCCAATTCAAGGGTCTACCCAGAGTCAAACAGTTCAGGATGACCCCCACCTCACAATGCAGTACTTCTACCAGGAAGAAATCAGAAGAGGAGTTCGCAAATAAAGCTTTATTGAAACACAGCATATTCAGGTGATGAATGTCCTATGTGCAGCAATACATATTACAGTGGCAGAACCTGTGGCTATACTGGAGACTGTATTATACACAAAACCTAAATTAGGCTCTGGACTAAATGATCACAGACAACATACTGGTTAAATTTGGAACTAGAGCTTCCAGAGACAAAAGAAGTGTAAGGTTCAGAGGGTAGGTCTTGGGGAATCTCTCTCTAACCAAAGGCTCACCAAAGAGGCTGTCCTGCTGAGAAGACTCCTTCAACATTACTTCTCTCCTGGGAAGGCCTTAGGAAAATGACAAACACACCATAACATCCATGCCACTATGCTTGTACAAATTATATTCTATAGGCATTTCCAAAAGACAGAGATGAATTCTACCTGCCAGGAAAGATACAGAAGGAGACAAAAATGATGAAAACCTCTAAATCACTATGGGCCACAGCAGATTACCTAAGCCTTGCTGAGCTTTACTGAGTGAGATCCCCAACACTGGGGTGTATCCAAGTCAAAGATGGCTGTCCATCTGACAGGGAAAATGTTAAGAGATAGAGATTAAGAGAGATATGACAGGGCTGGGAATGTGGCTTAGTGGTAGAGTGCTTGCCTAGCATACATGAAGCCCTGGGTTTGATTCTTCAGTACCACATAAACAGAAATAGTCAGAAGTGATGCTGTGGCTCAAGTGATATAGTGCTAGCCTTGAACAAAAAGAAGCACTGGGACAGTGCCCAAGCCCTGAATTTAAGTCCCAGGACTGGCACCGAGAGGAGGGTAGAAGGTTGGAAGGGAGAAGGAGGGATAGGACACGGAGCAGAGCAATTGTGGGTTCCAAAATGGTGTCTTATAGCCACTACACACACACACACACACACACACACACACACACACACACACACACACAGCCTAACACCAACTGGGAATGAGGGGGAGGAGGAATGACACAAATACACACAAAGAGAGGAGAGGGTTGAAAGCAGGGTTGGGGTAAAAGAAGCACACTAACACCACAAGGAGAACCCCACAAGACCAGGGGGAAGGAATCCATACCTGGGCTTTCCTGCCCTTTACCTGCTGCAGAGTGAAAGAGTACTAAACCTGATGATTCAGGTTGAAAGTCATCAAATGTCCTTTTAATACCTCTGGCATGGCACCTGGCAGCCTGTCTTAATGTGGCCCATTGTTCCCTGTCTGGGCCTTGGTGGCAGGAGCAGTCAGCTGTCTTGCCCATTGCCAAGGGAAAGCAGAGAGCAGAGGGAGGAGACAGCATGGAGGAGGGAGAAAAAGTCAGGAGCACCCAGACCTATGCAAGGACGCCTCTGGAAGACCCTCTTCCCACGGCCCACCCCAGATGAAAAGATGACTTACCCCCTTGCCACAGCACCTGACAGCTGCCCCAAGGAAAGCCAGGTGGGAAGAGGTATGGGTCAAAAAACGAAAAAGCCCCACCCTATCCTTTCTTCCTATGATAGTCCTCGGGCTTAAACACAGGGGCCTGCCTGGGCACTGGCCCTGAGCTTTTGTGATCGAGGATAGTTCTCTATTACTGAAGCCACAGCTCCACATCTGGCTTTTTTTGGTGGTTCATTGGAGATAAGAGTCTCCCAGATTTTGAACCACGATCCTCAGATCTCAGCCTCCTGAGTAACTAGGATTACAGGTATGAGTCACTAGCTTCTGGCTCTGACAAGCCCAATTTTAGCTGTACTCTGCTGGCATGGGAGACAGGTAAAGCTCTACTTTACAGACCAGGAAACAGAGGGTCCAGGGAGGTTAAATGTCTGGCCTCCTGAACTCAGTCAAACACAGCAACGAAACAAGCCAGGCATCAGTGGCTCATGCCAGTAATCCTGAAAGATTGAAATTGGGGCTATGTCCATTTTACAACTTACTAACTGCTAATTCTGCTTCTATAAACCTGCTTGCGCTAACACTGACTCTTCCCTTCCCAGAAATAAGTTAAAAAGTTACAAAGTTCAGATGCAGGCCCAGGGACAAGGTCTGCAAACATAGATAAAGAACAAAAGAGTATGTTCTCCTGAATTCCTGTGTAAAAACTCATGGCAGGGGGCTCAAGACAAGGACCATCTGGCAAGCCCAGCAAACTAGGTCAAATGTCAACCAATTGGGAGCCTGTAACTATGTGGACTCCCCTCCAGAGAAGCCTCCCCCTAGGGAACCAACTAGTTTTCAACAAGTGTTACAAAACTTCCTGCGCAGTTGATTTTTAAGCTGAGCCAATCCTGGGGAGCCTGGGGTCTTATGCTAATCCTGTGGTTTTTGTCTTTAAAAGTGCCTGTAACCGCTGCTCCGGGCTTCCAGTCTGCCTTGGACAGAGAGCCCGTTTGCGCAAATGCCTAATAAACTCCTCTTGCTTGTTGCATCTGCTGGTTTGAAGTCTTGGTTCTTGGGGTGCCCTCCGTTGAAGAAAGCATCCCAGTGAGTCTGGGGTCTTTCAATCCTAGCTACTCAGTAGGCTGATATCTGAGGATCATGGTTCAAAGCCAGCCTGGGCAGGAAAGTCTGTGAGACTCTTATCTCCAATTAACCACCAGAAAACAGGAAGTGGGCTGTGGGTCAATTGGTAGAGCAATAGCTTTGAGCTGAAGAGCTAAGGGACAGCACCCAGGCCCAGAGCTCAAGTTCCACCACTGACCAAAAATCAAAACAAAAAAAGAAGTGATGGGCTAAATGAATGGCAGCTAAATGAATAGACATATAAATTATATATCCTCCTCATTATGATTCTTATTAGTAGTATTTTATGTTGTGTCTTCCATCATCTAAGAAAGCTGAGGAAAATTCTGCATTCACAGCTTCAACTTCTCAAAAACCCAAGAAAAAGAAGAAAAACTGGGGCTGCTTTTTGTTTGGCCCTTCCTTCTCCAATCTCTATTCAGCAGAGGGCAGCAAACAGGAAGCATGGAAAGATCAAAGAGTGAGAAAGAGAGCCACATGGAGAAACAGCTACACATTGATAAATACACACCCACCCACCCACAGCAAGCAGAATTGTTTAGCTTCCTCTAGCTTTCAAAGTATGAACATTCCACCTCCTCCAGCTAGGAAGGGTGGGGGATGGGGGAGGAAGGGGATGTTGGAAGTTGAAGAGACAGAAGCTCTTTTTCAGCTCAAGAGATTTTCAGTGAGCATGCATATGAGAGAGGGGCAACTCTCAAAGCAGGGAGAGGAAGGCAGCCACAGAACTGACAAGATAATTCTCAATGAAGACAGCTTTCAACTACTCATCTTGAGGCAACAAGGCTGGTAATCCTAACACCCAAGCTCTCCCCAGTGAGAAACTGAGGCCCCTGCCATTGGCATCTCAGCCCAGGGGTGTCAGAGAGTGCTGATCTACAGAATGCAGGTTCAGTGCTCCACAAGGACAGGGCTAGAGTGGCAAAGGGGTGGCCTTTTGAGGGTCAAGTCTAGTCCCCACGATATCGGCAGGGATCTGGCATGGACATCTGTCAGCCTCTTCTCAACTATCTTTCCCACCCCCACAACCAGGAGTAGCCAGCCTCTCTGTGTAAATGCTCTTTCCATATGACCGGGGTGGCCCAATCCCATCCCTAGCTCTAAGGTAGGATAAGTCACCCAGCACAGCCCATCTTCCTGACTAGTGTGATTGTGAATGAATCCTATCATAATAAACACATCAGATCCAAAGTGGACCAATAAGATTTAAACAGATAATGCTAAGATAATAGGAAAAGACATTTCTTGTCTTTTCTACAGAGGCCACAGAGACAGATTCTCTCCTCTAGGTTCTGCATATGGATATAATGTCAGAAAGCGTTATCATATTTTACCACCAAGGTGAGGAGGGATGAGAGGAGTACAGAGTGCTCAGTCTAAGATAAAGGCAGAACCAAGAGAACTCAGAGAGAAAAAGCCCATGCCCCGACAGTCCCACAAACCTCCATATCATACCATACCTGAAGCCAACTAGAGCTAGTGTGTCTTCTTAATCATTTAAGCCTGCCTGGCTCAATTTATTACTTGCATCTGATACTGAACTGGCCCTACTTTCCATGCATAGCAGCGAGAGTGCCACATGGCACGTGTGATTTACTTTCTCTACTTTCCTATTGAAGCCCTTCAGGTTATTCTGCTCTCAGGTTATTTTACTTTCCCTTACTTTAAAAGTAAATCCAGGCATGGTGATTCAGGCATGTAATCCTAGCTACGGAGGAGGTAAAGAGTGAAGGATCAGAGTCAGCCTTAGTCAAAACACCAAAACAAGAAGTTTGAGAGACTTCATATCAACCAATAACTTGAAGCAGTGGGGCATGCTTGATATCTCAGCTATGGGAGAAGCACAATGGCATATGTTTATCTTTCCCAGTGACAAAAGGAAGCAACAAGATCACATTGCAGGCATAAAATGAGATCCTACCTTGAGAATAACCAATATAAAATAAGGCTAGAGGCATGGAGTAAGTGCTAAGCTCCTACTTAGCAAGGGCAAAGCCCCAAGTTTAATCCTCAATATAACCAAATTTAAAAAAAAATTATAAGCCAAGTGCCTATAATTCTAGCAACTCAGGTGACTGAGAGCAGGAGGATACAGTTTAAGGCTAGCAAGGAAGCTGGGCGCCAGTGGCTCACGTTTGTAATCCTAGCTACTCAGGAGGCTGAGATCTGAGGATCACAGTTCAAAACCAGCCCAGGCAGGAAAGTCCGTGAAACTTATCTCCAATGAACCACCAGAAAACCAGAAGTGGCACTGTAGCTCAAGTGGTAGAGTGTTAGCCTTGACCTGAAGAGATGAGGGACAGCACTCAGGCCCAGAGTTCAAGCCCCACGACCGACAAAAAAAAAAAAAAGAAAAGAAAAAAGGCTAGCAAGGGCAGAAACATTCATGAACCCTCATCTTAAAAATTAACCAGCAAACCAGCACAACTATATTTATCGCAGCATTATTTACAAAGCTAAAATATGAAACCAACCCAGATGCCCCTCAGTAGATGAATGGATCAAGAAAATATGATATATAGAGAGGGGAGCAGAGAGAGAGAGAGAGAGAATGGAATTCTATGCCTCCATCAGAAAGAATGACATCACCCCATTTGTTAGGAAATGGAAAGACTTGGAAAATATTTTTTAAGTGAAGTAAGCCAGGCCCCAAGACACATAGGTCCTATGGTTTCCCTTATTTAAAATAACTAGTATATGTCTAGGACAAGCAGGAAAGGTGAAAAGCTATGTACATATGACCATATAAGATGATGTTAAGCAAAAGGACCACCAAGATAGGGACACAGTGATTTTTCCTTTCTTGCTATTGTTTATAACGTATTTATAATGTACTATGTTTTTTTTGTTCTCCTCCCTGTTTTCACTGTATTTGATTCCAGTGCCCTGCATCTCATAAATACATTTTTGTAATTTGAGGAGGGAAAGGAAATAATAAAATGCTTAAATAAGGACACAGGTTGACCCATTGTAACAATGAGATGTAGAAGACACAACTTCGCTGGGAGGGAGAGTTGAGGGAGGTGGAGGGGGAGCTGAGGGAGGTGGGGAGGGAAGGGAAGGTAGGGGATAAACAAAGGAAGAGGTAACAATAATGTTCAATAGGAAATGTACTCATTACCTTACTCATGTACCTGTAATCCCTCTATACAATATTTGTACAATAAAATACATATAAAAATAACCAGAGGGGCTGGGAAGGTGGCTCAGTGGTAGAGCACTTGCCTTGCATGCCTGAGGCCCTGGGTTAGATTCCTCAGCACAACATAAGCAAAAAGAAAAAAGCCAGAAGTGGCGCTGTGGCTCAAGTGGTAGAGCACTAGCCTTGAGCTGAAGAGCTGAGGGACAGCGCCCAAGCTCAGAGTTCCGGCCTCACCACCGGACCCCCCCCCCAAAAAAAAAAATAACCAGAAGCCAGGAGCCAGTGGGTCACACCTGTAATCCTAGTACTCAGGAGGCTGAGATCTGAGAATCGCCATTCAAAGCCAGCCTGGGCAGTAAAGTCCATGAAACTCTTATCTCCAATAAACCACCAGAAAACCACAAGTGGCGCTGTGACTCAAGTGGTAGAGCACTTGCCTTAAGTTGAAGAGCTGAGGGACAGCGCCCAAGCCCAGAGTTCAAGCCCCACGACCGACCAAGAAATAAAAAAATAAAAAAATAAAAAACAGAGAGAAAGAGAGAGGTGGGGGGAGAGACTCTGCAAGCTGGAGGTGTGGATGAAGTGGTAGAGCCTGGCCAAGCAAGCAAGTGAGCAAATGCATGGCACTGAATTCAAACCTCAGTACCACCAAAAATAATATAAAGTAAAAAGGCTAGAAAGAAAATTTACAAAAATGGATCTGCAAAAAAGTCAGGTATCACTAGCTACTCAGGAGGCTAAGATCTATTGATCATGCATGGTTCAAAGGCAGCCCATGTAACAAGACCATGAAACTCTGATGTCCAATTAAGTACTAAAATTGGGAGGGAACCCACTGGGAACCAGAGATGTGGCTCATATGGTACAGCACTGGCGTTGAGCAAAAACAGCTCAGGGACAGCACCCAAGCCCTGAGTACAAGCTCCAGGACTGGCACATGTGTGGGCACATACGCACACAGACATACTCACACACACACACACACACACACACACGATAGGGTGTGTGTGTGTGTGTGTGTGTGTGTGTGTGTGTTAGGTGGGGAGGTTCCAGCACCAAATGGTGTAATTAAGTACTGGCTACCAAAACTGCAGCATGAAAATTTGACTCACGAGGGAAAGTCTTTGCAGCAGAACACAGATGACTTGAAGAGCACTGCGTTCATGTCTGCATTCCTCCTGTGAGAACTCGAGTAAGTGATGTCCCTTTTTCTGCCTGTTTCCATAATGGACTAGTGACTTCTCAAGCACCTCCCTCCCACTTTAACACTCACTCAGCAAAAATCCATTTTTCCAAATGCTACACCATGTGCTATGTACTTAAAAAACACACTATGTCAAGACATCTTCACCTACTGAGGCCACGATGCACTTCTTGGCCACAGGAACTACAACAGGCTACATCCTTTCCCCATTGAATTGTACATGCTACAAATGCTACAAAAGCTACCTCCATTCCCCATGCCATTGTGGTTGTTGGAGAAGCAAAAGTCTCATTCAAGTCTTTCTCTTTCTGACTATGATCCAAGTACAAGATGCAGAAGGTCAGGTATACGCAAAATACAAAAGACATGCACACAACTGGGTCATACAGCTCAAACGTCATTAGGAGCAATTAACTGGTACAGGACATATTTCTGGTTAACCAAGTTCACCGCGAGGTATTTCTTTACATGGCTGGCTTTCCTACTTGGTTGCAGCTTTCTGAGAAGCCAGCTGTCTGACCACATGAATTCAGCAACCCTAGAAGCATTATGTGTCCTTTATAAATCAGATGTCTTGCCCAGTTCCAGAGATACACTGAGGATGAACTGCGTGGCAGTTCTGTGACTTACATTCTAGCAGATGACAGCTAAATGCTCTTTTAATCTTCAGTGGAGGAATCAAAGAGTTAAGAGGACTGTTCAAATAGTGGGTATGTTGCCCTCAGATAAACTTCCCTCAAATCCACAAGGAACCTAATTTTCTTTAGGACAAAAGTCCTATCAAGACTTCCTTCCAGAGCCTCTGTGGTTAATTCTGCCAGGAAGATCAATGAGGAGGTACTCTGGGAAAGTTCTCAACAATTACCAGAGTGACAGACTGATCTTAGAATCAACTGTCAACCCTTCATAATAGTGCAGAGTGCTTCAGATAGCAGATTTCCCAGACAGCAGCCTGATGTGTTACATGCATGCTCAGGGATAGTGTGGAATGAGGACTGGAAGAAAGTCAGCCTCTTCCTTTGAGGCCAGCTGCCATTCAAACAAGGAACTAACTGGGAAGGCCAAGCCCAGGGCTCTGCTTGTACAAAGAGAAGAGAACACAAAAGGGCTGTGTGGAAATTTGGCAGGATCTTCCTGAAAGGCAGCAGCTGTATGCTGCATCCTATAGCACCTAGAAAAGCCTATCATTGCAAAAGAGCTCTTTGCTGCACCCAGGAAGGAGAAATTTTCTGTAAAGGAAGAACAGCCAGTTGACAAGACTTGAAACACCAATCCCATTCACCACTTCCTCCTCCTCCTCCTTTTTATGCTATTCCAGAGAAAAAGAAATTAAACAAGAATTAAAACTGCCCCATGAGCTATCCACACACTGCAGGTCAGAGTTCCAAGGAACATCCATCCAGCTGTTGCTCTCCACTCTTTCTGCACCAAAGGCTGCTTTATTCAATCAAGACCTTCTTATACATGTGAGTAATTTTCTTTGAAAGCTCAGGCCAAACTGGCAGTTAACCTTGACCTTCTCTCTACACATCTAGGTCTATAGGAAATGAAAATCAGAACTTCTTTGGCACCTGCCTTAACTGAAATATGACAACTTTCTTTAGGCAAAGGCAGCCTGTCAAGAGCTCTTTTAGACCTGGTCACAGCTATTCCACAGGAGACATGCACTTGGGCAGGACACACCCCCTTTGCCTGGGGCTTTCCCAATATAGAACCCCTGAACCTAGGGAGGCTGTCAAAGACAAAAGCCCAGGAAAAAGCAGTAGCTCTGTGTGCACTCACTAATCACATCACAGAATGCTGGCAACCGAACCAAGAGATGGAGTTGGTGGATGATAAGCACATACAGCAAGTTAATGACAAAGCCTAACACAGCCCTGGCCTCTTCACCCTGATACTGGTACAGGATAGGAATTGAAGGAGATTTTAAGAAAGAAAAACATACAAGACACAGAATTTAAGGGGGAAAAGGCTAGGCTGGCTATCAGGGTTTGAACTCAGGGTTTAGGAAAGGCCATTGCTAACTTTCCTCAGTTTCTGAACAGTTAAGATGTACCATAAAGATCAAGCCAACTCCTCTTGGATGGTTTGCAACAATTAACTAGAGTAATTGTTAAGCTCCAATTGATCCACCTTGTGGCAAAGAACTGTCTGTGCTCAAGATACCAGAATGGCCAGGTAGCAGCCTGACACTGAGGAGAAAGGAAAACCCATCAACCTCAAAAAGTCAGCCTCTTCCCTTGAGGGTAGCCAACAGTCAATTCTGACCCTGATATGAACATTACCCACTTCCCATGGACCACAAAAATCCCCTAAGCAAATCTGAAATGTCCCAATATACAAAGCAATTCAAGCATGCATAGATTTGCCAGGAGATGAGAGAGGTAGAGTCATGTGATTGAGCAGGAAAATGTTAATCCAAGCCAGGAGCTGAAAACTCACACCTGTAATCCTAGCTACTCAGGAGGCTGAGATCTAAGAATCCTGGTTCTAAGCCAGCCCACCCAGGAAAGTCTGTAAGACTCTTATCTCTAATGAACCATCAAAAAGCTAGAAGTGGAGCTGTGGATTAGGTGGTAGAGTACCAGCCATGAGTGAAAAACAACTAAAGGACAGCACGTAGGGCCTGAGTTCAAGAGCCACGATCTGAGCATGCACACACATGCACATGAAGAAAAATGCCAATTTAGTCCATATGCATGTACACACACGTGAGACATGAGTGAGTTTCAAAGAGGCAAAAACAATTATTATCACAGTTTGGGGTACAAGATATACCACATCCTATCAGAAAGAAGTAGAGAAGGAAGGTATGTGGGATTCTGCCCTCAGGGGACAGCACTCTGGGACATTTTGGGGGATCTCTCCACCAGGACACCTCTATACTCAGGGAGGGTCAAAGGTAGCATGTTCCTCAAGAACCAGAAATTCACTTTTCACCCCATCCAAGGGACCGGAAGCTCCAAGAGGATCTTTGCACTCACTCCCCAAGGAATTCACAGGACCTGAGACAGAAATAGGACAGCGAAAGAATGGGGAAAAGGGGCAGGGAGTTCCAGGGGTCCCTGTGCAAATGGCAAAACGTGAAAGGGACTGACCTGAGTAAAAAGAGCAGGATCACCAGGTGGGGGTGAGGGAGGGGAGCAGAAGTGATGGGGGAACCGGTCCTACAGAAAGCCTCACACCCTGGGGATACCGGCATGTGCAAAGAGGGTACTACCCAGAAAGAGAACGCTGGACCAGGTGAGACCACAGGAGAGCGCAACGGAAAGGCAGACAAACTGTAAAGTATGGAAACTAGAAATAAGACTCCCATAATGGGCACTAAGGGCCCTGGGTTCTAATTCTGACTCTGCCGAGTGGACAAATCCCTGTCCTCAGAGCCTCAATTTACCACATCTGGGGGGGTGGGAATGGAAAGAAGGGCAGACTCTTCAGGGGCTGTCTCTGAGGACACTGACAGGAGGTCGAGGAGAGAGAAGGAGCTGAATGTCTGAAGTAAAACCAGAGAAGGGGGGAGGGGGGCAGGAGCATCCCTAGCCCCACCACACCCAAGGCACTCACCTGTCCAACCATGGGGACAGCCGCTGCTCCCGACCTACCTGGGATGCTGTCAAGCTGCCGCTCGGTACAGAGCCCACACAGCCCCATGTTGGGCAGGAAGATCAGGGCCGCCAGTACCAGAGCCACTGCCTGCAGAAGCCGCTTCTCCTTGCCTCACCGGGGACAGTCAGCCCCACCCCTCCTGCTGGCCCCTTTGCGCAGCCCGCTCCAGGCTCTGCGCCCATGTGTGTGGCAGCAGCTCCAAGAGCAGGAGCGGCAGAGGCGCTGGCCCAGCTCCAACTGTGCTGCACTTCCGCCATTCGACCAGGGAGCCGATGCTACCACTAAGTCACCACCGTGGGGGGTTGTCTCCGCCTCCAACACCAATGTCGGGCACAGTGGAGCCACCAGGCCTGCAACACCCTCTTACAGACTTCCTAGCACACACCTGTAGATGTTGACCTCCATCTTTTCGTGAAGGGTTTCAGTCTACCCGGGGGCAACCCTGACATCCAACGTTAGGTCTCCCCCCTCCTGAGCCGCAATGGTACATCCCGCTCTGCCCCTGCTCCCCTACTGGGAGGAGCAGTGAAAAAGTGTAGGAGTTGTGTTGTTGGGTGCTGACTGGTGCATGCTGAACCAACCAGGTGCCTTTCATCATGGGACCTCAAGCTAATGAGGCCAAAACCTTGAGCCAAGGGGTTGTGAAAGAAGAGTGGATCCACCAGGCTAGAGGCACTTGTATATGGGTCAACATGTTTTTAAAGTATTTTATTAATTAATGATTGATTGATTGATTGTGTGTGTATGTGTGTGCTGGTACTAGGGCTTGCTGTCTTGCTTAGTTTTCCACTCAACCACTTTAGCCACACCTCCATGTCTGGCTTTTCATTGCTGTTGTTATTTAACTGGTTAATCGAAGATAAGGTTTTTTGCCCAGACTGACTTTGAACCACAATCCTCAGATCTCAGCCTCCTGAGTCGCTTTGATGACAGGCATGAGTCACAGTGAGTGGCTTGTTTTTAATATTGTTTAACAAACTGCTTATTCACAGACTGTGTCTCCAGCTTCCCACCTAATCATCAGAAATCTTTAGCCCCCATTTCCTTATCTACTAAGTAACGAGGAGTGTAATAGTGTGATTTCCAGGCTTGAAACAGAGAGATCTGCTTAGCCAAAAGCAAGCCTGAAAAAACATGTGTCTTCTGGATCTCCAGTGAGTCCTCCTCCTCTCTTGGGGCTCACCAAGCTCAACTGACACATTCCCAGAGAAACCTGATCTCCTTGAACAAAAGAAAATCTCCCCTACCCCACTTCTTACGTTTTTTGTGTGTGTGTCTGTGTGTGTGTCTGTGTGTGTATGTACATGCACGCACTTACAGCTAGCACTCTATTACTTGAGCCACAGCTCCATTGCTGGCATGCTTGCACGTGTGTGTGTGTGTGTGTGTGTGTGTGTGTGTGTGTGTGTGAGTGTCTGTATGTATGCTTATTTGGAGATAAGAGTCTCTTGGACTTTCTTGTCTAGACCAGGTTCAAACCAAGATACTCCAACCAGAGGTTCCTGAGTAGTTAGGATTACAGGCATGAACCAGCACACCCTGCTATGTGTACTTTTAACATTGGCTTGCTTATTCAAGGGCACACCATTAATGGCTGCTGTGTAACACTTGACATTGGGCTTTCCGATTGGGCTGTAAGCCTCACGAGGAGGACCATGTGCACATTTTGCTATTACTTGTTTGGTTTTAGTAGCCTTTATTTTTTAGAGCAATTTTAAGTTCCCAACCAAATGGAGAAGGTACTTAAATGTTTTGTATTCCTCTACCCCTCCTCCCACACACACTCATGAAAGCATGCATGCTAACATTGATGAAAGCCACTTCTGGCCTTTTCTGTGATCAACTGAAGAGACTCACTGACTTTCCTGCTCTGGCAGGCTTTGAACCCTGATCCTCAGATATCAGCCTCCTGAGTAGCTAAGATTACAGGCTTCAGCCACTAACACTGGGTGTCTGTGAGATTCTTATCTCACTACATTATTAACTACAGTACTTAACATGTTATTATCCAGAGCTTTATAGTGAACATTTGAGTTCACACTTAGTGTTGTACATTCATTGGCTTTGGACAATTGTGTAATGACATGTTCACCATTGCAGAATTGTATAGAGTTTCACTGGCCTAAAAGAAAAATTCTTTGCAGCCAGGTGGTTTTGGCTCTCACATATAATTCACAGTGGAACTGGTTTACACCTGTAATCCCAGCTACTAGTCCAAAGCCAGCCCAGTCAGGAAAGTTTGTAAGACAGATATCTCCAATTAAACACCAAAAAACCAGACAGGGCTCTGAGTTCAAGCCCCATGATCATCAACAACAACAACAAAAAATCCTCTTCCTCCTTCCCCAACCCTACCTGTGGCAACCACTGATCTTTTTATGGGGTACATAACTTTTTTGCTGGCTATATAATTTTCTTTTTATAGCATGTCATACAATTGGTAGCCTTTTAAGAATTAGTATCATTTATTTACAAATTGCATTTAGGGTTCTGCGTGTGTGTGTGTGTGTGTGTGTGTGTGTGTATGTGTGTGTGTGTGTGTGTGTGTGTGTGTGTGTGTATGTGTGTGTGTGTGTGTGTGTGTAGTCATGCACGTGCATGTCCACCAGTCCTGGAGCTTGAAGTCAGGTTCAAGCTCAGGTCTTTGAGCTTTTTTTGTTGAAGGCTATCACTCTATCCTACACTTGAGCCACAGCTCCATTTCTGGTGTTTTGGCGGTTATTTGGTTATAAGCATCTCCCATACTTCCTGTTTAAGCTGGCCTCAAACCATGATCTTCAAATCTCAGCCTTTTGAGTAGCTAGTTACAGGCACAAGCTGCCAGGTTCCAGCTCTTTCAAGTCTTTTTTTTCTTTTTTGGCCAGCCCTGGGGCTTAAAATTGGGGCCTGACCACTGTCCCTGAGCCTCTCTGTGCTCAAGGCTAGTGCTCTACCACTTGAGCTATATAGCACCACTTCTGGCCTTTTCTATATATATGGTACTGAGGAATTGAACCCAGGGCTTCATGCATGCTAGGCAGGCACTCTACCACTTAGCCACATTTGCAGACCTCTTTCAAGTCTTTTATTTAAACTTCTGGGGCACAGTCTTGCAAAGCAGGATGGGAGTAAAAGGGTCAGTCAGAGAACAAGACTCTAGAGTCTGTATTTAGTGGCATTTTAGCTCCTACTTTGAATAAAAATAATAGACTTTCAGGGTATGCATTTGAAATGACCTTCAGGGAATTGCCTCTCTGTCTCCTGGAGTCTACTTTGTTATTTCCACAATACAATGGCAATTAAATCAACCAAACCTGCCAACTGTAAAGGGAAATTATTCAATCAAGACACTGCAAGAGGGGCTGGGAAGGTGGCTCATAGTGGAGTGCTTGCTTTGCATGTATGAGGCCCTGGTTTCTATTCCTCAATAGCAAATAAGCAGAAAAAGCTGGAAGTGGCACTGCTCAAATGGTAGCGCGCTAGCCTTGAGCTGAAGAACTGAGGGACAGTGCCCAGGCCCAGAGTTCAGGCCCCATGACCGACCAAGAAAAAAGATATTGTAAGATGCCTCAAGGAGGCTAGTCCCTGAAAAAGCAAACAGAGAAGGGTACAAATCTCAAATAAATAGACTGTGTCTTTGGGTAGGTACATCAACCAGCAGAGTCAGCTGCAGACATTAGGTACATAAAAAGAACCAGCCTCTTGGCCTTATCACAGAATTGTCAGAACTTAGAAAAAAGAGTGTTGCCTGTTAAATTACTTTTCATTTCAGTATGAGGAAGAACAAAGTACAAATTAAAGATAGATGTGGAGTGCCAGTCAAAAGGATCTTCCTAGCAATCTGAATTTCTTTAAGGGTGTCTCCCTTCCATGGGCACCCCTATAAATGAGGGAGTTGGATACTATGCAGGACCCAGTCCTGCATGTTAGAATCTCATAAGGACTTAAAAAACCTGGATATAGTACTGGGAAAGTTGAACCACCTTAGAGTGCATGCCTAGCATGAATTAAAGTCCTGGATTTGATTCCTTAGTATTATGTAAATATAAAGCCAAAAGTGGCACTGTGGTTCAAGTGGTAGAGCACTAGCCTTGAGCAAAAAGAAACTTGACAGTACCCAGTCCCTGAGTTCAAGCCCCAGGACTGGCAAAAAAAAGCCAAAAACCCTGGGTGTTAAGCCGGACACTGGTGGCTTAACTCATACCTGTAATCCTAGCACTCAGGGGACAGGGAACTGAGGATGGTATATCAAAGCTAGCCAGGACAGGGAAATCTCTGAGACTCTTACCTTCATTTAAACAGCTGATAACCAGAAGTGGAGGTGTGGCTCAAATGGGAGAGTGCTAGCCTTGAGCACAAAAGATAAGGGACAGTGCCTAAGCCCTGAGTTCAAGCCCTAGTACCAGCACACACAAAACAAAACAAATCCTAGTTGTTCACCCTCTATCCCAGGCCAACAAATCAATAAGGCTGGAACTTGACCCAGCCATCGCCTAGTGATTTCTCTCGATAGTCATTTTGAGAGGTCACTGCCCCACCAATGGTTTTCTGAGCTTTAAAACACCACTAGGCCTTCTCATTTAAGCAGTAGGTCAGCTGACATTCCACTAGGTGGCACCTTCCAGCAAACTTCTGTGGGACCAGAGAGATCTTGCTCTGGCTCGAATGTCAAAGGATATACAGAAAGCCGGGCATGGTGGTCTTTGCTGGTAATAAGGGGTCTGCTGTGGATGAAAAGATTGAATTTGTTGGATAGCAACTGGCTGGTGAGTGTAGGAGCCACAGAAAGATAAGACTGGTCCTTGTTAGGAAACTGTGGCCAGGAAAGGAGACAGCTCCAATCTAATCAGAACTGACTCCACTCTCTCCTGGCTTAGCCAATCAGAACACTCTATTCTCTGGCTACAGGGATCAGTCCAGAGGGGAGCATCTGGACTCCAGAAGGCAAATGTGAAACAAGAGGTGCAATTCTGCAGGTGTTATGTAGACTAACTCAAGGAAATAGTGGCCTCTCCAGTCAGAGGAGACAGCATTGGATGCAAGTCCCCTTGTGAGGCTTATCCAGGACATCTTGCTTAGGCTCAGACAGACCATACAGAATTCCTCCATGAGCTTCTTTGTTTTGTTTTCCTGTTGGGTTCAGCCTTTGAGGCAGGGGGAAGGAGGGGGGGGGCTGTCAGGGCCAGGATTTCCTGTGGTGCCCAGGAGCCCCTTGGGAACTAAGACTGTTGCAGAAAGCATGATGGAATGGTATGTTCAGGGAAAACCTGATGCCAGCAGAAACCTGCTGATTTGTGTGTTTGCCCTGTTGTGTTTACACAAGATTGTGATAGATAACAGGACATAAGGAAGTTCATGACATTACCCCAGTGATCAGTGTGAAGACCTATTCTTTTTTTTTGTCATGGGTCTTGAACTCAGTACCTGGGTGCTATTCCTGAGCCCCTTTGTGCTCAAGGCTAGTGCTTACCACTTGAGCCACAGCACTACTTCTGGTTTATGAGTGGTTAATTGGAGAGAAGTGTCTCATTGGGACTTTTTCCTGGGCTGGCTTTGAACCATGAGCCTCAGATCTCAGCCTCCTGAGTAGCTAGGATTACAGGCATGAGAAACTGATGCCTGGCTAAAGACCTGTCCCAGAGTATCCCTAATCCATACTGCTTCCTGATATCCTGTAATTTAGCTCTTGAATCTGCCCTTTGATCATAAACTGAGACTACTTCAAGCTAACACATCCTCTCTGACTCATTAAAAGCAGAGGACAGAAGCTCAAGTGTTCTATCCCAGATTCCCCTCATCTCTCCCTTGACAAATGCATGCACAGAAGTCTTTTCTACTGTCATTGGACACAATGGGCTCAGAGCCACAGTAAAGTGATGTTCTGTTGGTGGTGGTTTGTTTTTTCTCCAGATCTCTATCTAGAATTATGCCACAGGTTGGCTTTGTCCACAAGCAATGCCCCAGATCCTCTCACACAACGTTCTTGAAACTACCTTGTCTCTGGGTTTCCATCACTGCCCTTCCCAGCACCTGACAGTTCTAGGGCTGAGCAGCCCATACTGTTTCTAGTCTAATGTGACTACATTATCCCTTGTAATCACCCCTACCTTATCCTGTTGTTCTACTCAGTTCTCCTCAAACTTTCCAGAGTGAGAATACCAAGCCCCTAATTTTTTCTGAGAAAAAGTCAGAGGAAAGTGGAGCTGAGAGGTGACCCAGGTCAACCCCTGACATTATCTGTGTCTTTACTCCAACTGAGCTCCCACACAAAAATTACCTAATAATGCTGATTTTTTATTGCCTAATAAATGGAAATTTATAATTCCCCTTTAGGAGACATATTTCAGATGTCTGCAGAAAGAATTCCTGGTTGGCACCCTGTTCTAAAATGTCTATTTAGCTTTGTTGCTAGTATGCTTTGTGGGCTGGCCTCCACCTCCTCTATGGGCTAGATGTTGACCTAGGATCTGCCTGGCTGGGATCAGAAGGTGGAGGATGAGCTGAGCCATTAAGACTTTCTCAGAATCTGAGATCAAGGAACACACAGGAAAGACGGAAGCACTTATAGATATAACCTCACTAATTCCCACCAAATCCTAGGTAGGTTCTATTCTTATTTCCATTTTCCAGATGAGAAAACTTAATAAGCCATCCCCTTTCACACTTATTTACTCATCTATTCAACACATATTTAATAACTTACTGAAGGGTTAAAAATTAAAAACCTCACTTTACCATTACCATTACTAACTTGCTAACTGCTGATTTTGCTTCTGTAAATATGCTTGCATTCAGACCCCCTTTTCCCTGGGAAATAAAATTGGGCAGTGACTCAAGGATATTGGCCGGCCCAGATGTCCGGATATCAGCCCACCCAGGACAAGGACAGCAGTTATAGATAGTACATGTTCTTCAGTTCCAGATTAATTAAGCAATCCCTGGGACAAACCTTGACAACGACCACCTGGCAAGACCACAAGCAGAGCCAAGTGTCAACCAATCCTGGGCCTGTAACCATGTAAACCCCCCTTAAACCAACCATGGGCCAGTCATTTTACAAAGAGTGTTACAAAATTTCCCGCGTGGCAAAGTGACTGTTGGTGTATATGGTGACCTTTAAATGGACCAATCATGGGATGCTTTGTGTTATGCGTTAATCTTGTGGTTTTTGCCTTTAAAAGGGCTTGTAGCCACTGCTCGGGGCTCCCTGTCTGCTTGGGATAGAGAGTCCGTTTGCGCAAACGTCAAATAAACTCCTCTTGCTTATTGCATCTCCCGGCCTGGAGTCTGAGTTTTCTGGGGCGCCCTCCCGTTGACGAAAGTATCCTAGGGGACTAGGGTCTTTCACTTACCATGCCTGGCATTGGTGACCAAGCCTGTAATCCTAAACTACTTGGGAGGCTGAGATCTGAGGATCGAGGTTCAAAGCCAGCCTGGGCAGAATAGTCCATTGAAGTCACCTCCAATCACTGCCAAAATATCAGAAATGGAACTGTGGCTCAAGTGGTAGAGAGCCAGTCTTGAGCAGAAAAAGTGAAGTGAAAGAAGCAAGGCCCTAGCACAAAAACAAACAAAGAAGGTTCTTTTTCCATAAACCAACCTATCACACACCAGGCTCTTTAGCAGGTGCTAGGATTCAATGATGGGCAGGCAAATGGATCCCAGTCTCACATAAATCAATCCATGTATAACAATTGTGTTAGGTAGCAGCAAGGGAAAAGGTCATTATGGCTGTTAGGAGCAGATTTAGTATTAGAACTCAGTACTGCTGGAATCTAAGTTCAATATTCAGGAAAAGTTCCATTATGCTAACTCATTTGGGCTGTTCACCAAGGGAAACACTGGTTTAGCCAATGACCCTCTTGTCCCTTGTTTCTGAATATATTCTCTCTCTCTCTCTCTCTATCTCTCTTTCTCTCTCCCCTACCCCCTAAGCAAAAGGCAGACAATGCAGTATGCTTCGAACATGCATTCTGGCTTCAGCTTCAAGTTTGAATAGCAATTTTCAGTGCATTCGGCTACACCTTGTTTTTCTTATATAAACCATCCTGGAGATCACACCATATACATACAGATTTTCCTATTCTTTTCTTCCAACTGTGAAATTTTCCATGATGAGCGTGAATTTCAGATAATGGATAGATAATTTGGAATCGTTTTCACCCAGGCTAATTAAAATTATGCCAGAATCAGTAGCTTTGTTTTCATCCTGTTCTGTATCATGGAAGTAAATCTTTTCCATCTTTTTGATTGTGCTGGTCTTGAGGCTTGAACTGAGGGCCATGAGCTTTTATGTTCATGGTTAACAATCTACTACTTGAAAGGTCAATATTTTCAATAATCAATCATGATTTTTACTACACTATTATAAATGTGGGTGAATTAATGAAATTATATTTGACACAGGAGGCAATTATGGGGAGGTAGGTCTTTGACCTTCAGATAAAGTAACTAGAGGAAGGAAGCAGCATGACCATGTGCAAAATTTGTCTTCCTTCTTTGAGCCTGGTCATACTCTTTGTGTTCTAGGGAGAAACACAGTAATGTGAAGAGAAGCAATAGATCTCTCTAAGGGATGAAGTGATCACGTGCCTTGTGTCTAGGACAAAGGTAAAAATTTTCACTTTCCAAAAAAGCAAATGGAGTCTTATGATAGCAGAAAATCCATAAGGTCACTATACCTATACCTACCACTTAAAATAGTTGTCATTACTTGGGTAGGTCTATGCAACAATGGATATAATGTAGCTCAGTTCCATCAAGATAAACAAACATAATATGAAGTGATGACCTTAGTAACTTATCCAATAAGATATTTGTGTAAAGAGACTATTATTTTCTGAAATTCTATTTTGTTGTAGCTATGATCAATTTTACTACAAAACATGAGAAAGAGCTAGAGTTACATGTTAGTAATTTCATAGATGCAACACTTGAAGCATCAGTATCCTAGACATGTTGCATATGTAGGTTATAGTTTCCCGGTAGTTCTGATGGAGACATGCTATGATAGCCAACCCTATCTTCCAGGAAGACAGCAGGAAAGAATCTTGAGTTCACAAAAAGGGACAGTATTTCTATTGGTAGTAGAAAACATAAATCCCACCTATGCCATGGTAGGTCATAGTGGAATCATGGTTGTGGTCAGGAGAATCAGCTTCCCCACTTCACCTGAGTGACCCAATCTCATGTAGCACCTACTAACTAGAAATGAGTAGGATATAGGGTCCTCATTGCTGCCAGAACTGCTGTCTGGGTCTCTTTCTAAAATCTTAAAGAGAACAAGTACCTTTCATTTTATGATTTCATTTTCCTGTGTGATGACAACTGAAGTTGTTGACAGAAAGCAGGAGTCTGCTACCAAGCTTCTGGTAGACTGGCAGGACATATATTTGTAGAGACAGAAGGTACATTAGCTCCATTATAGAGGATATACAGGCCTGGGAAAGTAACCATTTTCTGCTTTTCATCTGCTTCTGGAAAATTCTGATAGCCAGTGATAGGGATTGATATGGATGCTCTTTGATGGCCCTTTGAATGACCCAGATGCCATCAGTTTCAGTGAGTGTCTCCTATATCTCACTAAGGCCAGTCCTAAACATGACATCATTCCAGTGACACAGGGTGGGATCCTGGCCCTGGCTAGGCACTGCAGTGGCAAGCCTGTGTTATCCTCATTGCTTGTCATCCATGCTAGAGCTCAAACCTATGTTACTTGAGATTACCAACTGATGCCTAAGCATTAGGCAAGAATCTCTCTCAGCTGTCAAGCTTTCTGTACTCAATTTATTCTCCCTGTTGTGCCCAACACTTGTTAGGTCCTGATTTTGTCTTGGAGAATAGTGTTTTTCATGCCTTTTGATTCTACTGTTATTGTTAATTCTGCATAGAGTGAGATGGACCAGGCAGGTATCCATCTGTCCTGACTAGACTGCCTTGTATTGATTTCTTGTTGGCATCACAGATCACCTGGTCCCTGTGCATGAATTTCAGAACTGTTTCAATATGAATGATCAGATCACTGTAGTAAACACTCTGCCAGGAACACCCACACACAACAAGGTAAGTCTCTCATTTTAAGACTGTAGGACTTTGCCTTCCAAAATGTAAGTCACTACAAGGAAGTATTGTTTTTCTTTTAATGCTTATCTTTAAAGATTCAGAACTTTATCCCAACAGCCACATTCCTTTTTGCCAGCATATGTGTTTATAGCACATACAGAACATCCCCATCTTCTTATGGGCAATAGCTCTAAGCCTACCCTGGTGTCTAACATTGGTCTCAGATTGGTCTCCCTGGGTTCACATCAAAGTTTCAAACTCATATTAACAGTTGGAGATTGGAGCCATGATGCAGTAGTGGAAATGATGTGTTGAGAGATAATTCCTTCCTCAACTCTTTTTCATTTAAGGGTTTCAAGTGACTGCAATATTTTTACTGAAAGCCTTGGATTACTCTGAGCTTACAGAGAGGATGTGGAGAGTGAGTAAAGAACAGGAAAAAGTGTGAGCCAGCTTGATCTCAACTGCCATAGTTAGGGAGTGCCACTTTGTGATATTTCACTATTCATGGTTTTTAAGCCAATTTAATGAAGAAATTCAAATTCTCAGGTTCAGAGGACAACTTTTCAGGGGGTAGCAACACATCAGGGTTATCCAAGTGAAGGCGTTTGGGGAACTTTTGGATTATATGTGCTGCATTGGAATCATTGGTTAAACAACAGGCATGAGTAAGTACTGGAAAGGGGAAAAGGAAAAGAAAGGGAAAGAGTGTGAATGGAGCAGAAGAAAGGGAAGCAGAGGAAAGGACAACAAAAGAAAAAGGGAAGCCATAGGAAAGGTAGAGAATAAAACACTTTCTTCCTCTGACTTAATGACAGTAGAAAGAGGCTTTGTATTTTTGAACTTTGTATATGCTGTGGTGTAAGTCCTATTCTCAACGTGGTATTTGCACAGGAACTCTAGAAGAGCACCTATTTTTTCCCTTTGTCAAAGTCTATATGATATGGTTAGCTTTTGCTATTTTAAAGCTTTTGTGAAAGAAGGCCAAATTCCTCTGTTCTGAACTAGCTACTGCCTTAGGACATTTATTTTGTTGTCATGAAATATGAAAGGGTGATCAACATACAAGGAAGGAATATTTCTTTCTCAGCCCTCTAAAGGCTAGGCAGGGGGAAGTTCAAGGTAGCAACCTTGGGTTCAGTGAAGATGTTCTTGCTGAGACTTCTGGTGGGACAGAATTTTCTCTGTAAAACTGGAACTGGAGACAGAGCAGCTCTGCAGGACAAAGAGGCAGGCAGTGTGAGGTGTGCAGAGAGAGAAGTCACTGTCATGAACAGAATAACATGGAGACAGTGATGGTCTCTTGTAAGAAGAGAATGTCACAAGCATGTATCCCTGATCAGGCTTGAGAAAGAGATTGTAGGGATGAGGCAAGTGTTGGTGCTGTTGTGGGGTGACACAGTTCTAGGAGCAGCAGGGTTCTGAATTCCCATTTCAAAGCCAACTCTCTCCTTTCCTTTTTGAAATCTATCACTGCTACTTTTCCTGATCACTCAGCTGATGACTTCAGCAGCAGGGAAGAAGGAAACAGCATTGTGAGTTTAATTCATTTCCCTTTCACTTCATTTTTTTATTGTTAAAATACCACACAGAGGGGTTACAATTACATGGGCAAGGTAATGAGTACATTTCTTATCAAACATTGTTGCCTCCTCCTGTTTCCCCTTCCCATCCCTTCCCATCCCCTCCCAAGTTGTAAAGTTGGACATAAGGACTTGTACATTTCATTGTTGCAGTGGGTCCACCAGTATACCTACTTAAACGATTTGTTTTTCATTTCTTACTACTGGGAATTTAAGTCAGGATATCCTACTTGCTAGGAAAGTTCTCTCCTAATTGAGCCAGGGACCTAAACCTTGTGTCCCAGATCCTTAAGGAGTATCTCTTGCTTTTGTCTAGTGCAGACTTGCAATAAGATTTTTGCCACCAGAGTAGCTATGACCATGGTTGGCATCCCCACTCTGGCTCAATTATGTGCTGGGGCTCCCTGACTTTACACTCCAACTGTGATTATCTTCTCATTCTCATTAGCAGCTGAGATTACTTCTGTGAACCATCCTCCCTTGGCATTTTCATTTCCTGCTCATTACCTTTAATTCTGGTTAGCACTTACATTCCCTTTTCCTTTTCCCCAGTTTTGATAATTCCCCTCTTGGAAGACCTGGTCTATGCAGACAGTTGTCACACCATCTCATGATAGAGAAGGTTGGGACAACTCCTGACAAATGGGTCCTTAGATGATTTTTCTTATTGTACAAATCACACACAATGTCTTTAAGCACATAGAGTTATTCAAGCCTTCACTGGGACACACAGACTTATATTTATTATGGTCCTTGTCATCCAATATTGCACAAACATCGTGTGTGATATTTCAACGTAATTATGTCTACAATAACTAAAAATTTTTTCCTGCCCACCTATTATTTAGAATTGGTCTGTTTTCTGCTCCCAGAAGGCACTAATGAATAGAACTGAGCAAACTTACATTCTTGACAGGCAGGGGTGAGATGGGCAGAGTCTCATTTGATAGAGGGCAGCTTACCCAGAAATATTCAGGAGTATCTAGACATGGAAAGTGTTTCTGTATCTTTCAGGTATCAGCATATTCTCACTTCTCTGGATTCCTTTGGAAGATTGACATCCTCGGTGATGAGGAACAGGAGAAAAATAGCGAGTTTAGTGGGCCATAGTATACAGAAAGTAAGGACTAAGATGGTTCGCATAATTTTCTTTGTGTATTTTTTGGTATATCAAAAAGCATAGCAGCTGCTGGGTGCTGGTGACTCATCTGTAATCCTAGCTACTCAGGAGGCTGACATATAAGGATTGTGCTGTGAAGCCAGCTGGGTCAAGAAAATTCAGGAGACCCTTATCTACAATTAACTACCAAAAATAAAGAAAAGCCAGTGACTCAATCAACTAGTAGATCAGGGTCAAAAGGTTCAGGGTCAATGCCCAGGTGCCGAGTTTAAGCTGCAGGACAGGCACATAATCTCACACTCCTACCATTTTACACACAGAAGGAATACTCAGTAACATCCAGACTGGCAGCTAGTGTGTTTGTGACCACACATAGAAATAGGAGAAGTAACAATCTCCAGGCAGTCAAGAATGCCTGGAGAAGATCATTCTCTGCCTGCTGCTTTCCTGCCCTGCTGAGTGCCTGCATGTTCAGCCATGGAATTACAAAGAGACCCTGTGGGAGCTGCCAAGAGTGTGGTGTGGTTCAGCTCTCACTGGAAGAACTGCCCTGCCTTCCCACCTCATCAAAGTCAACAGTGGCATGACCAGAGATTCCCTAGATGTATGAGACATTAGGAAGTAGTTCTGCCATTTTCATTTAGGGCACCCAGGAAACCACAGCATTGAGAGAAGCAGCCGAGGCACCTTTACATGCAGACAGGAATGGGCGACTTCTCCCAGCCCACCTAGCCAACCTCTGCCTCCCTTTGAGCATTCAGCAGGTTCTGGTATTCAGTGAGGATATTACAGGATCCAAGACTGGCTTATAATTGCCCAACTTCTGGTTCCAGCAGCTTTGGAGCCCTCTGGGAACCTGGAGTCACCAGAGGACACCATTTGTCTACCTGAGATTTGCAAGCATCATGTCTCTACCTGAGTGTGTGTGTGCATGTGTGTGTGCGTGTGCGTGTGTGTGCGTGTGCGTGTGTGATTGTGTTTTGTCAGTCGTGGGGCTTAACTCTGGGCCTGGGCGCGGTCCCTCAGCTCTTCAGCTCAAGGCTAGCGTTCTATCACTTGAGCCACAGCATCTTTCTGGTTTTCTGAGTGGTTTATTGGAGGAGATAAAAGTCTCATGGACTTTTCCTGCCCAGGCTGGCTTTGAACCGTCATCCTCAGATCTCAGCTTCCTGAGTAGCTAGGATTACAGGTATTAGCCCAGCTTGTATGTTTTTTGTATAGAAATTTACACAAGATCACACCTAAAGGCAATGCAATGCTCCTGGAGAGGTTAAAGGACGCTGAATCATAAGTTTTACACATTCTTCTAATTCATTTATGAAGTTTTTCTTCAGTGATACAAATATAACTGATTTTACTTCATTTAGAAAACATTCTGAAACACTTCGAATACTATGATTTTCTAAAGTGAGGAAGCAAGTCAAAGAACAAATTATTGGTTTAAATTAAGAAGCAATAGGACAGTTTGGGGGTAGTTTTAAGAAGAATGTTCTACAATTTGAAGGACAGTGGAGGAGAACTCCAGGCAGCTTCTATATTTAACACAGGGCTCTGTGTTGACTCCTGGGAAGAAAGGGTTGAGGCCAAATCACAGAGCACCCTCTTCAATTTCAGATCTGGAGGGTGGGAACACATGGGATCCTGCAGTGTGTGATTAGCCTGTCCTTCTTGGGTTTGTAGAAACCACACTTCCTTCTCTGGGGAGGAAGGCACCTTCCTCCCAAGTCTGTGCAGGTGACTGACATTCACTCCAGTAGTCCCTCTTCCCACAGAGAGTCCCATGAGCACAGGGCACAAGTCAGGCTTAGAGTTGGACCCAATCCCTGCCCAAGGTCACCTTTCAGGGTCTGAGGAGCCTTTTTATTCTGTCCCCAATGAGTTCTCCTCCCTCATATCTTCATCTCCCCAGTGACCCTGAACCTGTGTCTGTGTTGCAGGTTCCTGCTCTCTTCCCATTTCCAACAGGGAACTGGATTGTGGGGCCACAGTGTAAATGAAGATTCCAGAGGAACTGGAAGCACACATAAAGACCTCTAATTTGACCTTGTACATCTCTGCACATCCTGAAATTTTGTTAATTTTGTGCTTTCTTTAGCTAATTCACTTACGTTATGTATTGCACCAATATTGTATATTATATGAAGCAATAAGATATATTTTGTTTAGTAGAGTATTGAACATAGCTACCTGTGCCCTATTCCACATATAGATTAGTGTTGTATTCTAAAGATAAGCATTTAAATAATTTCCATTAAATGTTATTAATTAGGTCCTTTGCAGTTAGTTGCTTGCCTTTTTTTCTGTTTTAACGGAAAATCCTGTTAGGAAACTACATGAAGTATAAAATTCACTCTAGTGATTGACCCCACTTTAACTCCTTTCCTACTTCATCATTTAATCTCAAGATAACTCAGAATCCTCTTTGTTCCTCCCATTGGTGTGGCCATGAGAACAGTATTACCTGAAGTCTTCCAGAATGACTTAGATGTTAAGGCTTTTACCTAACATTTTCATCCTCTGCTCCTATCAAATGCATGTTTCCCATGCCTCTTTCTTACAGTCTTCAAAATACTACTCTACTTCCCTCAGGCAAAAAATATCTCATCCTTAAAAGCTGTAGATATTCTACTTTTGTGGTTCCAGAAAGACTTATTTTTCTTCAAGATTTTTCTACATTCAAATCCATTTTTGAGTCCAGAACATTCTCGTGTGTGCGTTGTCTCTGCCTCTCTGTCTCTCTCTGTCTCTCCCTCTCTCTCCATCTCTCTGTCTCTCATTTTCTTCCTCTGATTTCCCCTATCCATTTGATTGTTAGTGATCAAATCTATGAACTCTACAGGCTTAAGAAGGTATGCATCTAATCTCTTTCAGGCCATTTGTATTTTCTTACTTCTGTTGGTCTGTCTGTCTCTCTCTCTCTTCCTACTTCTGTTTCTGTCTCTGCCTTTATATGTGTCTTGTCTGTCTCACACACACTGTCCATTTGATTGTTAGGGATCAAATCCAGGTGCTTTGACATGCTTAGCATCTAATTTCTGTATTGAGCAACTTTGTGTTTACTACTTCTAAAAACAAATTAGAAACATTAGATTTTGATGGAAACATTATTTGAATTTTTGTGGGGACTATAACATAGGGTGTTTCATTGAAGTGCGGGCCTTGGCTAGGGATCTTCCTTCCTCAATCTTCTAAGTGCTGGAGTTACAGTCTGGTAATTTGAGATGAAGTTTTTATTAGTTCTTTTGTGTCTTTGCTGAGATGTTTTTTTTTCAAACTCCTCATTTGTTCATTCATCTAGAGTTGTATAGTTACTATCATTGCTGTGTATTTCTCTCAGATCTTTACCATCTTTTTTATTTTCAAGGCTATCTACAGAAGGGTTACAGTTATATAAGGTAATAAGTACATTTCTTGTCAAACTTGTTGCCTCTTCCCTCACTTTCCTCCTACTTTTCCTTGCCCCACACCCCATTTTACTACCCCTTACTAAGTGTCTTTTCCTTCTATCTTTTCATTGTTGTTCTGGTAGTGAGACTGGATCTCTTCATCAGAGCCTACAACATATTCACTTGACATTTTCTCTCCTAACTTTACTGTTTGAACTACACTTCCAGTACAGTTTTGTTTGCCAGTTATTTGGAGAATTGGTTTCTCAAGCTTTTGTGTTTGGCCTAATATGAAAGTGTGATCCACAGAGCTTAGCCCTTGAAATGAGTAAGATAATGAGCATGAGCCTTGGGCTCTCAGTTCCAAATGCCTTTGAAAAATATTTATTTTCCTTTTCTTTTCTTTTCATTGTCAGAGTTCTTCACTGTATTTCATTTCTTTGCATTTCCTGGCTGAAATGATTTGTTAGTGACATTTATTATCTCCTGACTAGAGTCCCTTCATTCTCTGTTTCTTTCCTTCAAATTTTTGGGAATCATCCATGCTTGGTAACTTTTTCTTGTTTTTTTTCTCATTTTCAAGCTTGTACCTTGTCCTGGCCAGGTGCCACTGGCTCACACCTGTAATCTTAGCTACTCAGAAGGCTGAGATCTGAGGATCAAGGTCCAAAGCCAGATGGGCAGGAAAGTCTGGGAGACTCTTATCTCCAATAAACAACTCAGAAAACCGATGTGGGAGCCCTAACCTTGAGCTGAAGAGCTGAGGGACAGCACCCAGGCACAGAGTTCAAGGCCCACAACCGACAAAAAAAATAGAATGTATCTTGTCCTGTAGATAATTATCAAGACTGACAACTTTCATGTCATCAGGGATATCACTTTGTGTTTTCTATCACAGTACCTTTGTATAGAAATGACAACAATATCTTCTAGTGCTCACTTTTGTATGAAATTTGTTTACAAGACTTTTTAGG
Organism: Dipodomys spectabilis; assembly: GCF_019054845.1. NCBI lineage: Eukaryota > Metazoa > Chordata > Mammalia > Rodentia > Heteromyidae > Dipodomys > Dipodomys spectabilis. The sequence continues at coordinate 1,798,443 of NW_024870691.1, forward strand.
TGTGCAAGATTCAGCAATGGTTTTGCATCCTAACAGAGCTTCTTTCTGATATATCTGTATAATACTCACAAAGATGTCATGATTGTTATCCTTCCCCCATTCTTTACCATCAGCTTTTTCTTTCAGCACTTCTCACTAATCCTTCTCCCTTGTAGCCTGTTCCTGGTTGTTGCTCCAATGGGTGAGGCCTGTCTTAGAAGGACCTAGCTGCTACCATATTATCTAGACCTGTCATCTTTCCCCTAAAATGGTGATGATTTAAAAAAACCTTGAGAAACTTTAGATATTTTCTTTATCTAGAAAAGATTTCCTTTCTGAATGATTTGACTTTATTTTCCAGTAAATCAGTCTTACTACATTTACAGAAATTGTTCTTCTTTTCTTATTTCAGATCTACTTCTCAGTTCATTTATTGATGCTTTCAACTGTCAGAATAATCAGGTTTGTCTCTTGCTGATTCCTAGTTCATGTTGTTACTATTGCTTTTGAGTCCTGCCGATCACCAGACTTTTCCATGACAGTCACATGCACCCAGACTACAACTCCATTGACAAGGGGTATGTTAGTTGTCAGGCATGAAACTTTATCTCAGCCCTGGATTCTGAAGAAGTTATCTTTTTTATACACGTTATTTGTAGAAATATATTTATAAATAAATACTGATCGTTCAAACCTCTTTGATTTTTCATATTGTTATTTTGCAAGAGTAGATAAATAATTAAAACTCTGTAACATAGTATACACAGATATTACTCATTCCTCAAAAGAATTTGAGAGAACTTTATTAATGGATATACTTAATTGAAGAGGAAAAGAGTTAGCAAAAAATATGACCGGATCAACTAACTATGACAACAGCTGAACTCTAGGAAACAAAAAGGAAGATAGTGGTAGCAGTTTGGAAGATGGGCAGCTATAGGTCAAAGGAAGCAAAGTTTCAGTGATGCTCAATGAGTAAGTCCTGAAAATCTAATTGACACTAAGATTCCTACCTGAGGTATTAATGGCTGGTTGTAATTAACATTTCAGTGTATAAGCACCTGTGCCCTGGACCACGTGGGATGAGGGAGGCTGCAGCCTGGGGACTCCCCTGTTTTGAGGTAACTTCTCCCTCCCCCACCCCCGCACACTCTAATAGAGGGTGAGGAGAAGCATGTGCATGGGCCAGATGGAGTGGTCACCCTACAAGGAAGGCAAGGACTCAGATTCCCACCAAGTCCTTTTGCCTTTCTGCTTATCCGGGTAGCCAGGGTTGCCCCACTTTGCTGTATCTGTCAGTGATCATGGGACTTGAGCCGGGATCATGGGGTCATGACTGACACTGAGATCACTGAAGAGACAGAACCTGGAGCCCCTTCAGCATCACCGCAGACCTCCACTTTACTTTTCTGCATGGGCCAGTTGCGGTGCCATACCTGGGAGGCCCACACATGGAAGGAAATGCTCTCCACACCCGCAGTGGGAGCAGAAGTGCAGGTGAAGGTACACACATGAATGCCCACATCAGCATCAGAGAAACCTGGAGGCGCACTGCACCTGCTACAGCCAGGCGGTTCCCAGGGCTTCTTTGGCTTTGCTGTGAGGACCTCTGTCTTCCTCCTGGTCCACGTGGGCCCGATTGTGGGTGCCATTACAGATGCCACCATTTCGAAGTAATGTGCTCACCTTCTGAACCCATTGGGGTGAGGGGATACAAGTATGCACCTCAGTGCTAGATGGGTCTGGTCATGCCGTAGAGTCCACCCAGAAGGAAGGCAGGACTCGGGGGTCTTTCCTTCCTCCCATTCTGGCTTCAGCCCTTGTAGCTGAGGTTACTGGATTGACTCATGGCTGGAGTCTTCTTGGCTGCCGCTGTCCTACAATGGGTGCTACACCTGCTGCAGCGGTGATGCAGTGCTCAGAGATCATGAGTTATTTTCAGAGCTTATTTGGCTTTTCAATAAGTCAAGGTACAACTCTATCCCTAGCTTTGACTTAACCTGCAACTTGTCCATATTAAATGAATGCCAATGGACTAGATCTAGTATGTAATACCTAACCTGAAAACGTGCATATGTATGCATTGAGAGATTAGTGGTTTTACATCATTCTTCAAATTGTAGTTTTTCTCCTCACGTTAATATTGAATCTTCAGCTGTTTCCTATTCCCTCGGGTGTGTTAAACTTAGCCTACAATGGTTCTTTTCTTTCCTTTGATTTCGTGTGTGTGCATGTGTGTGTTGATATTGGAGGTTAAACTCAGGGCCTTGGCACTGTCCTTTACCTTTTTCTCTCAAAGCTAATGCTGTACCACAGCTCCACTTCCAACTTTTTTGGGGGTTAATTGGAGATGGATCTCATGGACTTTCTTGCCCCGGCTGGATTCAAACATCAATCCTCAGATCTCACTTCCAGAGTGTATGTTTTGTTCTTAAGATCAAAACACGGCCAGGCATCAGTAGCTCATGCCTGTATTCCTAGCTACTCAAGAGGCTGAGATCTGAGGATTACAGTTCAAAGCCAGCCCAGGCAGGAAAGTTCATGAGAGTTTCATCTCCAATAAACGACCAGAAAACTGACATTGGCCTTGTGGTTCAAGTGGTAGAGTGCTCACCTTGAACTGAAGAGGTGAGTGACAGCTCCCAGGTCCAGAATTCAAGACCCATGGCCAACAGACAAAAACCAGATAGATCAAAACACTGAAGATGTATCTCAGAAGCCCCAGGCCATGACATTGTTACTGCTCACACTGTCACTAAAGATGTTTCTTTCTTTTAATAGAGGTTTCCATCAGTACAAGTGTTTTACCAAGTGTGAGTATGCATAACTTTAGATAGCTGACAACTTGTTCATTACCCAACTTTATGGCCTACACCAAGAAGCCAATAGGTGGCAGACAACATTGGCACAAATTGTGCGTTACATATTCTTCCTCAGGAAATTAATGCTAAATAAAAACAAGGGAAATATGCCAGCCTGAGCTAAAGAGGGAAATCTTGTCTCAAAAACAAAAACTGAAGACAGGAATCTGAGAGAAGAGGGAAGGGGATTTATCTCGGCCTACATTTTCACCTGCACAGCTTACATCTTGTGATTTATCTTTTCATCCTATTCAGTAATCTACTTTCCTATGAGTTTTTTTTTGGGGGGGGGGATCTGGTCTTGGGGTTTAAACTCTAGGACTTAGGCACTGTCCCTCAGGTCTTCAGCTCAAGGCTAGCACTCTACCACTTGGGCCACAGCGCCGTTTCTGGCTTTTTTCCCTGCTTATGTGGTGCTGAGGAATCAAACCCAGGGCCTCATGCATGCAAGGCAAGCACTCTACCACTGACCCAACTTCCTAGCACCTTTCCAATGACTTGTTAGATCTGGTTTATTTCAGAATTAGAAATCTTACTGTTATGGTTGAGGATTTAGCTAAATGGAAGAGTAGTTGGCTGGCAAGTGCCAGACACTCAGAAAAGAGTTAAGATCCTCATCCTCAGCAAAGAATTAAAAAAGACCTCAGTTTTTGATATTAAGAACAAAACATATACCAATAAATACATCTTTTGCAGCTCATTTAAGAAAAATATGATGAAAAAGCATAATATAAGCTAGGCACTGATGGCTCGTTCCTGCAATCCTAGCTAATCAAGAAGCTGAGACTTGAAGATAATGGTTTGAAGCCAGCTAGCACAGAGAAAGCCTATGAGTGACTTATCTCTAATTAACCAGTAAAAATCCAGAACTGGAACTGACTCAAGTGGTAGAGTGCTAGCCTTGAGCTACAAAGCTAAGACACAGCACCCAGGCCCTAATGCAAAACAAGACAACAAAAACAAAAAGGTAAACTCATAACTTACATGGAAATATCAGCACTATAAAGGACAGAATCCCAATGATATTTCTTTCTTGATTCATAAAAATGTGTAGGAGATACATGCATCAGTTTGGATAAAGTTATCTAAACTCTCTCTGACACATTGTGCAGCTTTGCAGTATGGAGGAACTGCTCCTGGTACCAGGGCTTTTTGGGGAGAAGGATTCTGGCCAGCAGAGATACTGTGAGGTAGGGAACTTCTAGAAGCTTCCACAGGTCAGCTTCCAGCCACACAGCCTGTTTGGCCAGAGATAAACCCTCTGGAGACTGAGACTCAGGTCCTGTCCCCCTTCTTCTCCACTTTTCAGAATCTGACCCTTGGGCTGGAAAAATTTGTTAAACTCTGAGTGATTTGAAAGCCATGGCTTGGCCTGACCAGAGCATCAAGTTGTTCTGTTTTGATGTTTCCACATCCTCCTGCATATTGTCCTTTAGTTTCTTTGCTCTCGGCTAGTCTACCAATGAAGCCACAGCTCCAGGTCTGGGTTTTTACTTATTGGTTAATAAGACTTTCCTGCCAAGCCGGCTTTGAACTAAAAGTCTCAAATCTCAATCTCCTGAGTAGCTAGGATTACTGCTGTGAGACACTAGCACTCGGCCAAATCCTTTCTTCATAAACTAAAATCTACATGTTTTTCTGAGTTCAAATGGAAACTACTTTTTGTCTTCCATGGCTGGAGGCATAGCAGAGTAGCATGAGCAGCAGAGATATGCCTTACCTAGCAAACATGAAGCCCTGAGTTAAATCACTTGGATTGTACAATTTTTACAATTTAAAAATAAATAATTTCAAAACCTTTTTCCCATGTTGTAAGAACTTTTCAGCAGCTTATTGTGGACAGTTCTGGATTCAATGTTCTCCACTTAAGTATTTCCTTCATCATTACAGAAGGGAGACATTTTCTCGGTAGCACAAGTAGCAGCAGAGAAGACATTGGAAGAAAAGGCCTGGCCAGGTGGGTGAAGCTATGGAGTCCTGAAGGGAAGTGGCTTCCATGGAACCTTGCCAGTCACCTACAGCTGTGGGAAACAGGCATCTAGCTACCAAGGTGCGGTGAAATGGGAACATGACAGCCAAGACTGTGGAACCAGCCTAGGTCTGGGTGCTACTGTCCAATGAAATGAGAGCAAGGAACATTCATGCATAAATCTAGGACAGTTTTGCAGTCTGATCTTGTAGGTTTGTGTATGAATGCCCAGGATTGAAAGTGTTAAGACCAGGAGTGAGATGATTTGATTAGAAAAAGGACTCCTTCGATGTTCTACAAAAAATGTAGTTATGACCTTACTCATGTAACTGAAACCCCTTTGTACAGCATCTTTATAATAAAAATAACATTTAAAATTAACATATGCCCCATGCTTTCCCCTTATCTGCAGTATATGTCTAGGACAAGCAGAAAATGTCAAAACCTATGTACATCTGACCATATAAGCTAATGCTAAGCTAAATGAACCCCAAGATAGGGACACAAGAGATTTTATCTTTCTTGCTGTTCTTTTTAATGTACTTATAATGTACATTTTTTGTTTCCTTTGTATGTTCATCCCCCATTTTCTAACCCCTGTTGTCACTGTATGTGATTCTGGTGTCCTGCGTCTTGTATATACATTTTTCTAAATTGGGGAGGGGAAGGGAAATAAAATGCTGAAATAAGGTTACAGGAGGACCCATTGTAACAATGAGATGGACAAGACACTATGCTGAAAATGAATTTTACAACTTTGGGTGGGGAGGAATTGGAAAGGCTGGGAGGAAAGGGATGGTAGGGAAAAACAAAGGAGGGGATAACAATGCTTGATAGGAAATGGACTCATTACCATGCTCATGTAACTGTAACCCCTCTGTACAGTATCATTATAATTAAAATATTTAAATATAAAAAATGTACTCCTTCAGGACTTTCAGGCCTACCTAGTACTCATGACAATCTTGTCTCAATTCTAAGACATCTGTGTGTGTGTGTGTGTGTGTGTGTGTGTGTGTGTGTGTGTGTGTGTGTGTGTGTGTGTGTGTCTGCCTGTTTGGTTGTGTTTAGAGAATAAAAGGCAGATGTAGGAGACAAAGTTCCCTGAGAGACTGGTGCAGCGGCTTACACCTGAATTTCCAGCTTTATGGAGGTGATCAGGTGGATGGTGGTTTGAAGCCAACATGGGCAAAACATTAATGGGACCACCACCTCAGCAAAAATACCAAGTGAAGTGGTACTGTCACCCTGTTATGTGGGAGACATAGAAGGAAGATCAGAATCCAAGGCTGATATAGGCAAAAATATGAGATCCCACTTGAAAAATAACCAAAACCAAAGGAGCTAGAGTTGTAGTTCAAATGCTAAAGTGCCTTGCTAACAAGTGCAATTTAGAGTTCATACCTGAGTACGACTCATCAGAAAAGAGTTGCATGAGAATATGACCTAATACATTCACTAATGCAGTTGATAATGGTGAGCCTTGCATTATCCATGCACCCCACAGTGAGCTGAATATAATTAAATTTACTTAGGATTATTTCCAGGCCAGAAAGTTATGAGACACGTCAGGGGCTAAGACAGCACATCTGCCCCTGTGTAGGAAGCCTGTGACAGGACACAGGCAAGCCTGCCTCTGGTCTGCTAGCTGCATTTCCTGTTGGGTGGCAAATCATAGAGCAGACTATCTTTCTTGTTTCTAGTGAGCACATGGTACAGATTAGCAATTGGCTTTGAGGTATAATCTCATCCCTATCATGGGAAGAGCCACTACTATGCTGATAGGCAGCCTGCTGGGAGCAGACATTCCATGTGTCTTGGAAAGGATGTCCACAAACCCAGGGCTCAGGCTGTTCTCAGTCATGAAAGTGATGAGGAAAGGAGCTTTGTTTCATTTATTTATGTATTTATTTATTTATTTTTGTCAGTCATAGGGTCTGCAGTCAGGGCCTGCAAGGCTAGCACTCTACCATGTGAGCCCTTGTGTCACTGTCAGCTTTTTCTGCTTATGTGGTGCTGAGGAATTGAACCCTGGGGCTCATGTATGCAAGGTAAGCACTCTACCATTGAGCCACCTTCCCAGCCCAGCTTCATTCTCTAATAAGGCTTAATAGGAGGCATTCAGAGCGGAGTCCTAAGTCCCTTCATCATTTTTTAATTAATTTTTTTATTGTGAAAATACTGTACAGAGGGGTTACAATTACATGAACATGGTAATGAGTTCATTTCTTATCAAGTGTTGTTGCCTCCTCCTTTGTTTTTCCCCTACCATCCTTCCCTCTCACCTCCTCAACTACACTCTGCTCCTCCTCCCCTTCCCCCACTCCCGCCTGAATTGTAAAGTTCCTTTTTCAACACAGCATCTTGTACATCTCATTGTTGTTTTGGGTCAACTGTATCCCTACTTAAACAATTTGTTTTTTCCCTTCCCCTCCCCTAATTATACCAACATCAAATACAGTGAAAACAAGGGTTATACATGGGGTAGGGACATACGAAGGAACAAAATAATCACATGGTACCTTATAAATATGTTAGAAACAATAACAAGAAAGTAAAAAATCCACTTGTATCCCTATCTTGGGGTTTATTTCGCTTAACATCATCTTATCTGACCTTTTCTGCTTGTCCCAGACATGTACTAGTTATTGCAAATAAGGAAAATCATGGTCCCTTCATCTTTTAAATGCCTTGATTATATAGAAAAGGTCAATCTGACTCTGTTCTCTTTATTTCAGGAACCAACATGGCCCAGAAGGTAACTCAAGCTCAGCCTGTAATTTTAGTGGTAGAAAAGGAGGCTTTGACCCTAGACTGTTTATGTGAGACTAGGGTATCTTTATACTGCATCTTTTCTTACAAACAGCCCCCTAGCAAGGAATTGGTTTTTTTTATGCATCAGAACTCTTATGGGATACAAAATGCAACAGAAGGTTGATATTTGCTGAACTTCCAGAAGTTATCCAGATTAATCAAACACACCATCACAGGCACACAGCTGGAGGATTCAGCTGTGTATTTCTGCACATGCACAGAGCCCACAGTGAGAGGGGAGCCTGCCAGCCCCTTACATAACCCTCAGCTAGAGCAAGAGACCCAGGGAAAGAAGCAGGGCTGTGGGCACAGGTAGGATTTGCAGGGAGACCATAGGACAATTCATATACAATGTCTAGACACACTACCTATTAGACATGTGTGTCTCCTTTGGTCTTTATATTAAGAAAAAATATAAAGCCCATGTAAAAATCACTTGTAAAATGTTTGTGAACAAAGCTTATTATTTATACTTGTATCATTTTACTAAGGTGGAAAAATTATCAAATTCTTTTAACCAATTGGAATATTTGTAGAAAAAATATATATGTTTATGCAATGATGATTACATAGAATGTTTTTATCTACTTTTAATACAACTATATTCCAGTTTTTCTTAAAACTATGTAATTCTTGACCAGTTAGGAAGAATAAAGTATTTGAATTGGGACTTCTTTCTATACTCAAGTGAACACTATTACATACAGGCAGAAGACATATAAGCTATTTTTCAAATTACCTTTTGTTTCAAAATTGTGAATTTTAAATGCTACTTAGACAACTTGTTCTCATTTGCATACTGCCTATGAATGGAAATATTTAGAGTGGAGATGTGTCAAGCCTGGCCAGTCTCTTGCTGCACCTTTAAAATATCCAGTTTTATCTCCTGTGAAACCAAAAAGGGGTTAGGGCCAGAATGACAGCTGTCATGGTAACCGAGTCCAGACCATCATTGGTACCTACTTTCTGTTATACAATGTATTTGTCCTCACATGTTACAACAGATGTTCAAAAATGAGAATTTTCATGTTCTCTGGCTCTGTTGGAGATCACTGATGTCCCTAAGCAAGGCTGAAGACACCCGGGCCTACATGCAAAGACACCATGCCAGGGATGCCTACATAGCAAGGGTCACTTAGAGGCAGAGTGCAGAGGCATACACAAAACAGTGGCCTTGGTCCCTACCCCTGACCCTCCTCCCAAACCAACATAAGAAGATAGCTAGTTGACTCAAGAATGTTAGCTTAAGAGTTTACGCTTGGCTAGCTCCCTCACCCTTCTCCCACACTACGATAAGAAAATAGGTTACTCGAGGATGTTAACTGAAGAGCTTGTTTGGCTCAGGGTTACTTTTCTGCCAAAATGATGTCTGCTTTGTATGAAAAAAGACACTTGTTTGTTCATCATGGTTGTGTAAAAGTTTACTGCCTTTCCTACTACATCATGCTAGATATTAGGGAAATGAACCCCAAGTAAGTATTCAAATGCTTTTTTTGATCTATCTAGTTGATCTATCTAGTGGGGAGAGTGGTGTGTTGAAATCCCCAACAATTAATGTCTTTGGATCTATATGGGATTTGAGGGAAAGTAGTATTTCTTTGATAAATTTGGGTGCTCCATTGTTTGGCGAATAGATATTTAGAATTGTAATATCCTCCTGAAGAAGAGATCCTTTAATTAGTATGTAGCGACCTTCTTTATCTCTTCTCACGAATTTTAATTTGAAGTCTATTTTATCTGATATTAGGATTGCAACTCCCGCCTGTTTATCGGGGCCTTTTGCTTGGTAGAGTTTGTTCCAGCCTTTAACATTGAAAATGTGTTTTTTTTACGGGCAAGATGTGATTCCTGCAGGCAGCAGGAATCTTGTTTTTTAATCCAACTAGCCAGTCTATGTCGCTTAATTGGAGAGTTCAGTCTGTTAACGTTAAGAGATAGGACTGAGAGGTATTTGGGAGTTCCTACCATGTTATCCACCTTCTTGGGGGCTGCAAAAAGTGAGTTCTTCCTATGGTTCTTGGATTCTCAGTTTGGGTGCAGTTTCTTGGCCTTTATTGCGGTCTTGTTGGTTTTCTATGTGTAAGACATCTTTAAGAATCTTTTGTAGGGCTGGTTTGGTGGAGATGTATTGTTTCAATTTTTCTTTGCTATGGAAGGTTTTTATTTGGCCTTCAGTTATGAAGGAGAGTTTAGCTGGGTACAGTATTCTTGGTTGATAGTTGTTAGTTTTTAGGGCATGGCATACATCATTCCAGGCTCTTCTTGCTTTGATTGTCTCTGCTGACAGATCTGAGGTGATTCTAATTGGCTTCCCTTTATAGGTGATTAACCGTTTCTCCTTGACAGCTTTAAGGATCTTTTCCTTGGTCTGAGTTGATCCTGTGTGGATTATAATGTGACGGTGGGATGTCCTATTCTGGTCTGGTCTATTTCGGGTTCTAAAAGCTTCTTGTATCTGAATAGGCCTATCTTTTTGTATGTTTGGGAAGTTCTCTGCTAGCTTCCTGTTAAAGAAATTTCCTAGACCATTAACTTCTGTTTCTAGGTGCTCCTCTACACCCATTATCCTTAGATTAGAACTTCTGATGGTGTCTTCCAGGTGTTGGATAGATCTATCATATTTCTTGGACTTGTCTTGGATGGTTGTATGTTCTTTCTCTATAATATCTATGCTGTCTTCAACCCTTGAGATTCGATCTTCTGCATGGTCTAACCTGCTGTCAAGACTTTCTACTTTGTTTTTTTTATCTCTTTTCCTTATATTTGGTCAGCTTTGATGGCTTCAAATTCTTTGTTGAAGCTCTGTTTTAGGTCTTGTATGACGTTCTTTTCTTCCTTAATTTGGTGTTCAGTGTTTGTTCTCAAATCACTTAGTTGATTGATTATGGTTTCTTTGGACTCCCATTCCTTCTGTTGGGTTCCATTCAGCATTCCCTTTGTGGTCTCCCTGACTTCCTTCAGCTCTTTGTTAATGGATTCCATGAATGCCTTTAGTGATCTTTGTGTGTTCTCTACCTGGTCTCTCAATTCCTGAATTACTCTTTGATTAGCTTCCTCCCGTTTGTGGGATTCCTGCAGTTGTCTTTCCTCCCGTTCGTGGGATTCCTGCAGTTCTCTTTGAGTGTTCTCAGCCTGCTCACGCCATTCCTCCCTTTCTCTTTGAGTATTCTCAAGTTGTTCACGCAAATCCTGTATCAGTTTTTGAGTAGCTTCCTCACGCTTATGATATTCCTGTATAAACTTTTGGGATGCCTCCTCTCTCTCCCTATCACGCTCATACAGAGTCCTTTGTAAGTTGTCAAACTTCTCATTTATCATGTTTGCCAGCAGGGTTTGTAGAGGTATTTGGGAACTCTCCACTGGATTGTTCATTATCTGATCTGACTCCTGATTATCAAGATTGGGAATTGAGATACCCGGATTTGCCATTTTTCTTGTGTTTTTCGGGCTTACTCTGCCCATTTGAGATGAAAATAGCACCAGTTTTGTACTAGAACACTATCTTAAGGCAACCATCAACCAACGTTTGCATTTATACAGTCAATAGTCTACAGATACAATCTAGTTCAACAGATACATCTATTCAACATCAAACAACTATATGTTAATGGGCTTCGAACTGCAGAGAAGAATTTGGAAAACCAGAAATTTTTAGGGTTAGAGAGAGATGTGGGTAAAAATTAGGAATAGATTGGTGTGGGGAGGCACAGGGAGAGTTAACTAAGTCCTAATCACAATGCAGGAAATAGGTTGGGTAGGATGCAAGTAGAGAGGGAGAGAAAAAGAAGAAAGGGAAAGGGAAATTAAAAGAGACCAGAAAAAAAAAATTAGAAACGTAAAAATTAATATAGTTATGGAGATTGAAAGACCATCTATTTAGAGAGGAATGTGAATATAATGAGAAAACAGGAGGGAGATAGAGGAGATGTGAAAAACTTAAAAAATGCTTAAAATATTATATAGGTATAAAGAGGTAGTACTGCTATTAAGGAATTTAAGTCTCAGAGGTTTTGGATTGAGTAATAAATTTGTGGATTAATTGTGTACACAATGGGGGATAGGGTCTACTAGTTAACTATGGGTTTATCTGAGGATGTGCAGGACAAGAGTTAAGTCACATACAGAAGAACAAAAGAAAGGAAAAGGTGAAAAGGATAAGAAAGGGAGAAAAAAAAGATCAGAAGTTCAGTAGAGCTAGACAAAAAACAAAAAGATAATTAAGAAAGAAAGAAAAAGAGAGAGAAGACAAGAAAAGAAAGGAAAACACACATTCACGTATTCCTAAAATAAAAATTATAAGAGGGAAAAAAAGTTACTGGAAAACAATTATTTTTTCAAAAAAGGCAAAAATTAAAGATTAATAAAAGTTTTAGAAAAGGAAAAAAAAAAATTTTTATATATATAAGGTACCAAAAAAAAAAAAAAAAAGAAAAAAGAAAAGAAGAAAAAAAAAGTTCTTTGATTTTTTTTTTTTGATTTTTTTGGGAGGGGTGGGAAGAATCCTGTATCTCCCTTTTGTCTGTAACCAGCCTCATGTTGGAGTCTCTGGTCAGCTTGAGGTCCTGTGGCTTGATTGGTTTCTTAAGTCAGTTTGTTCGAACAGGCAGAAAAATGCTCTGCTTTACCCAAGATTTTGAGATCCCCCTCCCAGGTTAGTTTAATGGGAGGGTGATCTGCTTTGAGAATCACAAAAGAGGGGTGATGAGGCTAGGTTCTGGGTAGAGTTGAGGCCTTTCAACAAACAGTAGCTTTTCCCTGGGGCTATTTTGTGAAAAATTCACAGAGCCCACCCTGGAGCCATTCTCAGGGTTTCTGTTTTTCAATTGATTGTGGAGGCTGCTAGAGGGAGGGGCAGCCTCTGGCTCTGGTTACCCAGTGAGGAAAGCCACTCCAATGGCTGGTGCCTGAGCTGGGTGACTTTTCCCTGGATGGAGCTGAGTCTGGCAGGTCACTTCGCCGTTAAGTTCTTATGACCTGTTAAATGACTCGTTTTATTCCAAGGCCTGAGTTGGAGCTAGCAGCTCCTCCGAGCTTTGTCGGTATCCAAGATGGAGATCACCGGTGCTGGGGGGGGAGGGGTGGCCTTCCCTCCTCTGCTCCCTGAGAAGGAGTGAGGACGTTGGGCTTCTACTCACGCCGAGTCTTGGATCCTGGGTCGTCTCTGGTCTGCAAACTGCAGGATGAAGATGTCCGCTCCTTGTCGGTTCTTGCTGGTGTTGAGTAGAATCCGCTCGCCCGCTGCGTCTGGCTCCTTCGTCCCGGACTCTCTGTGTGAGCGCTCAGGTATGGCCGCGGCTGCGGTCGCCGCTGCGACCCTGCCGCTGCCGCAGCGGCTGCTGGCAGGCGCTCAGATGTGTCTCCTTGTCTTGGCTTCCCCTCTCTTGTCTAACTCTCTGTCCTGTGATGGCACACTTGGTGTGATTCTCTGGGTTAGGACTGTTCACTGGAACTCTAAAACTGCTTTCTATGCGAGAGCTTGTTCAGATTCCAGCTTGTCCTCCGCCATCTTCCCCCATTGGAAATATTTTTATCTCATGGACTTTTCTGCCTGGTCTGGCTTTGAACCACGATCCTTAGATCTCAGCCTCCCAAGTAGCTAAGATACAGCCACTGGTACCTGGTTGATTTGATGAAGGGTCTCACTTTCTGCCTGGGGCCAGCCTCAGCTATGAGCCTCTGGTTGTGCTTCCTTATGTTATTGGGGATGACAGTGTGCACCATTGGGCTCAGCCATGGGTTAAGATGGAATCTTGGAAACTTTTATGCACCAGTTAACATGAAACCACTCTGCCTGACTCTCGGCAGCTGTGATTACAAGTGGGATCCATTGTGCCCAGCTAATTTTTTTATCATTTAAAAAGTGATAAATGTGTCATAATTTCATATGTAAACACATTATTCAATGGTTATTTATTGCTTTGTTTTAGCATGTACACATGGAACTATTAACTAATATTTACAAATAACTGATTCTACTGTGGCCAGAGAATGCTGCCTATGACATGGTGATGGTTTGGGGGGCATTAGGGGGCAGTGTTTGCATCTGCCTTTGAGTCCTTGGCTGTGAGATTTTCATGAGATGAAAAGGTGCTCTGTTGAATATGCGCTTCGTCATCAGTTTCTGGTAAGGATGTTTACAATCTGTTTTGTTTTCTCTATATGTGCCTGTATCCTCTAACCATGAAATACAAGTCTATGCTAGAAAACTTTGCAAGCAGCAAACCCCTTTGATCACAGGAAACTTTGTGCAGGAGTTGAATTTAAATGCAGATAAGTGCTTGCCTAGCAAGTATGTGTATATGTATATATGTAATACATAGTTAATACTTTACATATTATATAATATATCTTATATAATGTATTAAATATATATACATTATTGTATATTCTATATTTTTATATATTATATATTATATGCACTATATATTATAATATATTATATTATATATTATATAATATATATAAGATATATATAATACATATTATGTAACAGATATATATATATTGCTCTGGTTAAAGGCAGATGACAAAAAAGCCTATTTGCTCAGCCAAGAGGGGAAAACTTCTTGGGGTGATTAGACCTTCCTTCTATACTCTGGGCAAAAGATTTGCAAACCACTGGGAAAGGGAAGATAGACTTAAAGAGTTTCTCCCACCTCTGTGTGTCAGATATTTCTGCCCACTTAATCAGTTTATTTTCTCTCCTTAAAGTGAGAATGTCAAGGCCAAAATCTTATTTATGTATGACTTTTTTTTTTGCTCGGTTGTGGGGCATGAAATCTGGACTTGGGCGATGTCCCTACGCTATTCAGTTCAAGGCGAGTTCTCTACCGCTTGAGCCACAGCACCACTTCCAGTTTTCTAATGGTTTGTTGGAGATAAGAGTCTCACAGACTTTCTTTGCCTGGGCTGGCTTTGAACCATGATCCTCAGATCTCAGTCTCCTGATTAGCTAGGATTACAGGCATGAGCCACTGGTGCTTGGTGTATGACTTATTTTTTATGTGTGTACTAATGCTTGAAGCCAGGGCTTTGTCCTCTCTCTTGGCTTTTTCGTTCAACACTGCCACTCTACTGCTTGAGCTACAATTCTGCACCTGGCTTTTGGCTGGTTAATTAGAGATAAGAGTCCCTCACACTTTTCTGTCAGGGCTGACTTTCAACAGTGATCCTCAGATGTCAGCCTCCTGAGTAGTTAGGATTGTAGGTACATACCATGGGCATCTGACAAAAATCTTTCCTGGTTATAAAGTTTCACCATACCTAAGTATTTACTGAGCACCTACTTAAGTGCTTGGCACTAAAATCATATGAGCCTCTGTGTTAGCATCAATAACACCCATGCTGTCCATTGCATTCCTTCCACATGATCTCATTCAGTCCCAAATTAGCCATTTAGTTGGGGACAGATGAGTGGCCTTCTGCCTAGAGATCTCTGCATCTAATGCCTTTGGAAAGCTTATCCAAAAGAGACAAAAGTAAACCATGTCTCTATTGCTTCTCTCTAGGCTCCGTGTCCTCAGGCATGGGCTGTTAAACACTCTTGAGGCTGAGACTGCAATTCTGTAGATAGTAAAGTCTCACTCTGTCCCTGACATATGGGTGGTCAGCAAAAAGGTAGGAGACAGAAATGACCAATGGGGACTGGAATTCTGTGCTCAGGTGTGAGTAGAAATGAAAGCTGGCTCATCCCTGGGACCCTTGGTTTAGATTGGCACCATCCTCTCTCAGCTCCAAGGCCTATGTTTTGATTGGAAAGAAAAATACCAGAGAAAATCCGGAGATTCACAGGGGCAAGTCTGTGTGTGTGTGTGTGTGTGTGTGTGTGTGTGTGTGTGTGTGTGTGTGTGTGTGTGTGTGTGTGTGTGTGTGTGTGTGCTCCCAGCCCCATGCCTCGGTTCATTATAGAGTCATTCAGGGGCTTTGAGTAATGTGTTGAATTTGTTAGAATTAATGGATGATGGGGGTAAGGGGAAAAAGAGGGGAAAAGATCTAGAAGCTTCTATATTTAGTGTAATTGAAACTCTGAAAACCTTATTACTTCAGATACAGGGCAGTAACTTGGATTTTGTTGTTGTTGGTGGTGGTTGTGGGGCTTGAACTCTGGGCCTGCCCACTGTCCCTGAGCTCTTCAGCTCAAGACTAGCGCTCTACCACTTGAGTCACAGCGCCACTTCTGGTTTTATGAGTAGTTTATTGGAGCTAAGAGTCTCATGGACTTTCCTGCCCGGGCTGGCTTTGACCCATGATCCTCAGTTCTCAGCCTCCTGAGTAGCTAAGATAACAGGCATGAGCCACCGGTGCCATGCTTAATTTTGGATTTTTAAATATCCAAGTGATGGTATTTCCAATAGGGAAAATGGAATGAGAGAAAGAGGCACAGACAAGGGAAAAAAAAAGTGAGACCGTGGGATGAATCCTTGCACCTCGTACACATGGGTCCCCATGTGTATTCATGGTGAGATGGAGAGATGGAAAAGGACTGTCTACATTTGATGGGCCAGGCATAGACAGAAAGCTGGATTCTCCTTCTGTATTGAATGTCTATCTCCACAGGTATGGAAAGGCCCTGAATGCCAGCACTGCCATGAAGGGGAAATAGAAAGATCTCCACTGGCTCATCATAAGACACCCAGGGAGTGCATGGGATTGGAACTCACAGCCTAGTACATGGCATACTTTACTCTTCTAGAAATTTCTATCGTCTCTGATTCCTTCTCCTGTCAAGGTATTCCAGGGCCGTTCTGAGCCCTTGACTTTAGGAAGCTATGATCTGCTTTATTTCCCTGAGAGTTGTCAGAGCTTGGATTGTGGTGCAGCTCCTTTTTGAGGAGGTGAGATGTTGGAGCAGAGAGGAAGACCATTTTTAAAACATAATCCTAGGCTCATTTCTCCCTCATTTGTTGACACAGTTGAAACTGTTATGCATGTGATCTTGTGTCCCTTTCTTCCATTCCAAACGTGGAGTCTCAGCATTTAATAATTAATTTCTGTGAGTTTAAAAAATTCATCAGGATTCTCTTCCTCCTCCTGCTCCTCCTCTTCCCCTCCTCTTCTTCTTTTTTTGTTTGCTGAGGGATGGAACTCAGGGCCTCATGCATGCAAGGCAAGCACTCCACCACTGAGCCACCTCCCCAGCCCCAAAGCTGCCTCCTCCTCCTCCTCCTCCTCCTTCTTCTCCTTCTCCTTCTTCTTCTTCATCATCACCTTCTTCCTCCTCCTCTTCCTTCCCTTCTTACCTCCTTCTCTTCTATCTTCTTATCTTTTAAAGAACTTTTGTACAGTCCCTCTCTTCCCCTTCTTCCTCCCCCTTCCTTTTCCTTTTTTTTATTTTTGGACAAGTTCTTACTGTAGTTCCCTGGCTGGCCTTGCATTCCTGAATGATCCTCTAGCCTCAGTCTCCAGGTTCTGGAATTACAAGTAGGCACACTACACCTGGCTTTGGTTATCATTTTTAATTTTTGCAAAGTGTTCCATCCCCATCCTTACCCGACCAACCATTTATAGATGTACTTTCAAATTTTCACTATTATATTGGAATGAACATCTATCTATATGATAGTATCTATATGAACATCTATATGATAATATAAACATCTCCAGGCATACAGTTTCTTTTATGGTCAATTGTGGAGTTTGAACTTGGGGCCTGGGTACTGTCCCTGAGCTCTTTAGCTCAAGGCTAGCACTCTACCACTTTGAACCACAGCTCCACTTCCATTTTTTTTGGTGGTTCATTCGAGATAAGAATCTCACAGACTTTCCTGCCTGAGCTGACTTTGACCCACGACCCTCAGCTTTCATTCTCTTGAGTAGGTAGGATTACAGGCATGAGCCACCAGTGCTCAGGTATAGCTTCTATTCTAATAGGTGATTTCTTGGGTGGGAGAGGCAGCTGTTGGAATTTATATCTAAGTAGATTTTGAGATTATGAAAATAGAAGTCTTTTTTCCATAAAAGGTCATTTAATAATAACAATGATCATTATTAGTTGATACGTATACAGTGCTTTCTAGGCCCCTGGGACTGACCTAAACATGCAATTAATTCTTTTGTTGTTGTTATTGCTTGTAGCACAGCCCAAAGACTGAGTAAATTTCAGCAAAGCTAGTTTTATTTGAACTCATGGTTCTGACAGGTGGAGCCTCTGGTGACAGCTGGCCCATCTCACTGGCTCCTATGAGCCCAAGGTGTCACAAAACCTCACATGGCATGAGACAAGGAACACATGGCTGTGTTCTGATCTCTTTCCTGCTTCCTGTAAAGCCACTGGAAGGTCAACATGGTGGCTCTACCCTAAAGACCCTGTCAGCTCCTAAGGCCCCCACCATAGCCAGAGTTAAGTTTCTTTCCACTTAGGGCTGGGGAATGGGTCAAGTGGGAGAGGACTCGCCTAGCAAAAGCAAGGCCCTGAGTACACACCTCAGTACAAAACAGAACAACAACAACAACAACGAAGGTGGGCACCAGTGGCTCATACCTGTCATCCTAGCTACTAAGGAGGCTGAGATCTGAAGATCATGGTTTGAGACCAGCCCAAGCAGAAAAGTCCCCATGAGACTATTATCTCCAGTTCACCACCAGAAAACCAGAAGTAAAGCTGTGGCTCCAAGTGGTAGAGTGCTAACCTTGAGCAGAAGAGCTCAGAGATAGAACCCAGGCCCGGAGTTCAAGCCTGATGAATGATAAAAACAAAAAGAACGCTCCCCCCAAAGTTTCCACTCTCTGAGGACAGCTCAAAACATGTCTAAACTATAGTGAAGCACTTCATGTGAATTAATTTACTATTTCCTAGAACAGCCACATGAGAGGCATACACGAATATCCTTGGTGTGTCTTGATTATTTCCTCAATAAAAGCTATTTATATAAAACAGAAGATGAATTGGAATGTGCTCCTCCATTTTACCCACCTGCCCTTTAGCACAATCCAAACCAGGTGATGCCATCTAGAATGAGATATTATTCAGCCTACCCTCATACCTGCACAAGGTTTTGTCTTTTTTCTTACTTCTAGGTCTTAACTCAGGACCTGGGCTCTGTCCCTGAACTTATTTTTGTTCATGGCTAACAGTGTACCGCTTGAGCCACAGCTCCATCTGACTTTTTGGTGGTTAATCAGAGAGAAGTGACTCACAAATTCGGGTGCCTGTGGCTCATACTTATAGTCCTAGCTACTCAGAAGGCTGAGATCTGAGAATTGCAGTTCAAAGCCAGCCTGGGCAAGAAACTCCGTGAGACTTTTATCTCCAATTAACCACTAGAAAACTGGAAGTGATGCTGTGGCTAAAGTGGTAGAGTGCTCGCCTTGAGCTGAAGAGCTGAGGGACAACGCCCAGGCCGAGTTCAAGCCCCACGAGTGACCAAAAAAAAGTCTCACATGCTCTTCTGCTCACTTGGCTTTCAATTGCTAGGATTATGGATGTGAGCCACTGTTGCCTGGCTGTTTTGTCATTTAAAAAACATTTGAGTCTTGACTGCTTTCTGATTCTACACATTAACTCCAAGGATCCTTGATGCACTGCACTTACTAATTACCGATTTCCAACCAGTAAAACCCAACCATTTCTGTGTAGTTAATAAAATGTCCATGCTGAGTTCTGGTAGCTCATACCAATAACTTTAGCTGCTCAGGAGGCTGAAATCTGAGGATTATGGTTCAAAACCAACCTGGACAGAAAAGTCCATGAGATTTTTAGCTCAACTTATCCACCAAAAAGCTGGAAATGGGGCTGTGGCTCAATTGGTAGAACAATAGCATTGCATAGCAATAGCATTATATAAAAAGAGCTCAGGAATAGCCCCTAGGCTCTGAGTTCAAGCCCAGTAATGGCACAAACACGCACACACACACACACACACACACACATCACACACAGGAGGAATTCTTTCTCTTTCTTCCTTCCTTCCTTCCTTTCTTCCTTCCTTCCTTCCTTCCTTCCTTCCTTCCTTCCTTCCTTCCTTCCTTCCTTCCTTCCTTTCTTCTTTCTTTCTTTCTTTCTTTCTTGCTTGCTTGCTTTCTTGCTTTCTTTTTCTTTCTTTTTTGTCAGTCATGAGGCCTGAGCTCTGGGCCTTGGAGTTGTCCCTTAAGCCACTTCTGGCTTTTCCTGCTTATATGGTGCTGAGGAATCGAATCCAGGGCCTGGTGCATGCAAGGCAAGCACTCTACCATTGAGCCACCTTCCCAGCTCCTAATACTGTCTTTTTATATCAAGTGTATTGGACATAAATAAAGAAGAAATTATAATTTTTCTTCAACCTCCTTTAATTACCCCCTCCTCAGATACAATTTGGCCTATACTTTTCTGTGCTCTTTCCTTTTTTTTTTTTTGTTGATCGTGGGGCCTGAATTCTTGGCCTGGGAGCTGTCCCTCAGCTCTTCAGCTCAAGGCTAGCACTCTACCACTTGAGCCACAGCGCCACTTCCAGCTTTTTCTGCTAAGGTGCTAGGGAATCGAACCCAGGGCCTCATGCATGCAAGACAAGCACTCTACCACTGAGCCATCTTCCCAGACCTTTTTCCTTGTGGTCTAAGACTGGGTCCTACTAGCTAACCCAGGCCAGCCTTGGCTTATGATGCTCCTGTCTCAGCCCCTTAAGTTCTAAGTTAAACAGGCACATGCCACTCCATTCAGCATTCTTATAAATACTACTGCTTTCTCCTTTTCCCCTCTAAAATAAAATGTAGGACCCAGCCTGTCTATATTATTTGCTTTTATGACAAAAAATATTCTGCTCTCAAAGAAACATAGGTCCCATGGTTTCCCTTATTTGCAATATCTAGTATAGGTATGAGTCAAGCAGAAAAAGTCAGATAATGTGATGTTAGGAAAACGAACCCTCAAATATGTATTTTAATGTTTTTGTTTCTTTCATGCATGTGTTTCTAACGCATTTATAAGATTATTTCTTTGTTGCTTTGTATGTCCCTCCCCCACAGTGTAACCCCCGCTTTCACTATATTTGATGTCAGTATAACATGTGGAGGAGACGGGGACAAACAAGTCGTTTAAGGATTCAGGTGGACCTGTTGCAACAATGAGAAGTACAAAATGTCATGTCAAAACCAGCTTTACCATGTCGGTGGGGGGGGAGGGGGGTATGATTGGGTGGGGGGGAGGGGGGAGGCTAGGAAGGGAGGTGAAGGGTAAACAAAGGAGGAGGCTGCAATGCTTGGTAAGAAATGTATGCATTATCCTGCCCATGTAATTGTAACCCCTCTGTACAGTATGTTCTCAAATAAAATAAAATAAAATTAAAAAAAATATTCTGCTCTGTCAGGGCATCTAAATCTACATAATATAATATATAATCTATATGATGTAATATGCAATCACATATTATAATAGCTTCCTGGTGGGGAACACCTGAGAACAAGGTGAGAGAAAGCACTGGTGCCCTACTGCACAGATGGGCCATGAAAACTGATGATTATGCACTTTGTGTCTCAAAAAAACAGAAAAAAGGATGTCAACGTTGGCCAAGGACTCATAAGTAAATAACAGATGATCAGGAGACAAATTTGTTTAACCCAATTTAAACATTAGGCAATGTACATATATTGAACATAACATAGTATTCTATTATCATGTACATCTTTATTCATTTATTCTGTGTCTGCGTGTGTGTGTGCGTGTGTGCATGTGCATGCTGGCCCAAGGATTTGAACTCAGGGCCTGGGCACAGTCTTTGAGCTTTTTGTCCTCACTCTAACTCTTGAGCCATAGCTCCACTTCTGGAATTTTTTTGGTGCTTCATTGCCTGCCTGGGCTGACTTCAAACCATAATCTTCAGATCTCAGCCTCCTGAGTAACAAGGATTTCAGGCGTGAGCTACTGGTACCTCACCATCTTTATGGTTTTACATAATATTTAAACAGAAATAATTTGAATCCGTACGATGCATAGTGCCAATGTAGCATAAATGTAATTGAGCAGTTTCCCCCAACTGAAGGGCATTCAGATAATTTTTCAGATTTGTCCTAATGGCACCTTAAGAAACATCCCTAGGAATAGCTCCTTCCATGCAGGTGCTTATGGTTTTGTTAGACAGAATCCCAACACAAAAGATTCTTAGGGAAATGGAAATAATGTACATTTTGCTTTTTTATTGGTGTGTTTGTGTATTTGTGTACCAGTACTGGTTATTGAACTCAGGACCTTGTGCCAAAGTGAACAGAAAGTGTTTACCCACAAGCAGACCATGAAGCCTGCCCTCAGTACAATTGCCCTTCTTTCGGTGATGGCTAGCCACAGGAAACAGGTGATTATTTATTATAAGACAAATGTAAGTTTCAGTTCCTTCAGGGTCTTTCTTTCTTCCATGGCATCTTGGGTCTGTGGAAAAGAAATTTGATGTCTGAGTTTTGCTGAGGACTTTCACTGCTTAGATATTTTGTTCCTTTCTGGTTTATATGCATAATCTATTTTGGCCCTCTATTTAAGTATATCATTACTATTATTATTATTGTAAAGGTGATGTACAGAAGGGTTACAGTTACATAAGTCAAGTAATAAGTACATTTCTTTGTGAACAGTGTCATCTCTTCCCTTGTTTTCTCCCAGTTCTTCCCGCCCAATCTCCCTCTCCCACAAGTTGTATAGTTCATTTTCAACCTAGTGGCTAGTGAGTAACATTGCTGAATTAGTTTGCATTTGGTCTCACCATTTCTTTTTTTGGGGGGGGGGGGGCGGTCCGGTCTTGGGGCCTGAACTCTGGGCCTGGGCGCTGTCCCTCAGCTCTTCAGCTCAAGGCTAGTGCTCTACCACTTGAGCCACAGTGCCACTTCTGGCTTTTTTTTCTTTTTGCTTATGTGGTGCTGGGGAATCGAACCCAGGGCCTCAGGCATGCAAGGCAAGCACTCTACCACTGAGCCACCTTCCCAGCCCCTGGTCTCACCATTTCTTTGCTCCCCTTTACCCTCTCCCAAAGAGATGAATTTACATATAAGACAAAAGGAATAAAAATCACAACAGTGACAAAGAAGTAAAACAAAAAAGGAAAAGATAAACAAAGAAACAAAATAGCATAAAATTGCTTGTTTCTATTTCTTTGAGTTCATTTTGATAAATGTCACTTTATATGATCCTATTCACATAGTTATTTGAGACTTCATAATCCTCTCCTAAGAATATCCTTCTTATCATTGAGTGAATGTCAAGTCCTATATAATTTATCATGTCCAAGTATATTTTTTGTCTTCACTTGTATTTACTTGTAGATTTATAAGCACACAGCCTATGTTTTTTGGGGGGTCTGGCTTACTTTGCTTAATATAATTTTTCCAAGTCTTTCCATTTCCTTACGTATGGTACAGTGTCACTCCTTCTGATGGAGGAACAGAAAATTCCATTGTGTATATATACCATATTTTCTTGATTCATTTGACCATTTAGGAGCATCGGGGCTGATTACATACCTTGGCTATGTAAATAATGTTGCAATGAGCATGGTTGTGCAGGTGACTTTAATGTGGACTGGTTTGTAGTCTATGGGATAAATGCCCAGGAGTATAATACTGGGTCATGGTGAAACTCTACATTTGGTCTTTTGATATTTTGGACCTCTAGACCACCCAGTGTAGGTGGGTACATGTGGGGTAGGTATTAAAAACTCAGGCATTTTCAGCTCAGTGACTTTTATTATAGGCTAGCTGTGACAGGACTACAGAACTATGGCACTCAAAAATCACACACTGGTCCTAGCTCTTGCCACAGCATCCTCAAGATTCTCACACTAGTCCTGTCACCTCTCTGGATCTCTTTCCTTATCAATAAAACCTATGGGTAAGCCTGGTGCTAGTGGCTCATGCCTGTAATCCTAGCTACTCAGGTGGCTGAGATGTGAGGATCACTGTTCAATACCAGCCCAGATAGGAAAGTCTATGAGACATTTATTTCCAGTGAACCCCCAGAAAACCAGAAATGAAGCTGTGGATAAAAGTGATAGAGTGCTAGCCTTGAGCAGAAAAGCTCAGGACAGTGCCCAGGCCCTGAGTTCAAGCTTATGACTGACAAAAAAAGATGATTACAGGCTGGGAAGGTGGCTCAATGGTAGAGCACTTACTTTGCATGCCTGATGCCCTGAGTTCAATTCCCAACCACCTCATAAGCAAAAAGAAAAAAAAGCCGGAAGTGATGCTGTGGCTCAAGTGGTAGAGTGCTAGCCTTGAGCTGAAGAGGTAAGGGACAGCGCCTAGGCCCAGAGTCCAGGCTCCACGACCAGATCCCCTCCCCAAAAAAAGATGATTACAAAGAAGAGATAAAATGATTCTCATATAGAAACAAACATGTTGAGGATCTTATTTAACTTATTTAGTGAGGAGGCAGTTGAGTGAGATCAACTACTCAGGAAAGAGATTCCAGAGAAAACACTGTTTACTGATTGATGGTATTAAAATTTAAAAAAAACAGAGGTGTGAACTAGCTGTTCCCATAGGGTAGGGGCATTGCTTGCTGCACAGAGCAGAATTAATTTGTATCTTTACGTTGCTTCCATTGTCCAATGACATCTTACAGAGTTGTGAAACAGTTTGCCAAGTCACAATATGTTAAGGTTGGAAGGACCTTCTGCGTGGACCATCTTGGGTTCTTGGTAGGCCTTCTAGTAAAAAGTCATAGAGTCAGTCAGGCCATTTAAACCATTTCTGACCCAGGTCTTGTGTTTCTTTCTCTCAGACCTGTCCATCTTCTCCCCTACACTTCCCAATGACACTGGTCTCTTAGTGTTTCCACTCCCAGGATGTCTTCACTGGTTGATACTAAATGGAGGCAGTTCATCAGTTGGAGGGGCATGGCAGAGTTATCCCTATGGGAAGACTGTCTTGGGAAACTGAGAACAAGAAGTCTCTTGCCAGTCTGTTTCCAGGGCTCTCATGGTAGTTCAGTCACCCGCCACCTGGTTAGGGACCCCTAGAAAAACCTCCAGGGACTTCTCTGAGTCCATCTGGATTATTTCAGAGCTTCTGCACAAATAAAATGGTTTTCTTTTGTTCCCCCGAGACTTGGGCCCCCCCATTCTTTACCCTGGAGGTATGAAATACACTGTCTGATTAGAAAATACCAGGCTATATATTTTTTCTTCCCCTCTCCCCGTGTGTGGAAATAGTCTTGTTACAGAGCGCAGTGACAGGAAGAACAAGCAGTTATTGTTTTGTGGGTCGATCTCAGGGTGAAAATTCCTGGCACAGCTGAGAGAGAGAGAGAAAGAGAGAAGGGGTCGGGGCATGTCTTGGCTGTGTCAGGAGTCGGTGTAACAGACCACAATAGCTGCAGTGTAGCAGCAGGTTTCAATAGAACACTCAGGGGCTGCCTGCCAACACGGACTGCATCCAGAAGTTCAAGTGCCAATCTGAAAGATGGAAACACACCAAGCGGAGGTAGAAGGTCTCAGCCTTGCCGGGACAATGCACAATCCACCGTCCCTTTCCCAACCCAGGTGTTGTGTCAAGACTCTGGACTGCCTCTTTGGTTACATCTTTGTAGATGGTTCCAGGCTTATTGCTTGCTCTTGCTATTTTCTTCTCAGTACGTGAGCCAAGTCACTGTATGTGCCAGCACCTTTGCCTTGACCTCTGTGCCAATTGTTTCTCCTTTTCTCCTCCTCAGCATGTTCTCACCTATGATATTCATGTAACTCAATTATCCCATCCAATAGTCCAGCCTTTAATTCATTAAGGAAAGACTTCCTGAACAGCCAGGACCTATTTTTGAGTCTGGCCAACAAAATGTGATGGGGATGTAGGGTAGAAAAGTGAACACCAACTACAAACCACCAAATGCTATAGAGGGAAATCCAGAGTGATGAGGAAGAACTAAGTGGGAGTATTTCATAGAGTGAGGAGCAGGGGGGATGGAGAAGGTTCTTCAGAGGGAAGGAATGGCTTTGATGTGGAGGTCTGATGGGTGGAAATGAACTTTGCTGGGTTTGGCAGCTGGGGTAGAAGAGGTTGCAGGAAGAAGGAACAAGAACTGACTTGCATTTGGGAGGTGCAAAAAAAAAGTAGAAGGTGGCTTCCATGGAGTGAGTAAGGAGACAAGAGGAAGGGCAGGTGGGTGGAGCCTGGTTGGGCTGAGGACATCTTAATTATGCTTGTGTGTATTCAGACAGTAAATCTACCCACAGAGATTTTTGTTTCTTCTTTTGCTGGTCATGGGGCTTGAACTCTGGGATTGGATGCTGTCCCTGAGCTCCAAGGCGAGCACTTGGAGCCACAGCTTCACTTCTGGTTCATTGGTTCATTGGAGATCAGAATATCAGGAACTTTCCTGCCTAGGCTGGCTTTGAACTGTGATCCTCAGATCTCCACCTCCTGAGTATATAGGCATGAGCCACCAGTGTCCAGCCATGCACAGGGATCTTTTAAAGAGTAACATGGAATGATCTGGTGACTTACTGCTGCATGGAGACAAGTCTGGAGAAGGCCAGTTAGAAGCAGAGAGAGCTGGGAGGAGACGATTTAGTCCAGCCTTTACCCATACAGGTGAATTTGAACTGGGAACCCAAACTCTCTCATCAGGTGGAGAGGGAGGATCCAGAAGTCAAGCTCTGGTTCAATGAGGATCAAAGCAGTATACTCAGCATTGCACTGTACTACACTCAAGTGAGGTATTTCCTATAGAGTGGTAAACGGAAGTTCAGCAACTAGCTTTCCCATCAACTCATCTCCTCCCCTCCCCGCCCCACATATATAGATTACCATGTCAGAGTCAAGGTAGGATCATGTGGTGATATTCAGGCTTTTCTTGGCAGAAACCAGATAGACTTCGGCTTAAGACATAAGCTCTGCCATCTTCAGTAATTTGCTTTACCCTTGAAAGACTCCATTTCTTCTGAAAAGGAGTACAGAGATGGTACTTCATCTAGCAGGGTTTTCTTCAGTGCAACATACATCTGGGCCTACAGTAGCAGCCCCTGTACATGCTGTCAAGGATGATAATATTGTTTTATTTTGTCAAAGAAAAGCCTGTGTCCTGGAGGGGACAGGAAACTTGATTAAGCAGTTCCTTGCAGACATCAGGTATAAAATTATCCTTTTAATTAATCAAGTTGAATAACATTTATAGAGTGGTTATTATCTATAAGAAAGAGAGAGAGAGAGAAAGAAAGAAAGAAAGAAAGAAAGAAAGGAAGAAAGAAAGAAAGAAAGAAAGAGAAAAGAGAAAAGAAAAGAAAACACACACACAAACACACACACTATGCTATCCCCAGGGTTAAATATCATACAATCATTACAAAGCCTCCACTAAGTGCATGAAAAGGCATTTTAACCTTATTCTAAGAATAATGAAAAATCCTGGGTGCTGGTCACTCGTGCCTGTAATCCTAGCTACTCAAGAGGCTGAGATATGAGGTTTGAGGTTTGAGGTTTGAGGAAAGTCCATGAGACTGTTATCTCCAATGAACCACCCACAAAAGGAAGTGGATCTGTGGCTCATAGTGGTAGAGCACTAGCTTTGAGCAAACGAGCTCAGGGACAGCACCCAGGCCCTGAGTTCAAGCCCCATAACTGACAAAAACAAAACAAAAACCCTATTATAAAGTAGTGCAAACCTAATATGGGATGGGAGAGAATGTTAAAAGGGGTGCCATTATATTCATAAACTGCTTTGTTAAATAGCAACTCCTTTGTACAACTATTTAGAGCTAAGAAGGTCAAGTAACAAATAAATGTGTATGAACTCCCACAACAAAACAGTTCAAAATTACACAATTTGGTGGTAGCTACTTCACTCCTTAGTAAGGTCCCAGGAGATTTTGGACTTCCCTTTAATTTGCTTCCCAATCATTTTCTATATTTTCTAAAGCCATCAGGCATCAGAACTTTGACAATGCAAAATAATAAAAATCCTACCCATTTTCTGAGCCACCTGCCAGAACCACGTTCTTGGCCTTGCCCATGGGATCTGCGGCTCATGATTTTCTGCCTGTGCCTGTGGGACTGACTGCAGGTTGTGACTGTCCAGCCATGCACATGGGACAAGCCTACTGCGCCTTGTGATGCTACCACCTGTCCCACAACTGAATGAGGCTTTAGATGGATGACAGGGAAGAACTTCAAGATGACTGGAGACCAGAAGAGACCCGTACCCAGTACCTGTAACCAACCTGAAATGAAGCCCAGTCATTTGGGGTTTTGTGATTTGTTTACAACATAGGATGCTATGCAATATTTAACATGAGAATTACATAGTTTTTTAGCGAGATACCTTCTACTCATACAGATCTGGGTTCAAACTTCCTCAGCCCAACAGAGATGGGCTGCAGAGAACTTTTCTGCCTGGGCTGATCTTCACTTGTGATCCTCCAGATCTCAGGCTTCTCTGAGATTACTGGGATAAGCAACTGGATTCCAACAATTATCCGCTTTCCTCTTCACAATGATCCACAAAGTGTGGATTTCTCCCTTTATCTACTGCCTCCATTGGTGATGGTGATGATGCTGATGGTGGTGATGAAGATGGTGGTGATGGTGTCAAGAAGAGGAAGGAGGAGAAGAGAAGGAAAAGGAGAGGAGGAGAGGGAGGAGGAGGAAGAGGAGGAGGAGCAAAGGATGAATAAAAAATATACTCACTCACTTTCTGCTGCTATTTTGTCATGTGAGGCAATTTGGTGCCGTTCCCAGGGCTTTGTGCACAGAGAGTAGAGAATTGGCCTCTGCTGTCTTCTGGTTCCCTTTCCAGTCTCAATCTCAATGGGGTCGATTTATATTCTGGCACGGCTATGAACAACCTCTAGAAGAAAGCTCAAAGCCTCCGTGGCAGGCATCCCAAAGTAGCATCTCAGTTGCCTGTGATCTGTCCACCTGTTTGTTCTGAAGCTCAGTCATGTTCATTCTTCAGAGCCCTACTTCTGCCACCCTTCCCTGGGGACTGGCTGCCATCCCATCCCATGCCTTCTCTTCTCCTCCCTTCCTGGGCTGGGCTTGTTCCACCACCGACGTTTGATCTCCTGATTCACATTTTTCACATTTTTCTTCTCCCTCACGGGAGGCTCCTTGCCTCCTCTGATGCCATCAAAGGTCTTTAGTGCCTACCTTTCAATGTGCTGTGTCATCTTGTCACCAACGCGTTGCTGGAGAATGACAGGTGAGCCATGTGCTGCATTTTCTCTCATTCAGCTGGTCTCAGAACAGAACTTCCAGATCGCAGCATTGTCTCCCCTATGGACAGATTCCTGGACACAATCATACCCTGTCCTTGGCCCTGGGGCCTAGGCCAACAAACACAATAGGAAGATCATGTAGAGAGCAAGGAGATGGGTTGTTCACCCCTGGTGAATGTGATGTGCTGGGCACAATTTACTCCAGACTCTCTGTGCAGATAAGCGGAGCTGACCTCCCACAGCTGCATCTAAGTGGGCCTGAAGGTGCCTAGACTGGGTGGACTAACATAGAAACGGCGTGGTTAAGCACACAAAGGCCATGGATGGCTTCTTTATGTTCTACATTTCAACCTGTGAAAGACAACATCCTCAAACCCTGCACCTTGGGGCACTATATTTATGAGTGACCTTTGCAAAGAGAAGCAAATTAATAAAGGATGAGACAAAGGCTCACACTTGTCCCAAGAAATCATGCAATTGAATGGTCAGTGAGACGTAGCTGTGGAGACTGGCAGAGGTGGCAGTAATAACCAGAGACAGATGTTTTGTTCTGTTCTTGTTTGGCTTTTCCTGAGACAGGGTCTTGGGGAGGCCAGGGGTGGTCTTCAGAGTTGCTTCCATGGGATGACCGGGCCCTGCTCTTCAGGCCATCCTCGTCTCTCTGCCCATCCTGCCCACATTGTCCAGGCTGCACTTTGCAGAGATCCTGAGGAGAAAAGGATCCCTCCAGCTCTTTGTGATCATCCTGACTCTGTTTCCCAGCTCAGGTCGGCTCTGGGAGGCCCAGGGAACAAGGGCAGACCCATGGGACTTCATGTCACTTACTCCTTTCCATCTGGATCTGGGGCAAGCTGGTCACCCTCACTCCTCTCATGCAGTTCAGGGAGAGTTTGGGGGGAGGTCAGGTTGCCCCATCCCATCCCCAGAGAGATTGGCGTGGGGGAGCTCTGGCTGTCCCATCCTCAGCCTGTGGCAAGATCTGGGAAGAACTGCACAGGGCCCTGGACCTCTGTTCCATCCTGCACACTTGGCTCAGCAGTGATCTTTCCCTCATGGCCATCCATCTTTCCTGGCTGTGGGTGGGCGGCAGCCTGCCTGTAGGGGTGCAGTGGCCTCATCCCAGCTGAGCACTCAGGAGCCCGTGCCCAGCTAGGCTTCCTTCTCAGGCTTCCAGGTCACCAGTGCTCACTGAGCACCTGCACGTGTACAGTAGGGACACCATGGGCAAATTGTGCTCATGAAGAAGTGAGCTCAGATTCATGATGGCTGTGAACATGATCTTGCACAGATCACAGCTCTTGTTAGTCCCATTGCTGTAATAAAATACTCGAGGCAATCAACTTATTTATAAAGGTAGAAGGTTTCTCCCAGCTCACAGTTCTGGAGATTCCATGTAAGATGGGCCAGCCTCATTACTTGGATGGGGGGATGGTGTTCATCATGGTGGGAAGCAGGCAGGATGCAGGCAGGATGCTGGGAGAGGAAACCACAGAGAGAGACAGTGCTGACAATGGACCCTGATCACAGCAGGTGCCCCAGGACCTGAGGATGGCCACTAAGCCCCACCTCTTAAAAATTCTAGCACCTCCCACATGGCACTAGCAGGGCCAGGCTTTTCATTCATGGAATCTAAAGGCTGGGCCCACAGCAGAGCAGGGCTGATCAGGTCTCCCTCAGGGCAGGTTCTTAGGTTCCCAGGACAGAGATGGCAGAACGGGACAGTTGTGTTCCTGTGTGTTGTTTCAATGTTATACTGAGCATATAGAATTTTACAACTGGGAAAGAAGAAGAAAAGGGAGGGAGGAAAGAGGAAGATAGGAGGAAGGAGGAAAGGAAAGGAAGGTAGGTAGGAAAGAAGGAAGGAAGGAAGGAAGGAAGGAAGGAAGGAAGGAAGAAGGAAAGAGAGAGAGAGAGAGAGAAGGAAGAGGAGAGACAAGCACATCTGCATTGACTTAGGCTCCATTCAGGCCCAAGCTGTCGGCCTTTGACCTCGCTAGGACCCCCCCCCCTTTCTTTCCCACATCCTCCCCCACCCCCCAGCTATTCCAACCTTAATGGGATTTGTGGAGCAAGGAAGTGGTTACTCCAGGTCTTGCTCCTCCATAAATCAAAGCCAGGGAATGACGCTCACAACCCACTGGTGGCGGAGGATATGAAAATTAATGCTTGCAGGAGCCTTACTTAATTTTGCTGTAAACAGATTTCTGTGACATCCTTACTTTGTTTTGTATAATTGTGTGTGTGTGCTCCACTCCCCCCTACACACACACACACACCACACACACACACACACACACACACACACACACACACACACACACACACACATGTCTGTTTATTTTGTTTTCTATTTCTTTTTTTCCTTCCGGCTCAGATGTGTGCCCATTTGTCTCCACAATGACCTTCCTTTCTTCAGATGCAGCCCTCTGATTGCTGAAAGAGGTCATAAGCCCATCAGAGCCATGATGGTGGTGGCAGTGCCCCACAGGTTCCGCAGCCAGGCAGGAAGGTGGAGAGAGAGGGATGAGCCTGAAGCTTCCACACATCCATCTGTGGTAATTAGCCGTCTGGGGTCCCACAAACACAGGCCACTGAAACTGATTCGTCTTCAAATAATAGTCTAGGAAGGTCCTCTCCAGTGCCTGTGTTGTGTGTTACTTGCAGGTATCCAGGACCAGTGTAGTAATTATCAGGGCTTCCTTATGCAGGAGCAAGGTGGGCTGACTTTATCCACAAAAGGAATGTGTGTGTGTGTGTGTGTGTGTGTGTGTGTGTCCCAGCATACCTTCCCAAAGACCCAAAGCTTGTCCTCTGAAGAATGGGATCTTGGGGGTCAGCGATGGCTAACTGGGGTGTCACTAATGTGATGAGGGCTCTGTGGGGTTAGCTGAATTCTTTCCACCAAGGCCAAGATGGATGCTCAATAGGGAGCCACCTGTATGCCAGAGCTGTGCAGACATGCTGCCACCAAGAGGCTGGTGTCATGGGGGAAAACAAGGCAGAGATGGAGGAGGGCAGGGCTATCTCACTTCCAGTCCCAGCCAGGCCCTTGGGGGAGGGGAGGGCTGAGCCCAGGCCCTGTGTTCCAGGAGGTACGAGAACCCGTTGGGTGGGATTTGTCTCATGGCTCCACCTCCTTATCACTAACCCTCAGGGAAGCACTGGCTGCTACTGAGCTGTGGCTCAAAGTCCCCCATCCAGGCTGGCCATGTGGCTCCCTGCAAAGGCAGTCAAAGACAATGGAAGGCAGCGCTGAATGCTGGAGAGAGAGCCCCTTCCCAGCCATCCAGTCCAGAGAGTTGTGGCCAAATGTTTTCTGAGATTGTTTTGTTCAATTATTAACAATACATCCCAATGCACCTCACCCCTGTCTGCATGCCAGGTCCTATGCACTGTTCTGAGCCCCAGGTTTTGGTGGCATTGTGGAGCAGGGGGAGAGGGTAAGATGGGGACACCTACTGTTGCTCCTGCATGGGTTTCTTTGTGACAGCAGTGTGTGACAGCAATCACCAACTAGTGATTGTGGACGCTGAGCAGAGGCACAGCCTGTGTGGCCCTGCTTCACCCCCACCCCCACCCGCCCCCTCCATGTATTCCCAGGTGAAATGGCACCCTCTTCTCTTTCCTCCCTTCTATCACCCCTCATCCCACCTTCCCACACCCTGCTTTGTTTTACCTGATCTCCCCTAGAGATGTTTCCCCCTCTGTGTGCAAATATCTTTACATCTCTCTCCTTTTCTTCTTTTCCCTGTATGAGCTGGACTTTCCGTGGACTTTTCTGTTACCTGATACATTTCTGAGATGAGGAGCAGGAAAAAGGAAGGATTCATTCTGGCTCCCGGTTCCAGAGGTTTCTGTCAATGGTAGGCTGGCACGGTGGCATTCAAGCCTGTGGTAAAGTGAGAAACAGCATGGAGATGGCCTCATGATGGCCAGGAAGAAGAGAGTGACGGGAAGAGGTCAGGTGGGCAGGACTTACGTGTCACACACGGGAATCTACTTCCTCCCCTCCCCCCAGACCTGCCTCCCACCCATTCTGTACCCACCAGTGGCCAGGCTCACGCCTAGGGCTGGGCTCACACACAGGGCCTGAACTCGCACCTGGGGCCTGAGCTCACACCCAGGGCTGGGCTCACACAGAGTGCCTGAGCTCCCACATGGGGCCTGAGCTCAAAGACAGGGCTGGGCTCACACACAGGGCCTGAGCACCCACATGGGGCCTGAGCTTACACCAGGGCTTGGCTCACACACAGGGCCTGAGCGCCCACAAGGGACCCAAGCTCACATACAGGGCTGGGCTCACACACAGGGCCTGAGCACACACACAGGGCCCAAGCTCACACCAGGGCTGGGCTCACACACATGGCCTGGGCTCACACACATGGCCTGAGCTCCCACACAGGGCCTGAGCTCAAACACAGGGCTGGGCTCACACACAGGGCCTGAACTCACACCTGGGGCCCAAGCTCACACACAGGGTTGTGCTCCCACACAGGGCCTGAGCACCCACACATGGCCCAAGCTCACACCAGGGCTGGGCTCCCACACAGGGCCTGAGCTCCCACACAGGGCCCGAGCTCACACCAGGGCTGGGCTCACACACAGGGCCTGAGCTCCCACACGGGGCCTGAGCTCCCATGCGGAGCCTGAGCTTACACCAGGGCTGGGCTCACACACAGGGCCTGTGCTCCCACATGGAGCCTGAGCTCACACCAGGGATGGACTCACACAAAGGGCCAAGTTCACACACAGGGCCAGCCAGGAGGCCCTTCAGGTGTGGGCTGGTCAATCAGAATAGCTTGGAGCTTTTTGTAGTGTCCCATCCATTCTCAAGCCAGGAGCTAGGGCTCAGGGATCTATCTATTGAATGCTCTCCTCACTGGAGAGTTTCACAAGTTTGTTGCACATAAATATTTGACATTGCAAAAATCAACTCCATGCTTTATGACCGCTTGTGAAATCTCATGTCTGTTAGCTTTTACTCTGCTGGTAAGGCAGCTCCACAAGATGTGAGCTACTTCTTCCAGGGGTGAGGAGGGGAGCCTTTCATATTTTAATGGTGGACACAGGTGGCCAGGGCCCAGGTGGCCCAGGAGAGGCCTGGTGCCTGCTGGCCTGATGACTCCATACTCCCTGGGTGAGCCTTCCTTCCTCCAACACCTGCTCTCCACAACTGAAACCGACCTCTCTCCCAGACAGGAGTCACATAATAGCCTGCTCTAAGCTAAGGTTCGGGCGGGCTTTGCACTAGGCTGGTTTGAGCTCACAGAAGTCATAGGACACTGGTTGTTACTTAAAATCTCCAGTCATTATGTATGGTATAGCGTATACACACATTACATATAATACACATCTAGTTATTACATATTGAATTCCAGATGATATCTTACACATGCAGTTATTGACTAGTATATATATATATATATATATATATATGTATAAATATATATTATATGTATGATATTACATAGACACAGAGAAAGAGAAAGAACACCTGTACAGAGGCACAGTGAGCAGCCTTCACTCTTGGCAGTCAGTTTCAGCCCCAGTCCCTCTTTCTCCTCATCCAATCAATCTGCTCAGGCCCTCTGTGACATTTCACTGGGAAGTCCCACCCACATCCACTCCTAGATCTCTCACTATCTGGGCTGTTTGCTGCTTGTTCCGCAGATTCTTTTTGACCCTCTCTTCCCTGTGGTTAGATGCAGATGGGCAACTTGGTGTCCTGCCCAGGAGAAACCTTGGAGTTCATTGTTCTGGAAATGAGTTTATCTGGCCCAGTACTCGGGGCGACCAGGTCAGAGACAGGAAGCAGCTTATTTCTGTCTATTAACCTTCCCCATGCCCAGTACCCCAGGCCCTGCCCCTGCTCCCTCTTTACCCTCAGGAACTTCTCACTCAGCCAGCACAGGGGGAAATGTAATAAAATAATTCTTTCAGACAAGTTTAGAGAAAACTTTTCCCATAAGACAGGATTCAGGCTGTGGGTCACCTAAAGTGTGTGATTTGTCAATAAGAGTGAGCACGGGTGTGAATGAACTTTATTCCCTTAGACATGCTGTTTGGAATACAGATGAGGCCCGGCAGGCAGCTCAACTCTTTTTTTGGGTCCGGTCCTGGGGCCTGAACTCTGGGACTGGGCACTGCCCCTCAGCTCTTCAGCTCAAGGCTAGCGCTCTACCACATGAGCCACAGTGCCACTCCCGGCTTTTTTTTTCTTTTTGGTTATGTGGTGCTGAGGAATCGAACCCAGGGCCTCGAGCATGCAAGGCAAGCGCTCTACCACTGAGCCACCTTCCCAGCCCCCAGCTCAACTCTTAAATAAATGTTTTGGCACTATCTAGAAAGGAAGACTGCAATTGATTCCAATCTCTTCTGGCAGAAAATCAGTGCTTTGAAAACTCCCAGTGCAACAAAAGGTAACAAAAAGGTCCTGTTTCTAATAAAAGTCAGAAAGGACTGCAAAATAAAACCCTGTCACCAGAAGGCAACAGGTCACAATTAACATGTACGACATTTCTCAAGGTGCTTCATCTCTTTGCTCTCCCTTTGTATCTGAAAAAATTTTTAAAAAGTCCAGCCATGGTGTTGCACACCTTTCTAATCCTAGTTATTCAGGAAGCAGAGACTGAGAGGATCATGGTCTGAGGCCACCAAACCAAAAAGTAGTGAGACCCCTGTCACCTATGACCCCAGCTTGAGAGGAGGCCATAGGGACAAGGATCTCAGCCTGAGGTTAGCCCTGGGTGTGTGTGTTGGGGGGGGGGGGTGTGAGGCCCTACCTAAAAACAAAGTTATCAAAGAACTGGGGGGCATGGCTCAAGTAGTAGAGTGCCTGCCTAGCAAGTACAAAGCCCTGAGTTCAAATCCCAGTACCACCAGAAAAATTAAAAAATTAAAAAGTTTAGTGTGATACATAAATTTATTCCATGGTGTTTTATAATTCTCCATAATGGTCTTTACAGTACCCAGTGACACAGGGAGAGGTAGCTTGCCTCATGTGAGCCTGTGTTGAACTGGAAGGTGAGTAGGGAAATCCCACCCATCGTTGCTCCAGGCTCTGTTTTGATAGGAAGTGGGCTGAGTTTATTTAAACAGCTCCACCCATGGTGCGAGGTTGTGCAGACTCAAAAGCAGTGGGCTTCTTGAACACAGAAGGACAGCAGTGGTCCTCAAGCCAGTGTGTGCCACCATCACACAGATGGGCATCTCCCTGGGTCAGGTCCCTGGGCCTCCAGTCCCCTGGCATGTGAGGTCAGTCCTGTTTCCAGAATCTGCCACAGAGACCCAAATCCACAGGTATTTGCATCCTTTATAAAAGAGGTGCAGCTTCCAGGGCCTTACACGCATCCTCCTGTACACTGGAGACCCTGTGGGTAACTTACCACGCTGGTGCAGATCCTTCTTTCCCTGTGTCTGGGAGGAGGTGAAAAGGACACGAGTCTGTAATGCGTAGTACAGATGGAATTATTTCTGAGCAATTTTCTCTAACAGGTGGTTGAACCCAAGGTACAGAAACCCTGGATCCAGAGGGAAGGGCAGTCCCCAGAATTCAATCTTAACTGAAACAGAACTTAGAGCTGGGCCCCTGTAACCCTAGCTATTTGGGAGGCTGAGAGCTGAGGATTGCCAGCCCAGGTAGGAAAGTCCATGAGATACTTATCTCTAACCACCCAAAAGCCAGAAGTGGATCTGTGGCTCAAGTAGTAGGGTGCCGACCTTGAGTGAAAAAGTTAAAGGACAGCAGCTAGGCCCTGAGTTCAAGCTCTGAGTTCAGGATCAGCACCAAAAAAAAAAAAAAAAGTTAAAGTCAAAAGCCAAGAATGTGTTTTGGTAAATATTTTCAGTGAATCTTAAGAAGTCTCATATTTCAGCCCTTTTGAAAAATTAAACCACTGAATTAATAACTCCAGCGGATCCAATTCAAGCTTTGTGCATATTTACACAATGGCCATCATGAAAATTAAATCTCTACTTATTCCCTATCTTGTTGGCATCAACCTGCTGACCCAAAAGACCAGCGTTTCCTGCTTCATTAAAACAAGTGTTGGCAGAAACTCGTCTCCTGACACATGGCCTTCGTCAGTCTGTGTTCTTCCTGGGAAAATCTCTTGTGCTGCTGCTGCTGCCACTGCTGCCACCACCACCGCCATCACTTCCTGTTTTCCCAAGGATGGAGAGAGTGCTGGCCACCAGCATTATGATCATTCATTTGTCCAGCCTGATCTCACCCAACTAACTTGTTTTCTTCACCAGTGCCACAGGACAGGGAAAGGTCTCCAAAACCAAGGGAATGCCTGGCCTCCCCCACCATGCCACAGCAGAATGCGGTGGTCTCTGGCCATGGTGCCCAGCAGGGCTGCCTGTTGTTCAGGTGACAGGAGCTGAATGCCAATGTTTAGGTTAGAGAATGCCAATGTTTAAGTTAAGTCCAAGAACCCTCAGTTAGGCTTCAAGATAAGGCCTAAGAATTCATGTTTTAATTAATTTATTAGTGAATTAATTAACCTGGGGTCAGTACCAGCGTTTGAACTCGGGACCTTGCCCTGGCAAGGCAGTTGCTCTACCCCTTGAGCTATATCTCAACCCTTTTCCCTTCTGCTGTTTTTCAGATATGTCTTCTGTTTATGCCCAGGCCAGCCTGGGCTTCCATCTTTCTATTTACACTTCCTGATTTGTAGATAGGATGATAGGTGCGTGTCAGCACACACAGTTTTATTGGTTGAGAAATGGTCTTGCAAATGCTTTCCTAGGGCTACCCTGAAATTGCAATTCTGTCAGTCTCCACGTCCCAAGTAACTGAGCCTATAAGCCTGACCACCACTCCTAGTTTGTCAAATTGTGTATGTGTGTGCACGTGCATGCGTGTGTGTGTGTATGTATGTGTGTGTGTGTGTATGTGTGTGTGTGTGTGTGTGTGAGTGTGTGTGGTGTGTGTGGCAGTACTGGGGCTTGAACTCAGGGCCTCATTCTCTTGCTTGGCTTTTTCACTTAGGGCTGGCACTCTACCACTGGAGCCACACCTCTACTTCCAGCTTTTTTCAGGTTAACTGAAGATAAAACTTCTAGACTTCTCCACCAGAGCTGGCTTTGAACTGCAATCCTTGCTCTCAGCCTCCTGAATGGCTATTACTGGTATGAGTACAAGACCCTGGTGGATTGGTGTCTTTTATGAAAAGCTACAAACAGTATTTTATTTATCAAGATTTTAGAGCCATTTGAGAGCAAATAGTGAAGTGGCAGTCTGTCTATTTTTCTTTGTTACTAACGAAGCTGTTAGGAAATAATTCTTAATTTTTTTGTGATACTAGAATTTGAACTCAGGGTCTCTTTCTAAGTGCAAGGATGCTCTACCATTGAAGCCACACCTCCCATCCTTTCCAACCAGCTCTAAAGCTGGGTTCATGGGCACTTTGTGTAGACAGAGCATCTGTTTACAGAACACCAGACATACAACAGGAAATATGGCCCACAGGACAGAGCGGGAGCTTGCTCATAAATAACATTCAAAGGACCATGCATTTGCAAACAATGCATAAGGGGAAAATAATGTTTATAGCCATGCTGAAATCACAGATCGCAGAAAATTACCCAGTAAAAGCCTCTGCAAATTTCCACCCTTTATCAGAAAAGAAGGGGTCT
The DNA here is from genome assembly GCF_019054845.1 of Dipodomys spectabilis. Lineage (NCBI taxonomy): Eukaryota > Metazoa > Chordata > Mammalia > Rodentia > Heteromyidae > Dipodomys > Dipodomys spectabilis. Next base: position 1,836,809 of record NW_024870691.1, read on the forward strand.
CTGGATAATTGTATACAATGCATGTTAGGTGAGCTTATTAGCAAAATTAATAAAGTTGATTGATGTCCTGTGCTTACATTTCCACATCAGTTGTCTGGGCTGCAAACCTCAGCTTAGTGGCTTTAGACAAATCCATCCCAATCACTTGTTCCAGCCACCCTGGTTGTCTGGGAAGTTCTCCTGTCTGGCTCATAGGCTCTCCTGTGATTGCAGCCTAATGGTGACTGAGTTGGAATCATCTGAAGGCCCTTCCACATGGCTCCCCTACTTTGGGGCTCCCCCAAAAGGGCAGAAATGGAACTGGCCTGAGCTCAGATATCACAAAACATTATCTCTGCTGCCTCCCCTTGGTTGAAGCCAACTGGGGGTCAGCACAGATTCAGTGGCCCACGCAGGCTGTGGCCACAAGCCATCCACAGACACCAATGCTGGAGACCTAATGTCACAAGCCAAGCTGTCTCTATCTTTCCTTTGGCCATACTGGGGATTTGAACTCAGGGACTTGTACTTACAAACAGGTGTCCCACCATTTGAGTTACACCCTGAGCTTTGCTTTGCTTTCATTAATTCTCAGATATGGCCTCCATTTTTGCCTTGGGTGGCCTGGACCATAATTCTCCTCTTTACACTTTCTGTGACACTGGAACAGCTGGCTCATGCCACTGTACCCAGATGTTATAGTTTGAGATAGGGTGGTCTCACAAATGTTTGGGCCTTGTCAGGCCTCAAACTGTGACTCTCCTATTCTTTATCTCCTGAGGAGCTAGGATTGCAGTTGTGAGCTACAAGGCTTGGTTCAGGGCTTCCTTGTTGGTATGGGGTACCACTTAGAGCTACAGCTCCACTTCCAATTTTTAGGTTATTAATTAGAGATAAGAGTCTCACAGGCTTTCTTGCCTGGGATGGCTTCAAAGCACAATCCTTAGATCTCAGCCTCCTGAGTAGCTAAGATGACAGACATGATCCCGCAGCACCTGGCTCTTTTTTTCAAGTTCAGGAAAATTTTTAAGTGTACACCTTGGATAGTCAAAAATTCAATGTCATTCCAACAAATCTCTCAGTAAGTTGCCTTTTCAAAGCTTGACAGACAAATTTTAAAAATTAATCTGGAAAATGAAAAGTCCAACAACAATAAAAGAATTATCAAGACAAGAATTTCCCTTTTGGATGTCAGTATACCTCAAAAGCTGCAGCTCAGTGGAGGAATGGAGGCCCGAGAACAGAGGGGCAGGGCTGGGGATACCACTCAGTGGCTGAGCACGTCCATGACAAGACCCGAGGTTTAACCCCTGCTCCACAGAAAACAACCGATGTATGGGGCAGCCAGCTATTTAAATTATCTGAGTCGTTAAAAAAAGAACACCCAACCTTCCCCATCCAGCAAACACACACACACACACACACACACACACACACACACACACACACACGCGTGCACGCGCGCACGTTCAAAGAGCCAGGCATGTCTGTAATCCCAGACAGCAGAGGCTGAGATGAGAAGATTGAGAGTCTTAGGTCAGTTTGAATTACACAAAAAGTCTAGGCAAGCCTTGGCTGACATAGTGGGACTCTATTTGTTTAATGAAAACAAATCCAAGAAAAATGTACACTCCAACACACACACTCTTTCACACACAATCTGTGGAGTAGACCAAAGGTCTAAGTGTTTGGCACATTACCCACTTGGTGCTAGTGACTCACACCCATAATCCTACCTACTCAAGAGGTGGACATCTCAGGATCACAGTTTGAAGCTAGCCTAGCAGGAGAGTCCCTTAGACTCTTATCTGCACATAACCACCAGAAAAACCAGAAGTGGAGTTGTGGCTCTAAGTGGTAGAGCACTGAGTTCAAGCCCCACAAATGGTAATTTTTTTAAAGTTAAATACATAAAAAATTTAAAAATGTATGAATGTTTGGTATGACCTGGAGAAGTGCAGGAATACCACCCAGCACAGTTGTTCCTCATCTCACAATAGGGTGTCATTTGACAAATGCACTGTAAGTGGAAAGGGACACTCCAGAGGCCTCCTGACCTTCCCAGCTCTGCCACGGCTCCCTGGAGACTCCGGCCTCTCCTGATGGGAACCAAGGCTCTGCATTCCTCGGGCAGCTTGTGCAGAGAACCGGGATGCCCAACTGCGGGAGGGTGAGGCCTGACTCATGCCCAGCGGATGTGTGCTCCCTCCACACCACCATCCCACGTTCCCCACTAACTCAGCCATCGCAGGCCCCCAGACACCTGTATTCTAGGGGTATACACCACCTTCGGGGACCTGACACAAGCCACACACCACAGTGGAGACTGACACCTGTACCCATTCTAGAGCAGCACCTCCCACATAGTCCCAAGCCAGTGCTGAGGTGTAAGAATCACAGGAGATTAAGACACTCACCCAGCATCTCCTTCCACATGCTGGCCAGGGGCAGGGAACACACGGATGGGACACACTCATCAGAGTGGTATGGAAACCCATTCCTTGATGGCAGAGGGGCAGACTCAGGGGTCAGTACTACGCATCCCAGGCACCCTTCAGAAGGGTCTGGAATGGTCAGAGAAGTCCGAGGATTCTGCATTCATGAGAACGAAATTTTACAACAAATCAATAAAGAGTTTATCCATGTAAATTCCTGCAAGACCAAGGAAAGCAGAGGCCTCTGGAAGGGGTGAACACCCCACCCCAGTGTGGGGGTCAGGTGGGAGTGCGTGGCAGGACAAGTGACAAGAGAGCCAGCAAGAGAGGCCACTGACCCCATGACATCAAATCCTTGCCAGGTTAGAAATAACCTTGAAGACCTTCCACCCTGACCTTGAAATCTGTCTGTAAACTAGACTTCTGTCACCTTACTGGGCTTACAATAGAGTGGAAAGAAAAGATAGATGTGATTTTTATTTTTTTGTGCCATCCTAGGGCTTGAAGTCAGGGACTGCTCATCACTCCTTTTAGTTTTTGTTTTTGTTTTTGCTCAGGTAGGTGCTCTACCACTTGAGCTACAGCTCCACTTCCAGTTTTTTGGTTAGAAATGAATCTCACAGACTTTTCTACCTTCGCTGGCTTTGAACCATGACCCTCAGAATTTAGCACCCTGAGCAGCTAGGATTACAGGTGTGAGCCAAAGATGCACAGCTAGATGTGATTGTTAAAATAATAATAAAAACTTCCCAGTGCCGGTGGCTCACATCTGTTATCCTAGCTACTCAGGCGGCTGAGATCTGAGGATCACGATTCAAAGCCAGCCCAGGCAGGAAAAGTCCATGAAACTCTTATCTCCAATAAACCACTAGAAAACCGGAAGTAGCGCTGTGGCTCAAGTGGTAGAGCACTAACCTTGAGCTGAAGAGCTGAGGGACAGTGCCCAGGCGCAGAGTTCAAGCCCCATGACCGACAGAAAAAAAGAAAAAAAGCTAGGAAAGACTCAGTAAAAGATTTAGAGTAAGTTAAACAACAGTGGCTCACACCTATAAACCTAACAACTAGGGAAGCTGACATCTGAGGATCACAATTGAAAAGCCCATGAGTCTTTTATCTCCAATTAACCTCCAAAAAGCCAGAAGTGGAACTGTGGCTCAGGTAGTATAGAGTGTCAGCCATGAGCAAAAAAGCTCAGCGACAGTGCCTAGGCCCTGAGTTCAAGCCCCAGGATCAGCACAAGAAAAAAAAAAAAACTAACAAAAACAAAAAATGAGATTTGGAATAAATGCAACTTTTTAAAAAAAATTTCCAATTCAGTTTGAGAATCCTTCTTCCCAGCCCTTTTTCTACAAGTTTGCAAATGAGGTTCTGTGAACTAGCAGGGTTTCACAGGCCAGGCTGCTTGGCAGAGCCTGCCTGGGCCCCAAAGCTCAGCACACCTGGCCAGGTGTCATTTATTACCCAGAATTCCCAGCTGCATTGTGCACACTTGATTTCACTATGTACACATTAAAACAAGTTAATCATGTTCTTTCTGCAAATGTTCTCTCCAGGGAGGATAACAGATCAGGAAAAGAGCGCAGATTGCCACACAGTTGTTTTTATGCAGATGCTGAAACAATTCTGAACTCTCAGCCCAAACTAAGCTTCCTTAATCTCTCTTGATTGTGGGTCACACCTGGAGACCCTGGGAGACATTGGGGCCTCCATTTCCAGGGCTCTATCTCGAGCCTCCTGCTTTGCACTCAATCTGTTTCACCACTTAGAGATTGGTATTACAGGCCTGCTGCAGTTTAGGCAGCTTTCCAAGGCCTATTTGATGGCAATAAAATATGTACAAATTAAGGAATCTCATGTGGAAAATTCATTCAACAACCTCAAAAACCAAATGAGTGGCAATTACTTTGAACACAATGCCGCTGCAATCCAGTGACATTGGCTCATGCTTTTAAGTGTACGTCTACAGTTTTTGGAACAGAGATAATTATAAATTATGAAAATCACTAGGAGAGACAATGGTACAGTAACACTGTTGTTCATGGAACGTGGAAGGGACATTCTTCTGAGAAGTGAGGGGAGGCGTAATCCCTCACACCTGCTGGAGGGAAAATCACGTGTGATATGGTGAGCAAGTTCTGGGCTGGAGCTGGCTTCTTCCTCCTGAAGTCTTAATGAGGGGGAAGAGGGGCACTCCTGTGGGCTCAGGAGCTTGTGTGGGGCCATGATGGGGCACTGAGACTTCCAGCTCCTACCCTGTGTGCGACTCACACACCCTAATACTGACAGAGCCACAGCATGCCCAAAACACCAGCAGAAGTATTCTCTGACAATCTGCAGCCCGTCCCTCTTCTTCTTTTATTCTTTGTCTCTTCCTTCTGTGGCAGTACTAAGGATTGCAATCAAGTTTGGAGTTTGGGGGCTCAAGACTAGTTGGCGCTCTACCACTGGAACGATACCTTCACTTCCAGCTTTTTGCTAGCCAACTGTGGATAAAGATCCCAAGGTCTTTCCTTTGTTGGGTTGGCTGATCCTCAGATCTCAGCCTCCTGAGTAGCAGGGATGACAGGTGTCAGTTCACCAGTGCTTGGCCTTCTTTCTTTACATGAAATTATCCTAAGAAGTGCATCTGCGAATGAAGTCTTGGAATCAGGAGTCCCTTTGCAACCTTCTCAACAGGTGTGAGACTCAGGGAGGCTGTACAGACCCTCTGCCCCTCAGAGCTCGAAAGTTACAGGTTCAGCCAACCTATCTTCACCATGCCACATCCAGGCTGTGGTGCAGATGGGCCACTGGAGATGGGGTTGAGAAAGTGGTGTCCAGGTTAGACATCCAGGGCAAGGATAGACATCTGGCCCTGCAGGGAGAGGCTGCTCCTTTTCCTTCCAGTATTTCCCAATCTCTATCAACAACCCATTCTTACCATTGGGCAATGAAAAGCTGGTCCCAGAATTTCATTTCCACCAGGTGAAAGTGGCCAAGCCCCTCCCCTGCATCTTCCATCTCTTCACAGCTGGTTCTCCCTCAGGAAGGACAAGCCCAAGACATGGGCCTTTCAGAGGAAATCCATTTTGGGGGAAGCAACCCCAAAGGACAGGAAGCAGAATCTTGGAAGAGGTAAAACTAGAAAGGAAGACAAAGGATCAGGGTTCCCTGGGGAAGCAGACTCTGTCTGTTGTCTGTCCTGTTGACCTGCTGACCTGGTTTCTTTTTGTCCTCCCTCCCCATCTATATTCCCCACATTCCTCCCGCCTCCCCTGTGTTGAAGCCCCACAAATAGATTTTCATGTTAAGTGAAGCAAGCCAGGCTCAGGAGGACTAAGTTCATGTTTTCTTTTCTATGTGGATGCTATACCTGAAAGATACACAGATCAGTACAGAAACACATACAGACACAAGATTGCATGGACATATATGATACACCTATGCACATACGTGTTGGTATGAGTACGAGCATGTATGTATGAATGCATGTATGTGTATGCATGCATTCTGCACTTCCTTTTCCCTCTTGAGATTGTACAGTCTCTGTGTGAAGCCCAGTGAGCCCAGTGAGCCTGCTGCAGCACCACACTCTGCCATGGTCCCCCCCCCCCACAAGAGGAGGTGCCCCCAGCCCACTTTGTGCCCACATACACGGGTGCACAGCTGGGTCCCACAGGTTCCAACCAGAGGACCTGTCTGTGTCCCACACAGATACATGAGGCAGCCTTTTCAAGTCTGGAATACTTTGTTACACAGCAAAACTGATGATACAGAAGGAAAGTCCATACACAAGGCATTTGTCAAGTCAGTCGTTGCAAAGGGAAATTGGGGTTCAAACCCAGCAAGGTGCTCCAAGGAGCTCCATGCAAAGAGCACCTGGACTGCTCATCAGAGACCCAGACCAGTGTGAGCATGCGCGCTAGTCAGCAGGGACTCATGGGGACTCAGACATGGCCATCCCTGAGTTGTGGCCAGAGGGGCTCTGCACCTAACCCAGGGCCAGAGATGCCCGGAGTCAGAGAACCAAGGGCTCATTCTCCCCACCTCCTCTGTCTCTCGACCTCCCCTCTACTCCCCTTCCTGGCTCCTGCCCCACACCTACATGCAACACCATGACACTCAGCTCACCATTGGCCCAGAATCGAGAAAGCCAACAGCCTGCAGGTATCTCTGGAACCAAGAGCAAAAATAAATCTTTCTCTTTGTTTCTTTCTTTCTTTTTTCTTTCTTTCCTCCTTCCTTCCTTCCTTCCTTCCTTCCTTCCTTCCTTCTTTCTTTCTTTCTTTCTTTCTTTCTTTCTTTCTTTCTTTCTTTCTTTCTTTCTTTCTTTCTTTCTTTCTTTCCAGTCCTGGGGTTTGAACTCAGTGCTTGGGCACTGTCCCTTGAGCTTCTTTTTGCACGAGGATGGCACTCTACCACTTAAAAAAGCTCCAGTCACAGCTTTTTCTGAGCATTAGAGATAAGAGTATCAGAGACTTTCCTGCCTGGGGCTGCCTTTGAACCTCCATCCTCAGTACTCAGCTTCCAGAGTAGCCAGGATGACATGCATGAGCCACCGGCGCCCAGCAAATCTTCCTTCTTTTCAGTGTATTATGCCAGGTGTCTTTTCCCAGCATGGAGAAGAGTAGCCACAGCACCTCGCTGGTGATGGGTGACTTGTTCTGGGGGTGTTTGCGCTCCACCAGTCAGCAGAAACCTGCCCAGGGGTGATTCGCACACAGCTTCAGACCTCAGCCACAGGAGGCAGACACAGAAGGCCTCGAGTCTGGGAGTGAGGACCCAGTGGGCAGAAGCTCAGCCCATCACACTCAGGGCTTCATTTCCAACTACACTACCACCAGCCGGTGGGCTCAGCCAGCCCTGAGATCCCACCACCCACCCAGGCAGCAACAGGCTCTGCTCCCCTCCAGAACCCCCCCAAAGAACTCGCAGCTACCTCCAGCCCCATGTTCCTGAGCCCCAGAAGAGGGAAGGGGGAGCCCTAGTCCAGGGTTGTATTTTCAGGGTTCACCTGATAAGTCAATGGGCAATTCTGATGGGCTGCCAGCCATGGGAAGGTATCCTTATTGATAAATTCTTCCCTCTTCCCCTGCCTCACTGCCACCACTCCATGAGAAATCCCATCTGTCCTGACAAGTCCCCTACCTGTCCTTACAGAATTCCACATCTTCCCACATCAAGGCCTTCATCTGTGCTGGGCAGTGGTGGCTCACATCTGTAATCCCAGCTACTCTGGAGGCTGAGATCTGAGGATGGTGGTTTGAAGACAGCCTTGGCAGGAAAGTTCAAGAGACGCCTATCTCCAATGAACCAGCAAAAAATAAGAGCCAGGAATGGAGCTGTAATTCAAATAGCAGAGCGCCAAACTTGAGCACCAGGCTCTGAGTTCAAGCCCCAGTACTGGCATGTGTACATGTGCGTGTGCATGCGTGCACACACACACACACACACACACACACACACACACACACACACACACACACACACCAGGCCCTTGTTTTGGTAAAAAGTTACATATATACCAGGACTGTGTTGCCTCTGATCTCCATCAAGTTAGCAAGCGGGCCTCATTTTGGTGCCACTTCTCCAGCAGCTGTAAAGGGCCAGCCCATGCTACTAGGTAGGGAGACCTCATCTCAGTCATAAAGGACATTCCAAAGGTCCTAGCTGTTCTGCAATCTGTAAATTTAAAGGAAAATGTTAACTTCTCCATAAGTTAGGTAGAGATTCTCTTAAGAAAAGGAAAGATTAAGCAGTAAGGAAAAAGGATTTGAGAGGGGTCAGGCAGAGTAAGGTATAAAAGCCCCACAGGGGTTCCTGTGACAACAGGGACTCCTCTAAGATGCTCAGGCAGGCCACAGCCATGCAGCTCCACAGGAGACCCCCAAAGCAGAGCACATGTCAAGGCCTGGGGGCCAACTTCAGTTTCTCCATTTACTTCTGCCTCTTCCAGTCATGAAGATAGGGAATGAGGCCAAGTCAACACATTGAGATGTCTTCCACATTCCTTCTGTCATCCCGGCACCAAGAAAATGAATTGGCAAACTTTCCCCACCAGATGCCTCCAAAGCAGCCAAGGGCAGACAAACATCTGGATTCCAGGTTCAAACAAGTGTACACACTCCCCCAGGCTTTTGCACATTCTTTGGGATGTAAAGAGTTTTGAAATTCATTTGTAAAATTACCAATTTGAGCCTCTGTGCAGGGAGCAGAAAAATCAACACTGTGATTGCCGGGACAGAATAGACACCAGCCGTGGAAGACATTGTTGTAAAGCAACAGCTGAAGATCTCTTCCCGTTATTAAATGTAGCAGCCGACGGCCAAGCTCCCACACAGGGCCAAGGAGAAGGGAAGGGCATGGCAGCATGGTGCCGGCAGACAACAAGTCCCCATACTGGAGGAATTTTGTAACTCATGGCTGCTCTCCCTGGGAGCAGAGCAAATAACCAAATTGATTGTGCTATTTCCGACACAGTGTCTGCAAACTCAGACTGACAGAAACACCTAAGGGTAAGATGTCTGCCAAGTGATTGGTTAAACAGCTATTCATTTTGAAACATCTTCCAGAAGCAGAGTAACAGAGGGCCAAGACAGGTGCGGCCCATTAATTATACCATTGACAAAAAAATTACCCTTCAGATCAACACTGGTGGAGCTGGGGCGAGACAGAGAGAGTGGGGCAGAGCCTGGGCAGGATGAGGTGTGCAGCCCGGGGGGTGGGAGGTGGAGAGGAATGGGGGACCCGGCCAGGGAGGGTTTGGCACAGGTGGACAGGGAAAGCCTTGCACCAGCACACAGAGGAGGTTTTATACCCATCAACCAACCCTGAGGATCCTGGTGGCTGTGTCTCTGCTGAACTATTTTTCTTGCTATTCGGTAAGGAAAACAGTGCAACAATTGTTATAGGCAAACCCTGCCCTGTTTTATACCAAAGGGAAAAATAAAAAAACTTGAGCCTTCCTAGATTTGAGTATGTGTAGGGGTCCTGGAACCTGTCCCCTGCCAATAACCAGAGAGAGAGGGAGGGAAAGAAGAAATCAAGAGACATTCTAAGTCAATTCAGGAAATGGCCTGAGAAAGGTCTCAGGATGGCCTATGTGCAGTCAGGATGGCCAAAAGCAGTCAGTCCTGACTAACTTTGGCAGGGAGTGTGGGCCTTTTCCGGAGGAAATAAGGGGGTGCAGGCACCTGAGAGGCCTGGTGGCGAAGCTCCGAGATGTACCCTACAAAACAATAGAAATGAGACAGCAAGGGATTATTTACTCCTGCACATCTCTAGGAGAGGAAATACTATCACAGTAAAAGCATGGCTCACATGTGAACAATATTTAGATAGGCATAATAATATACATTTCTGTGATGGAATTTTTTAAGCCAGCATTGTACTAGGACAACAGGGGAGGCAAGGTTTATGTGCGGGGCAGAAGCAGGACCAAGAGTAAATTCCTCATTTATCACACATGCATGCAGTGTGCATACACACACACACAGACAACAAAAAGTACTTAAGCCAATAAATCTACTAGCAGCAGCCACCCCAGGCTCCCAGCTAGCCCAGAACATCAGAGCATGCACATATAAACAAGAGGTTATTTTATTTTCCTGTCTGAGCCTCACCTCTCCCTCTGCTTTATTGAATTGCACTCTTCCCTCACTTAATAAACTTGCCAGCTCCTGGAGCTTTTTGGTTGTTTTAAGCATGGTGTGACAGTGCCCATCCCTTCCTGCTGCACCCCAGACCCCCAGCCCCTGCAGTGGGGCCTCCAGCAAGGATGCAGAGCAGGAGGGGCATGAGCTAGCAGTGCACCCCACATCCATCTGGCTGAGGGCGTGGGGACTGACAGGTGCCATTTTCACAATCCAGCTGGTGCCAGCTAGACCTGGCTTGGTCACAGGACTGCAGTCTCTGTTAATTTGCACAAGGGGTGTTCCTATGAATTTTGTGAGGGGCCCTCATCCAGCACCGAACTCTCACAATCACCTGCTCTGCCCCTAGCTGCCTGGCTGATTTTCCAGGATCCCTGATGGGTGACACCTGCCATGATCCTCCCCATCTCCCTGGACTTTCTCCTCCCTAGAAAGCCGTCCCAAGCCATCAGACTCCCATCATGGAAGCAGGGTGCCCCAGTCTCCCCATTTTTTAGGACCCCCTCACCACTACTTGAAGCCCCCCACTGCTTGGATGAGGAGTCCCAATGGGGAAGGCCCTTGGGAAAGCAAAGTGGGATGACCAACTTCCCACTCTGGGCTTGCAGCTCTCAAGACCCAACCGTGACTTTCCTATAGGCTGGGATACAAGAGGTGGGTGGTGTCAACAAAGCAACTGACAAGAGAGACCACCAATCATGAGACTTCCCAAGGAGTCTTCTCCTTTATGTTTTACTTCCCCATGTTGGTGGCAACTGTCCCTCGTGGCCAACTGTTCCTCATGGCAATGCCTGGGTGATCGAATAGGTCTGGGAATGCAGTTGAACTTACCCTGAATGGGGGAAGAACAAATGAGTGAATGGATGGTATTTTGCTGAGTAAGAGCAACATCATTCATGGAGAGGTTTTTGTCCCCAGATGGAGTTGTCCATCCTGTCTAATCCTTATTTGTAGAACAGAAGTGCAACGTTCCTGAGCAGACATGCTCAGAACCAGAAGTCATCCGACTTTGGAGATGCTTCTAGATTTTGGAATATTTACAGAGATGAAGACAGAGACAGAGAGAGACAGGTAGAGCAATCTTGCTTAGAATGCAGCCCCTAAGCACAGAAATCGTCTATATTTAACAAATGCCCTGTGCACAGATGCTCTGAGGTAATTCTGCACAAAATTCTTCATGTGTTTGTATTTTCTTTTCTCATGTGATCACAGAGAGGATGTGCCTTGCTGGACATCATGTGATGCCCAGAATGCTCTGAGGTTTTGAAACATTTGAAATGTGGTTGCATGGAGGGGTATTCAGCCTGTATTTTGTGGGTCACTGTAAGAGTTAAGTAATAAACATATCCAGGGAGTTTAAATCAGACCTAGGATATAGTGAGCAGTATAAAGGTTTTACCTCCCTCTTTGGGGAGGTGAAGACATACCAGAGTTTGAACTCAGGCCCTTGCACATGATACAGGGAGGCTCTACCGCTCGTGCCACACTGCTGCCACTTGAGCCATGCCCCCAGCCCCGGCCTCCTTCTCACTGTTTCATGAATATTTTGGAGATGAGTCTTGTCATCTTGGGGGTTCTTTTACCATTGACTATTTTTGACTTTGAAGCCAGAGCTACCATTCTGAGATGAAAGGCTGCATTCTGTTTAGTGTTCAGTTGCACACATTCTTTAGGAGTCTGGAGATAAATACTGGAAGACACAGCATGCGGGGCAGGCAGCACTGGCCCCCAGAGAGCCCGGCTTGGTGTGTGGCCCACAGCCTGCAGCCACTCCTCATTACAAGCCCAATACAGCTGTTTGATTTTCCCAAACCAGATCCATGCATCACTCTGATCAAATTAATTCTTAATTTTTACAGAAGGAATCCCCCCCCCCCCAGACTGTGAAACAGAATTCTCTATGTTAATCAACATCTTTCTTATTTTGAATGTATTTTTAAGGGTGTCATGAAAAATCTGGGAAAATAATAACACTAGGCAGTCATCAGATTAGGATCCCAGAACTCAGTTGAAGACCTGCAAACTTCCTTACATTATTCTTTGCCTCTCCTTTTCCCCTTTGTTTTGTCTTCCATAACCAAAGAAAAACATGCTCTATTTTCATTTCATTAAAGAAAGTTCCCAAAACTAAATTTTCAATAGGTCATATAACATTTCTCAGTGGACTTTGGAGTTTAACCAGATTTAGAATGTGTTTAGAGTGGTAGAGGGAGGTTTTTATTGTTTTGCTTCATAATTTACCCAACATACTCCTGACACCCATCCTTGATTCAAATGAAGATAAAGGATCTAAAGGATATGTCTTTTTTAGTTATTGTTATTATAAAGGTGATGTATGATACAGAAGGTTACCATTTCCTAAGTCAAGTGATGAGTACATTTGTTTTTGGACAATGCCACCCCTTCCTTTGATGTGTATCTGTTAAGCATTTGCTCTCAGGCAGCTGCAACAGTCACCTTGAGTGGGAGGAGGAATAAGATGAAGGCAGCTTGAGCCATCGAGGCCCCAGACAAATGGGGTTTGGAGCCCTGAGGAGCACCTATTGCTTTCTCTGAATCACATGGGACTTCTCTTCCCAAAAATACTCCAAGTTCCCCACTATTTATCACCCCAATCCCTCACCTCTCCTCACCTAGGGGCCCCCAGCACAGAAGGCACCACTTCCTTTACACCCATCCATACAGCTGTCTAACATCACCCAGCACCAATAATCTCCCAGCTTCACAGCACCACCTTCAGAGTCCAGCTGGGAAGGTGGTGGAACTTTTAAAGGGCAGAGCCTAGTAGGAGGGTTTAGGTCATTGGGGATGTGGCCTCAGAGGGGATTGTAGGACACTGATTCCTCATCCTTCTCTTTTGTTCCTGACTATAAGGTGAATGGTTTTGTCACACAAGGCTCATTGTGATTTATTGTCTCATCGCAGACCAAAAGACAATGACCAACTGACCACAGACCAAATCCTCAAAGTACTGAGCCAAAGCAAATCCTTTATCTTAACTCCTGTGTTCCCACAGTGATAGAAAGTCCACGAGCAAAATGTGAGATCTTTAGGGTACTCAGGCGTAGTGGGGAAGTAGCATGAAGTTTCTGAGCACCACCAACTCAATTTACTGTGTTGATCCAGCCAAGGAGCAGCGGAGACCCTGTGTGTCTCCACTACCCGGATGCATTTCATCCCTTCTGCTCTGCAATCCAATGGCCTGTCTACTACAACCAACGACAAAATGCCAAGCTGTTTCTCTCCAAAGCAAAAGCCATCTTGTTATCACCTGCCTAAAATACTTAAAAGGCTCCTACATGGCCAGAGAATAAAGCCAGAACTGGGTGGTAAATGCCAGCACATATCCCAGCTGCATTTCTGTCCACATTCCATCTACCCATCCACCCATCATCCATCTATTCATCATGCACCCATCCATCACCCATCATCCATCCATGTATCTATCCATACATTCAATCATCATTTACCCTCCATCCACCATCTATCATCCACCCATCTACCCATCATCCATCATCCTTCTATCATCATCTACTCTCCCATCCACCCACCCATCATCTGCCCATCCACCCATCTTTCCACCCATCCACCCATTCATCCACCTACTTTTTACCCATCATCCATTCCTCCACCATTCACCCATCATCTATCCGTCCATTTTTCTACCCACGCATCCATCCACTCACTCAACTATCCATCATTTATCCATTCATGCATCATCTCCCCATCATCCATCATCCATCCATCATCCACCCATCAATCATCCATCTGTCCACTATCTACCCACCCACCCATGCATCTATCATCCATCCATTCACTCGTTTATTCATTCAAACATCCACTCACCAGTACACACAGACAGAAAGAGAGACATGACCACTTAGAATTAAGCATCTATCAGACTGCAGAGATCTGAATTGATGAGAAGGAGAAGGGTGGTTGCTTCTTTGCTATTGAGGGGATGGACTAGAGGAAGGCCTGGTGCACAGAGCCCTAACCTCCCCTGTAGCTGGGGTGCAGTCTCCCCTGGAGGGAAGGTCTCACCTCCAGAGAGTTCATTTTGAGAAGATCAAGGACCCCCTTGGATTTAAGCACCCTCTACAATAACAAAGATATTGATGTTACCCACCCCTTTCCGTCCTGGCCCACTATGAGTGATCCTCGTGAGAAAGAAGCTTGTAATTTACCCCAGAAATAATCACAGTACAAGTCTGGGGACATGGCTCAAGTGATACAATGTCTGTCTAGCAAGCACAAGGCTCAAGTTCAATCCCCAATATCAAATACACACACACACACACACACACACACACAATTATGTGGTGACTTACAACTATAATCTCAGACATATATTATAGATATTATATAATATATATTCTCTCTCTCTCTCTATATATATATATATATGTATACAAAAGGTTCCCAGACCTTAGCTCAACATACAAGCCAGACATGGTGCTTCATGTCTGTAATCTCAGCTATGCAGGATGTATAGATAGGAGAATCATAGTCAGCAGTCCACTTGGACAAAGATGTAAGATCCTATCTGAAAAATGAACAAAAGCAAAACTAGCTGGGATGCTGACTCAAGTAGTTCAATGCTTGCCTAGAAGTACAGGGTCCTGAGTTCAAACCCTAGGAAAAGAAAGAAAGAAAGAAAGAGAGAGAGAGAGTGAGAGAGAGAGAGAGAGAGAGAGAGAGAGAGAAAGAAAGAAAGAAAGAAAGAAAGAAAGAAAGAAAGAAAGAAAGAAAGAAAGAAAGAAAGAAAGAAAGAAAAAAAGAAAGAAAGAAGGAAGGAAGGAAAGAAAGAAAGAAAGGGAGGAAGCAAGGAAGGAAGGAAAGAAGGAAAGAAGGAAGGGGAGGAAGGGGGAGAGGAAGGAAAGAGGAGGGAGGGAGGGAGGGAGGGAACAATCCTGTAGCACCAGTACTAAGAAGCAGGGAGGCAGGCCTGTGATGTGCTATGTATACAATATTGACTATTAATTTTGATCCAAGACCCATTAAAATGATCTGTTTTGATCAGATGCCAGTGTTCCATCACATAAGTGGATTCATTAGCCATTTATCTGGACAATACCTCATTCTGAAGTTTCCCTCAGTCCTCCCCTCTGTTTCATCCTGCTCAGCATATTTCATCCCAGAATTTAGGTAAGTGCTTCATTGTCCTGGATTCACCATCATCAATGGTGAATGGCTTTGCCATCTTCAGGCCAGCGCCTGGGGCTGAGTCCAGCTGGCTAAACTCCAGTGGCTGAGGAAGAGAATTCCTGTGTGGGTAGCTTTCTCCAGCCCATCCTGTCTACAGGTGGCAAAGTGAAAATATTTGGTGACACCAGAAGGGTGTCAGTGATGCCTGAAACAGTGCATGTCTCCTGGGGAGACCCTGTGCGCTTTGCTCCTGCCATGGGTCTTCCCATCACTGGGGCACCCCTCTCTGCCTGAGACAATTTCCTGGCATTTTTCTTTAGAGCATATTTAGTGCAAGTCTATTCTATGCCCCCTTGCACTGGGTCAGATGATCAAGAATATCCTTGCAGAAGGAAAGGGACTGAGGGGAAATGTTGCCAGTGCTGAGCAACTTGTATGGCCAAAGGGAGCAGCCAAATGCCAGAGTTGAAGAGGCAGAGCAGCTGGAGGGCCTCAGCCTCAGGGATAGAAGGGAGAGCCGTGCTCCGAGGCTGTGGGAATTGCCCAGCCTTTGAAAATGACTTCCCCCACCGAGTCTTATGTGAATTCCATCCTGAGATAGCAAAGTGAGGAACAGCAACTCTGGTTAATAATCAGGGAAGGAAGGAGGCTTTCGGTGTAAGCACGTGACATGTAGTTGCTTAATTAATTAATTGATAGGCATGAATTCATTCCTGCACTGTGACTAGGAGTGATTTTTGCTTGGTTGATTTGTTGGTTTGGATGGTACTGGGAGTTGAACTCAGATACTAATCTGGTCTCCTTTTCACAGTCTACAAAGAGGTCAGCCAGCCAGATATTCACCATCGAAGGGTCCAAGGTTCATGCCTAGAATCCTCGCCACTCAAGAGGCTGAGATCTGAGACTCTTGATTTGATGCAAGCCGAGGCAGACAAATCTGACAGATCTGGTATGGCTCAGGTGGTAGAGCACCAGCCATGAGCAGAAAAAGATAAGTAAGAGATTGAGGTCTAGAGTTCAAACCCCAGTACTGAACACAAACACACACACACACACACACACACACACACACACACACACAGATCTGAGATACATTATATATAACATGCTATGATTTTCTGCTTGCTAAAATCAGGCGAAAGTTTTCAAGGTCTCTAATATTTCATGAGTTTCACTGTGAGGACCTAGGGCTCAACGTCTTCAATTATCTTATAACAAAGTTCCACTGCCCTTACTGCCTGCTGCTCCCCAACCCCCCTAACCTGGCCCTTTCAGCCCTGAACATGCACTTGGTCCACAGCCCACCACACACACCTATGGCATTTCCTCGCTTTGGCTCAACACTTGCTTCCATCTCTTGTCTGTGTTAAGAATCATCTGACTTGGGGCTGGGAAGATAGCTCAGTGGTAGAGCGCTTGCCTTGCATGCCTGAGGCCCTGGGTTCGATTCCTCAGCACCACATAAGAAAAAAGAAAAAAGCCAGAAGTGGCACTGTGGCTCAAGTGGTAGAGTGCTAGCCTTGAGCTGAAGAGCTGAGGGACAGCACCCAGGCCCAGAGTTCAGGCCCCACAACCGGACCCACCCGCCCCCCAAAAAAAGAATCATCTGACCTGCCACCACCAAAGAACACAAGTAGGGCCCTCAAATGCCTCAAAAGGACCTGAGAAAACATTGTTTCCTCATCAGCTTTCTCTCCTCAATGACAGCTACCAGGAAGCCACAGGACCCTTGTCCAGAATCAAAGCGATACTGGGAACTGTCCCAGAGCTGCTGCCTTTAGAGGGCTAGGCCTGCTGTCGCCTTCCTGCCCGGGCCCCCACTTCTCCCAGTCTCAGGTGATGGCAGCCTTGCCAACAGCGAAAGTCAAGCCCAGGACTCCATGTACCATGGGGGCAGAAAGCAAATATTTCCTCAAAGTGCGGGCCCCGAATCCACCCTAAAAAACACCTGATAAAATATGGCCTTGGATCCTGACATCCAGAACCAAAACCATCTTACACTTTTGTACATGGGAACCCATACGGGCAACTGGGCCCTGCCTCCTCCAATCCCTTCCAGAACTAAGAATTCAAGGAATTCAAGGAATTCAAGGAAGGATGGACAGTAGGCAGGAGGCAGAAGGCAAGCATATGGCATGTCTGTTCTGGTTTTGTTGTCCTTTGGCAGGACTCCCTTCCCCCCTCCACCAGGGTACTACCAGGATATCACCTCACTGTGCCACCAACACTGAGTTACCAACAGGCATTACTTCACGGTTCAACTTGACACAGAAAGTAGGCAAAGACTTGTCAGTGTGTGTGTGTGTCCATGCGCATGCAATTTTACAAGTGGAGACAGACAATGTGCAAGCACATAATCTCTCTCTCCCATTATTACCTGTACTAGGCAGAAGAGCTTTCCTAGCTCCTTCTCTTCATATCCAGTACCATTATCTACACTTAGCATATTCATACAATTTTTACTTGATTATTGTTGATTCTTCCCAGGCTAGTGGAATGGCAGGTGATAAGGGCAATGATTGGCGATGAGCTCCCGTGATGATAAGAGTATAGCTGGTGCTCACTAAACAGTTGTTGAATGAACAGTGCCATCATAACTTGGAGGTATACCACATGGCATCTCTTGAAGCTGATTTCTGTCCAGTTCTCCAGGCATTTTTCTTGCCCCTCTCCCTGAGAAAAAGCCACATTCTATCTGCAGGTTGGAGGAAGTGACACAACATGAGACTTTGTACACACTGTGTTGCTTATCCGGAATGTTCTTCCTCACTTCGTAGGGGACCTACCCATATTTCCAAGTACAACTGGAATGCCAACTCCCATTAAGCCCTTTCAGGCTCCTACAGGTAGACCTGTCCCTTCCCCAGGCTCCTTCGTCTGAATGCCTCCATGCTGGCCCCTTCTCATTTTGTGTCATTACATACCCATCCATCTGTCCTAGAGCCACTCAATGGCAAGGCCAAGGTCTGCACCCGACATCTGGGGAAATCAGCCTAAAACCCAGGGCTCAGAACACGGTCTGAAAGAGTCACTGAATAGAAGAAGTGAACATGTTTTATTTCTGTTAATGCCACATGTAATGCATGTGAGTAATTTTAAATAGAGGTAAAGGAAAATGGAATTTCCTGCATTTTTGCAGGACTTTTGAAGCTACACTTTTTTTCATTTTTCTTTCTTTCTTTCTTTCTTTTGTGCTAGTCCTGGGGCTTGAATTCCAGGCCTGGGCACTCTCCCTGAGCTTCTTTGTTTGCTCAAGGGCTAGTATTCTACCACCTGAGCCACAGCACCACTTCTGGCTCTGTTTATGTGGTACTGAGGAATTGAACCCAGGGCTTCATGTGTACTAGGCAAGCACTTTTGTTGTTGTTGTTGTTAGTTGTGAGTCTTGAATCTGGGCCTGGGTACTGTCCCTCAGCTTTCAGCTCAAGGAGAGCACTTTACCACTTGAGCCATAGCACTACTTTTTTTTTAAATCACTGTAATGTTGCCTAAGCTAGATTTTTCCCAGAGAAGTGAGTAATATTATCAGAAAATGAATTTGTTGTCTGTTCAGCCTCTTATTTTTGGCTTTATCAGAAACTCAAAAAAAAATAGATTATTTCTCCAGCCAGGCCTTCCTCTTCAGCCCTCCCTGTGACCTTGGTGTTCTGTGCACCTGTAAAAACCACTTGCTCCAATGGAAGCCCCTGCCAGGAGCTCAGTCTAAGGCAGAGCTGTCTTGCCAAGAGACATGAGTAAACTAGACAACTTGTGGTTTAAAAATTGATAGCCTGTCTAATTTCACTACTGAGAAATGATGCCCTGGCTGGCAGTGTTGACACAGGTTGATACAGCCTTTAAATTTTAGGAAATTATTTTTCTTGGAGAGAATGGTGAGGTGGTAGCAGTGGTGGTGAATTGGACTGAAATACATATATGCATGCATGAAAACCGAATAGTGAAATATCTTAAAGCACAAAGGCATTAAAGGAGTGTAAGAAAGTGTCATAGGAGGAGTGATAAAATAAAAGGAAATGATCTTCCTCTGTGGAAATTGTGATTTTTTAAAGGCAATTTGTTCTTTAAGCAATGAGGGCTAGCATTGTGACTCAGATGTTAGAGCACCTACCAAGGAAAGAAGAATGCTGGAGACTCAAAGAACTGGAAATTCAGGATGCCAAGAGAGGCAGAGAACAAGGGAGGGAATGAAGGGAGAGGAAGGAGGAAAAGGAAGGAGGGATGAAGGAAAGAGGAAAGAAGGAAGGAGGATAAGAAGAGAAAAAAAGTGGAAGAAAAAAGAAAAGGAAAAAATATTAGGAGAAAGATGCTAATGTTGATTTAAAAAGATGATTTTTTAAAGCAAAAGAAGTAATGTCAGGATTAGTGGGATTTTTTTCCCCCAGACCTATAAATATTAAATTAAATCTCCAAGCATCTTGAGAGGCTTTACTATAAATAAACAGGATGGGAGCCCTTCTTATTTCCAACCTAGTTAATGATTCCCTCTGGTGGTCAGGTGAATTTCTGCACTGGCCACTTCACTAAAGGATGCTCAGCTCTTGCTTTTGTTGTAAGACAACCAGGAATGAAGATCTCACTGGGCTTCTAGAATCTACTTTTCCTCACTGTGACCTCAGTCCCTATCTTCCTTGGCTTCTAAACTCCCACTTCTTCACTTCACCACGGTTTGCTCCCACAGTTGCTTTTTTATTTTTATAACCAACTATATCAAATCTGAACTTTAATATAGATGATAATTCCGGTTTGCATAGTAGTCTAAGGTATTTGTTTTTGCATCAATTATCTGAACCAACCCTTGCAAAGTAGGTAGACCTATAGGCAAGCAGACTGAATTTCAAAAGGGTAAAAATACTTACTCGAAATCACACAGCTAAATATAGCACTGAGACTTCAAATGTTTATCTCATACATGTCTTGAGTGCTTCCATTCACACTGCCACAGACACTGAAACGTGGAGGTTATATGCTAATAAGAAATACAGACAAGTGAAAACAGATGTTAAATTTTGGCTCCCTTTTAATACACCACACAGGGAAGAAATGGATTTAAATGAGACTCAGTATAATATACTATGAGAGACTATTATAAAGTGAGGCTATGCCAGATGCTTAGTGAGAGAGCATAATTAAAATGGTCTAGGACACACAGCACTCTTCCTGTTTGCCAGGCTGGGACACATTCCCTAATATACTCCTTTTGTCTGTCTAGAGAGAAAAAAGCTTCCTATCAGATAGCACATCATACAAAGGAATGCTGTGGTTATGGACATCTCAGAATAACTTACCAGTGACACAAAAGTCTGTCTTTTGAGTACCAAAAGTTTTCTCTTTTTTAAAATGGTGAGCTTCCAAAGTTCTTTCTGTTTTGGTGGAGTGCAAGTTGGTACAATATTTTGAAAAACTGCTAGAGATTTGCTTCTAAGTACATGCCCAAGAGAAATGCTTATATATGATAGCCAACAGAAAGCTATCCAGATGTTATAGTCATTTTATCCCTAATAACCTTGAACTGGAAACAAATCAATGCCCAGCCATAACTTGGAAGACAAAGATGAGAAAAACTAGCTGGGTGTCGGTGGCTCACGCCTGTAATCCTAGCTATCCTGGAGGCTGAGATCTGAGGATCTCAGTTCAAAGCCAGCCCGGGAAGGAAAGTTCATGAGACTCTTATCTCCAATAAACTGCTAGAAAACCAGAAGTGGTCCTGTGGCTCAAGAGGTAGAGCACTCGCCTTGAGCTGAAGAGCATAAGGACAGAGCCCAAGCCCAGAGTTCAAGCCCCATGACAAAAAACAAAAAAAAAAGATGAGAAAACCTTTTAAAGAATACAGCAAAAAAAAAAAAAAAAAAACACAGAACAAAAAAAATAGGAGTAAAAGGACAAAAAATAGGAAAATCCATTTATATAAACACCAGAAGAAAACAGAAAAAAATGAAGACAAGAAAAAAATAAAAAAAATATTTAATTTCAATACAGCAAAAGCATTACTAAGAGGTAAGATTGTACAGTCAATGCTACATTAAAAAACTGAAGAGATAACGTACTATCTCAGTGGCAGAACACTTGCCTCAATTTACACCTTGGACATCTAACAACACACACACAGTCACAGTCAAGACACCGACACAGATACAGACACAGACACAGACTCAGACACACACACACATTCATCTCCTAGTTAAGTATATTTGTAGATATTGTTGAAGCTCTATTAATAATTGTTTTGTTTTCCCAATTTCTTTTTCTGCATTTTCATTGTTGGAATATAGAAAGGCTACTGATTTTCATAGCTGATTTTGCATCATGCTACTTTGTGATGTGTTTCTTGGAGAAGTCTCCAGAGTCTTTTAAATATACTATCATATCACCTGCAAGTAGATACTTTGACTTCTGCCTTTCCTATATGTACCTTGTTTATGCTTTCTCTTGCCTCATTGCTGTGGCTAGGAATTCCAGCACTGTTTTGAGTAAGAGTAGGTAAGGTGGTTATATTTGTCTTCTTCCTCATTTCAGAGGAAATGGTTTCAGGTTTTCTTCTATTTATGATGATGTTAGCTACAGATTCACATGTGATATTGTCTCATATATCTTTCATTATGTTGAAGTAGATGCCTTCTGTTTTTACTTTCTTCATGGCTTTAACATAAAAGGATGTTGAATTTTATAAAAGGCTTTTTTTTTTGCATGTAATGAGATGCTCATGTGTCCTTTATTCTGAGCATATGTCACATTGTATTTACTGATTTTCATGTGTTGTACCATCTTTCATGTTTGGAATGAACCCACCTTCCTCACAGTATATTATCTCCCTAGTGTGTTACTGAATGTGGTTTGCCAGTATTTTCGATGAGAAGTTTTTGCATGTATATTTACTAATAAAATTGGTCTATATGTTTTTGGATGTTGTTGTTCCATCCTTATCTAGTTTGGGTATCAGGGTAATACTGGCTCCATTGAATATAGTAGAATTTTTTTTTCCATTTTGTGAAATAACTTGAGAGCCATTGGTGTTAGTTCTTCTTTAAAAGCCTGGTAGAGTGAATCAATCTAGTCCTGGACTCTTCTTTGGTGAAGAACTTCGTTTAGCTGTTCTAATCTCATTGCTCATTCTGCATCTGTTCATGTGGTTGATATCCTCCTAGGTTAATTCAGGAACATCTTGAGTCCAGAAATGTATCCATTTATTTTATGTTCCAGTTTATTAGAATCTACGTTTTTAAAGTATTCCCTTATGATCATCTGACTTTTGTTGATATTTGTTGTTTCTCATCAGTAATTTTGTTAATTTGGACCTTCTTCCTCTCACTTTCCTTCTTTTTAGTTAGTGTAGGTAACTTATTTCAAGGCTTGAAGTAAGTTTTCTGTCCCAAGCACTCTCAGCTTTCAGCTTCTGTTGAGAAACCATTTTCTGTTGAAAAATCTGCTGTCATTCTAGTGGGTTTGCCATTCTCTTTGACTTGATACTTCTCCTGCAACAAAAGAAGTTCCACATATTTCATTTTTTACCTACAATTTGTCTTGAAGTTGTTCTTTTCTGTTCTTATACATTAGGTGTACCTGACTGGCTGGCTTTTTCTTATGACTTAGGAATTTTTCTTCTTTTTAATTGAATATGTTTTCTAGCCACTTAGCTTGCATCTTTCTCCTTCCATGCCCATCATAAGAATCTCATGGCTGGGCGCTGGTGGCTCATGCCTATAATCCTAGCTACTCAGGAGGCTGAGATCTGAGGATTGCAATTAAAAGCCAGCCTGAGCAGGAAAGTCCATAAGACTCTTATCTCCAATTAACCACCAGAAAACCACAAGTGGTACTGTGGCTCAAGTGGTAGAGTGCAGCTTTGAGCTGAAGAGCTCAGAGACAGCACCCCAGCCCAGAGTTCAAGTCCCATGACTGAGCCCCACCCCCCAAAAAAGTCTCAGACTTTCCTGCCTGGGCTGGCTTTGAAGCATGATCCTCAGATCTCAGCCTCTTAAGTAGCGAGGATTAGAGGTGTGAGCCACCAGCACTGGGTTTATTGAATTCTTCTTCCATATCCTGTACTGTTTTTATTTCATCAGCTGCTTATCTGTTTCTTTCTCAGAATTTGCCCAGCTTTTACATGTTACTTATATAACAAACTTCCTAGTCCTCAATGGAGCAGCACTTTTCTGCTCTGTTCCACCAAGGTGCACTGGCTTCCTTGCAGTGCTCAGCACTTGGTGCTCAGTGAGTTGTAAATTATTCCCTGCTGCAAACTGCAAGCCTGCCTTCTGCTTCACTTGTATCCTGAAGACCACCGTTCCTCCTCCTCCTCCTCCTCCTCGTCCTTCTCCTCCTCCTCCTTGTCCTCATCCTCCTCACGCTGGGTTCCTAGCCTACCCTGGAGACTCTCAATCACTGGGAGTCTACACACCACAGAAAGCAAAATGGACAGGACAATGCGGAAATAGGCTATGGGATATGCACCACGTATTGCTCTTTCTACCTGTTCAGTTGGTCATAGGTCTAGGAACATAAAAGTAGATGAGATTCCTGTCTCCCAGAAGTTAGCTCAGACTTCCTCCTTCCCAGGCCATGCAGAATTGTTCTTGTGATCAGTGATGCACTGAAGACAAGATGCCACTATGAACATTGGCTGCTTCTGGGGTTAGAATCAAACCCTAACCAGTTAACCCTCTATTGCTGGCTTTCATCCTAGCTTGCCAATGTCCACAGCACTTTCCTCCCTCCTCCACCACTGCTTCCTAGGCTTAGATCTCAGCCTTTTTACCTACTGAATGATCTCAAGTAACTTGAATTTGTTGCCCTTGCAAAGCCTGGGAGCCTTGGAAGTACACACAGCTTGTCCCGGTCAGTTCTCATTCTTCAGTGACCTCAGCACCCAGCTCACAGCATCTCTTCTAATAATCACATGGACTAGCTATCCAAAACAGCACCATTCAGTTCTTGACTTGGTGGTAGTCAGATTTCCTGTATTGTGACAAAATGCCTGAGATAATGAAGGCAAGATTTTGGTTTGGGCTCACAGTTGGGAGATTTCAATCCATGATCTTCTGGCCTTGTGGCTTTGTGGCTCTGGTGATGCAGTACATCATGGTGGCTAGTTCACCTCATGGTGCCCAGCAAGCAAGGCATAGGATAGGGTTGAAGTCCCACTAAGCCAGGTCTACTGAAGTTTTTACCCCCTCCCAATAGTACCGTGAGCCTTCAGGGGACACTCAGAACCTACTTAGCTTTTGTTCTATCCTTCACCCAAATGGAAGCCACCTAGGCCTTAGTTATACTTGTCATCCAGTGTAGTCCTGTCATTGTCCCACTGCTTGACCAGAGCCTCAGCCTGTCCATTCCTCTGATTCTATACCACCATGTTCTGTCTTCTAATCTATTTGTCCTTTTACTACTACTCCCCTCCCCTGCTGGCTTGCAAATGTCCCTTGCTGGTTGTTGTTTTATACCAGTTTGCCAAAAAAAAAAAACAAAATAAAACAAAAACCTGTACTGGGTTGCCCCAGCGAGCTCCACACCTCAGCAGCTGGAGAAACTATTCCAACATTAATACTGCCTCAGTGAACTAGCCTCGCCACTCCATGAAACAATTTCACAATTTGCTCTGTAGTCCTCTGGGATATCTTTATATTATTTCATAGGAAAACTGCATCTATCAGCACATCCAGAACCAGCCAGCATCCATTCCCATTTATTACTACTAGGAGATCTCACATCTTACCCTACCCTGGCCCCTCTACTGTCACACTCTTACCCTATCCTGACTAGAGGTAAGGTATCACTCATGTTTCCCTCTTTCCCCTAGAATCATCCATTTTTCTCCCTTTTGTGAGTCCCTTCAACTGATACATAAGTATGCATAATATCCACCTTTTTGTTATTATAAAAGTGGTGTACAGAGGGGTTACAGTTACATAAGTCAGGTAAAGAATACATTTCTATTTGGACAATATCACTCCTTCCCTCCCGGTTTTTCCCTGTTCCCATCCACAAGCTGTATAGTTCTTTTTCAGCATAGTGTCTAGTGAGTACCACTGTTTTATTTGCTCACTCTTTGTCCCTCCATTTCTGTGTATCATCCACCCATTAAGAAAAATGATCCCTAACACCGTGTCTTTCTATAGCCACCACTTTAGTTCTCTGCCTCCTACACCAAGAGTTGCCTGTGCTTGGCCTTCACTCCCTCAATTCACATCTAATCCACAGCTCACAATTCCTGAAAAACTTCTATTGGTGTCCCTGATAGGCAGCTTTTCTAATAAAAACCAATTGTTTCATTCTTGTGCCTGGCAGGCCTCCATTAATCAGTTATCTGGGTCTGTTTGATGGTTCCTCCCACTCAGAAAGAGGGGGAAGTGCTCCTACACGTTGCAGGACCAGGGAACAACGGTTACTACCCACACTGACCACAGGAAACCTGACTTTATACCCAAAAGTAGCCACCTCATATTACATATTTTACTGTAATTTCACAGCTCTTTCTGCAAGAAATATGCAGGACAAATGGTGAGAAGAAGAGCCATATTCCTAGTTACTCAAGAGGCTGAGACCTGGAGGTTAGCAGTTCAAAGACACCCTGGACAGGAAATCCTCAAGACTCTCCCTCTAATTTATCAGCAAAAAATCAGGTTAGATGCATGGTTCAAGTGGCAAAACTCCAACTATAAGCAAGAAAGTCAAGCAAACACAAAGCTCTGAGTTCAATCCCTACTACAGAAAGGAGGTACATTTCAGTTATAAGTTGTGCAGCATTACCCAAATGTCAACATTCATGAGCATAGCTTCTAACAGCTGGCCACTCATCTAATGTGAACCCAAACTGTGGAAATGTAATTTAAAATAACAATAATGTTCACTCAGTAACAGGAACTTCAAATGCAGAAATTTTCAGTATTGTTGGAGGATGAGAGCATTCAAATTTAATGGTAGGAACAAGCTTATTTCCTCACTTTTAACATTTAAAACATTACACACTAGTAGACATAGTTTTCATTTACAGTTCTGATGCAGGACAGATCCATCATCTATACAGCAGTAACTACACCTTACACTTCATGTCCTGGGGCACAGGGAACAGGTGACATTTATGAATAGTAATGGTTATTACAGCATGGCCCATACACACCCAACTAAGCATCAACTACTCAGCAGAACATAATCTTGTCAGGGCGGAAACGTAGCCCGGAGGGACTCATTTCCACATGCTGCAGTGCATAAAGAGAGTTGGAGTACAATTATGCCTACCATCATTTAAGCAGATTTATACGAGTGTGAGCATCTTGCAAGTATAATTAACCACCAGTAAAGATCATTTTTCAAGGAAAATAATAATTTCCAACATATTTATGGGAACAGTTAGTGATCTTACAACTAAAAAAATTATAAACATACTTTCTAAAAATAGCTAGTTCCTGACTAAATAGGATGAAAGCTGATTGAAAATGCAGCTTAGGAAAGGCTTTCTTGGGGTGGGTGGGTGGTGAACTAGCAGAGAGGGTTGGGCTAACAAGAAGGGTGAATGGGAAAGAATATGGTGAAAGTACATCCTTTGCATGTATGTAAATACAACAATGAAGCCCATTGAAATTGTTTTAGAAAGTGGGGCAGAATAACAGAGGGGATAAGACTGACTAGAATATACTGTGTACATGAGTTGGAAATGTCACAATGAACCCTAGCCACAGAATATATGCTTAAACAAATGCTACCCTTGGTGCTACCTTCATATCCTAAGAGAGTCGGTATTTTTACTCACTGGTCTGAACAAATCTGGCCTAAGAAGTGTGTTTCATGGGAATTCCTGTTTTCAATATTCAAGCTTGCTCAGACACCAATTAATACATCAACATTTATTTCCTAGAACTTGCCACTTAAAAAATTAAGTTCTGGGGAGTTCCGGGAAGATGGCGGAGTAGAAGCTGGAATCTGAACAAGCTCTTGCATAGAAAGCAGTTTCAGAGTTCCAGTGAACAGTCCCAAGCCAGAGAATCACACCAAGTGTGCCATCACAGGACAGAGAGTTAGTCAAGAGAGGGGAAGCCAAGCAGACACATCTGAGCGCCTGCCAGCAGCTGTCGCTGCGGCGGCAGGGTCGTGGTGGCGACCAACGCCGCGGGGTCATACCTGAGACACAGTCCGGGACGAAGGAGCCAGAAGCAGCAGACGAGCGGATTCTACTCAACACCAGCAAGAACCGACAAGGAGCGGACAACGTCATTCTGCACTTTGCAGACCAGAGACGACCCAGGATCCAAGACTCGGCATGAGTAGAAGCCCGACTTCCTCACTCCTTCTCAGGGAGCAGAGGAGGGAAGGCCACCCCTCCCACCCCCCAGCACCAGTGATCTCCATCTTGGATACCGACAAAGCTCGGAGGAGCGGCTAGCTCCAGCTCAGGCCTTGGAATGAACTTAACGGCGAAGTGACCTCACAGACTCAGTTCCATCCAGGGAAAAGTCACCCAGCTCAGGCGCCAGCCATTGGAGTGGCTCTCCTCACCGGGTAACCAGAGCCAGAGGCTGCCCCTCCCTCGAGCAGCCACCACAATCAATTGAAAAACAGAAACCCTGAGAATGGCTCCAGGCTGGGTGCTGTGAGTTTTTTTTCACAAAATAGCCCCAGGGAAAAGCTACTGTTTGTTGAAAGGCCTCAACTCTACCCAGAACCTAGCTTCATCACTACATCCCCCTCTTTTGTGATTCTCAAAGCAGATCACCCTCCCAGTAAACTAACCTGGGAGGGGGGATCTCAAAATCTTGGGTGAAGCAGAGCATTTTTCTGCCTGTTTGAACAATCTGACTTAAGAAACCAATCAAGCCACAGGACCTCAAGCAGATCAGAGACTCCAACAAGAGGCTGGCTACAGACACAAGGGAGATACAGGATTTTTCCCACCCCTCTCAAAAAAATCAAAGAACTTTTTTTTTCTTCTTCTTTTCTTTTTTTCTTTTTTTTGTTTTGTTTTTTTTTTTCGTTTTTTGTTACCTTATATATATAAAAAAATTTTTTTCCTTTTCTAAAACTTTTATTAATCTTTAATTTTTGCCTCTTCTGAAAAAATAATTGTTTTACAGTAACTTTTTTTTTTCTCCTCTTATAATTTTTATTTTAGGAATACGTGAATGTGTGTTTTCCTTTCTTTTCTTGTCTTCTTTCTCTTTTTCTTTCATTCTTAATTATCTTTTTGTTTTTTGTCTAGCTCTACTGAACTTCTGATCTTTTCTTCTCACTTTCCTATCATTTCCACATTTTCCTCTTTTGTTCTTCTTTATGTGACTTAACTCTTGTCCTGCACATCCTCAGATAAACCCGTAGTTAACTAGTAGACCCTATCCCCCATTGTGTACACACTTAATCCACAAACTTATTACTCAATTCAAAACCTCTGAGACTTAAATTCATTAATAGCAGTACTACCTCTTTATACCTATATAATATTTTAAGCATTTTTTTTGAAGTTTTTCACATCTCCTCTATGTCCCTCCCTTTCTCTCAACATATTCACATTCCTCTCTAAATAGATGGTCTTTTAATCTCTATAATAACATTAATTTTTACGTTTCTATTTTTTTTTCTGGTCTCTTTTCATTCCCCTTTCCCTTTCTTCTTTTTCTCTCTCTCTCTACTTGCATCCTACCCAACCTATTTCCTGCATTGTGATTAGGACATAGTTAACTCTCCCTGTGCCTCCCCACACCAATCTATTCCTATTTTTTACCCACATCTCTCCCTAACCCTAATAATTTCTGGTTTTCCAAATTCTTCTCTGTGGTTCGAAGTCCTTTAACATATAGTTGTTTGATGTTGAATACATGTATCTGTTGAACTAGATTGTATCTGTAGACTATTGACTGTACAAATGCAAACTTTGGTTGATGGTTGCCATAAGATAGTGTTCTAGCACAAAACTGGTGCTATCTTCATCTCAAATGGGCAGAGTAAGCCGGAAAAACACAAGAAAAATGGCAAATTCGGGTATCTCAATTTCCAATCTTGATAATCAGGGGTTAGAACACATAATGAATAATCCAGAGGAGAGTTCCCAAATAGCTCTACAAACACTGCTGGCAAACATGATAAATGAGAAGTTTGACAACGTACAAGGGACTCTGTATGAGCATGATAGGGAGAGAGAGGAGGCATCCCAGAAGTTTATACAGGAATATCATAAGCGTGAGGAAGCTACTCAAAAACTGATACAGGATTTGCGTGAACAACTTGAGAATACTCAAAGAGAAAGGGAGGAATGGCGTGAGCAGGCTGAGAACACTCAAAGAGAACTGCAGGAATCCCACGAACGGGAGGAAGCTAATCAAAGAGTAATACAAGAAATGAGAGACCAGGTAGAGAACACACAAAGATCACTAAAGGCATTCATGGAATCCATTAACAAAGAGCTGAAGGAAGTCAGGGAGACCACAAAGGGAATGCTGAATGGAACCCAACAGAAGGAATGGGAGCCCAAAGAAACCATAACCAATCAACTAAGTGATTTGAGGACAAACACTGAACACCAAATTAAGGAAGTAAAGAAATTCATACAAGACCTGAAACAGAGCTTCACCAAAGAACTTGAAGCCATCAAAGCTGACCAACTAGAAGGAAAAGAGATAAAAAAAAATGTAGAGAGTCTTGACAGCAGGTTAGACCATGCAGAAGATCGAATCTCAGGGATTGAAGACAGCCTAGATATTATAGAGAAAGAACATACAACCATCCAAGACAAGTCCAAGAAATATGATACATCTATCCAACACCTGGAAGACACCATCAGAAGGCCTAATCTAAGGATAATGGGTGTAGAGGAGCACCTAGAAACAGAAGTTAATGGTCTAGGAAACTTGTTTAACAGGATCCTAGCAGAGAACTTCCCAAACATGCAAAAAGATAGGCCTGTCCAGATACAAGAAGGCTTTAGAACCCCAAATAGACCAGACCAGAATAGGACATCCCACCACCCCATAATAATCCACACAGGATCAACTCAGAACAAGGAAAAGATCCTTTAAGCTGTCAAGGAGAAAAGGGTAATCACCTATAAAGGGAAACCAATTAGAATCACCTCAGATTTCTCAGCAGAGACAATCAAAGCAAGAAGAGCCTGGAATGATGTATGCCATGCCCTAAAAACAAACAACTATCAACCAAGAATACTGTACCCAGCTAAACTCTCCTTCATAACTGAAGGCCAAATAAAAACCTTCCATAGCAAAGAAAAATTGAAACAATACATCTCCACCAAACCAGCCATACAAAAGATTCTTAAAGATGTCCTACACATAGAAAACCAACAAGACCGCAATAAAGGCCAAGAAACTGTACCCAAACTGAGAATCCAAGAACCATAGGAAGAACCCAGTTTTCGCAGCCCCCAAGAAGGTAGATAACATGGCAGGAACTCCCAAATACCTCTCAGTCCTATCTCTTAACGTTAACGGACTGAACTCTCCAATTAAGCGACATAGACTTTCTAGTTGGATTAAAAAACAAGACCCTTCTATCTGCTGCCTGCAGGAGTCACATCTTGCCCGTAAAAACAAACACATTTTCAATGTTAAAGGCTGGAACAAAATCTACCAAGCAAACGGACCCCATAAACAGGCGGGAGTTGCAATCCTAATATCAGATAAAATAGACTTCAAATTAAAATTCGTGAGAAGAGATAAAGAAGGTCGCTACATACTAATTAAAGGATCTCTCCTTCAGGAAGATATTACAATTCTAAATATCTATTCGCCAAACAATGGAGCACCCAAATTTATCAAAGAAACACTACTTTCCCTCAAATCCCATATAGATCCAAAGACATTAATTGTTGGGGATTTTAACACACCACTCTCCCCACTAGATAGATCAACTCGGCAAAAACTCAACAGAGAAACCGCAGATCTAAACAGCTGCATAGATCAACTAGACTTAACAGACATCTACTGAACATTTCACCCAGTAGCATCAGAATACACGTTTTTCTCAGCAGCACATGGAACATTTTCTAAAATAGGCCACATTTTAGGCCACAAAGCAAACTTGTCTAAATTCAGAAACATTGAAGTTATACCTTGCATTCTCTCTGACCACAAGGGAATAAAATTAGAACTCAACACCAAAAACCACCAAAGAAAGTCCGGTATCACATGGAGGCTGAACAACACACTGCTGAATCATGAGTGGGTCATGGAAGAGATTAGAAAGGAAATTCAAATGTTCATGCTATTCAACAAAAATGAACACACAAAATACCAGCTTCTCTGGGACACAGCAAAGGCAGTACTCAGAGGCAAGTTTATAGCTCTGAGCTCCTACATCAACAAATTGGATAGATCTGAAACTAACAATCTAATGACATATCTAAACCTCCTTGAAAAAGAGCAGCAAGATAAACCCCAATCCAGTAGACGGAAAGAAATAATCAAAATTAAATCAGAATTAAATGAATTAGAATCCAAAAAAACTATAGAAAGAATCAACAAAACAAAGAGTTGGTTCTTCGAAAAACTTAACAAAATTGACAGACCCTTAGCAAATCTTATCAGAAAAAGAAGAGAACACACCCAAATTAATAAACTCAGAGATGAGAATGGAAACATCACCACAGAAACAACCAAGATTCAGAACATTATAAGGGAATACTTCTCAAATCTTTATGCTAATAAGTTTGAGAACTTGACAGAAATGGACCTCTTCCTAGCAAATATTGACATGCCAAAACTAAACCAGGATGAGTTAAACTATCTTAACAGGCCCATATCAAGCATTGAAATAGAAACAGCAATAAGAGACCTCCCAGCTAAGAAAAGTCCAGGACCAGATGGTTTTACAGCGGAATTTTACAAGGCCTTCAAAGCAGAGCTCACACCAATTCTCCTCCAACTCTTCAATGAAATTGAAAGAGAAAGCTCACTACCGAACACATTCTATGAAGCCATCACAACCCTCATCCCAAAACCAGGCAGGGACTCATCAAAGAAAGAGAACTGTAGACCCATTTCTTTGATGAACATTGATGCAAAACTTCTCAACAAAATTTTGGCCAACCGACTTCAACAATTCATCCAAAAAATCATACACCACGATCAAACAGGATTCATTTCAGGGATGCAAAGCTGGTTCAATATACGCAAATCAATTAATATTATTCATCACATCAACAGGAGCAAGAATAAGAACCACATGGTTATCTAAATAGACTCAGAAAAAACATTCGACAAGATCTAACACCCCTTTATGATGAAGGTTTTGGAAAAATTAGGAATCTATGGAACATTCCTCAATACAATAAAGGCTGTATATGACAAACCTACAGCCAGCATTATACTCAATGGTGAAAAACTAAAGCCATTTCCTCTTAACTCAGGAACAAGACAAGGATGCCACTCTCTCCACTTCTCTTCAATCTAGTAGTAGAATGCCTAGCTACAGCAATAAGACAAGATGCAAACATAAAGGGGATCCAAATAGGGAAAGAAGAAATAAAACTCTCCCTCTTTGCAGATGACATGATCTTGTATTTAAAGAATCCCATAGACTCCACTCCCGAATTACTCAAGCTGATTCAAAACTTTGGCAAAGTAGCAGGTTATAAAATTAACCCCCAAAAATCAATGGCTTTTCTGTATGCCAACAATGAGAAAAGTGTGGCTGAAATTAGGAAAGCAACTCCATTTGAAATAGCCCCACAAAAAATAAAATACCTAGGAATTAACTTAACTAAAGAAGTGAAGGACCTCTATGATGAAAACTTTAAAATCTTGAAAAAGGAAATCCACACAGAACTTAAAAAATGGCAAAACCTCCCATGCTCCTGGATTGGAAAGATTAACATCGTGAAAATGGCAATACTTCCCAAGGCTATCTACAAATTCAACGCAATACCTATCAAAATTCCACCCTCATTCTTCAAGGAATTAGAAGAGGCAATCCAAAAATTCATATGGAACAATAAAAGACCCCGAATAGCAAAAACGCTCCTCAACGGAAAGAACACTGCTGGAAGAATATCAATACCAAATTTCAAACTCTACTATATAGCCATAGTAATCAAAACAGCTTGGTATTGGCATAAGAACAGACCTCAGGACCAATGGAATAGAATTGAAAACCCAGAAATGAACCTACAGACCTATAGCCGTCTAATCTTCAATAAGGGAGCTAAAACAATAGAATGGAAGACAGACAGCCTCTTCAGTAAATGATGCTGGCAAAACTGGTTAACTACATGTAGAAAACTAAAGCTAGATCCTTCTATATCACCCTGCACCAGAATCAACTCCAAATGGATCAAAGACCTTGAACTCAAAGCAGACACTCTGAAAACATTACAGGATGGAATAGGAGAAACCCTGGGTCTCCTTGGCTCAGGCCGAAATTTTCTGAATAGAGACCCGGAAACACAACAAATCAAAGAAAGGTTGGACAAATGGGATTGCATAAGGTTGCAGAGCTTCTGCAGGGCAAATGACATAGCTAGCAAGATCAATAGAAAGCCCACGGATTGGGAGAAGATCTTTACTAGCCATACAACGGACAAGGGTCTCATATCTAAAATATACTTGGAACTCAAAAAATTAAACCACCCAACAACAAACCCTCAAAGAAACAACTGTCCAATAAGTAAGTGGGCGAAAGACTTAAAGAGAAGCTTCTCTGAAGAAGAAAGAAGGATGGCCAATAGACACATGAAGAAATGTTCAACATCCCTAGCCATAAAAGAAATGCAAATCAAAACAACATTGAGATATCACCTCACTCCAGTTAGAACAGCAAAAATCAAGAACTCTAACAACAACAGATGCTGGAGGGGATGTGGACAGAAAGGAACCTTACTTCATTGTTGGTGGGAATGTAAACTTGTTCAACCACTTTGGAAAGCAGTATGGAGGTTCCTGAAAAGACTTCACATAGAGCTCCCCTATGACCCAGCAATCCCACTTTTGGGCATTTACCCTAATGTTTACAAACAAGACCACACTAAAGCTACCAGCACAAGTATGTTTATTGCAGTATTATTTACCATAGCTAAGATATGGAACCAACCCAGATGCCCCTCAGTAGATGAATGGATCAAGAAAATGTGGTATATATACACAATGGAATTCTATGCCTCCATCAGAAAGAATGACATTTCCCCATTTGTTAGGAAATGGAAAGGCTTGGAAAAAATTATATTAAGTGAAGTAAGCCAGGCCCAAAGAAACATAGGTCCCATGGTTTCCCTTATTTGCAATATCTAGTATATGTATGAGTCAAGCAGAAAAGGTCAGATAATGTGATGTTAGGAAAACAAACCCTCAAATATGTATTTTAATGTTTTTGTTTCTTTCATGCATGTGTTTCTAACGCATATATAAGATTATTTCTTTGTTGCTTTGTATGTCCCTCCCCCACAGTGTAACCCCCGCTTTCACTATATTTGATGTCAGTATAACATGTGGAGGAGATGGGGACAAACAAGTCGTTTAAGGATTCAGGTGGACCTGTTGCAACAATGAGAAGTACAAAATGTCATGTCAAAACCAGCTTTACAATGTTGGTGTGGTGGGGGGGAGGGGGGGTATGATTGGGCGGGAGGGAGGGGGGAGGCTGGGAAGGGAGCTGAAGGGTAAACAAAGGAGGAGGCTGCAATGCTTGGTAAGAAATGTATGCATTATCCTGCGCATGTAATTGTAACCCCTCTGTACAGTATGTTCTCAAATAAAATAAAATTCAAAAAAAAAATTAAGTTCTGGCTGGGAGTGGTGGCACACACCAATCTTTATGCACCAGGGAGGCTGAGGCAAGAGGATCACAAATTTGGGTTCTAACTGGGTTACACAGTGAGTTCCCATCTGTAAACAGACAAATGTATGTTTGTGAATGGAATATTCCTCATAATGATCATTTCTGCTCTCATGTTATTTAGGTTGGGTAACCTTGACAGTATAATCCTAAGTCTAGCTCCCTTTGGTCTATGAGAACTAAAACTATGATGGACAGGCAGGAGTAAATGTTAGTATAAATGATCTGTAAGTAGATAATCACAACTTCAAATGGTGCCAAAGAAACTGACCAGCTCCTATGCAATCAGGCTGCCTGATTTCAATAGAATCCTTCAGATGCTGTAGTTCATGTCTGCTTGCAGACTTTCCTTAACATGCAGAAATAGCTGGGCCCCGGTGGCTCATGCCTGTATCCTAGCTACTCAGGAGGCTAAGATGTGAGGATCATGTTTCAAAGCCAGCCAGGGCAGGGAATTCCATGAGACTCTTAGCTCTAATAAAAGCCTCTTAGAAAACTGGAAGTGAAGCTGTGGCTCAAGTGGTAGAGCACTAGCTTCGAGCTGAAGAACTGAGGGACAGGGCCCAGGCCCAGAGTTCAAGCCCCATGACCGACAAAAAAAAAAAGGCAGAAATATTCAGATAAACTAAGATGCATATAAACTCTCTAGTTATGTTGCCATATAAAGGCTATAGCAACATTTTGTCATGTTTATATTAAAATGTTCTTAATTAAGAAGGCAGAATAAGCTGGGCCCTGGTGAATCATGCCTATAATCCTACCTACCAGAAGGCTGAGGTCTGAGGATTTGAAGCGGGCCTGGGGAGGAAAGTCCCTCTGAGAATCTTATCTCCACTTAACCTCTCAAAAACCAGAAATAGAGCTGTGGCTTGAAGTGATAGAGCTCTAGCCTTGAGCAAAAGAGCTTAGGGACAGCACCCAGGCCCTGAGTTCAAACCCCACAACCAGCAACAACAACAAGAAAAAAAGGCATCATGTTTTAGCATTTTACTAAATATAAAATTTTTATTTTGGAAAAAGATCAAAAACCCAACAACAACCACAACAAAAAGTATAAAGACAGAGAATCAGGCTTATCATATTTCTATTAAGTTTAGTGTTTAAAAAAAGCAGGGGGGGCAAGGAGTATTTTTAAATGGAACAATACCACACAGACAGGAAAAGGACAACACACAATATGTAGTCAGTACTCAACTTGCTGGGTATTGCCCACGTGGCCAAAGATCATGCTCTCAGTAATGCCTCAAGCCCAGAGATGGGCATTCAAGGCCCTACTATAGGAGGCAAGGCATCCAGTGCTCCCTCTACACAGCTGGAACCGTGAGGTTCTACTTCCCAGCTTCCTCATCCTGCACTTCCCTTGCCATTCACAAAAGTAATGCAAGAGCAGCACCCACAGCTATATATACTAACATGATAGTGTACAATGATCAAATTGGTTCTAAATATTAAAAGCAAAGTAACCAGTGAAGTAAAAAAGTTGTACGATATATTGAACCACTCAATGATAAATAGGAAATCATTTGTTCTATACATTAAAAGTTAACGAGCTTTAGTTAAGAGTATAAAAATTTTCATTTAGATTTAATAAAAAATTAGTTCCTACTTTTTTATATATTTGCAAAGCATTAATAGGAAAAAAACCCTACTACCCATAGTTAGAAACGACTGAAATTAAAATTTTAATTTTAGGTGACAGCTGGCACATCAATAAGAGTAAGACTGACCCATCACTTAAGGTAAGAGGCTGGACATTTCTGTTTCAATTTATGCCTGTGCTAAAACCACAGGAAGCAAATATGCATTTATCAAAAGCACTTTAATAGATACAGTACTGAAGTCCCACAATCAGATTACCAGAACTGGCTACTTATTGTGACATCATAATTCACTCTAAGTACAAGCTGAGATTATTTGTCTCCGAAACCACTGAAGATTGGTGTGGTGAACATGCAATACGTTATTTTAAAGTGTCCTATATTCCTACAACCTATCATTTCTCCACAGAGTCTGACAGTTGATCTTTCCTGCTCACAAATGCTAATCTAAGACATTCTACTCTCTACCATGAGCACTGGTCATTTTATAAATTACAAAATGAAAATAACATATTGATCAAGATCAATTCTATTATGAACTCATCTTTTGAACAGCACAAGCCCTCAATACCCTGCCACCCGCAGTGGCTTCTATTCCTTCAAAATGTACAAAGATCAGGCCATGGTAGGTATCCTGAGCACCTGAAAAAGTCCTGTCAAAGGAAAAAAGTGACAACAAATTTAGTTCCAAGACAACTGGCTTTGAGATTCTAAATTTGAACATTTCCTTCTATAAAACAGAGAAATGTTCTGATGGACTGAATAGAAGATACTAGTTTTCTACAGTGAACACTAAAAGATTCAAAAACAAAGAGCAAAAAGCAGACCTATCCAGGGCTGGGAGGTGGCTCAGTGGTAGAGCACTTGCCTTGCATGCTTGAGGCCCTGGGTTCGATTCCTCAGCACCACATAAGAAAAAAGAAAAAAGCTGGAAGTGGCACTGTGGCTCAAGTGGTAGAGTGCTAGCCTTGAGGTTGAAGAGCTGAGGAACAGCGCCCAGGCCCAGAGTTCAGGCCCCACATCAAGACCCCCCCCCCAAAAAAAGTAGACCTGTCATTTCAAATTTACAGGGAGATCGAATAGAAAAACACTTGATTTGTTCATCTCAGGTTATTTTATTCTAAGATTAAAGCACAGAGAACTGCATTGTTCTGCCAACTCAAGCTGGTCCATTTGGAAATTTTATTATTTTTCTGTGCCAGTACTGGGGCTTGAACTCAAGGCTTGGATGCTGTCCTATAGCTTTTTGCATACGGCTGGTGATGCTCTACCACTTGAGCCATAGCTCCACTCCTTTTTTGGGTGGTTAACTGGAGGTAAGACTTCCCTTCCTGAGCTGGTTTTGAACCAGAATCTTAAGATCTCAGCCTCCTGAGTTAGCTAGTATTTACAGGAGTGAGCCACCGGTGTCTGGGAATTTTAGCTGTTAGGTCTCTTATTTCTTAGGAAGTCAGATAAGAACTCCTGTCTTTTTGGTGACATGGGTAACTTCACTTTTTTTTTTTTTTTGCTGTTCATGGGGCCTGAACTCAGGGCCTGGGTACTGTCCCTCAGCTCTTCAACTCAAGGCTAGCACTCTACCACTTGAGCTACAGCACCACTTTTGGCTTTTTCTGCTTATGTGGTGCTGAGGAATCGAACCCAGGGCCTCATGCATGCAAGGCAAAAGCTCTACCACTGAGCCACCTTCCCAGCCCCTAACTTCACTTTTTTAGTGTAGTGTTCTAGGACCCAGTAAGGGTGCCTCAAGTAAAACAATGGCCTCCTCTGATTTTTACTAGCAGACCCAAACCCAAGTGTTATCTACCAACCTATTAAGCTGACAAACTACTCATCTACCTGGAAGATACCCACTCACACAGTTAGTGTAAGACTTCCTGCTCAAGGATATTTACATGTTTAAGAACTGGTCCTTTCATTTATCAGTGAACTGATAGTAGAATTCATGCACACTGGAAGCTCCTAAGCATTAGGAAGACAATAGGAGCACACCTGTACTAACTCGGGGTTGTATTTAGTTCAGCCATTCTTCTCAGATTCCCAAGTTAGCCAATCACCCAAACAGCTATTTCAGGTCCTTGACCAAGTATTCTCAGGGGGGAAATACATCTAAACGTGGCTAATTCAAAGCAACTCTGATATGCATACAGAAACACAACAAGAAAACTAATCATGTGGGTACAGTGTATTTGCTATTTAAAGTTTTTGAGGCAAGATTCATTTTTTTTGGCTATCAGCTGATTCATTTTAAAGACAGCATTAGAAGTATTCTAGAGATCAAACATGATTTAGATTAAAAACCTAGAATAATTATTGTCAAATAGAATGTTTAAAAAATACTAAATATACAAGATTTTCAGTGAGAAAGGATTACTGAATTTCTCAGACAGGAATTCTGAGTAACTTTTTAAGAGAGGAGATTGACCAATTTTTCATCTCATCAAATTTGTGGGAATTTTTGTTGTTGTTGTAGCAGTACTGGTGTTTGAGCTCAGGGCCTTACACTTTCTAGACAGGTGATATACCATGTGAGCCACAACCCTAGCACTTTTGGCATCACTTTTCAAATAGAGTCTTAAGTGTATGCCCAGGTCAGCATCACCATGCCCAGCTTTACTGATTAAGATGTGGTCTTGAAAACTTTGCCCAGGCTGACCTTGAACAAGGATCTTCCAAATTTCTACCTCCTGAGTAGCTAGGATTACCAGGATGAGCCACCACACCTGGCCTCTTCATTTGTGTTTTCTTTACACATTTTTAAAGACTTCTAACAAAGAGAAAGTATTACAATGGCCATCCTACTAAGAGAAGGTGATACAAAATATGAAAAAAGTTACTGTTTATTTCTTTGTTATACAAAGAAAATTAAGCACAGCCCAAGACATCTCAGTCCATCTTCTAAGTCCTTTCTGCCACAGTAACATGTAATAAACAATGGCAAGTTGGATTATGAGTCCAGTTCAGGGTCAAGCTTCTCCACTTTGACGACTATCTCTGGGGCTGGAGCATCAGCAGAGGCGTGGTGGGCCTCTGTCTCTGACTCGGACAGCACTTCCTCCTTGATCGTCACAGGCTTACCACTGGCTTCCTTCTCTTCATCTGAGACTCATCCAGCTCCCATTCATCATCGATGTCCATTTCAAATACTCTTACATGATGGAGACTTGAACTTAACTAAAGAAAAGGCACATTAATGTGTGTGTGTGTGTGTGTGTGTGTGTGTGAAAGCGCACATGCACCTGGAACTGGGACTTGAACACAGGGCCTGAGCATCTTTTGCTCATAGCGTTCTAGTGGAGCCACAGCTCCTGAGCAGCTAGAAATATAGGTATGAGCCACTGGTGTCAGGAGTCACATTAACAATTTTCTAACTAATGGCTTTGCAAACAAATTTTATAAAATGAAGCAGAAATCAGAAGCTTTAAGCAAAGAATAGATTTATAGGAAAGTTATATTTTTAGCAATTTACTATAAAATCACCCAATTCCACCTTCATTTTACATAAAAGGATCTCCACACACCACATGGTGAATTTATGTAACTTAGAAGCCAAACTATTTTTGCCAGTCCTGGGGCTTGAATTCTGGGCCTGGGTGCTATCCTTTTGTTCAAGGTGAGCACTCTACCACTTGAGCCACAGAGCCACTTCTGGCTTTTTCTGTAATTCATTGGAGATAAGAGCCTCTTGAACTTTCCTGCCTGGGCTGGCTTCAAACTAAGATCCTCAGATCTCAACCTCCTGAGTAACTAGGATTACAGGCGTGAGCCACCAGCACCTGGCTCTGAAATTGCTCTTAATTACTCAAAGTTTCTCCAAACAAGAAAACAAAATAACTAGCCTGCTGCTTGCTCAGTTAACTGAAATCAAGGGACAGAATGACAAGCAGAGAATGAGCCTTGGAGATGACATGATTGAGTACTCATAGGATGCTGCATAGAAACAAAGCCATACTCACCACACAGGACACTTTGTGAAAAACATTCCCAGCAACGTACTGAGCTTTCATGCTCTCCAGTAACCGCCAGTGCTTCTCAAAGTGCAGGGTGCATGTGGAAATAACACTGCTTTGTTCATCTAGCCTGGAGGAAAAAACAGCCCAGGAATCAAACAGGACCTCCACCTCCCACATTCACTAGAGGAGGGGTTTGGGGCAACTGGGGTCCTACTCCCACCCACACTCCATTCCCAGGTGATAAGACAGTCTGTAAAAATACTACATTCCACAGAGCCTTGGCTTCATTTTAGTAAGGTCTTGGTGCCCTTTGTTTTTTGGGTGATGGGGAAGGAGGATACAGTACTAGAGATTAAATTCAAGCCTTGCACAACTGAGCTATGCACCCAATCCTCAATTCCCTTTCAAGGAGAGCAGATGCTCATGTTTTTAAATTAGAGAAGGAATCTCATTACTTTAAATCCTCAAGCAACTAAAACTATCTCCTAGAACTGACTTTAGACTCTGCAATGGAACTGGGGTCCCAATTCTGGAAAACACTAAAGGCAAGTTTACAATTATTAGTGACAACAAACTAAAGTTAATGCATTCCTTTAAAACATAACTCAAATGAAGTCCTCTTCTCCATTCCAAATAATTCCTCATCTTATTCTAGCAAAAAATCCTAGTTTAATATTAAAGCAAGGGACAAGACACAGATTAAAGTCGGCACATTTTTTCCCATTTTTTAATTTTTAAGGTAACATACAATTGTAACATTAGGAAATTTGTAACATTTGGGAAGACTTTGTAGCATGAAGGAAGACTTACCTTTTGATTTTTTTCAGTTCTGGGGTAGATGATCCTCCTAAATTTAATAGCAATTAGCCTCCTCCTCACCTTTCCTAACACTGTTTGGTGGGTTTCAGCGTGTTGTATGAAGTTAGGATTTTAAAAATACAAAGTAGGAAGCCAGGCAGGCACTGGTGGCTCATTCCTGTAATCCTAGCTACTCAGGAGGATCATGGTTCAAAGCCAGTCCATGCAGGAAAAACTGTGAAACTCTTCTCTCCAATAAACCACCACAAAACCCAAAGTGGCACTGTGGCTCAAGTGGCAGAGTGCTAGGCTTGACCTGAAGAACTGAGGGACAGCACTCAGGCCCAGAGTTCAAACCCCATGATGGACAAAGAAAAATAAAAGCAGGAGGTTTTCTGCTCAGCTGTCTGTATGGGTAGACCAGTAACTAAAAAAAACATTGCCTAGCATATCTAAGAAACTGGAATTCTTGGCATATGGTAAATATAGCTAAATATAAGCTAAGCCTGGTACCATATGACTGACAACTCAACACCTTGGAGACCAATGCAAGAACTTCATGAATTTGAGACAAGCCTGGTTATTTCAAGGCGAGGCAACCTGAGATACACAATGGGACACTTTTTTTTTTAATTTTTGGTGGTTCTGGGTTTTGAAATCAGCACCTGGTACTCTACCACTTGAGCCACACTTTCAGCTCTTTTTGAGATCCTACCTTTAAAAAAATAAAGCTAACTTTAACCACACAGACCCTCTACCACTAAGGTAGTTAGTTACATTGTGGCATAAGTTCTAGTGAATTGATACTCTGCAGCATCTTCACTATTATACACAAACGACAATGGCAACTGGACCAAGAGTCTGTCTCTTCCTTCACGTCCCATGGTGTCTTTAAGAATGACTGTTACAGTTTCATCATCATAAAATTGGGCATCTAAACAGCTGAAGTTGCTGGAAGTGAGATGCGTTTTGTTATATCAGAAATGATCATAATCACATAACATTATGCTGACACTAAGCAAAAACAAAATAATTTAAAACTGTAGGTGATATTCCCTGCAATGACAAAACACCTTATCAGTTTATACTTTTATATCAATTTTCACAAATATAACTAGTTATAACAAAATAAGTAATCATGAGATCAAACAAAATGATCTGTGACATTTTATCACTGTTCTAGAAAACTCTGGACATAAATGGCTAGGCCTTAAGCCTGTGAAAATTTCATGAGTTATACCTTATATATAACTGAGTGAACAGAGCTAACAAGAATCAAAGTAAAAGAAAATCTGGCCCCCTACAAATGACAGAGCCCCTTTGTTGACAGCACATCTGACATAGCACTGACTACACATACATCCCACATGCTTCTGTCCCAAATCAGGCTTGGGCGTTATCTTCTTCTGACTTTTTCAGTCGTAGCATAGGTGAAGCTCCCAAATTTCACAGCAATTAGTCCATTACTTACAGATCTTGAAGAAAGAAAGGAGAGAGGGGAATGAGACCCTATGGAACAACTACATAGCCAATAAATCTAAATGCCTGAACAAACATGACTGGCAATGTTAGCACACATATCTACTTCCCAAATCCCAGACCAACACTACCACTTCCACTCCAGAATACTATAATTTAAACACTTAGTCAGGCAAACCAGCTTGATTTAAAATCTTAATCACTAAGCAGCTAAAGGCCATAACTAAGGACAACTAACATCTTGAATTCAAAAATTCCCTTTAGTGGAGGTTCTCAAAAGGCACAAAGAGCTCCCCTATGACCCAGCAATCACCTGCTGGGCATTTACCCAAATGACCACAAACAAGGCCATACTAAAGCTACAGCACAACTAGGTTTATTGCCGCATTATTCACCATAGCTAACATATGGAACCAACCCAGATGCCCTTCAGTAAATCAATGGATCAAGAAAATGTGGTAAAGCTGGGTGCCAATGGCTCACGCGTGTAACCCAAGCTACTCAGGAGGTTGAGATCTGAGGAATGCTGTTCAAAGCCAGTCCAGACAGGAAAGTCTGTGAGACTCTTATCCTCAATAAACCACCAGAAAACTGGAAGTGGCACTGTGGCTCAAGTGGTAGAGCACTTGCCTTGAGCTGAAGAGCTGAGGGACAGTGCCCAGGCACAGAGTTCAAGTCCCATGACCAACAAAAAAGAAAATGTGATACACGTATGTATACATACATACACACATATGTATACATACATACACACATATGTGTGTGTATATATATATATATATATATATATATATGGAATTCTATTCTTCCATCAGAAAGAATGACACTGCCCTATTTGTAAGGAAATGGAAAGACTGGGAAAAAAATCCTATCAAGTGAAGCCAGACACCCCCCCAAAACAGGTCCCATTGTTTCCCTTATTTTCAATAATTAGTATACATCTAGGATAATTTTAACAGATGAGAAAAATAGCTCAAGAGCTATGTACATATGACCATATAAGATGATACTAAGCGAAATGAACTCCAAGACATGGAAACATGAGGTTTTTCTTTGTTATTGTTGATTTTGTTTTGTTTTTTGGGTCAGTTCGTGGGGCCTGAACTCTAGGCTTGGGCGCTGTCCCTCACCTCTTCAGCTCAAGGCTAGTGCTCTACCACTTGAGCCACAATGCCACTTCCGGCTTTTTTCTTTTTGCTTACGTGGTGCTGAGGAATCGAACCCAGGGCCTCAGGCATGAAAGGCAAGCACTCTACCACTGAGCCACCTTCCCAGCCCTGTTGTTTTTAATGTACTATGTACTTTTTGTTTCTTTGGTGTGTTCTTCCCCCTGCGGTTTATCCCCTATTGTCACTGTATTTGATTTTGGTACCCTGGTATTGTACATACATTTATCTGAATTAGGGAAGGGAAAGGAGAACAGAATCGTGAGACAAAGGACAAGGGGGATCCAATACAATAGCCATATTCACAAGTCAATATGTTGGAAATGATCTGTACAATTTGGCAAGTGGGAGGATTAGGGAGGGGAGGGAAAGGAGAAAAATGAGGCAGGGGGTAACAAGTTAGACAAGAAATGTACCTATTATCTTACTTATTAACTGTAACCCCTCTTGACAATGGAAAAAAAATCCCTTTAGCCATGTGCTGGTGGCTCATGCCAGTAATCCCAGCTACTCAGCGCTGAGATCTGAGGATCATCATTTGAAGCTAGCCTGGGCAGGGATCCAGGAGACTCCTATCTTCAATTAACCACCAAAAAGTCAAAAGTGGAATTGTGGTTCAAGTGGGAAAACAATAGCCTTGAGCACAAAAGCTGAGGGACAATGCCCAGAGCCTAAATTCATACCCCAGACTGGCACACACAAATAAAATAGTACCCTCATAGTGAGACTTAAAACGATTTAAAATGCTAATGGAACCCTGAATATCATTTGATTTTCAGAATGTTTACTTTGGAATCTCAAAAAGTCTCTGTGGGCAAGATCTCTTATTTGATGAAAGATAATTAACCTAAAATTTAAAAAAGTCTTTCTATAAAGTACTTACTAACACAGTTTTGAATCGCTAAGTGTTCTTAGATATAACCCAGGTCTGCTGTCATTTTCCTAAACCTATTTTAAAAAAACTTATATATGAGGCTATATACTAATATAAAAGTTAAAACTCTAGAACAAGAAGGGA
Source organism: Dipodomys spectabilis (assembly GCF_019054845.1). Lineage (NCBI taxonomy): Eukaryota > Metazoa > Chordata > Mammalia > Rodentia > Heteromyidae > Dipodomys > Dipodomys spectabilis. The sequence continues at coordinate 1,881,775 of NW_024870691.1, forward strand.
TCAAATAGCTTCTCAACTCAGCATTACCATCTCCCAGATGCAAACCTAAAGTCATGAGGCAGCTTCGCTGAAACCCGAAATGCTGGAGGGAAGCTGAATGGCTTATTATTATTACAAATATTAAGCTCTCATCTCTTCGGTTCAAACTTCAAAGGAATACTCACTGGGAAATATCAGTATGCCTTAATCTTAAGATACACATTTTATACAGTGAGTCTTCTAAAATAGTAAAAAGAAGGTACTGTAGATTTGAACTTTTATTATTCCACCTAAGGAAAGAAAAGTAATGTATTTAGCTATTTAAGTTTAGAACAAAAACTACTGTTTACACAAGACGAGGAGAACACACACTTACAGAAAAGGAAATGTGAACAATCTGCGTGCAGAGAGTCCTCACTAAAACAAAAGCAAAAAAAAAAAAATGAGAAAAATTCAAACTTGCTGCTAAATTATACTACCTAACAGGTAAAGAAGATTACCTTCTAGCATCTCTATATAACGGAATACAGATGGCTTGATTCATTGATTTTCCAATTTCATCCTACAGAAAAGCAAGATTTGGAAACATCATTAGAGAGAAGGGGAGCAGCTAGTGGTGAGGAGCCTGCTTGGCCTGTGCTAAAGGACCACTCCCTCCCTCTGGTCTCATGACATCAGTCACTGACAAGACAAACCAGCTCTGGGACTAAGACTGTAATGAGATTGATCTGGAGGGGCAAATAAAACACTAAAGATACTAAGACGATAATTTTTAAATTTATGTGAGCAGAAAATGAGGGAGGGGGTTACATTGTTGAAAAAGAAATGTACAGTATTCAGTACCTGACCTATGTAACTGTAACCTCTCTGTACATCACCTTTACAATAATTTTTTTTTTGTTGGTGGTGGGGCTTGAACTCTGGGCCTGGGAACTCTGTCCCTCAGCTCTTCAGCTCAAGACTGGGCACTCTGTCCCTCAACTCTTCAGCTCAAGACTAGTGCTCTACCACTTGAGCCACAGTGACACTTCTGGTTTTCTAAGTGGTTTATTGGAGATAAGTCTCATGGCCTTTCTTGCCCTAGCTGGCTTTGAACTTGATCCTCAGATCTCAGTCTCCTGAGAAGCTAAGATTACAGGCATGAGCCATAAGTGCCTACCTTATAATAATTTTAAAAATACATAAAGTAAAATAAATTTATATAAGGAATTAACTATGGATATAACGAAGCCATAAGAAACTGCCAATTTTGACAATCAAAACCAGTTGAATATCAGCATTTTTACAATTTATCCTAATATATATGTTCATTTACATAGATGAGACATACTATACTCTTGTTCCCACACAAAGACATGCATTTCTTCCCAACTTACTGCTGTCACTTGCAAACACTGATCAATAATGGTTTCCATTTGCCTTTTCACAAAATGCAATGATTTTCGAGCATAATAAGGAAACAGCAAAGGGCTTTCTGGTTTCAGACAAAAACAGAAACAAAACAAAAACTATAGCAAACCAATGATTAGGAGAAAATAATCCAGTGTCAGAAGCAGTCCATACTTTTTCATGGTGGAATTCTCATTATACTTTGGACATACCTTGTTAAAATAAATGACCAGAATCTCCCTTCAATCCAGTCCACTTAATACAACTACATTCGCTTGGTCCTTCTCATGCTTAGTCCTACACCAAAGCCCAACAGTAAAATGCTATTGGCTATTAGAAAAATGGAAGGCATTGGAAACCATAAGCTATGTACTGAAACCTGTTCTTTCTTCTCAACTCTGCCACAATGTGATAGCAGCAGCAGTCCAGGCTACTCTGCCACTGCTAGCTTTGTTTCTTTTTTGTTGTTTTATTCAGTATGCTTTTTATTTTAAAATGGTTATTTTATACAGTATTACAATATCCATAAGAACTCATCGTATTCTCCAACTTAAAAGGAAAAAAAAACAAAGAGGCCTACTGGGCCTCTGGAACTGCCTGGGATGAAAAGAGCTGTGAATCAAGCTGTGACTCAGGCCCACCAGCTCAAATGGCTCTGAGACTGTCTCTCCCACACTCAGCACTTCCCTTCACAGCTGTGTTAGGTAAAAAAAATCATCATTTCAGCACTTTAAGGTTCAAGAGGTGACATACTAGGTAATTACAGAAAAACATGTTGCCTTTGTCCCCAGTTCCCAAAACTCAGCTCCTGAAACCCAGATATCCTGAGTAGTAAATGTGATGGCCAATTTTAATGTGGCCACTCTGGCAGGTTCCTGCAAAGCCTCAGGGTTGGGTGGGGTGGAAAGACTATGCCTTAACCAGAAGCTTATAACTTTCAGCTCCATCTGCCAGACTGCAGGAAAGGAATAGGGGCTTGGGGTTGAATTCTACCCCAGTGACTTAATCATTATAATAAAGCCTCCATCAAAAACCCAAGACAAACTGGGAGAGAGTAAGGGAAAGGGTGACATTGTCAAAAAAAGGAAATGTAATCTTTACCTGCCTTACGTAACCATAAACTTTTTTTTTCTTTTTTCTTTTTTTCTGGTCCTGGGGCCTGAACTCTGTGCCTGGGAGCTGTCCCTCAGCTCTTCAGCTCAAGGCTAGCACCGTACCACTTGAGCCACAGAGCCACTTCCAGCTTTTTCTGCTTATGTGGTCCTGAGGAATGAAACCCAGGGCTTGATGCATGCAAGGCAAGCCCTCTACCACTGAGCCAACTTCCCAGCCCACCATAACCCTTCTTTACTAACCTTCTTAATAATTAAAAAAAAAGACACTGGGGAGGTTTGGATGGCTCCCTGGTTGGTGAACATGTTGAGTGCTGGGAGGATCTAAAAGCTGTGGCCTCTTCCTCCATATCAAACCCTGAATGATGTTTTCCACTGGGCTATGCCCAAGTTAAATTTTTATTACAAACAGTCTGGAAAGGAAAGCTGAATGTGTTCCTGAGCATTGTACACCAGTCTGGAAGCTATGCCAACTTAAGGGAGAAAGTTGGGACATATGTCCCATAGTCAAGTCCCACAGAGGTGTGAGTAAGGGAACCTAGCTCTTGGGACTGATGTAATGTGAGGAGTCTAGCGGACTGAGCCTTCCTCCCCCTGGAGGCTAATGCTCATTGTGGGTGCTCAGTGTCATAACTGCAATGAATTGCATTGCAGGACCTTCAGCTGGTATCATAACTGGCTGGTGTCAGGAGGGAAAAAATAATTTTAGTGTCAGCATAGTTAATGTACCACAGCACAGTTAATTTCAGGGTGTTTTCTATCTATCATGGTGACATCATACTCTACTTGTTAAAATGCTGTTCCCTAATCAAATAAAATGGACATGCCAAGTAAGCCTGAAGAAATTAGACAAATTTTGAGGTTACTCTTTAATCTCAAATAAGTATAAACATGGCCAACATCTGCTTGGTTCATAAAGTACCTTTAAGATGGCTGCTGTTTTGGAGGAAGTCATACCACTGGTTTCCTTCCATGTTAGGGGGTGATACAAGGCCATCATCTTCATCTTTCAAATACTAAAAATAGTTAAAATTTTTTTCAGTTAAGCAATGATTCAGGCTCTAATCTGTATTTAACATTATTCTAGTTAGTAAGTTATCTTGTTGTACTGCCAGGTTCTCTGAAGGTACATTATTTTTCTAAGTGAGGTGACAAATTCTAGACAACATGAAAATGACTTAAATGGTCAGAGTACAGTAAATGTAGAAACCAGAGTTTACATTTTGTGGTTCATTTTCAAGATATATTTTAACCTTACCTATCAGGGCTATATTTTAGTTTTACAAGTACCAACTGACAGTATGCTCCACAAGGGCAGTTCTCACAGTGTAGCCCCATCGCTGAGAGTGCTCAGCATGCTTCCATTGACTACAAGGTTAATGCCAGCTTTAGTGCCAAGGTGTCATTTGCCTTTCACGGTGTCAACATTTGCACTGAAGGTGTGGAAGAAAGAACAGCCAGTACCTGCACCCCTCACCTAGTGGACCAAATTCTTGTGTTCTTTGTCACATATTCAGTTTCATTAATCCTGATAGAACTATTAAATTGTTAATTCTCAAGTCTTGATGGCAGATCTTTTAACGTTTTTTGAGACAGAGTTGGGAGGCACACAGGGGTGATTTTACAACACATCAAAGCATGCAAAGTTGTCTTGAAGAAAGACTGAAACTGTCTTGTTTCAGTTGTAAAGGCAGACATTTTGTAAAAAATGACATTCCAGGGGGGAGGATGGGAAGGGATGGGAAGGGGAAACTAAGGAGGAGGCTACAATACTTGATAAGAAATGTACTCATTATCTTGCCCATGTAATTGTAACCCCTCTGTACAGTATTTTCACAATAATAAATAAATAAATAATTTTAAAAATGACATTCCGTTTTTACTTGGAAACAAAAGACTAGGGGACAAACTGATTCTTCATACTTAGATGTTTGCGAGGTATTTTTTAATTTAAAATTTTTTATTTATTTTATTAAATAGATGCACAAGGAGTTGCCATTGTTCAGCTTATGGACAAATATGTCTTGGTCAATGTTACCCCTTTGAACATGCATACTCATCCATCCCTCTACCCCCTCAAACTCTTACTTTTGGCAGGTATTTTCTTGAAAATAAAGTGACTTTGAACAAAACAACCTAAAATATTTATTGCAAATAACATTTCAGCTAAACTTGGTTCTAACGGCCTGTAATTCCAGCACTTAGAAGAGGATGAGGCAGGAATATCACAAGTTTAAGGCCTATAGAGCAAGACCCTGTCTCAAAAAAAAAAGCAACTTTTAAGCAAAACTCAAAATGTTGGCACCTGCATCTGTTACTGAGTGCCTGACAGCTTCACAGTAACTAAAGACTGATTAGAGTAGACTGAAGTCACCTGATATTTATAATGTATAATGGAAGGCATCAGTACTTAAAAAGATCTGTAAAAGCCACAGAACCAATATTTCTAAAAAGACCAAGTTATGATGCTATGAAAACAAGCATGAGTAAAAGTGCCTTTCAAAGTGCAAGGAAGATGGAGAGATTTTTAATGAAACTGAGTATGAAGTGTCTACTAACCCAATTTTAGATTCCACATTAAAAACTTCCAAGAGACCAACACTTGGAAGGATTTTGTATAATATTAAAGAATATCCTCAGTTAAAGGACAAAACTAGTTCAGTACTTTCTCCTTTCCAAGGACACACACCTGCTTGAAGTTAGATTTTCCTTATATACATTAAGCAAATTAGCATATTAAAACAGAATAAACACATAGGTAGACATTAAAATTAGCTGTCTTCTATTAAGCTGGACATCAAAGACAGCTGAGAAAATACACAACAATGCCAGTTATACTGGCATTATATTATTTTCCATAAACTTTAGATAATATGAATTAACAGTACAAAGTCTTAAAATTCGTTCTTAAAAATCAAACCAAGTTCAATAGAAAGCCCATACCTGACCAACTTTTTCAACATTAAAGTATTTTCTTTTTCGATTATAAAAGTCTGGAGCCTAGAAAGAACAAACATAGTTTATTTCTAAAAGCTCAAAATATTAAGAAAATAATCTTAAAATTAACAAACTCAATATGTATTTTATAAAACAGCTATCCATTGCATTTAGTTTTTTGCAGATTGTAAGTACATACAAACAGAAGTCTACTTATAGACTTTATGTTTAGTCTTTTTAAAATTAGTCTTTTTATAAAAGTAATTGCTAATTACTTTTTAACCATGAACCATCTTTGCTGTGATTATTTTCAAAGTGACTTAATTGTAAAAATAGCCATTTCTTTCCTCATAGAAATGTTCAGTAAGAAATTCAGTAACAAATGTGATATCTTTCTGAGTCATCTATTAACAAAAAGGGGCAAAAAGAAAACAAATCAAGGTAAAAAGTAAGCTTCCCAATAATTTGCCTGAATCCACAGTTTGGGCCTGGGTGCAGGTGAGTGGGCTGTGGGGAGCAAGGAGGAGGCTGGCTGTTCTCTAAGCTCACTTTCAGGGAATGCTTCTTTTCACATCCTCACAGAAAGAAACTGCTCATTTCCAGGCTTCAACTTAGGTACAACATTTAAGTACTTATATTTCAAGGAAAATAAAAATGCGTTTAAGACTTAAGGCATAAGATATAGAACCAATCCAGATGCCCCTTAGTAGATGGAGTGGATCAAGAAAATGTGGTATATATACACAATGGAATTCTATGCCTCCATCAGAAAGAATGACATTGCCCCATTTGTTAGGAAATGGAAAGTCTTGGAAAAAATTATATTAAGTGAAGAAAGCCAGGCCCAAAGAAACATAGGTCCCATGGTTTCCCTTGTTTTCAATACTTAGTATATGTCTGAGTCAAGCCAAAAAGGTCAGATAAGTTGATGTTAGGGAAATGAACCCTAAGATATGTATTCAAATGTTTGTTTTTTCTTTCATGCGATTGTTTCTATCACATTTACAAGATTATTTCTTTGTTCATTTGTATGTCCCCCCCCGAGACGGAATAACTCCTGCTATCACTGTATTTGATGTTGTTATAATTTGTGGAGGGGAAGGGAAAAAACAAATCATTTAAGTAGGGATACAGGTGGACCCATTGCAACAATGAGATGTACAAGGGCTGGGAAGGTGGCTCAGTGGTAGAGCGCTTGCCTTGCATGCATGAGGCCCTGGGTTCGATTCCTCAGCACCACATAAGCAAAAAAAAAAGCTGGAAGTGGCACTGTGGCTCAAGTGGTAGAGCGCTAGCCTTGAGCTGAAGAGCTGAGGGACAGCGCCCAGGCCCAGAGTTCAGGCCCCAACTAAAAAAAATGAGATGTACAAGTCATATGTCGAAAACAAACTTTACAACTTTGGTGGGGGGGAGGAGGGTTAAGTGGGGGAGCGGGGGGGGGGGGGGAAGGGGGAGGATGGGATGGGAAGGGGAAACAAAGGAGGAAGCTACAATGCTTGATAAGAAGTGTACTCATTATCTTTCCCATGTGATTGTAACCCCCTCTGTACAATATTTTCACAATAATAAAAAGACTTAAGGCAGTTAAAGAGTATAAGGATGCTATGTTGTAAGAATTATAAAACCTCATTCAAACATGAAAATTGTAAATTCAAATATCCATAACAGTATTCCTCGAGATGAAAATATTATGCAAACACTCAAATTTCTTTAGATAACAAGCCCAACGTCCTGTTATCTAACTCTGTAAGAGTACCAAAACCATGAGCAAGGCTGAGCTCAATCAGGACAATAGGTAAGGAAATTACACAGGTGTCCCCTGTTATCTGAGAGATTGGTTCTAAGACCCCCACAGATAACACAATCCACAGGTGCTCAAGATCTTTATATAAGAAAACACATCCTCCTGTACACTTTAAATCCCATTTAGAGTGCTTGTAACACCTAATACAATGTAAATAACTATTGTTGTATTGTGTAAGGAATAGTAAAGAGAAAAACAAGTACATATATTTGGAACAGATGCATTATTTTCAGAATATTTTTCATTGGTGGTTGGTTGAATCTACTGAGATGGAACCTGCTGACACACAGGGCTGGCCATACGTACTTCTGTGCATACCTTATTCAGCTCAGGAAGCACATGGTCTTCGGTCATTCTCAACATGGCTGGAAATACAAAGTTAAAAATTATCTTAAACGACTGGGGGGAGAGGGGGGGTTTGATTGGGTGGGGGGGAGGGGGGAGGGTGGGAAGGGAGGTGAAGGGTAAAAAAAGGAGGAGGCTGCAATGCTTGGTAAGAAATGTGTGCATTATCCTGCCCATGTAATTGTAACCCCTCTGTACAGTATGTTCTCAAATAAAATAAAATAAAATTTAAAAAAATTATCTTGAAATGTAATTTTTATTACAGATATACTTCAAATACCAAATGAGGTTTACTGAACTAAATTTTCCATTTGAACAGTTTCTTTTTACTACAAAAAACTTTCTCTTTGAACAATTAAACTAAAGATGAACTAAAATCTGACTTAATCAGGATCTGAAATATATTCAGGATTGTTGGTCCTCACCCCAAACAAAACCTTATTGATTATGCTGCTGGGGGCAGAGCAGTAAAAATGCCTTCATGGAAATTACATTTTACCAAAAAAATACAACAAAGTTATAACCTCGTGTCAGTGACAAAGCCAGGGTGACAACAGTGTCACATTCTGGAGATAAGAACTGAGCAGTTACTCACTGCTCTTCTACTGCTGATGCTTAGTTAGAGCACGCAATAATTATAAGTAAAACTAAACCACTAATCCCATCAGAGAAAGGATTTCTAAAGTCCTACTTTTAATATTGCAATTTATTCTAATTAAAACTCAGATCTGCAACAAGCTAGCCTGAAAAAACTCCAGTTCCCTATTCCAACTATCAATCATACAGTTGAAAAAAAGGAAACAAACAAAAATATCCAACCAAGAATTCAAGTAACTTAAGATCACATTCAGGTTTTAAACAAAAGTAACTATAGTAGAGTGATAAGCATAAAGTCTGCTTTTGTAATATTAGAACTGAACATCTGGACACTTTGCAGTATTAGCATATCAAAAGGAATTTATCTTGTATTTCACTCTAAATTTTAACAAATATGAGACATAAAACTAAATGTTGCATATGTTGGAGAGAAATGTTTGTTTCATTATTTAAAGAATATACTTCACAAAAATAGCAGTATAAATGGGCCTAAAAAAATGCAAGTACCTCAGAGTGGTGATCAAACCATCTCATGTGAAGTCAACAGGTATTTGTTAATTAAACTGCCTACCCAATGGCAAAGACGTAGTGGCATTACAAAGAAAGTCCTAAAGTAGTCTGTGTACCACTTAGCAAGGGCACCACTGCCCATGAAAATGTAATAGCATGGTCCCAGTTCTGTGCTGTCACTGATTATCTGTGACTCCTAGGAACTTCAAAGAGGCTAGCCTGACTACATAACTAAATGTGTAATTTTAGATGATTTCAATCAATTCAACAGCCACAGGCTAGTTAGTGGTTACCACCATGGACCACACAGCTCCAGAGACTGAAGAACAGAGTGTAAAATGTAACACAAGCTACTGAAGGGCTTTTTGAAAATCTTATACCCGTGCCCAATATATAGCAAGGGCTCAAACACTCAATTTTAACCTAAGGAAATACAGTTGTCCCTCGCTGTATTGTAGCTTCATTGCATCCCAGGTTTAAAAAACAAAACAAAACAAACCAGAAATAGTGATCCCTCACCTATCATATAGTTACTTTCCAGAGCAATAAGTGAACCACAATAGAGCATGGGATTTTCACCTATCACGGGGGTGTCTGGAACTTAACTCCCAAGATAGGTAAGGGATCACTGTACTAGTGAGTGTAAGGGGCACAGGTGTTACAAATTAGCTTTAATACTTCTATGGGGGAAGCATGGAGTAGGTGAAATAGGACTGCCATAGATGGACAACAGTTGAAGCTGGGTGAAAGAAGGAAACAAGGAGGCTCATTATACTATTTTATAAGTATTTGAAATTTTAACAGACTAATTCAAATCTAAGATGTATTTCCACAGTTTTCAAAAGTGTTAAAACAACAATGTTAAAGTTAACTTACCCACATAAAGCCACCAGAAAAATGCCTTGAAATTCTTTATACTAATGTCTATAATTCTAAAAAGATAAACAAATCAGAAAAAAAAAAGTTCATGTAGTACTGTTCAACTGTCACAGAGTAAAATAAACCTTACTGTTCTTCTTTGTCTTGTCAGGATTTAAGCCCTTAGAAGAGCAGATTTTACAAGCCAAACATTATTACATTCCTAAAATTAAGGCAATCAAAAACAAAACACATCTCGATTCTTTCAAAAAATTAAGCAAATAATTGTATGTCCCTCCCCCACAGTGTAACCCCCGCTTTCACTATATTTGATGTCAGTATAACATGTGGAGGAGATGGGGACAAACAAGTCGTTTAAGGATTCAGGTGGACCTGTTGCAACAATGAGAAGTATAAAATGTCATGTCAAAACCAGCTTTACAATGTCGGAGGGGGGGGGAGGGGGGGTATGATTGGGTGGGGGGGAGGGGGGAGGCTGGGAAGGGAGGTGAAAGGTAAACAAAGGAGGAGGCTGCAATGCTTGGTAAGAAATGTATGCATTATCCTGCCCATGTAATTGTAACCCCTCTGTACAGTATGTTCTCAAATAAAATAAAATAAAATTAAAAAAAAAAAAAATTAAGCAAATAAATGATACTATCTGGTTGTAACTGTGTTTCCAAAAAACTGAATCTTTCCCAGCATTCTGTGACATATGAATTCTTTTCCTAACTCTGCAAGTAAGTGAGGAAAAAATTTTCCCACATTATTTTTTGTTAAAAAATTACTAATCAATAAAAAAAAAAACTGACTCCAAAAGGAAGTTACTACTATAAACTTATGTTATGTCACAATGTCTGATACCACTGGACATCATTTTATGAAACTGATTTTTTAGTCCAACAAATAAATGAGGTCTCAAAAATTGAATTCTCTTGGATTTGACACAAATGAAAAAACGTTAAGTATTATAAATCAAACTCATCTTCATTTTGGTGAACTTTCTGAATACAGAGATGAGTTCAATTTTTATAAACTCTTTAAGTTTACTTCTATGTGATAATTACAGTAAGCAAATAATACCTGTACTGATTTTCCTTGAGGTCCTAAGACCTGAACCGGGAGCCTGTGCATACTAGACAACAGTGTGCCAGTGAGCTACGTTCCCAGCAGTACAAGTATTTTTTTTTTATGTTTCATAATATCACTGAGAGGTAGATCAGTATCAATCACCCTACTAGGAAATCAAAGATTGCAGCACTCCTATGTTATCAAGTAAGGTAACTAACATTCTCTTGCAGCACCAGTGAAAAACAAAGTTTCTCTGTGTTCCACCTAGCTAATACCTTCACCCCTACCTAACACAACCAGACCACACTAAAGCCCTCCCCCACTGCTCTGTTCCTCCATCTGTAACCCTTCGTAGTGACATTTTTTCTACTTAAGAGGATCAAGAAGTTAAATACTTTCTAGTCATCGTGAGAGGTAATCCTAGAAAACTTAGTATATCATATTTGCTCTCAGCAAATGTAAATTCCAAAAATATTCCAAAACACAGGAAAAGCAATGTCATTTCTCCTCTCACTTTGTCTTCTGAGCAAGTGCTGGAGCTTTCACTTTCTAGAGCCCAATTATAATGACAGTGAACAGGAGGAAGCATATGTATTATAAACTTAGAAAAATAAAGAGTAAAGAACAACTTAAAACTAGTTTCAGAAGTACTGAATACTGGTGAGTGACAAAGTTCCCCAGGAGAAGCCAAGTGCAGACAGCTCAAAGAGCCAACAGCCAGGAATGACAAGAGAGTCTGAGAAGCTTGGTGCTGGCGGTTCACGCCTCATCCTAGATACTCAGGTGGCTGAGATCTGAGGCCTGCAGTTCAAAGACAGCCCAGACAGGAAAATCCAGGAGATTCATAAACTCCAACTAATCACCAAAAGCCAGAAATGGAGCAAATGGTAGAATGCTAGCCTTGAGAAAAAAGCTCAGGGACAGCACTCAGGCCTTGAGTTTAAGTTCTGAGACTGGCACCAAAAAAAAAAAGAAAGAAAGAAAAGAAAAACAGCTCAACAGAAAGAGAAAGTAAAATGTATTCCTAAACTGTATCTTACTGTACTGGACATACTAGCCAAATATAAATAGATTAAAAACTGAATCAAAGTTAAATTTCGTAGACTTGAAACTCTTTGTATGATTAAATAAACTTACAATCCTTTTGCCTTAGCATACCAAGCACTGGGATTACAGGTATGTGTGTAAGGTTCTTATTAATTTCAAATGTAAATATTCACAATCAATAGCATCTAAAAGGAAATAAAAAATATAAAGAAATAGTCCTTGTTAAATAAGTAAACTATATCTAATATATTCTGTCGAGATATTAAATCACTGCCTTCAATTCCCATAGCATCCAGTCCAAGGGGTTTGTATTTTTGCTTCCATGAAGCCATTCCTTTCAGTTCACTCAAATGATACAATAAAGACTCTGAGCCACTAGCACAACAGGAGACATAGTATCATTACTTAGTCACAGGAGACATAGTATCATTACTTAGTCACAGGAGACATAGTATCATTACTTAGTCACAGGAGACATAGTATCATTACTTAGTCAGGGTGGTAGGCAGTGGTAGACAGTTCCAATTTTTCAGAAATAAAAATTTAAGGTAACTATTTAATTTTCTTGCCATTAAAAAAATTGTATCTCTAGTTCTGTAAACATAAGCACAATCATCTGGCTATCATCTACTGAAATGAATATACATGACAATACGATTAAATTTTATATGAACAAATTGTGTTTCACAGTCCTGGCACTATCTGGGGGGAGGGGCCATGCTAGGGATGAAGCTAGGGCCTTGCATAAGCTAGCAAGTGCTCAACCACTAAGCTACCCCTTAGCCCCAATCTTGGCACTTTAAAGACAGCCAGTAGGCAATCTTGTTCACCCATATCTACCCAATACTAAACAAATAGTTTTTGAGATCCAACTTTGTGTCAGACATTGTGCTAGATGCGAGGGACAGAAAGCTGACAAGAATCAGGTCCTTGTGACCACAGAAATTACAGCATAACAGGGGAGACAGGTCTCAACCACATGATCATACAGTGTAATCTTCCCAATGGCCATAAATGCCTTGAGGGGAATGCATAGGATGAGGGTATAAGTGTAATATGAGTTAATATGGGGACTGGTGAAAAAATATGGGGACTGATCCAAAAGAAGGGACCAGGAGCATCTGTGAGAGGTATTCTATTGGATTTACTAAGGAATACACATTCTACAGGGATGGGGATATAGCTCACTAGTAGAATGCTTGCCCAGCATATACAAGACCCTGGTTTTGACCCAGAGCATTGCAAGAAAAGGAAAAAGAAGAGTAAAAAGACCAGACATTTGTGGAACAAAGTATAGAACGACCAGTGCAGAAGGCATTACATAATGGGCTGTATACAAATTTAAACTGAACATTCAGCATCCGCTTGTAAAACTGTCACTCAAGCAGCTATGGAAAGGAACAACACGAGACCTGGAACACTAAAAGGAATCGTGGCTCTGCCATGTACTATCTTTGGGCCATCCATATAACTAATTCAGTTTCATCCTGGTAAAATGAGACTCAGAACAAAATTCTAGGGTGTTGAATTGAAAATACACAATATGTTTTACAAGATAAAATATACAACATACTCAATTTTCCCTGTGGAACAAAAAAAGGAATATACGATCTATTTCAAAATATACCTTATAGTTTAGTGGGGGGATCCAGATGGGAGACTTGCTTGGTGAAAAGATAGTGAAAAATTATTTCATGAAGCAGAAATAATCTTTACACTTGAGTGTGCCAAGATTCCCCTTCAAATGCCAATGCAAAAATTTCAGCTAGGCACTATTCACAATAAATAGCCAAGATATAGAAACAACCCAGATGCAGAGAAATGGATGGAACTAAAATGAATCAGTGTGAGTGATGTAAGACAAGAGCAGAGAGATAAATAGCACATGTTCTTCCTGATATGAGGATGTTAAAATCCAAAACGCAAGGAAATACGACAAAGTAAACAGGACTCAAGAAACAAAGGACATCTACTTAATCTGCCATATAATTTCTAAATGACTCCATGTTCTTGACCTCATATAGGGTATATATGTGCACACATCTAAGGGAAGCTAGGAGGAGGGCATGGAATCAGAGGGAAACAGGTGAAAAAATACAACAGAGGAACCCATCAGCTACACTGGACATTGATGAAAATGAACTAAAGAACTCAAGGGAGGGAGGGAATGAGAGGGAAAGAGGGAACAGCTAACACTAAGCAAAAGGAAAGAAATATATTTATCACCCAAAGCAGAAGAAATATTGTCAAAGCTCATAGAATTCACAAACTTTATAGACCAAGATAATCACAATTTGCCTTGCAAAGGTTAAAATGTGTTTGTGATTTTAACAAAATATCACTATCCTACAGTACTATGAAATTTGTGACATTTATATAATCACTTAATCTCACTAAAAATTATTATTAAAAAATTTTCAGGGTAGTGGCACTGTAGCTCAAGTGGTAGAGCGCTCGCCTTGAGCTGAAGAGCTGAGGGACAGCGCCCAGGCCCAAAGTTCAAGGCCCATGACTGACAAAAAAAAAAAAAAAATTCTGCTAGGAAAGATTCCAGAAGAAAATGCCAGACAATAAAGGTAAATTTTCAGAAAGACCAAAGCAATGCCCATCATCTTTATACCTCTGCAAATGACTTATAACCAACTTCTGAATACTGGAATATGATGACTTTAACAGCACCTTTACAGTTAGCTGGTTCACCAAAAGGGGCTGAAGTTCAACACTACAATGAAAAAGGATGGTTTAGTCATTTCTCCATCTAAAATCTGTACACATTGCTTAAAATCATAGATTTTAAAGAAAAAACAAGATTTTGGAACAAAGTAAAACTACTCCCAACAAAAATACAACTTTCTTAAAAAAATACAACTTTCTTTTGTATACAAAAATAAACAAAAACATAACCCTAACACACTTAAGTACACATGAGGATACACTGCATATTAAAAAGGACTTAGCTTAGTAAGGCAAAGGGCAATGCTCACTAAGCCATATTGTAGCAATCTAAGCATTTAGGAAAAAGATGGCAGAGGTTTCCACAAAGCACCATGGAAATCACATCTGAAACACGGGAGGGAATAAATGAAAACCATAAAAAATAATTCCAGAAGTAAATACAGATTAACCTTTTCATGCTCTTAAGATGGGGAAAGCTCTAAGATACCAAAAAGAAAAAGTTTAGTTTGGCAACATAAAAACTAAAATTTCTGTACAAAATGATCACATTAACCCAAAAGGGTGTATCCAAAAACCTGGAGATCTATACTCCTAATACTCTTTTTATACCAGAATTTTCTATTTCATTTGGACAAATGAATTATTCATTTTTATTTACTTTTAAAATAAATTGATTTAAAAAGGGGAGAGAGAGGTGAAACAGGGCATCAGTGGCTCATGCCTATAATCCTAGCTACTCAGGAGGTTGATATCTAAGGTTTGTGATTCAAAGACAGCCCAGACAGGGCTGGGCTCAGTGGTAGAGTGCTTGCCTTGCATGCATGAGGCCCTGGGTTGGATTCCTCAGCATTACATAAGCAGAAAAGGCCTGAAGTGTCGCTGTGGCTCAAGTGGTAGAGTGCTAGCCTTGAGCTGAAGAGCTCAGGGACAGAGCCTAGGCCCAGAGTTCAGGCTCCAGGACAGAAAAAAAGACAGCCCAAACAGAGAAGTCCCTGTGAGAGTCTTATTTCCAGTTAACCACTCAAAAAACTGGAAGCAGGGATGTGGCTCAAAGTGGTAGAGCGAAAAGATCTTAAGGACAGCATATAGGCCCTGAGTTCAAGCCCTACAACCAATCGGGGGAGAAGGGAGGAAAAGGAGGAGTTTATTACCTTGCCTTCCCCCACAACAGCAAGTGCATAAATTCATCCTGTACTGATGTGGTTGTGTTCTTTTCCTAGATAAAATAAAAAGAAATATGTGATACATGTTTTGCAGCTTATAAAGTACATCTACTCACTGTTCTTTCCTCTGTCTTCTCTCAAGCCCTTATATACAGGAAATATCTGAGGTTCAGTGACTGGAGACAACCAGTCAGCTGTTTCAATAGCTTCCTCATTCCCAAAGCCCACCCACTGCATTAAGTTGTTCCAATGGTGGAAGAGTCAGCTATGGATCTGATATGGTTTGTCCCCCAACGGTTCATGTATTATGATGCTGCTGAGGTAGTGGAATCTTTAAGAGGTAAGGCATACTGGGAGGTGGTTAGGTCACTGGGGGTGCTGCTATGTGAAGAAAATGTAGTTCTCATAGGAACCTGGTTAGATCCTGCCGAGTGAGTTATTCTAAAAGAGCAAGAACACCCTTCTCTACTTTCTGGTTCCTGGGTCACAAAGTGATCCCTCTGCCAAGATGCCATGTCCCAGAGGAAGAAAATAACAGAGCCACACAATCTGGGACTTCTAGTCTACAAAACCTCTTTTCTGTATACATTACCCAAGTTCAGGTACTTTGTTATAGTAACAAAACCTACTATAGACTCCTTTTTGCAAATATTTTCTGTGAAAATAGTCGTTAGGCCAAGCTGTCTGAAGAAATTATGGTCTTAACATTTCATAAATTAAACTGACCTTTCTCATATAGCATATGAAGCAAATAGACTTTAAAACTCTTTCCACAGGAAATGTCAGTTACATTACCTGCACAAACTTAGTGAGACGAGAATCCATCTGTATCAGTATTTCTTGCCATGCTTCACACATACATGTCAGTGACAAATTTATATACTATTAGCAAAAAGAAGAAAATATTTTAAACCCACATTCTACCTAATATGTGCTTCTTAAGGTCACAAAAAATCCAGAACTTACTTTCAACCACCCTAATTAACTTAGTTAAGCCAAAGGAAAAGAGAAGACCATAGCTAACCTTTGGTAACTTCTTTTTTTTATTTCCAATTGTGGGGCTTGAACTTGTGGTCTAGGGACTGTCCCTGAGCTCTTTTGCTCAAGGCTAGCTCCTTACCACCTTGAACCACAGTGCTACCTCCTATTTTCTGGTGGTTAAATGGAACTAAAAGTCTCATAGACTTTACTGCCTGGGCTGGCCTTGAACCATGATCCTAAGATCTGAGCCTCTTAAGTAGCTAGGATTATAGGTGTAAGCCACCAGGGTCTAACTATTTGGTAACAACTATTTTTACCAAAGAATCAATGATTCTTAGAACTTTAAAAAGGAACTTTTTTTATACTTAAATTTTATTGTAAAGGTAAATTACAGAGGGGTTACAGTTACATAAGAAAGGTAATGAGTACATTTCTTTTTGCACAGTGTTACCCCTTCCTTCATTTCAAAAGAACATTTCTGTACCTAGTAAAACAAACATCTTTTACATTTTATTATTTAAGCTGTGTTTTATTACGCTGTCAAAATGTTCATTTGTTCAACTATTAAACTGTCAGAGGACCCTTAAAAGATTTCGACCCCTAGTTATGTTTGCCATCAAGTAAATTAATGGCTGTGGTAGAACAATAATGAAAAAAATGGCCTGAATTCTTTACAGTTCTTCTATCCTGACTTATTCTCCTCACCTTGCACCTGGCTGCCCTATAACTTGCTCTAACTAAACATAGCAGAAAAAACACTGCTGAGGCCAGGGCCTTCAAGTTGTTTATACATCTTGACTTGTACTTTTTTTTGAGGGGAGGGAGAGGGAGACAGGATCTTGTTATATAGCCCAAGCTTGCTATATAACTCAAGTTGATATTATAATATTCTTGCCTGAGCCTCCCAATTGCTGGATTATAGAAGTGTCCCACCAACCACAGTTCAACTTACACTCTTATTTATTTAATTTTTTGCCAGTCCTGAGCTTGAACTTGGCCTGGGCACTGTCCCTGAGCTTCTTTTGTTCAAGGCTATCACTCTGCCACTTAAGCCACTGCTCTAGTTCTAGCCTTTTTTGTGTACATGGTACTGAGGAATCGAACCCAGGGCTTCATGCATGTGAGGCAAGCATTCTACCACTGAGACACATTCCCAGCCCTCAATGTGTACTCTTGAAACCTTTGCTGCCACTACCCTAGAAAAAGCCCAGGACTAGCTGGCTAGAAGATGAGGGAAGCAGGGCAGAGACAAAGCCACTTCAGCCAGGGACACATATCAGCTTGCATGATCAGGCTGGGTGACGTGAGCCATACCAGGTACAGATCACCACAACTTTCTGGCTGAGTTTAGTCCAAACTGCTAACCTACAAAATTATCTACTAATTTGGGGTATCTTTCTTATGATCAAAAGCTAAAATCATAAAAAGACTATTTTATTTGCAATAAAGTATAAGTAACATTAACAGGAACATTTAAAAGATTGACTGTTTTTTCCCTTTCATTTGGAGGTGATAGGATTGGATGAGTAGATTAATTAAATTACTTTTTCTGGCTTTAATAAATATTGTAAGATTAGCAGAATAGAAATCCAACTGCCTTCAGTTTTAAAAAATAAAATTACAAAGGTTACAGTAAATACTTCTAGAAAGCAAGTGATGAATAAATACCTGCAACAGAGCTGAAATGTGAATAAACTTCCTGGCCATCCAAGTTACTTCATGTAAGAAGGAGTAGAGCACATTGGTTTCAAGCTGAAAAACAAGAATAAATTGAGTCATAATCAGATGTATTTACTTTTTTAAAGATAAATTGTTCCTGTAAAACACACACACACACACACACACACACACACACACACACACACATACACACACATGTGCATGCGCACATGTGTGCATCCTCTAACTTAAAGAGGAGCAAAGATGTAACTCAGTATCAGGAAGACCAAATCAGAATTCTGTCCCCTTTGAAACATAACCAAGTTGGAGGCATCAGAACCAAGGGAAGGCATCAAAAGGCATTAAAATACTACTGGTAAAAACAGAAAATACCCCTTACCAGTTGTATCACACAGAAGTTGTCATTAAAAAAAAAAATCTATTACTAGCTGGGAATGTTGCTTAGTTGTAGAGTGCTTGCCTAGCATGCATGAGGCCCTAGATTTGATTCCTCAGTACCACATAAACAGAAAAAGCCAAAAGTGGCACTGTAGCTCAAGTAGTAGAGTGTCAGCCTTGAGCAAAAGAAGCTCAGGGACAGTGCCCAAGCCCTGAGTTCAAGCCCCAGGACAAAAAAAAAAAAAAAAAAAAACTTTTACAAATTTCACAGAAAAAAAAGAGCTGCTCTATTATAGCACAAATACAGCCTGCTGATCACAGTTGCTCAGCCTTAAGACACAAATGTGTACTACCATTGTTGTGAATTCTATGTCTAGGGTGCTCTGGAACACTGAACAGCATGCTATTGAAGACACTAAGCAGTCCTCGCATCTTCTATCCTTTTGTTCTACTTTGTTTGAAAATTTACACATTCTTAGGATAAACATATAGGATTTTCAGAGGAAACACTGGGGAAGTTTTCTTGGCAAAGCAAAGGTACAATCCAAATAACAGGAGCCCAAACAGTTTCCTAATCTTATTATGTATGATACACACAATAAAAGAGCCCTCACCAATACTTAAATGTTTTACACAAAAAGCATGTTTAGAGCCTAATGGTGCACACCTGTAATCCCAACACTTGGGAGGCTAAAGCAGGAGAACCTAAAGTTCTAGGCCAGTCTGGATTACAGAGCAAGCCTTCCTCTCATTAGAAGGAGAAAAAAGGCACAGAACCTGAATGCAGACTGCCTAGTATCACTTTCCAATTATGAGCTTTTGTATGTGCCCTGTACTTTCTTCAGGTATAATAACAGTTCCTATCCATATGTTGTTGTGTTTAAGGCACTAAGGGCTTGGCATATAATAAATGATGAATATCAGCCCTTATTATTACTAATAACTGAGTCCCAAGAAAATGCTCAAAACCAAGTAATTCTGTTATAGGAACCAATTTGTAGGGCCATGATCATCAAAACATTGTTTTTATGTGGAAAATAATAGTACTACAACAGCATTCAATATGTACAATTTAGAAACTCCACGTAGATGTTTTATTTTGCTGCCCATTAGAATACAGTGAGATATAGATACAAACCCACAGAGGTGGGGACCCAGCTCAGTGGTAGACAGCATGCTAGAACGTCCTGTCAACTCTCAGCACCAACCACCCCTAAAAAACAACAGAAAAACTAAAACATATTCTTAATCTCTACAATTATGAAATTCCAGTACATAGCTGAAAGTATGAAACCTTTGAATCATCACCAGTGGAAACCTCTGTGACCACTGATAATGATTTCAAATCACTTGATAGACACAATGCAAGACAAGTGCCAGCAATCTGCAAAATAATCACACACCCTCATACATGTGGTATCACTGGTAGGGTGCACTTTGTAATACTGGAAGCAACAATTTATACACAACTTTAGAAAGCTGTGACACACACTTCTGGTTTCAGCGATACTCATGTAGCAGGTAAAGGTAGGTAAAGCAGGTAAAGGGCTCCTCCTAGTCACAAAGACCTATAAACATTAAAACTTCTGATCCCAATCCCATCAACAGTTGCACATCAAAGGTTGATGAACAAACAAATTCCCTGAAGGCTATGACATTTTCTACACCTTGGGGAATTGTGAGAGCAAGATGAAAAAGGCTCTGGAGAAGACTGATTTAGCAGTATTAGGAGACTCAGTACTCAACAAAGAGTGGCTTCCGATAGCTTTCATTAGGCTCCAGTTAAATCACAATCAAGTGGATCAGATCAATCTTTTCATTAAAGGAAAAAGCATGAGTAATTCCACCAAAAGTTTCTCATCTCTATAGTAATATCATTATTTTAGCTTAAAAAATCCTCTAATTATTTAAAAACAAATTGAAACTGAAAAAATAAAAATAAAACTTACTATGTTATTCTTATTCCATAAGTAAACTAGCCACTATATTTTAAGAGAAATAATACAGGAAACCTAAAAGAAAAACTCACCCCTGTGACTCGAGCAATTTTGAACATCCCATAAGCATAAAGCTGAATAAATCCAGAGCTTCCTCCAAGGACAAGAATATTTAATCTAATAAAAAAATGTAACAAGCAGAAAACCAGTGAACAACACAGATGATTGTGGGTGTTTTTTATATTTGTTGATTTTATTTCTACACTATCTTTAAAATATAATTAGCATGAACTTATAGTACAAAAGTGTTACACTGTGATATTTACAACATGAATATAATATACTTTGATCAAATTTACTCCTAATCTATATTACTCTTTCTTAACTATCCTTCCTCCCTATCTATCCCTTCCTAAGTTTCTGGAGGGCTTCATGATGGTATTGTCATACATATATATATTCACCTTCCCTCACCATCTCTTTTTCCTTTCTCCCTCCTGCTGGTTCCTCTTCTCTCTTTTAGATGACCGTGGTTTTTTTAGCCAAAATATAAATTGTTACTGCTTTCATCTAATCTGAGAGCTAAAATTCCTCTTTGGGGAAAACCGATACACTAAGCAAACACAGCAACTCTCAATATTCAATCACAGCAGGCCATTTCTTTTGTTTCCGAAGAACAATATATATTTCTTATAGCTAACATTAAGCATTTATAGTAACATAACATACTAATAATTGTATTCACATACAGCCAATAACAAAACAGTTTTATTATGGATATGACACAATGAAGAACTTGGATAATTAAAATTGAAATTTTAAAAATTCTAGTACTATCCCCTTTTACTTATTAAAAACAAGTATACTGCATTACTGCTAACACATGAAACAAAGAATGAGCACACAGTAAAAACAGCAAGACGGTGACATCTATTATTTGAAGACATGGAGTGTCTACAATGAGATAACATAACAAAAGATTTGCTCCTGAAAATTTGGAAATGTTCCTCCAATATGAAAAGTGACTTAAAGAAATCAGACTTATTTAAATTAGATTTACCTGACATCTCCCAAGCGTTTAATAATTTCATCAGAATTCTCCTCACTACAATATAAAAATAAATTGAGTCATCTTTCAACCATGTTCTTTCAACTAAAAAAAAACCATTATTTTATTTGAAAACAACAAAAAAGTACATCTTACCTAAATATTTTTGAGGTGTTGCTATAACGAGAGAAAAGAGAGACAAAGGTAAAATGATACTCATGAGAGAAGTATGTACCAATATTTAAAGCAGATTAACCTGCAAGATTAAGTCCAAAGAAATACAACTCTGATACTTTTTTGGTAATGTGGGCAGCTTGGGTAAGAGAATGTTTGACTCATCTTCAGCATTATAGAATGATATTAGAACACTAAAAGGAAGGGGAACCAGGCATTACACAAACAGTAATAAGTTACTTCTCTTTCTATTAAAAATATATTTTTTAAAGACTCATTCCATAACATTAAGAAGTAAACATATGCCAGACACCCTGGCTCATGGCTCATGCCTATAATCCTAGCTACTCAGGAGGAGGCTGAAACATGAGTGTCACCGTTCAAAGCAAGCTGGGGCAGGAAACTCAGTGAGACTCTTATCTCCAATAAACCACCAGAAAATGAGAAGTGGTGCTGTGGCTCAAGTGGTAGAGGGCTATCCTTGAGCTAAAGAGCTCAGGAACAGAGCCCAGGCCCAGAGTTGAAGCCCCACAACCAACAACAACAACAAAAAATAAAGATATGGCACAGATAGTTTACCTGTCTAATAATCACAAATAAGAAATGATAACAACAGAAATTTCTTTTGTTTGTAAAAACAAATGGACCTACTGTTATTCAACAGTTTTCTTGGGCTGGGAAGGTGGCTCAGCGGTTGAGCGATTGCCTTGCATACATGAGGCCCTGTGTTCGCTTCCTCAGCACCACATAAGCAGAAAAAAAAAGGTCAGAAGTGGCACAGTGGCTCGAGTGGTAGAGCACTTGCCTTGAGCTGAAGAGCTGAGGGACAGTGCCCAGGCCCAGAGTTCAGGCCCCACAACCAGACCCAAAGCAAAAACAAAAACAGCTTTCTTAGCATAAAATACCTTCGGCCAGGTGCCTGTAATCCTAGCTGCTCAAGAGGCTGAGATCTGAGGACCATGGTTCAAAGCCAGCCTGGGCAGGAAAGTCTGTGGGACTCTTATCTCCCATTAACCACCAGAAAACAGGAAGTGGAGCTGTGCCTCAAAGTAACAGAGCTCTAGCCTTGAACATGAAAGCTTAGGAACAGCACTTAGGCCCTGAGTTCAAGCTCTTATGACAGATTAAAAAAAAAAAAAAAAACACACACACAAAAAATCCACCTTTCATATATACTCAGTATTGGGATACTGAAAATATATGATTTTTAAACTCAAATCTAAGAAATTTTGCTACTAAAAGTAACTTTACAGAACAGTGCAATTAATATATCATTTAATTACTGGTTCTATGGCTTACATACATTTGCCATCTGACAAGACAGCAGGTACAAGAGACTGTATCATAAACTTTGCAACAGTCTCAGTAGCTGGGATAACAGCATGTGGGTTTATAGGCATGTACTACTGCACTTGGCTTATAAATAGGTTTATTTCCCCTTGTCATTCTCAAATAAGACTGGAAACAGATAAGCTAGCAAATGAAAGAATGGGAACTTAGAAGTATTTTTCACACTTTTACACAAAGTAGCTATCCTGAGTTTCTAGGCTTAACAGGAAACAATTCTAAACCATGAGTACCAAGTATTGAGAACACAGTTAGCAAGTAAGTGAGCTGGGATAGGAAGTACAAATATGGTCTGCTTCTCTCACTTTCTAGAAGATTCACTGATTACCTGATAATGGATTAATCACTGTGGATTCATGTATATTTCAAATGCCAGGCTACCACCTTGTTATCTATTTCTTTCAGGCCCTTCATCAAGTTGTCAGTTAACATTCAGGGTTTACAAATTTATTTGATATCAAGTTAGTAAAATTTAATCAGTAAGGAGGAGGTGAGGGAAAAAATTATTTTTTTAGGGGGGGTGGTTGGTAGTGGGGTTTGAACTCTGGGCCTTGAACTCTAGCCTGGGTGCTGTTCCTCAACTCTTCACCTCAAGGCGAGTGCTCTACCACTTGAGCCACAGCGCCAATTCTGGTTTTGTGGTAGTGAATTGGAGATAAGAGTCTCATGGACTTTCCTGCTCAGGCTGGCTTTGAGTGGTGATGCTCAGATCTTAGCCTCTTGAATAGCTAGGATTACAGGCGTGAGCCACAGGCTCCCTGCAGAAAAGTAAATTTTTTAATCCTCCCTTCCCCAAATTCAACATCACCCAGATTCACTAGCCCCTCAGTCTACCTTTACTGCAAGCTTTACTTGTCTATACTATTTTGAAAGCATTTTTGGAAATTTTACTTCTAGTAATTAATCTAAGGAGTAATTACACAGAGTTATTTCAAGTACTCAGAATGTTTATACAACATTGCTTATAAAAACCCAAAACTGACAATTATCTAAAACCACCACAGGAGTCATATTAAGTAAATTAGAATATATGAAAAAGTGAATTGCTATGCAAGCATTTAACATTAATGTGATAAATCTATCTCTATTGAGCCAAAAAGAAAAAAATTATGTACGAAAATAGGAAGCATCATTAACTTTAAAAAATTGTATTGTTATTATAAAGGTGATGTACAGAGGGTTTACAGCTCACTGACTTAAAAAAAGTGCACACATAGATCTCTATTTGCATATATCAAGCAACGTGGAAAACTGTTCACCAAAATAAAAGCAGTTGGTACTTTTCAGTGATAAGCTTTCAAAGAATATTATTTATTTGTTTGTTTATTTATTTTGGGTCCAGTAGTGGGGCCTGAACTCTAGGCCTGGGCGCTGTCCCTTAGCTCTTCAGCTCAAGGCTAGCACTCTACCACTTGAGCCACAGCACCACTTCCGGCTTTTTTCTTTTTGCTTATGTGGTGCTGAGGAATCGAACCCAGGGCCTCATGCTTGCAAGGCAAGTGCTCTACCACTGAGCCACCTTCCCAGCCCGTCAAAGAATTTTAAGTCCTTACATTTACCTAGAAAAAAATTAAGCAATGAAGAATATATATTCACTTTACAAAAGCAATTTGCTTTTTTCTTAGAGTACTAATGATGCAGACAAAGTTGACACTAGGATTTAGTAGTTTACAGAGCTGACTGTATGTGTACCACAGCTTAGAAAAGGACTGTCACTGTGAAATACCTGGCAGAGAAGTTCAGTCATCATAGCCCTACCAGCCACGATAGAAGAGGTAGCAAGAGGCAAAAGACCACACAGAAATGAAAGAACTGGAGTCAAAGCAGGGGTCCTCATGTGTGACCTACTTATTTATATTATGCATATCTTATTCACACTTATTCATACATATTCATAAGAATGCTTCCGAGCCTGTACAATTACCACTGAAATATTTTCTGGGTAAAAGGCCATGATGGCATTGATTAGACTGGCAAACGGCAGCTGGTGCTTGACCAAAGGGTAGAGGACAGGAGTATAGAAAGAACAAAGTTAGAGTTTACTGCACTTATCTTTGCCAAGAAGCCACATTTTTCCAAAGAGGTATCTCCAACAGATAGAATTCGAGCTATGAAAAATGTTTAACCATTTAAAAAAATTCCAAAGGACGGGGCTGGGAAGGTCGCTCGGTGGTAGAGTGCTTGCCTTGCATGCCTGAGGCCCTGGGTTCAATTCCTCAGCACCACATAAGCAAAAAAGAAAAAAAGCCAGAAGTGGCACTGTGGCTCAAGTGGTAGAGTTCTAGCCTTGAGCTGAAGAGCTGAGGGACAGCACCCAGGCCCAGAGTTCAGGCCTCACAATTGGAACCCCCCCCAAAAAAAAGAAATCTAATTTTGCCCAATATTGGATTATCTGACACTTGTTTACAACTAGAATATACACTGATAATCTTTGGTTTTTGTTTGTTTGTTTTTTGGGTCCAGTCAAGGGGCCTGTGGCCCAAAGGGGTAGAGTACCAGCACAAAAGCTCAGGGACAGTGCCCAGGCCCTGAGTTCAAGCCCCAAGACTGGTGCATATGTGTGTGCACACGCGTGCGTGCACGCACACACACACACACACACACACACACACACACCATGCTTCCCCTAACACCAGTATTTCTTATTATCATTTTCTATGACCTTAGGAGCATTAACACCTTGGGACTAGCTAGGTAGTGAAATTCTAGGTAAATGAGAGACACCCTCTTCTTTTGACATGTAAGAAAAAGCCACAAAGGGGAGAGGGGAGGGCTGGCACTGTCTCTGTCAAGGGAAGACAGGCGGGAAGGAAAGATCTGGAAACTAGAACCTTCCGATCGCCCGCACCTTCACACTCCTTGCAGAGCTGGGGGTCCTTGCATGTCCTCTGCTCTCTACACTGGAGGTGGCGGCAGTGGCTACAGATGGCTCTTTGCCGTTCCCTGAGCAAGGAGAGGCTGCAGTGCCCTCTGCGAACCTCGCCCTGGGGTGATGCCAATGTGGGCCGCACTACTTTCCTCTCCTCTTTATCTCCCAATAGGAGGGAGCTGACAGCTTGGCCCAGCCAGCAGAAAACCTGTGAGCCAGGCTCCACTAGACAAGCAGGCCTTCACCTCCCTGAGGACTGGGGACCTGAGAGAGCAGACACAGGCAGACATTTCCCCCACCGCAGCCAGGGCAAAGCTGTCCATGGCCTGGGCAGATGGCACCATCCCCATGGCCCTGCCCTAGCTTGTCTTCCCAATGGTCTCTCCCATCCTCTCCTTTTCCACACTGGTAGCTCATGCCTGTCTTCCTACCTACTCAGGAGGCTGAGATCTGAGGATTGTGGCTCGAAACCAGCCCAGGCAGGGAAGTCCGTGAGACTCTTATCCCCAATGAACCACAAAAAGCTAAAAGTAGAGCTGTGGCTCAAATGGTAGAGCATTACTCTTGAGCAAATCAGAGCTCAAGGGCAGCACCCAGGCCCTGAGTTCAAGCCCCATGACTGACTTAAAAATAAAAATTGGAAAAAAAAATTGAAAAATCAAGAGAGTTTCCCCCAGTCAGAGATTTTTACCCAATTTGAGGACCCCACCCCAGCTTCTATCTTCTCATGGGATAAAGTCCAACACAACCCACATTTTGGTCTCATCCAAAGTCCCAGCTGTGACCTCTGCTCCATCCCCTTCTCCTGCTGCTCTCCCAACACTAAGCAGGCAAAGGTGGGCATTAAATGTCCTTTGAATGCCAGCTAGCTTGAAACACATAAACGCATAAGTGATGTTAAACAAAATCCCTACGAACAATGACACGGCATTAGACCATGCCTGTGGAGAATGTACACATTGGCAGAGAAGCAGAGAGAACACTGAAATAAAAGGTGGGGTTCTAGCTAAAATCAAGAACTCTAACAACAACAGATGCTGGAGGGGATGTGGACAGAAAGGAACCTTACTTCATTGTTGGTGGGAATGTAAACTTGTTCAACCACTTTGGAAAGCAGTATGGACGTTCCTCAAAAGACTCCACATAGAGCTCCCCAATGACCCAGCAATCCCACTTTTGGGCATTTACCCAAATGATCACAAACAAGGCCACACTAAAGCTACCAGCACAACTATGTTTATTGCAGCATTATTTACCATAGCTAAGATATGGAACCAACCCAGATGCCCCTCAGTAGATGAATGGATCAAGAAGATGTGGTATATATACACAATGGAATTCTATGCCTCCATCAGAAAGAATGACATTGCCCCATTTGTTAGGAAATGGAAAGGCTTGGAAAAAATTATATTAAGTGAAGTAAGCCAGGCCCAAAGAAACATAGGTCCCATGGTTTCCCTTATTTGCAATATATAGTATAGGTATGAGTCAAGCGGAAAAAGTCAGATAATGTGATGTTAGGAAAACGAACCCTCAAATATGTATTTTAATGTTTTTGTTTCTTTCATGCATGTGTTTCTAACGCATTTATAAGATTATTTCTTTGTTGCTTTTGTATGTCCCTCCCCCACAGTGTAACCCCCGCTTTCACTATATTTGATGTCAGTATAACATGTGGAGGAGATGGGGACAAACAAGTCGTTTAAGGATTCAGGTGGACCTGTTGCAACAATGAGAAGTACAAAATGTCATGTCAAAACCAGCTTTACAATGTCGGTGTGGTGGGGGGGAGGGGGGGTATGATTGGGTGGGAGGGATGGGGGAGGCTGGGAAGGGAGGTGAAGGGTAAACAAAGGAGGAGGCTGCAATGCTTGGTAAGAAATGTATGCATTATCCTGCCCATGTAATTGTAACCCCTCTGTACAGTATGTTCTCAAATAAAATAAAATAAAATTTAAAAAAAAAAAAAAAGGTGGGGTTCTGAGGCAGGCTCCAGTGGCTCACATCTATCAATCCTAGCCACTCAGAAGATTGAGATCTGAGGACCGTGGTTCAAAGCCAGCCTGGGAAGGAAAGTCTGATGAGAGTCTTTAGTTCCAATGAACCAGCAAAAAGTCAGAAGTGGAGCTGTGGTTCAAGTGGTAGAGCGCTAGTCTTGAGTAAAAAAACTCAGAAAAGCACCGAGGCTCTGAGTTCAAGCCCCAGGACCAGCACACACACACACACACACACACACACACACACACACACACACACACACACACACACACACACACACTCTTCAGCCCAGGCCAAATCCTCTGTTCAGGACTTGACACAAGAAAACATGAGTTTTACCCCCAGGAAGTACGGCACTTATTTAGGCACAAGAAAGCCGACTCTACTTCAGCTCCCAATGGACACCCTGACACTAGTCAGAGGGGCCCTGGGGCCTCGTCTGCGTATGACTCATGGCTGACCTCCCTGAAGAGCACTAGGCCAGCGATTGCAAAGACACCAGAGTAACACATGCAGCCACAGAGGCGATACTCAGGAGTGGGGAGCCTCAGGGGAGGGTGGCACTGCTGAACCAGTCAGACACTAGGGAGAGAGCTCCAACCAAGAGCCAGCCCAAAGGTCACCGCCATGGAGAACCAGCAGACAAACTTCCTGGGAGGAAGTCTGAGGACATGGAGAACGTTCCAGATGAGCATCTGCGACTCCCTGACTTACATGTTCTGCGAAGATCTCAGAATAGATTCCCCCCCCCCATTAAAATGGAGGCACCTGGTAGCTCACACCTGTCATTCCAGCTACTCAGGAGGCTGAGAGCTGAGGATCGAGGTTTGAAGCCAGCCTGGGCAGGAAAGTCCATGAGACTCTGATCTCCAGTGAACCACCAAAGGCCAGAAGTAGAATTGTGGCTCAAGTGGTAGAGCACCAGCCTTGAGCAAAAATAGCGCAGGGAAAGCACCCAGACCCTGAGTTCAAAGCCCAGGACCAGCACAATAAATTTAAAAAAGCAACAATGAACTTGATACATGGCTCAAATGGTAGAGTACCTTTACTCCACTTAATTAATTACCAATTCATTAAAGTATCACTTTAATAAACTCACTTTTTAGAGACAGGAAGCATAGCTCAAGTAGTAGAGTGTCAGCCAGGAGAGAAAAATCTGAGCATGAGCAAAGGAGGTCCTGAGTTCAAGCCCCAGTACTATCACACACACACACACACACACACACACACACACACACACACTCTCACACACACACACACACACACACACACACACACACACACACACCAATTGACTTTTGGTTGTTAAAATTATGATTAGAGAAGGATAAGGTGACATCTAATACTAGTACCCAGACAATCATGCAAAATGTCAAACTGTTGTTGAATGCAAAGGAATAAAGAGTGATATTCTGGGGCAAACACAGGCACACTGTCTCCAAGGAAGGAAAAGAAGAAGGGGAGGGAAGAGAGGAGGGGGGGAAGGGGAGAGGGAAGGGGAACGGAAGGGGAGGGAAAAGGAGGGAAAGGAAGGGAAGGGGAAGGGGGGAGAGGAAAAGGAAGGGGAGGGTAGGGGAGGGGATGATGACATACTATCAGGGACCCATCTGCCCCTTCCTCTAGGTTGAAATTCAAAAATGTTCCCAGCAAAAGAATGGAGTCTTGTTCAGCCTGGATGGGGGGCAGGCTGGGGGGGAGGGGGTGCTAGCGCCCAGGCTAATTGTGCTCTGCATTTGCAGGGCAGTCCCAGTCCCCCACCACACCCAAATAGCACCGCCCCACACGCATGACCCCATAGATCCTGCTCTCTTTGGATGCCAGACACTGACCCCCCAACCCGGCTGGCAGGGGAGGCTGCGGACAGAGGGGCCACATCCTCTAAATAAACAGACACCCAGGGGTCCCACAGGTTCTCAGGAAGTATTGAGCTCATCCACTGGCCAAAGAACCCACGTGCTCCTAAGAGACATCGGGAGAGACAAGACATGAAATGTATCCGAGATGCCGCCAAAGCTGCTGGCTGCACCGGAGAAATCTCAAAACAAAATACAATCATAATACAGCGGGTGTATTATATACACCAGGTATAATACATCAGGTACCAGTGGCTCACACCTGTCATCCCAGCGACTCAGGAGGCTGAGATCTGAGGATCATGGCTCAAAGCCAGCCTGGGAAGGAAAGTCTGTGCGACTCTGATCTCCAATGAACCACTAGAAAACCAGAAGTGGTGCTGTGGCTCAAGTGGTACAGCACCAGCCTTGAACTCACCACACAATTCTGTACTGCCACCTACACACTTGGGAGACCTCAGCCTATCATGATCATGGGTGAGCAAGGAAGCCATTCCATCCCATGGATTTGCAGACAATTCATAAACCTGTCCCTTAGCTCTTTTGCTAGAGACCTAGTGCTGTACCACTTGAGCCCAGCTCCATTTCTGATTTTCTAGTGGTTCATTGGAAATAAGAGTCTCGTGGATTTTTATGCCTGTGCTGGTTTTGAACCTCAATCCTCAAATTTCAGAGAAACTGGGGTTCCAGGCATGAGCAATCGGCACCTGGATTCTCCTGAATTTTTACCCTAGCTGATCTAGAACCTCCATCCTCCCAATCTCTGCCTCAGGAGTAGCTAGAATGATAGGAGAAAGTGACCACACCTGGCTTCACATCCTTTCTGGAAAGCTCCTTTGAAAACAACAATGATTAAAAAACCCATCACTGAAACAGCACTCCCGCCGGCCATTCTCGAGTAGGGAGAATCACGGTCAGTCTCCACACAGAGTCCGAGTACACAGACAGAATGCAGGCAGAGACAGGTGCAGGAGAGTAGGCGGTCTCCCAGATGCACAGGGGGGTGCTCGGGACGTATGTACAGCAGGAAAGGGGAAGGTGGAGAGGACAGTAGCCAGAACTCAGCCTTGTGGGAAACGGGATCACCACGTGCGGGGCAATTTCCTGCCCTCTTGTCCTCCACAAAGTACATCAAGACCCGGAAATGGGCTATTTTGCAGGAATTCTAGTCATTCATTCGAACCAAATCAGCCTTGTGTGATGTGCGAAGAGACAAGGCTCTAGAAGGGCACTTTGGGGGACGTCCCAAAGCCAGTGTGGCTAAGGAGTTCCTTCACTTACAATGTAATCTGTGCCTTCCACCCCCAGCGGGCCACACATCAGGAGCTCAACTCTCAGGAGACCTACTCGGAAACCTGGGTGGTATCAGTGCCACCCCAAGTTCTGCAGCCCCTGTCTCTGTGCCTCTGAAGGGCAGCAAGAATCACACAAGGCCAGTCTCCTGAGGCCTCCACGTGTGAACCTGACACAGAACGCCACGGGCCAGCCACGAGCCTCCAAGGACATCTATCCCATCAGCACCATAGCTGCCGGAAGTCACCACCAGCAGAGACCAGTCACAAGTACCAAGGGGAGACTATCCTAGTCAGATTCACACCAAAGGCCTGTAGAGCTTTCACCCCACCCTTTATTTTTTATTTTTTCAAAAACACTATCTCAAGCTCCCTATTTCTAGAAACCTACTTGTGTTTTCCCTTAACTGCTCTCATCTCGCTTTCTGTAAATAAATGTTGATTCACCGGCAAAACAGACTCCAGGAGAAGGTTCTTGAAAGAATCGGGTGTGTTTCAGTAGTAACCTTCTTGGGTTTTTCTTCTTGAAACCAAAGCACCTTTGTAAATAGGCACAGAATAAATTTTAAAAGAAAACAGCTGGGCGCCAATGGCTCATGCCTGTGATCCTAGCTACTCAGAAGGCTGAGGTCTGAGGATCATCGTTCGAAGCCAGCATGAGCAAGAAAGTCCCTGTGAGACGCTTATCTCCAATGAACCACTCGAAAACCAGAAGTGGCACTGTGGCTCAAGTAGTAGAGTGCTAGCCTTGAGCATAAGGAGGCTCAGGGACAGCGCCCAGGCCCTGAGTTCAAGTCCCATGACCAACTAAATAAATAAGAGGTCAGGAAGATTAAGGAAGTAAGATCGTGTTTGTTCCAGAAAATGGAAGGACAGAGAGAGGACCTGGGATGACGAAGGGGTGAAAAACCCTCATAAGACCTGACCCCAAAACCACTTAGGAAAAATGCTAGGAACACAGATGAAGACAGGAGTTCGAGGACAGACATGCTCAGAGCTTATTTCTAGCTGAGGAGAACAATCAAGAATTGCAGCGGACAGCCCCTTTGGGATGCAACTGGAGGAGAGAAGAGCTTTGAAATGGAGTTGGAGGAATTTGGGGAAACAGCATCCCCACAGAATGATGAAGCTAGATGAAGACCGAATGACCAACACAGGTGCAATTGGTTCAGCCCTCCTCCTACATCACTACAGCTAGACCGGCAAGGCCTTCCCTCCCTTCAAGTCTAGTCTCCATCTCACTCCAGTAGATTCTACGTGCCCCTCCCTATGATAGGTAGGCCAAAGTGGAATTGTTCTCAAGTCATTTCCAGCAGAGGTGGGTGCAAATCAAACAAATAATGACCCTTGAGTTTCATCCACAATTCCTGGAGTTTCTAACAAGGAGAAACACACACACACACACACCCAAGGCACACATACCCAAGGCGCACACACACACACACACACACACAAAGCTCCCATTCTGACACTCCAGAGGCACACCTGGAGTTTCTAACAAGGAGAAACACACACACACACACCCAAGGCACACACACCCAAGGCACACACACACACACACACCCAAGGCTCCCATTCTGACACTCCAGAGGCACACCTGGCCTGCCTGGTAGGAACTCCCAGCCATGGTCACTCAGTCGGTCTGTGATCACTGCCCCTGCCTAGGTGGAGCCCACCAGCAGAGGTCTGAAAACACAGATCCATGGGGCGTGACTTGATTTCCCTGAATATTGTAGACCCTACCACACACACCAGAAAACCCAGATTACACTCACTACCGCTCCTCCCCAACCCACCTCCACCAACAGGCATCCAGAAGAAAAACAACAGAAAAGAAATAGGTAAATAAATGAACACACTGGGCTTTGTTCAGGAACACAGATCCATAAATCTTGATCTTGATTGGCTTTTTTTTTTTCCTACCTCTGTACATCTGGGTTCCCATTTATTTTAAAACAGAGAAAGGAGGAAGCCAAAAAAGGTGGTTGTGCAAAAACGACGAAGCCAGCCAGGCTAACCATCAGTGATTAAAGCCACAGTCAGGTGAGCAAAGTTGTCTCTTAAGGCTTCCTCCTCCTCCTCCTTGCTCTTCCTCCTCCTCATTCCTCCTTCTCTTTTTCTTTTTCTCCTCTTCCTCTCCTTCTCCTCCTTATTCTTCCTCCTCACTCTTCCTCCTCATTCTTCCTCCTTCCCCTCTTTACGCTTCCACCAACCTCTATTTTGACATCCGCATGACCTGATGGGGCCCCAGAAGATGGGAGGATGGAAGTGCTTTTATCTCCAATGAGCCAGCAGAGAGGTGGGAAGTAGAGCTGTGGCTCTAGTTCAAGGCCAAGGAAGCTCTAACCTACAACTCTCTCCCACCCCCCTACAATACCCAGAAGTCCAGTGAAGGATTCTGCCCACCATGTCCACCTCCCACCCCCAGCCAGGCCTGACATTTATAGATCCACCTTGGCCTCTCCTCAGTTCCCCTCCTGCTCTGGCCTCAAAGGCAGAGTCTTGTGCCTCTGCCTCCAGGCGCTGCCCTTCAGAGACCCCTAAAAATTCATCCCCAACAGTTCCATTCCCAGAGTACCACATCTGGCCTTCAGGCTGAAGGCCAGGTATGAGAGCTTGCACCTGTAATCCCAGCTATGCCAAAGGTATGCATGGGAAGAGCACCATCTGAGGTCCCCTACCTGAATAAAAGCAGCTAAAGCGAAAAGGGCTGGGTGCCCAGCTAGTGGAGGGAAGCACCCACCCATTGAGTGAGTGAAAGAGAGAGCTAGAGAGAGGGGGGGAGAGCAAGTGAGCACATCTTCAGCCGAGCCTCGGTTCGTTTTTGTGAATTGTCTTTCCGAATGCAAACCACAGTGTGGAGATTCGAAGGTGAAAAATCAATTTGGGGGCGGCGTCTGTCCAAACCACAACCCCAGGGGCTGGGTGATGCAGTGCTTGGGGTCTACCCCCGCCCCTTCCCCTGTCCACAGTGAGGGAGGAAGTGCTACAGGATCGGGCATGCCCAGAGGTTGTCCTGGGTGCCCCCCTTCTGCCCAATCCCCCCCACACCCCTCACCCGGCCTGCTCTGTACCCCCAGTGAAAGCGGCCAGTGTGTGCACAGCACAGCCTTCACCACTCCAGAAACACAAGGGCCTGGGCCAGCCCCTCTCTGTGAACAGCCGGGCCTGGGCCCCCATCCAGCTCTGTCTTGGCCGAGAGTCAACCAGCAGCTTCCCTTTCTTCCTCCTGGCCAGCAAGAAAGCCAGTGGCCAGGGAGGAAGCTTGCTTCGTGTGTCCTTCACTAGCCCCTCAGCTGGACAGCTCTGGTGAGCTAGATCAGGGAGCTGGCCCCCTTCCCGCTGGCCAGAGAATGCACGCACGTGCCCCTCATTACGTGTCTCCCTGAGTGGGGGTGCAGAACACGGAGGGCTGGGCCCAACATCAGCTCCTTCTCCCTGTGTCCTTCCTCCTCCTCCTGAAACCACTCTCTCCTCCTTTCCTGCAATTCATCATTCAGGGGGAAACTGAAATATGGGCTGGGGGCCGGTGGCTCTGGCCTGTCACCTGAGCTGCTCAGAAGACTGAGACAGGAGGATCTTGGTTCAAAGCCAGCCTAGATAGAAAAACTCTGTGAGACTCTCATCTCCAAGGCACCAGCAAAAAGCCAGAAGTGAGACTGTG
Source organism: Dipodomys spectabilis (assembly GCF_019054845.1). NCBI lineage: Eukaryota > Metazoa > Chordata > Mammalia > Rodentia > Heteromyidae > Dipodomys > Dipodomys spectabilis. The sequence goes on from NW_024870691.1 coordinate 1,916,484, forward strand.
GCTCAAATGATAGAGCACTAGCTTTGAGCAAAAAGAGAGTATCCAGGTCCTGAGTTCAAGCCCCAGGATCTGCACCAGAAAACAACCAACAAGAACAAAGGAAGGGGAGGCACAGAAATGAGGGGACAGAGGGTGAACAAAGGCAGCCGTGGTCCTCACTGGACACCACGTGGAGAATGAACTCTACCACTCCTGGGTGGGGACGGGAGGGAGAAACTGGGGGAGAGAGCGAGGGAAGGGAAGACATGGTCCACAGAAAAATGAGCTCACAACCCAACTGATGTCACTGTCACCCTTCTGCACGTCATCTTTATCATCACAATAAAAAAATCAATTGTGGGCTGGGAAGGTGGCTCAGTGGTGGAGTGCTTGCCTTGCATGCATGAGGCCCTGGGTTCAATTCCTCAGCACCACATAAGCAAAAAAGCTGGAAGTGGTGCTGTGGCTCAAGTGGTAGAGTGCTAGCCTTGAGCTGAAGAACTGAGGGACAGTGCCCAGGCCCAGAATTCAGGCCACAACCAGCAAAAAATAATAATAATAATAATTGTAATATGGACTATCCCTCTCTCCCCACACACTCTTCCTGAGATATCTCACCCGGCCCTGAGATGGTCTCCAAGCACTCTGTTCCCACAGTGCTAGAAGGCAGAGAACAGAGTCCAGCCCCAGTGGTCACCCGTGTTTGGCAAATCTGTCTGTAGCAGGTATTTATTGAATAGTTGAATAGAGAAATCACACACACACACACACACACACACACACTTAGAAAAGACAGAAGTTGGGCACCAGTGGCTCACACCTGCAATCCCAGCCACTCAGGAGGCTGAGATGTGAGGATCAATATTCAAAGCCAACCTAGGCCAGGAAGGTCTGTGAGACCAAAAAGCCAGAGGTGGAGGTGTGACTCAAGAGGCAGAGCCGCCAGCATTGAACAAAATCAAAATTAATTAATTAATTAAAAATTAAAAAAACTCAGGGCAGCACTCAAGCCCCACAACTGGCACCAAAAAAAAAAAAAATTAATTAAATAAAAGAAGACAATGTGAAAGAGAAGAGATGCCAAGATATCAGATAAGATCAATTACAAAGGGGGGGACCCAAAGAAAAAATAAGAAAGCAAATCACCCATTAAAAGAAAGACCCACTGGACATGGGTACTGAGGAGCCGCCAGCCCTGAGGCAAATCAACCTGGAGACCCTGGGCCTCACTTTCCCCCATCTCTTAAATGAGAAGCCGGCAGTGGACATCTTTCTAGCAGGTCAGAGCTGGACGTTTCCGGTTTCCTCTAATCCACCAGACCAGACAACCCCTGCCCCCAACTTCATTAACTCATTCATTCATTCACTTAGTCCACACGTGTGTATTTCATTAGGTGCTACTAGTCACTCAACAATGTTAAATACAAGTGCTGAATTGAAATCTCTCTCCCCGCCCTGGAGAAGTTCACACACTTCCCGTTCTCCAGCTGGGTGCGTGAAGAGAATTTCGGGGCACCAAGTACACCTGAAATCCTGAGCAGCTGCCGGTAGCTTCGAGAAGGCCCAGAGAAAGGCCACAAGGCCACTAACCTGGGAGGAGCATGGACATCCAACCACGAGCGCGCCCTTCCAGCTCACACCACCACTCTCCCATCCCTGCCCCCCGGGGCTGAGGCACCCAATGGGTTTTGTGCCACCGCCAGGGCCTGGGCAGGCCCTGAAGCCCACCCCTCTCTGGACTGCCTGCTGCTGGCCCAGCCCCGGCATCCTGGAAGAGGCCATCAATCCCACCACTAATCTCCTGTCTCTGGAGAATCCCCTGCGGTTGAAAGAGGAGATCCACTCTAATAAAATGTGAACAATTCATTAGACCCATAAACTCCCCTTTTGATCTCTATTTACAGAGAGGGTGGGGGAGGGGGGTTGGAGGGACTCCACGAGGATGGGGCTGTGCACACCCAGTGGCAGAGAAGGGAAAATGGGAGTCAACTGTGAGGAAGAACTTTCTAGAATTGTCAGGGAAGCTTGGAGGATGAGGCTGAAAAACAAAACAAAACAGAAGAGCCGTGCCTGGCCAAGACCATCCACACCCCACCCCCTTGGGACAACCTCCATCTTTGTAGTTCAAAAGAGGAACTGCAGGGGGGGAAGGAGGCGTGTCTCCGTTGATAGAGTGCCAGCCAATAGGTTCAGGGACCAAGTTCAAGTTCAAAACGGAAAAAAGAAAGAAAAGCACACTAGCTTGGAACCACCATGCCCAACCACACATAGCCACAGAGGCGTGTCTCCGTTGATAGAGTGCCAGCCAATAGGGTCAGGGACCAAGTTCAAGTTCAAAACTGAAAAAGGAAAGAGAAGCACACTAGCTTGGAACCACCACGCCCAACCACACACAGTCACAAGGCCAGTTCTCCCTGCCCCTTCCTCACACCCTGCCTCAGACAACTGAAGGGATGTCAGCCCACAGAGGGGAGCACAGATGTCATTGTCAGTTGATTCTTGAACAGCGAAACATAAAATGCCATCATCATCTTCCCTGTCCTCTCCCGCCCCATCCTCAAATTCAGCAGAGATGGGAAGGATCTGGAAAGATGTCTTATGATGTAAAAAACATGCTGAGAGCCAGATCCACTCAGCCTGCTTCTCCCTGCCCAAGATCACTTCCTCCATCTGCTGATTTCAGCCCCGGTGCTGTTCCCCACCCAGCCTCCCCTGCACCAGGCCCTACCCATAGGGGCCATGAGGCCAAAAGCCAAGAGGACAGGGAAGAATCTGCTGCCATCTTTCTAGATGCAAGGCCCTACAGTTCCCTCCGCCTCCAGTAGGAGCCGCTCTTCTCAACCAGACTAAAATAAAAGAAGGAGGAGAAAGAAGCCAGGCACCAGCAGCTCACACCTGTCATCCAAGCTACTGAGATCTGAGGATCGAGGTTCAAAGCCAGCCCAGGTGGGAAAGTCTGAGTCTCTTGTCTCCAGTAAATTACTGGGAAAAGGTTGGAGGTAGTGGTGCTGTGGTTCAAGTGGTAGAGCACTCACCTTGAGCTCAAGCACTCAGTGACAGCGCCCAGGCCCAGAGTTCAAGCCCCCCCAAAAAAGCAACTGGTGTGCAGAGGGGGTGATTTTTCGAGAGGGATTTTTCTCCTCCCTTCCCTATCCTGCCATTTATCCTCACTTACTCCTCTGCCTGCTGCATCACCCCTAAGAAAAAAATCACCCAGTAGCAGAGGCAGACTCTCAGACAAGACAGGCTTCCTAGAGCCAAGGCCAATGAGTGAGAAGAGGAGGCAGGCCGGAGCCCATGGGCCACCATCCCCATGCGGGGACCCCAGCCAGGCACCCCAGAAACACGGCCCCCAGGGGGGCTGGGCCTCCTCGCTTCGCAGCACCACTGACCCTTCCTGGGAAGTCTTGGTTTCCTATTAATTTCTTGTCTTAATTGCATACCACACGTGCTCCTCATTGCTGTTGCTATTAAAGCTGCTCTTGCTCCCACCAGCAACCTTGTCATGCATGCCACGGGGGAGGGGGCAGGAGACAAAAGCCAACCCAACTGGCAATTCATGCAGCCAGGAGGAGAGGAGAACAAAGGCTCCCCCCTCACACCGACACCTCGCCTTGGGGGTCCCCCCCACCCCACAAAGGCCCACCTGTGGCCACTCCCCCAGAGGCCTTGGCCAGTTGGAACCCCTCACACCCACTCGGGTCCTTCCCCTCCACAGCTTCCTCACGCCCTTTCTCTTCTCTTCCTCTGCACCCACCTTCTGTCACCCCCTCCCTCCCCATTGCTGGTGGGTCCTGGGGTCCACACATGACAACTGGAAACCTGGCTTTGTCCCACTGGGTGAGTGGGGAGGGAGGGGGGCTGAGACCCTGCCATCGCCCCAACCCACTCCACGCCAATCACTGGGAGACCCAAAGGTACTCACCTGCCAACTCCACCTGCAATCATGGCCCACCCCACCCCTGCCTCTGAGCTATTCTGAAGAAAGATGAAGAGTTCTCCCAGCCCACCCCCTTCCTGGAGCAAGCAGGTGGAGAAGCCAGCTGAGGGACCTCCAAAGTGAGCAAGCACCTCGAGGATGTGTGGATGTGGTGGGATTCGAACCTCTCAGTCTGAGACACCTCGGGCACAGACTGGAGTCTCACACACACTCTGAAATAAGAGGAGATGACTGGGCATCTGGCTGACATCCATCCACCCTTTCTGGCCAATTCTTTTTTTTTTTTTTTTAATAATCATCTACCAGAGGGCAGAGGGACAAGCGCCTTCCGTTGACTCTCCATCTCAATGGTTCCAAAGCATTGCTGCTTCGTTTTTTTAAGACCAGAGATGGGAAAATAAGTAACACACATAAATAAAGGGATGAGATATCGGGAAAGCATTATTGATGATTCTGCTTTAGATTCCTTCCAGACCTTGATCCCAAGCTCAGGCTGGTGTGTACCTATTCCCCGAGTTTGCAGCTGTCTGTTGAGCGAGGCAGGAAGCTGGGCCCTGGAAGATCGGAAGCTCCAGCTGTTGCCACCCCCCAGCTGGGTAGTGATCCCATCTTGTTTTTCCCTCAGGAGTTACCTTGGCTTGCCCAAGTGGCTCATAGAAGAATCATTTCACTAAGTCTTTCTTCAGCTCTCCTCCCCCCCCCCCCCCCCCCCCCGCCCCACACACACACATGCACACACACATTAAGATGCTGCCTAACCGACATTTTGCCATATTGTGAAAATGGATGAGAGGGGAAGGTGGGGGAAATGGAAGTATCCATGTGATTTTCAGAGCTGGTAAGACAGACATACACACACACACACACACACACACACACACACACACACACACACACACGTATGTACGTGCGGGGTCAGTACCATCCCTTTGTTCAGCACAAAAGCTCTCTCACGTGTGGACTCCCTTCCCACACGCCCTGCATTTTGAACTCAGGGAGAGAGCCATTTGCAACCACGGAGCTCCAGCAGTTTGCCCCCCCAAAAAAGGGAGGGAAGGGGGAGGGGGGAGGAATGTGTGGGTACAAATAGATGTGTAGACACAGGAGAAATTTACAGCTCAGAGAGAATACATGGCGTGGAGGATGATTGAAAAACATAAAGAAATAAAGAAATCTCCCCCCCCCCCAATCCAAATGAAAAAGCAGATTACAGACACAGTCCCTCCTTGCCCAGCTCAGGATTTTAAGGTCTCCCTCAGCGACCCCCTGGGGGGGTGGAACCTGGCAATCCTGCCTCTCCAGCCAGCCTTGGCCCCTGGGCGACCTGGCCTCCAGGGACGGGAGGCAGCACGGGACTAGCGGTCTGCCCTCGGGATGGCCGCAGTGACCCTCGCTGTAATCCTCTCTCCTGATTTTTTAATGTAAGGGTGGAGAAGATCATTAGGATGGGGTGGAAAGATGGAGCCAGGAGATAGGGGTGTGGGGGTGGGGGTGGAGACATTAGGCACAAGGGGAGAAGTGTGGGGGGTGGAATCTAGATAGATGGAGCACATGGGGACTGGGGAGGAGGCTCAGTGGTAGAGCGCTTGCCTTGCATGCATGAGGCCCTGGGTTCGATTCCCCAGCACCACATAAGCAAAAAGAAAAAAGCCAGAAGTGGCGCTGTGGCTCAAGTGTTAGAGCGCTAGCCTTGAGCTTAAAAAGCTGAGGGACGGTGCCCAGGCCCAGAGTTCAGGCCCCACGACCGGACCCCCCCCAAAAAAAGAAAAGAAAAGAAAAAAGAATAGATAGCTGAAGCTCTGGGCAAAGAAAATGGCATTTAACTAGAAAATCATCATTCACTCAGAGGCCTACCCATCCTCCCACCTGCCCCCTGCCAGGATCCCCCAATAAAACCTGTTTGATGATGGAGGGGAAAGAGGCCGCCTTCTTTGTAAGAAGTCTTCCCCCCCCCAAAAAAAGCATTATTTTTCAGATCCATTTTTTGGGGGGAGAGACCCAAAAATAAATGAATAAAGACTCACTTGAAGGGAATGAATAGTAGAGACCCCTTTTGTGTGTGTGTGTGGTCCGGAAAGGGGACAGGGGTGCAGGGAGCCCCTTGCCCCCTGTGAGGAGCGGGGTGGTGGGGTGGGGGGAGGCACAGCCGGTGCGGGGCTCACCTGGGTGGGTAGGAGCCAAACCTGTAGCCAGGCCGGTCAGGGCAGCGGCCAGGATTGTTGGGTGGCTCAGGCCTGGGGTGCTGCCTGTCATACCCACCTGGGAGGGAGCCAGGGAGCTTGCATGGAAATCTGGCCCTGGGGTCCAAGGGCGCTGTGGGGCAGCCCCAGCATGGGCGGTGGGCCGGCGGGCAGGCAGGCAGTCCAGTCGGTCGGTCGGTGGGTGGCCCCGGTTCCCCCCTCCAGCGGCCCGCTTGGTGGGGCTCCTACTGTCGGTAGGGCTCTGCGCCTGGCTCTTCTTCCTGACCCTCCTCTTCCTTACAGAGGCTCAGCAGCGGAGGCTCGGGGTGGAGCAGCAGGGCGCCAGCTGTGTTCCCCAGGCGGCAAGGGAGCATGGCGCAGCCGCCCCTTCCTGGGGGGGGAGAGAGAGTGAGAGAGAGAAAGAGGGTCAGGGTGGAGGGGGGCGGGGAGGGGAGCGCGCTCTGGGAGAGATCCCGAGTGGGTGGCAGTGGAGGAGGAGCTCCACACCCCGAGTGTGTGTGTGTGTGTAAGGGGGGGGCGCCAGGCAGCGCCGGGACGGGCGACCTGAAGGGGGCTGGTGGGGGGGGGAGGGGGGGGCGGGGGGGGGGGGGAGGCGTGCACACGGGCACACGCGGGCGAGCACGGCAGTCACTCACACTGGGAATGGGCCAGCTGATGCGGCCAAAGCCCCGGGCTGCGGGGCTGACAGGTAGGGGGCACCCGGACCATGGCGGGGCCTCCTCCTCCTCCTCTCCTTCATCCTTTTCCTCCTTCCTTTTTCCTTCCTCCTTTTCCTCCTTTCTCCTCTCCTTCCTCCTCTCCTTCCTCCTCCTCCTACCTCCTCCTCCTACCCGGGCTTGTGCAGACGGCTCTGCCGGTGCCCGCGCCGCACCCGGGGCTCCGCTCGCAGGCCCGCGCTGGCTCGGGCGGACGCACGCCCCCGTGCACGCGCGCACGCCCTCGCACGCCCCCGCCGTGCTCCCCCCCGCGCGCGCCGCCGCCGCCGTTCCCCCCCCTTTCCGCGCATGCGCACTGCCCCCCCCCCCACGCAAGTCACCACCGCCGTCCCCCTCGCGCACTGTCCCGCCCCCTCCGCTTGCGCGCATCCTCACGGGCTTCACCTGCCATGCCAGCCCCGTGCAGGACCCGGGAGAAGGGGGGGATCCCCAGGGCCCAGCCCGGGCCCCCGCCCCCGAAACCCGCAGAGAACCACAACAAGCCCCCGGGATCCCTTCGACCCCCAAAACCCGCAGAGATCAACAGCGAGCCCGGGGTCCCAGCCGCGCCCGCCCCCCCTCCCCCCCCCCCCCCCCCCCGCAGGCCCGACGCCGGGCGCTCACCCCAGCTCAGTGCGCGTGCGCGCGCGGGGGTTGGGGTCAAGGGTCGGGCCGCCTCCCTCCCGCGGCAGGTTTACCTCAGTCGGTTGGTTGGCGTCCGGAGCACTCTGGGAGGAACCCGGCCGGCGCGGCAGCGCCTGGGGACCGCACAGGTGGCCGGGCCAGGGATGGATTTGGGGTTCACACCCCCCCGAGCCGGGTCGTGCACGCGCACACACAGCACACGCAGGCGCGTGCCCCCTCCCCGCGGGCCTGCACCCCTGCCTCTGCCCTGCAGGATCGTGAGCACCCTAGCGGGGGCGGCGGGGGATACCCAAGGCCGAACCCCGAGTCGGCGGGTCCTCCTGCCGGCCGCTGAGGCGAATGAAGGGGCCCAGGCCGGGGGTGGGGCGGCCCCTGGGCGCCTCTGATTGGCTAAACTCCTCCGTGGGGGCCTCTGATAGGTTGAGAGGCATGATTGACAGGCGGTAATTTGCATACGGTGGCCAGGCAGCCAGGCGCGTGCTAGGCTTGGTTCCAGCCTTCTAGGAGCCTAGGCGCGGCCGGGGGCCGCCACCATCGCCCCCGGAACCCGTATCAGAGCCCAGGCTGCGGAGTCTGCGGGGTTCTCCCGAGTTCCAGCTAACCAGCACAAAGCCCGGAATGGAGCTGTGGTTCAAGCGGTGCAGCGCCAGCCTCGAGGGGAAAGGAAAGAAAATCAGGGAAAGTGCAGCCTGAGGGCCCAAAATTCGAGGCCCGGAGTTCGATCCCTGGGAAGGTGCGGACTGAGATAAGTGCAAGCAGGATGGGGGATCCGGGGTGCCCCGCAGGCCCCGGCCTCCCCGACACTCGAGCTGGGATCACACCTGTCACGCCTGTTCACACGGTTCACAGTTCACACCCGCTCGTTCGCATGCAGACCCTCTGTCTCGGACGTGTGCTCTGTCGCCGAGCCAGGCCCTGGCCCACTTTGCACCAGCTTCCTGTGCAGGACCTAGCGGGACTGCGGCCCCCTGGTTCTAGACTTCTCCTTAAAATCGGAATGGCGACCCGGCTTTATCCACGGGGGCTGTGTCCAGCCGATTTTGCTGCCCCTTGCCGGGCCTCCAGCCTCCAGCCTCCAGATCTTAGCGAGGACTCCAGACATGATCCTCCAGATCTCAGCCTCCTGTGTAACTAGGATGACAGGTGTGAGCCACTGACACCCGGCTACTTTTACACATTTTTACAAACAACTTGGCCTCTGTGAACCACAGACCTTTCATTAAAACTATGTCAGGAGCCAGGCAGCTTTTTCAAATCTGAAACGCCATTCCTTGATGTGGCAAATTATGATGTCCTGGCACACCTCCTCACTGCCCCAAAGGAAAGTGCGTGCTAATGAGACAAGGGGTCTGACTGTATTCCCCAGCAATGCTTATTGAGAAAAACAAATTCTCACCAAGGACTGAGTTAGAGGCAATGCCAGATAGATACATAGATACATAGGTACATATATACATACATACCTGCAATACAGAGTGCCTCTTTCTGTATGTCTATAATGTATATGCATATATGTTAGCTTGTATTAGTATTACAGGTGTTTCATTGTACATTTCCACACAGATTATCAATATATTGCAGTCCCACCCCTTCTAGCACTCTTTCTCCCCTTCCCAGAACAATTTCAACAGGTTTCTTCCTTCCACTTTCACAGTTGCCGGCAATCTACTTTAACCCATTTATCTATCCCACAGCTTCACATCCAGAAAGAGCAAGGAGATAAACAGGCAATTGTGACTTCTTCTTGTACCAGAAAGTCTTTCTCTCCCTGGGGCAAGCTACCAACAACCTAAGTCTCTAAGGAGCTGATTCGAGCTTCATAAATAACATCTCACTAAACCCGTTTCCAGTTCAACTTGCGCTTGCATTCAGCTTCATCTCCAGAGTGCTCAGCATCACTTTCAAAATACCCAGCCAAAGGGGCTGGGGGGTAGGGTGGGGGTGGAGAAGGGGACAGGGAAAGCTAGGGTGAGATCACCAGGGATCATGATTAAAATATCCTTGGGCCAGGCACTAGTGTCTGCCTGTCATCCCAACTACTCAGGAGGCTGAGATCTGGGGATTGGCTGTTCAAAGCCAGCCGGGGCAGGAAAGTCCATGAGATTCTGATCTCCAATGAACCACCAGAAAACAGAAGTGGAGCTGTGGTTCAACTGGTAGAGCACCAGCCTTGGGTGAAAAAGCTCAAAGACAGCACCCAGGCCCTGAGTTCAAGCCTCAGGACCAGCATATACACCAAATATACATAAATGTATAAGCAAAAATCAATAATGACCACTATTGACCATGATTCATTATATAAATCATTACTCCCTGGGGATGCCCCACATAGTGAACAATGGAAACAAAAGGTTTTTCATGCAAGTCATAAATGCTGAAGGAATGACAGGAGAAAATTGCTAATTTCCAACCTCACGTGTAATAATTATCAGTGAATGCTAGTAAATGCTTTTCCGATGATAGCCGTAGGCAAGGCACAGTTACGTGAGTCTGAGTCGCTTTCTTTTGTTCCTTCTGGATTAGCATAAATTAATTGCACATAGGGATTTTATTGTCATATTTACATCTATGTGTCTAGTGTACTAGCATCAAATTGCGTGAGCTTTTTTCGTTCAAGGTTGCCACTCTACCACTTGAGCCACAGCTCCACTTTGGGTTTTGTTGGTAGTTCCTTGGAGATAAGAGTCTCCTGGACTTTTCCTGCCCAGGCTGGCTTTCAACTGTGATCCTCAGATCTCAGCTTCCTGAGTCTCTGGGATGACAGGTATGTAACTTTTTTTTTTAATTCAATCATAATAAAAGGCTAAAAGGACCCAAGTTCAAGTCCCAGTACAAGCACAAAAAAATTAAAAATTTTAATTTGCCCAGTGTATAAGAATGTGGGGCTTTCTGACAGTGGATATTTCTGTGTATCTTTAGTGATTTTTTTCATTGTGGTTTTCATTTCACTTTCTGGAACGTTTTTGGTTTTAGAGGATGCTGCTACACTCCTGGGAAGAGATTTTCCTTGGCTCCTTGTCCTGTGCCCCCTTTATCTGGGGTTGAGTCTGCACTAGCACTGTCAAGCTGAACGTAGCCCATCCTTCCTCCTGAACATGTTTATTTAGCATGGTGTTATTGAAATTTTCTGAAGGCCTGGTAAAATTTACTATTGACACCAGCTGGCACTGGGGTGGCACTGTAGGAAGATTTTTAATTACTAATTCAACCTCTATATATTTCAGACCTATTTAGATTTCTATTTCTTCTTGGGAATTTTTTTGAGAATTTGTATCCTTCCGGAATATTAACTATTTACCTAACTTGCCTAATTTGTTACATTAAATAAAAATAGCTCTGAATAGAGCCAGGTGCTGGTGGCTCACACCTGTCATCCTAGCTACTCAGGAGGCTGAGATCTGAGGATCGTGGTTGGAAGCCAGCTCAGGCAGTAAAGTCCGTGAAACTCTAATCTCCAATGAACCACCAAGAAAAGTTGGAAGTGGAGGTGTGGCTCAAGTGGTAGAGCACCAGCCTTGAACCAAAGAACTTCAAGGACAGCACCCAGGCCCTGAGTTAAACCCCAGGACTGGCATCAAAGAGAAAGGGGTGAGAGGGGAACAGAGAGAGAGAAAAGGAAGGAAGGGGAAAAAAAAGACAGACATGGGAAATCCACTTGGGTCTTTTGTGAGACTGATAGACCAAGTTTTGACCTAACTAAGCATTGTTCAATTGTGCCAAGATGTTGAGCACAATTTAGTGGCCCTCCTGTGGTCATTCAAGGCCTGTGGCTTTTGTGCCTCAAGTACTAGGATGTTCCCTGATGCGGTGCAGTTCAAACAGCCACAAACCAGCCAATAAGCCCCAATGTAAGGCAAGACAAGGCCTCTTAGAATCCTTCCCTGGGCTGATGGAACTCACTAGTAAAGGGCTGCTTGTCCTTCACAGGGCTGGGGGGGGGGTCTGTCTGTCCCCTGTCCTCTTGTCCCTGAGGGTGGGGCCAGCTCACATTGATCCTGAAAAGGCCCAGTTAAGTCCTGCTGTCTGAGACTGGCCGGGCACTGAGCTGCCTTTGTGGAGGCCTGCTGCTGGAATGCGTGTTTGCAGAGAATGGAAGGCAGCAGGGTGTGCCCAAGCTATTGTGTCAGAAAAGTCACCAGCCAAGAAAGCAGGACACATGCCCTCGACAAACACGTCCAAGCCCTGTGCCCAGCAAGGGGGCCTAGAGCTGGGAACACTGGGGACAGCTGGCAGCCACAGTGCACCAGCACGGAGAACATGAAGAAAACCCGCAGGGGACACGATGGACAGCAAGGCGGTCCTGGCCGGCCCCAGGGATGGATTTGCTAACCTGTGCTCTTCTTCAGTCCAGGCTGGCCCAGCGAGAACAAGAACTGCCCCGTAGTCTGTATCTTCATCCTAGCCACTCAAGAGGCTGAGATCGGAGGATCGTGGTGAGAAGCTCAGCAGGAAAGTCCTTATCTCCAATGAACCATCAAAAGGCCAGAAGTGGAGCTGTGGCTCAAGTGGTAGAGCACCAGCCTTTAGCACAAAAGTTGAGAACAGTGCCCAGACCCTGAGTTCAAGACAGAGGACTGGCACTCACTCACTCACACACACACACACACACACACACACACACACGCACTCACCCCAAAATGTTAAAATATCAAATTTGAGAAACCCAGTTAAACAGCACCCAGGACTAGATACTTCCTTTGGCCTGAGGAAGTTCACTGTGAATCTCTGAGGACACCCGGGCAGCTTTTGTGATGCTTCTGACCCCTGACCCCAGGAAACCATCAGGATCTCATGAAATGGTAATGTTCTTCCCAGTCTCAGAGTGAGGCCCAGTGTATGATCTTTTTTCTTTTTTTTCTTTGTCGATTGTGGGGCTTGAACTCAGGGCCTGGGCACTTCCCTGAGCTCTTCTGCCCAAGGCTGGCACTCTACCACTTGAGCCACAACTCTCTATCTGCCCTTGTTTATTTATTTATTTATTTTGGTGGTTCCTTGCAGATAAGAGTCTCATGAACTTCCCTGGCTCAGGCTGGCCTCAAACCTTGATCCACAGATCTGAGCCTCCAGAGTAGCTAGGATGACAGCGGGGAGCCACCAGCAATAGGCTGTGATGATTTCTTAAAGCAACAATAGAAAATGGATAACCAAAACTGCAGGTATCTTCCCTCTGCCCCTGCCCTTCTGCCCTTTTGACACTTGTGTCAACATAGAACCATCTGGAACCAACCCTGAGAGTAGCTGAGCTATGTATTCTGTCCACAGCTCCTGTCCACCGTTCCTGTCCACAGCTCCTGTCTACCTTTTGAAGCCTTGTATGAATCTGAGACAGAATAATGTTAAATAACGTGTTGGGTGGCCCAGAAAGAGACCCATGCCATTAGTTAATGAGAAGAAGAGATAGTAACTAATGAAGACAACTAATTGAGTTTTTGGATCCCTGTGGAGTGGAAGGAATCCAGGAGAGCTGACCTACACTACACAGATTCACCAGAGACTTAATATGAATCAAAATGGCAATTCATCATGTTAAATGTAGGGCATATCTTCCCAGTGATTAAAGTGTCTGTGTCCATAAGCAAGGAAACCTTCCTGTTATCAGATCAACTGGTAGATTTAATTAAATAGGCCTACAGCGACTGATTGGGCGAGGATGGGAGCAAAGACGGGCGATCGCTGCAGGTGTCATTGGCTGTGCTGATCAGACCCTGCCAGCTGCCCGGCTCCTCACTGCCCTTGCAAGAATTCTACAAGCCAGGCACTGGTACTCATGCCTGTCATCCCAGCTACTCAGGAGGCTGAAATCTGAGGATCACAGTTCAAAGCCAGCCAGGGCAGGAAAGTCCATAAGAGTCTTGACTCCAATAAACTACCAGAAAACCAGAAGTTGCACTGTGGCTTAAGTTGGTAGAGGGCCTGCTTTGAGCAAAAGAGCTCAGAGATAGTGCCCAGGCCCTGAGTTCAAGACCCATGACCACCAAAAAACAGAGAGAACAGCTGTCTTACAGTATTGACATGCTTGTGGGACCAAGTGACAAGACGTGTTCCGACCCTACACTCCTGTGTGAACTTAGAGCTCTAGAGACTTGAGCCATGGCGTGGGTCCTTCCATTCCACTCTGTGAGTGTGTGTGTGTGTGCCAGTCATAGATCTTGAACTCAGGGCCTAGGCACTGTCCCTGAGCTCTTCAGCTCAAGGCTGGCACTCTACCACTTGAGCCACAGTGCCACTTCTGGTTTTCTGGTGGCTCATTGGCAGTAAAGTCTCATGGACTTTCCTGCTCAGGCAGGCTTTGAACCCTGATCCTCAGATCTCAGCATCAGACCCTCAGATCTCTCTGGATCCACACCAGGAGCCCAAGCCAGCACTGTGCAATATCCCAGTGCTGTCCGCATCAACCTTGCTCAACCTTGAGGAAGACTGGTCGCCCCTTGAGCTGAGGAAGATGCTGAAATCAGGGGTCTGGGGCAGGGTGGTAGCCGCCGTGTGCTTTCACCCACGTTTTGACTCCTATCACCTTCCACTGGCTGAGACACCGATCACAAGCACTCAGGCAAACAGAGTCCTCCTCCCTCTCCAACAAGGTACTGATTCTCAGTCCTGGGAAGCCAAGCCCCACCGCCTTCGGTAGGATCGCTGTAGGAAAGGGAACTGGGGAGGGCAGGGGATGGGGTGGGGGGGACTCAGCTGACCCACAATGGCTCCTGACGGAGAGCAGAGCTGAGTGGGGCCTCCCAGGCCATCTCCCCCTCATCTAGTGACTGAACAGAAGCCAGCACAGAAATCTTTCTGTGGGAAAACTTTAAATAAAGAAGAGCTCCATCTCCTAGGAAACCACTTCCCTCCTCGTGTCTCTGCTTGGAAAAGATGTCCAGCATTCTCTCTTCCCCTCCCCCCCTCGTTCTACCCCCCCATGCCATGCCTTCTCCAGAAAATCACATACACACACACACACACACACACACACACACACACACACAAATCACCCAGTCACACAAGGCACCACAAGCGCTCAGTGCCAACCACAGCTGTGGCCAACCCAGACCCCAACGCACCAGCGAGGCCCAGCACCCACTTGGAAAAGATGATGGGGGATTTCAGACATGCTGTACCCAGAAGCATAGAGATCCACAGGGAACAGATGGCACAGGAAGGAGACTGTAACTCCACCCTCCCACCCCGCCATGATCTTCAGAATTCAGCAAAGGCCTCATCATTATTCTCAGAGCAGGCGAAGCTGGGACTCATGTCTCCCAGATTTGGGGAGGGAGGTTGTACCCACTCGCATGTTCTGGTGGAATGGTGAGGCAGGGGATGAAAGGCCTACAAGGAATGGCCAGCACCCCGGGTTTAAGCGAGGAAACTGCAGAAGAGGTGACTGTGGTGTTGGAGAGGAGGAGTCTCAAGAAAAGATGAAGGTGGCCGGTGCTTGGTAGCTCATGCCTGTCATCCCAGCTACTCAGGAAGCTGAGATCTGAGGATCACAGTCCAAAGCCAGCCCTGGCAAGGAAAGTCTGTGAGATTCTCATCTCCAGTTAGCTGCCCAAAAGACAGAAATAGGGCTATGACTTAATATGCTAGGGTGCTAGCCTTGAGGGGAAAAAAAAGCTTAGGGACAGTGTCCAGGCCCTGAGTTCAAGCCCCACGATGAGCAAGTAATAATAATAATAGTGATAAGAACCTTGTTTTCTTCACTTGGTTTAACACAAGGGCTAGTCCAGGTGACGTGGCTACAAGGTAAAATACATTTCTTTTCATCTAAATGCTCTTTGGGTGCTTTGCTTGTGAATTCAGTGCTGTCTCCAAGTATACATAAAAGAAAAAGGAAAAAAAATGTGAAATTAAAAGACCAAAGAGGAGAGTAATTGGATGGCTCCATTTGGGAGGGACAAGAAAGCATGTGCAAAAGAAAATGAGCTTAAAAGCCAAAGCAAGCCAGGGTCTTTTATTTCGCCCATGGCATGAGCAATTGGACGAGCTGCCTCCTCTGTGTGGTCAGTGCAAAGAGGAAATGGTTTTGAAACAGTGGAAATGTGCCAGGTTCGCAGCCACCTTGGAAGAAATAAAACTCAAGGCCTGGGACACTGTCCCTTGGCTTTTTGTTTTATGCTCAAGGCTGGCGCTCTACCACTTGAGCCACACCCCTGCATCCAGCATTTTGGCAGTCCAGTGGAGCTAAGAGTCTCATGGACTTCCCAACCTGGGCTGGCCTCAAACTGTGATCCTCAGATCTCACCCTCTTGAGTAGCTGGGAAGACAGACATGAGCCACTGACGCTCATATGATATATATTTCCTGTTGCTTCACTCTGTTCTGGTTAGCTATAGCCAGAGAATGCCACCCGTAGAGGTAGCTGGATAAGAGAAAGCCATCGGTGGCTGGGCCTTAGCATTCTGCGTGCATGGTGCCTCACGAAACCTCAAGTGGAGACCCAGGACTGAGAACCCGTAGGACCTGCTTCATCCGTTGTCATGTTACCCCACTTCACAGCCCAAGGCCAGGATGGAGATCTCACCCAGCCACGGGCAGGCAGAGTCAGAACCACAGGGCTCTACCTGGATCACACATGACACAGACAAGACCCCAGGAGCAGCCACAGGAGCATGCCTGGGTGTGGTTCAGTAAGCTTCTCTGCTACTTCTTTGCTCCTGTCCCAACTGTCTGCTCCCTACTCCTTCCTCCCCACTGCCTCCCCTACCTCCCACACCATCTGGGCAGCCTGGCTTCCATGCTCCAGGCTTCCAGGTGGCCCTTGCAGATCCCGGACCACAGAGAGCTGCATGGACTGGAGTGGGCAGCCGTGGACTGGCTGGCTTATTCAGTGTTTGCCTGCCTGCTTGGTTGGTTGATGGTTGGCTATTTGGCTGGTTAATTCATTGGTTGGTTGGCAGTTGGTTTATTCATTCATGCATTCATTGGTGATTGGTTGGTTGGTGATTGGATGTTTGGTGAGTTGGTTAGCTGGTTAGTAATTGGTTTATTCACTCATTTGTTGGCAGTGGGTAAGTAGCTTGATGGTTAGATGTTTTTGGTTAGTTTTAGCTAGTTGGCTGGTTGGTTAGTAGTTCATGGCTCATTCATTTGTTGTTGGTTGGTTGGTAGTTGGATGTTTATTCTTTCATTGGTTATTGGTTAGTTGGTTGGATGTTTTTTGGGTTAGTTTTGGCTGGTCAGTTGGTTGGTTAGTAGTTGATGCTCATTTATTTGTTGATGGTTGGTTAGTTGGGTGTTTATTCTTTCATTGGTTATTGGTTAGCTGGTTGGATGTTTGTCTAGTCAGTTGGTTGCTTAGTAGTTGATGGCTCATTCATTAGTGATTGGTTGGTTGGTTGGCTGGTTAGTAGTTGATAGTTTATTCATTCACTCACTGGTGATTGTTTAGTTGGTTAGTTAGTACTTGATGGCTCATTCATTCATTCATTGGTGATTAGCAGGTTCATTCATTCAACTGTTCTCTTCCTCTTCCTTGAGGGACAAAGCTTCTAAACTCAGCAAAATGAAGGTTCTGCTCACCCTCATCTTTATGTTTCTTTCCTGCATGGGAACGGTCCACTGAGTTCTCCTGGGCAGTGATCCTCAGATCTCAGCCTCTTGAGTAGCTGGGAAGACAGGCATGAGCCACTGATGCTCATATGACATATGAGCAAGGCAGTGGCATCAGCTCCGTACTGCTGGGCTAAGCTTCCCATCTGCGAACCGAGTGAATTAAAACCATGGGGGGGGGGGTGCAAGGACAAAAAAAAGTCCAAAAAATGAGAATCAGCCCTATTTCTGGTGCTAGCTTTCTGATGACAATCGTGCTTGAGGAAACCGTAGCTCAACAGTGGAAATGCACAGCTCACTTGCGGTCTGCAATGCAATGTGGGATGGGACGACTTGGGGTACAGGGAGCCAGTTGGAGGCTGATGTGGGAAAGAGGATTGGAGAGAAATCGAACACCGAAAGATTTTTCTGGGGCTCGCACCAAGATTTGAATCTAGAGCCTCATTCTTCCAAGGCAGAAGCTCTACCATTTGAAACATAAGCTCCAATACTTTTTTCCTTAGGTTCTATTTTTTTTCCAGAAAGGGCATCATGCTTTTGCTATGCAGAGATTTTCTGTCTACCATTGGTTGGACCCATAGATGTGGCCCAGGTGAAGATGGAAGGCTGGCTGTCTTTGGTTTGGGGAGGTCATGTAAGGTTTATCAGTGAAGTCTGACCTCATGACTCTTCTGTGTGTGTGGGACTGGACCACAAGCAATGTTTAAAGCCCCTGAGAGTCATGGCAGTGACCCCTTCAGGGAAAACATGACCCCTGCTGTGACAGAACGAAGAAATCCTGGACCCAGATGCATCAGATATGTGGCGATATGATGTCCTTTTCCTGACATTGATGTCCGGCTTGCTTGCTTCTCATAAGAACCATTCTTCGAGGGTAAATGGCTTGAATTCTTGCAGCAATCAGGAACGGAACACTTACAGTAATTGACATAATTAAGGCACCAAACGAGGAAGAGAGAAAGGTCCGTGAAAGATCTCCAAGGGGAAGACTTACTTATTTATACAGTCTTTATTGAGTGTTTACTGGGTTGTATGTGGGTTTTTTTTTTAAACTTCACCAGGCAACTGATGGACCAAAATAACTCAAGAATGATCCCAGCTTCTAAGGTGGTCAGATTTGTGAAAAGGAAAAATAGTGAGAGCCGTGCAAACAGACGATCACAATCAGTTATAACAACTTGCAAAGAAGGGGTTTTGAGGAAGACAGTTTTTTTAAGGGAGTCTTTAGGAATTTGTATTTCAGCTTACTCACAAATGAGAAGCCTGAGTTATCAAGGACAGGGGAGGAAAAAGGAGAGGAAATCAAACTGTGAGATTTATTTTTTTATTTTTTATTAGTCCTGGGGCTGGACCTCAGGGCCTGGGCACTGTCCCTGAGCCTTTCACTCAAGACTGACACTCTACCACATGAGCCACAGCTCCACTTCTGATTTTCTGTTGGTTCATTGGAGATAAGAGTCTCATGGACTTTCCTGCCCGAGCTGGCTTTGAACCACAATCCTCAGATCTCAGCCTCCTGAGTAGCTGGGATGACAGGAGTGAGCCACTGGTGCTTGGCTTGAAATCACTTTTTGAGACTCAGAATGAACAAAGTATTTAAATTTTAAGGAAAATATTTAAATTTTAAAGCAAGAGCCAATCAAACAGCAACACACATAACCACAATTTTTATTCAGCGTCTCGGAGATTGGGAGGTGAGGGGTGGGGTAATGGGAGGTCAAGAAATCTTGACATGGGACAATTCAGCATGAAACATTCACTTATCAACTGACATTTCTCTGTCCCCTTAAACCTGGGCTACAATTGACAAGAAAAATCTTTAAGCATTCATGGACTCCCTGGTAAAGGAACCAGAAGATGGCGGCTGCAGCTATTCACAGATGGAATGCTCTGTGCTAATAAAAAATAAATAAGCAAACTTAGAGCCAGGTGCCAGTGGCTCACGCCTGTCATTCTAGCTACTCAGGAAGCTGAGATACGAGGATCTCAGTTCGAAGCCAGCCTGGGCAGGAAAGTCCATGAGATTCTTACCTCCAGTGAACCACCAAAAATGCCACAAGTGGCTCTGTGGCTCAAGTGGTAGAGCATTAGCCTTAAATACAAAAGCTCAGGAACAGCACCCAGGCCCTGAGTTCAAGCCCCATGATCAGCACACACACACACAAGATAAACATTGTCCCAAAAGAAATGTACTTTTTTATCTGACTTATAGAACTGTAATCCCTGTACATCACCTTTATAATAACAATTTTTTAAAGTAAAAATAAACACGTAACATAAAATAAACCACTTTAGATTTAGACATCGCTTTTAGCTTCAAAATTGCACAGAGCAGTTTCTGCGAGAGAACCTGCTGGAAGAAGCTGATCAAATGCTCGGTAACCCAAATGTTTTTAATGGCCCAACCCACTAAAATTAAAGTTAAATGGCAAAAAAGCCAACCCTGATGCCTGTGTCTGAATGGCAGTGGAGCCGTCACCTTGGGAGGAGAACGTATTTACTTAGGCAGCACTCCTGTTCTCTCGAGCCTCTTTCGAACATGGGATAGCTAATTAATGAAGTTTAAATTTCCCTAATGATCAGTCTTTGGCTCTGCCTAGGTGGGAGGCAGATGCTGACATCTGTGTTCTTAATCGGGAACTTAAAAAGCAAGGAAGTAGCCAGGCATCCGCCTGACATCCCAGAGATTCAGGAGGCTGAGATCTGAGGATCGTGGTTCAAAGCCAGCCTGGGCAGAAAAGTCTGTGAGACTCATCTCCAATAAACCATGAGAAAAGCAGAAGTGGGGCTGTGGCTCAAGGGGTAGAGTGCCAGCCTTGAGCTGAAGAGCTGAGGGACAACACCCAGGCCCTGAGTTCAAGTCCCAGGACTGGCATCAAAAATAAAAGGTCAACAACCCCATATACATATAACAGTACCTGGGCTATAGCTCAGTGGTACTGCACTTGCCTAATAAGCATGAAGCCCCAGGTTCAAACCCCAGCACTGGAAAAAGAAAACACCATATGCACACACACACACACACACACACATACAAGACAGCCAACCTCTGGCACAAGGAAAATGCTTCTGGGGCAGATACTGTACCACGCACAACCCCACCTGTTGTCAGCACCAAAGGTGAACCTCAAAACTCTCATCATCAGCCCTCTGGTCTGCCCCCCAGCCGTGCCCTGTCATCAGCAGTCCCAGCCCCGCCCAAACCCCCAGACTTTCCTAAGAATCTCCCACAAACCAACCCCAAGGCTTACACAGCTCAGCCCAGTCTGTGTGCCAGTTCTCTGTACCTTAGCTCCTCATCCCAGGGGACACAACAATGGAGGGAGGGAAGGAAGGAAGGAAGGCAAGCAGGCAGACAGGGAGGAGGAAAGGAAGATAGAGAGGAAGGAAGAAGGAAGACAGGGGGGAGGAAAGAAAAGACAGGAGGGAAGACAGGAGTAAAGAAGGAAGGGAGGGAGGGAGGAAGGAAGAAGGGGGAAGGAAGGAATACAGGGAGGAGTGAAGCAAAAAGGGAAGGCAGAAGGAAGGAAGGAAGAAGGGAGGGAAGAAAGGAATACAGGGAGGAGGGAAGAAGGAAGGAAAGATGGAAGGAGGGAGAGAAGGAAGGGGGAGGGAAGGAAAAGGAAAATAGAAGGAGGGAAGGAAGACGGAGGAGGGAGGGAGGAAGAAAAGAAGACAGGGAGGAGGGAAGAAGGAAGGAAAGGAGGGAAGAAGGAAGGAAGACAGGGAGGAGGGAAGGAAGGAAGACAGAAGAGAAGACCGGGAGGAGGGAAGAAAGAAGGGAGGGAAGGAAGGGAGACAGGGAGGAGGGAAGGAGGAAGGGAGGGAAGGAAGGAATCCAGTTTTGCTTTTCTTGGACCGTACCCTCTGTGGATGGTGCTGTTTTTCTTTGGCTCCTTTCGAGACTTACTTCCTTGTCTTCCTCTCCGCGCATTCGGCGTCTGGCTTGAGCTTATGTGGCTTTCCCCAGCGGGTCCACATTTGGGCTAAATGGCGGCGTGGATGTCCCCTTGGGCCTGGCCTCGGCGGGACTGGACGTCTCCTCAGGCCTGGCCTGGGCCCTGCTTTCTCAGCGTCTCCTCCTGCAACTCCAGTTCCAGGAATGCTAAAGCGGCCCTTGCTATGATCTCCTGGGCCTAAGCCCCACTCAGCCTCCCTCCCTGTCCCTCCCTCCACCTCAGATTGGGGAATCATTACCTCTGTGTTCTCCTTCCTTTCACTTTTGTACAGCCTTGCACCTGTTGTACAAAGGGGGTTCGTGGTGACCAAGGTATCTCGGCTACATGCGCCCCTCTGCCTCGCTCCTCTCTGATCTCCAGTGAACCACCAAAAGCCAGAAGTGGTGCTGTGGCTCAAGTGGTAGAGCACCAGCCTTGAGTGAAAAAGCTCAGGGATGGCACACAGGCCCTGAGTTCGAGCCTGCTGTCTGAGATTCAAGCTATGGCAGTCAGAAGAGGGAAAAGGCAACGGACAGGGGCAGGGGAAATGAGGTGAACATCTATTCCATCTCACCCCTGCCACCAACAGCACCAGCTGCTTTTATTTATATATTATTTGTTTGTTTATTGAGGGGGTCACGGGTCTTGAACTCAGGGCCTGGTCACTGACTCTGAGCTCTTTCACTCAAGGCTGGTGCTCTACCACTTGAGCCACAGCTCTCCTTCTGCTTTTCCAGTAATTCATAGGTGATCAAGAGTCTCATGGACTTGCCAGCCCAGGCTGGCTTCAAACCATGATCCTCTAGATCTCGGCCTCCTTGAGTAGCTGGGATGACAGGCCCAAGCCATGGGCACGGGGCTTGTATTATTTATTCTTGCGCATTATCTCTCACAAAAGCCCACTGCCGGCTCTTGGGGAGGGGGTGTAAAATAACAGCAGCTCAACCCAGGCATCTGCAGGTGCTTAGTTCGAGCACAAGTCCGCTCACCTCGGGAGCTGGGACCTCCAGCCCTGGCTACCAGGCAGCCTCTCTCTGCTCTCTGGGAGGGAAGCCGGGTGTGGGGGTGCTTGCTTTCGGGGAAGTTCCTCTCAGAAGACCTCCTGACTCCGGAAGTTGGGATATTGTGGGGGTTGCACATTACATAACCTAAAATCACCCCCCCCCCCCACCGCCTCCCCCTTGCTCCTACACACAGGCCTGGGAGCGGGGAGGGAGGGAAGACGCACAAACCTACAGGCAGGCAGGCGATTGCAGCAAAATGCCGCACTGGTTGCCTGGGCAACGTCCCAGCCCCATGCAGCTGCTCCTCCAGCTCTTGCTCACCCTATTTTTAGTCTCCAGACGACACATGGAAACCAGCTCTCAAAGATTTTTCTTTCTTTCTTTCTCCCCCCCTGTCCGCCCCCCCCCATTTTTTTATTTCCCTGTATGATGAAGACAGGCATAACCTTTTTATTGGGGGGTTGATGGGGGAGACTCCAAAGGCAGCACTTGGTGGTTCAGGCCAGTGGCTCTGAAAGCAAGGGGGCTCTCATTTTGGGGGAACTGGGTGGTTAAGTTGAGGGGACATGGGGTTCTGGGCTTTGCTAGAGATTACGTGTGTCCACAGCGCATCTCCACATGCATGGTAAAGTAGAGAGTGAGTCACTAAAGAGATGTGAAAGATCACGCCTGTCACCCCAGCTACTCTGGAGGCTGAGATCTAGAGGATGGCGGTTCAAAGCCAGCCTGGGGCAGGAAAGTCCCTGTGAGACTCTTCTCTCTCAGGAACTACCATAAAAATGAAGTGGGAAGTGGTACTGTGGTTCAAGACACACAGCCTACAAAAAAAAAAAAAGAACCTGAATTTTGTGTGGTGTGTGTTTGTGTGTGTGTGCCTCTGCATACGTGTGCACATGAGCACACACACGCATGCCAGTTTTGGGGCTTGAACTCAGGGCCTGGGTGCTATCCCTGAGCTCTTGTGTTCAAGGCTGGCACTCTACCACTTGCGCCACTCCAGCTCCACTTCCACTTTTTTTGGCAGTTCATTGGAGATAGAGTCTCATGAGTTTTCCAGAGGAGGCTAGCTTTGAACCACGATCCTCACATCTCAGCCTCTTGAGCAGCCAGGATTACAGGTGTGAGCTGCCTGTGCCTTCAGGACTCAAGAGCCCAAATCAAGATGTATTACCACCTTCTTCTTCCTCTTCTTCTTTGTCATCGTCTCCTCCTCCTCCTCCTCCTCCTCTTCCTCCTCCTCCTCCTCCTCTTCCTCCTCTTCCTCCTCCTCCTCTTCCTCCTCCTCCTCCTCTTCCTCCTCTTCCTCCTCTTCTTCCTCTTCCTCCTCCTTCTTCTGTTGTGATATCTGGGAAATACTGTGATAGGCTCTCTCTCTCTCTCTCTCTCTCTGTCTGTCTCTGTCTCCGTCTGTCTGTCTGTCTGTCTGTCTGTCTGTCTCTCTCTCTCTCTCTCTTGTGAACCCTTCCCAGGGTGGATTAAAGAAACGGAACTGATATGATGCATGTTATGCCAATTACCCTGATTTGGTGGCACACGAGTATTGAAATGTCGCCTGCATTCTCTACGTGTGTACGATGCCCAAGTGTCAATTAAAAATTCTTTTTTTTAAAGAAAAACACAGAATATACCACCAAAAAAACCTCAGTTTCTGTGTGGCCAAAGATGACAGATTGTCAGGCCCCATGTCTCAGAGCGAGCCCCGACATGGAGCCGGCTCTGGGGAGAGGCGGCCCTGCAAGACTCCATGGGAAATGGATGATCCACAGAGGCGCGTGGCACCTGGGGCTGATCGTGCTGGAGGCTGGGATATGCGCCCCCCCCCCCCCCGTGTGGGAGGAGAGGTTCGAGCCATGGGGTGCACACGGCTCCCAGGGCCTCTGGATCTGAGGCCCAGGCTGGGACTAAGCGAGTCTACAGCCTGGCTGGTGCACAGGACCAAGTGGATGTCCGGGGTGCCAGGACTTATAGATAAAGAGGTGGGTTGGGGGCTGGGAAGGTGACTCAGTGGTAGAGCGCTTGCCTTGAATGCATGAGGCCCTGAGTTCGATTCCTCAGCACCACATAAGCAAAAAGAAAAAAGCCGGAAGTGATGCTCTGGCTCAAGTGGTAGAGTGCTAGCCTTGAGCTGAAATGCTGAGGGACAGCGCCCAGGCCCTGAGTTCAGGCCCGACGACAGGATCCCCCCCCAAACAAAACAGGTGGGTTGGGGTACATTGGATCAGCCAAGTTCCCAGGGCAGGAGCCCTCAAAATTCAGCATGAAATGCTCGTTAAAAATGTAGGAATGTGCCAGGCACTGGTGGCTCACACCTGTCATCCTAGCTACTCAGGAGGCTGAGATCTGAGGATCGCAGTTCAAAGCCAGCCAGGGCAGGAAAGTCCTTGAGACTCTTATCTTCAATAACCCACAAGAAAACCAGAAGTGGCACTGTGGCTCAAGTGGTAGAGCGCTAGTCTTGAGCTGAAGAGCTCAGGGACAGCACCCAGGCCCTGAGTCTAAGTACCATGACCAACAAAAATACACGTGTGTGTCATGCCTAGGACTTAATCACAAGGCCTGGGCGCTGTCTCTGAGCAATTTGTGCTCAAGGCTGGTGCTCTACTGTTTGGGCCACAGCTCTACTTCCAGCTTTTTGGTGGTTCACTGGAGATGAGAGCCTTATCAATTTTCCTGACAAAGCTGGCTTCCAATCGCGATCCTCACATCTCAGCCTCCTGAGTGGCTGAGAATCACAGAAATTAACCTTAATCTGTATGATTGTCACCAAATGGACAATTATCATTTCAATGTCTCAAATACCGGATTGTTCTGCCCAGTGTGTATATTTGTTCTGGAGCATTCTCCTCGTGTTATTTAACGACTTTTTCTGCCTGGTGGGAGACCTGAAGCTGACAGAACCATGGGCTTAATTTGGCTTTGTTTTTCATTTTTTCAATTTGAGAGGGCCACCATAGTTCTGTTTTGTTGTTTTGTTCGCTTTTGCTACTGCTAGTCTATAGATGCGCATGGAAATCTGCAAAGAAAATGAATCATTGTCACATATGAGGTCATCTTCAACCTATGTTCTTCTCTAAGTTGTGTGTGTGTTAGTGTGTGTGTATATGTGTGTGTGTACGAGTGTGAGTATCGGGATTTGAACCCAGAGCCTTGAACACCCTCACTTGGCTTTTTTGAAGGCTGGCAGCCGGCCACTTGAATTCTGTGTCCGTTCATGGGCTGCGTGACCCAATCTCTCTCTCTAGGAACTTTGTGACATATATGTACATTTGTGGTGATGATGGTAGCAGCCCCAACAAAGGACTCTTTTTAGGAGGACACAATTCTTGTTTTAGCTGAAGAACATGGCTCTCACATGTGATGGTGGTGGTAGTAGAGGAAGGGAAGGAGGGAGTTAAGAGCAGCTTCACTAGAGAAAACAGCCCTAGTTAGAGCTCAGGCTGACGACTAGGTCGTTAAATACAGATGTTGTTTGCCAAGTGTCGTGGTACACCTCTGTAGTCCCAGCATGCCGGGGGAATATCAAG
Source organism: Dipodomys spectabilis (assembly GCF_019054845.1). NCBI lineage: Eukaryota > Metazoa > Chordata > Mammalia > Rodentia > Heteromyidae > Dipodomys > Dipodomys spectabilis. Next base: position 1,941,950 of record NW_024870691.1, read on the forward strand.
TTCAAGGACAGCCGGAGGTATCCAGAAAGGCCTGTTTCAAATGCCCAAGGAGCTGTGTGTACAGCACTTCCCTAGCGTGCACTTTTCCTCAACCTGAGATTTCTAGAATAGTCAGTTCCTTTCCTTGCATTTTTTATTCTAGTAGCTTCTAAATAATTATGGTATACAGCCAGTCGCTGGTGGCTCCCGCCTGTCATCCCAGCGACTCAGGAGGCTGAGAGCTGAGGATCATGGCTAGAAGCCAGCCCAGGCAGGAAAAGTCTGTGAGATCCTTATCCCTCCAATGAACCACTCAAAAAGCCAAAAGCAGAGTTGTGGCTCAAGTGGTAGAGCTCCATCCCTGAGCAGAAAAGCTCAGGGACAGCATCCAGGGTCTTGAGTTCAAGACCCACAACCAACCAAAGATTTAAAAAAAGAGAATAATGGCATATTTTCTCAAATTACATTTGGAGAGTGCATAAAGCAAAAGATATAAGTAGCATTTGAACATCTCACGGTCTCATTTGGGGGAGTGTTATTTCATTTATTATAATTATTATTGTTGTTGTTATTAGTATTATTATATTTGTGCTATTGTTATAGTTATTATTATTGTTATTTTGCCCCCAAGCACCCATAAAGCTTTTGCATTTAAGACCTCATCCTCCAGGTCATTTTTGACATGCACTATACAAACCAAGCTTAGCAGCCATGGCGAGGTTGCCTTGCCCCCATTCTCCTGATGGTGAGTTTGCTGGGCTTTTACCAGGCCCGGTGTGTGGGCGGCTCACCGCTCTGAGTGCCCCGCCTTACGCCTGGCTGGTTGGAGGACAGCGGGAGAGATGCAAAGGAGAACACACGCTTTTAAGTCAAACAACATTCTACACGTGGAGACCAATGGACGCCTTCCTAAAGTCTACCAGGAACTGGAGAACGCTCTCTGAGGAGCCATGTGTGTGTGTGTGTGTGTGTGTGTGTGTGTGTGTGTGTTTGTGTATGTGCACATGCACGTGCATCCCCGTCCACCCAGGGGCTATTCCCAGGCAGAAGACCCCGGTGTGTGCTGCTGGGGGACCAGGGGCCACTGCACTTCTCCACATACCAACTCCATCCACACATGGGGCCTATCCCACATCAGCCTCTTCTCAGACATCTGGAAAGCTCCAGAACCTTCCAGAGGATACAAAGATTCAAGCCCAAGTGAGTGAAGACTTGTAGATAGATAGATAGATAGATAGATAGATAGATAGATAGATAGATCTAGATCTGTAGATATTAGATATAGACATAAATATAGATATCTATATAGATATAGGTCTATATATATACACATATATGTATATATGCATATATATGATTATATTTAATATAGTAAATATAATATATTTAAATATATACTATATTTAAATAATATATAATTTAAATATATATATTTAAATATGTTATAGTCTAAATGTTATTTAAATATATTGTTTATATATTATATAATATATACATACTATACATTATACATGTGTTATACTTAAATAACTTATATTAAATAGTACACAGTATATGTAATATATACTATATATTGTGTATGATATAGTATGTATTGACGGCCCATGTCCAGGGAGGAAGATCGTGTAGAGAAGTGTTTTGTCCAGATGGTTTGGCTCAGGTCAGACTTGGGGCTACAGAACTTTTCAAGGACAGTCTATGATAACCTAATTTTTTTTTTAATATTCCCACCCTGTGAGCAATATGTAGTGTTCTGACGTTTTACTTCTCTCTCCTTGGAGGAGAAAGATTTGGTCCACTGGCTGACCTGGCCTGCAGAGGTGGTTGACCAGAGCTGACAAATACCGTGGGAGGTCTTTCAAGGAGTTGTTCAAGAAGGCACCAGAACACACAGGAAGGAGTCCATAGAACATCCACTGCAAGGTGCTGGGGCTGGCCGGTGGGAGGACAATTCCAGCTCACTCCTGGTCTAATGGTGCGGTGTGCAAAACACCATCGTCCAAGACAAAAGGGAAAACAATGATGTTAACTGGCAGGAGCAGACACTGCCACTCCATGAGGGCTGAAATCTCATCTGTGTGTGTGTGTGTGTGTGTGTGTGTGTGTGTGTGTACAGTATACCTATCCTGGGGCTTGAACTCAGGACCTGGGTGCTCTACCACTTGAGCCACAGCTCCACTTCCAGTTTTCTGGTTGTCCATTGGAGATGAGAGTCTCATGACTTTGCTGCCCAGGCTGGCTTTGAACCGCAATCCTCAGATCTCAGCCTCCTGAGTGGCTGGGATGACAGGTGTGAGCCCTAGGACTGGTCTTTTTTTTTTGTTGTTGTTGTTGTTGTTAAGCCAAGTGGAGAAATGAAACCAAAATGAAGTGGCCATTTAACCACATTTTATTCCAGAAGGGTCTTTGCAAAGATCTGCGGGACTGGAAGTGATTTCAGATAGAGAATTACCAACGGTGTGGCAAGAATCAAATGAAGTCGGCAGAGGCTGGAGGATGAAGGAAGGGTTCGTGGCAGAGCTCAGCGTCCAGGAGTTCAGTGCTTGGGGTGTGGTGGGGCCCAAAGCTGGAGGAGGAGGAAGATGATATCACCACAAACTCCAGTGGAGCAGAGCCAGGGAATGGGCACTGAAGGCAGGCTGGGGAGGCCGATGACTGAGGAACAGATGAAGAGGTTCTGTGGCAGGATAATTCCAGATCCCAGGGACTGGCACAGAGGTGAAGGAGAAAATGCAGGGAGGGAGAAACCTAGCCAGGGTTCGCTTAGATGCACCACCAGCCAACAGGGCCTGGATTCTGCATCCAGAACAAGATGAAGCAGGTGGGGCACAGTGGCTCACGCCTGCCATCCCAGCTACTCAGGAGGCCGAGATCCAGGATCGAGGTTCAAAGCCAGCCCCGGGCAGGAAAGTCTGAGAGATTCTGATCTTCAGTAAACTACTCCAAAAAAAACTAGGCGTGTTTGCTGTGACTCAAGTGGTAGAGCATCAGCCTTGGGCAAAAAAGGAGCTCAGGGAGAGTGCCCAGAGTTCAAGCCCGAGGAAAAGAGGGAGAGAAAGAGAGAGAGAGAGAGAGAGAGAGAGAGAGAGAGAGAGAGAGAGAGAGAGAGAAAGAGAGAGAGAGGAAGGAAGCGGGGCGCTGTGGCTCACACCTGTCATCCCAGCTACTCAGGAGGTTGAGATCTGAGGATTGAGGTTCAAAGCCAGCCCAGGTAGACCGATCTGACTTGGATCACCCGAGTGATCCCCAAAACACTGCTAATGTAGAGAGGGCAGCCACCAACCCCACACCACGTATGCCTTCCTTCAATTCCCTGACCATGTCCTCTGCAGAGCTGAGTGCGGGGCAGGTGGCGCTGGCTGTGGGGAGGCAGGTGCCTTGTTTGTTTAAGGAAAAGGAAAAAATAAAGGAAAAGGGAGCAAAAGGAAATTTCAAAGCTTCCTTATGGCTTCCGTGACAGAAATAACACGAGGCAGATGTTGTTATGCCTCGTGGCAAGTCTTCGTTGTGACTTAGCTTCGTTATTTCTTTTTTAATTTTCCTTTTTTTCTTTTTCTGTGCCAGTCCTGGGGCTTGAACTTGGGGCCTAGGCGCTGTCCCTGAGCTCTTTCGGCCAAAGGCTGGTGCTCTACCCTTTGAGCCACAGCGCCACTTCCTTCCTGAAGGCCTGCTCTGAGCTTCCGCCATCTGCTTGCCTTCACCTTGGCCACTTCTTGCATGAGCTGAGATTCGTGTAAGGCCCCACACACCCCACACGAGCACTGTGCCCCCTGCCTCCTCCTGAGAACACTCACGTCATCCTCTTGAATCTCCATTGCTTTGTAACACAAAGACGTCCAAACAAATCCGGTTCTGGGCAGTTGGGAAGATTATAGTTCAAAGCCAGCCTGGGCCCAAAAAACAAAAAATTACAGAGACCCTCATCCCAATGGACAATGCAAGCATATTGGTTAACATCTATAATCTCAGCCAGACAGAAGTCTTGAGTGAGGAAGAAAGAGGCCTGAGGCTGGCTAGGAGTGGAGGTGTGGGGCTTTCACAACCCTGTTGTGAAAGGAGATGGGAAGTGGGGCTCAAGTTTGTGGGGCGTCTGCCTAGCAAACACAGGGCTCTTGGTTCAAATCCCAGTACTGGTAATAAAGAATACTTGATGCTTCCGTATTTTACCTCACGTGTGCTTTCTTCATTGCCTTCCCTGTCCAAGGCCTCCAGAAGGGACACAGGGCCGAATTCTTGACTTTTACAATACTCAAGTGCAAGTGTGTCACAGACTTATTCAGAACCACATGGCCACTCATGGCTTTCTGGGCAGGGAGACGGAGGGTTTGCTGTGCACACGCCCAGCTCTGCTGGTATGTCAGTGTCAAGGGGCCTGGTCATGCCCAGAGTCCATGTGGGAAGCACTTTCACAGAAGATGAGTTCTTCATGCACAGCCCAGTGCAGCCACAGCATCACGCCACACAGGGGTCGCAAGTCACTACAGCTGGGAGGAGAACCGGATCCACTGAGGCAGGGAGGCCAGCAGGGGGCAGCAGACCACCCCCCAGCCTCCAGACAGAACACCCACCGCAACCACCCACCCCACTGCCACTGGCAGGATCCCAGCTGCCAAACTCTGTAGTCACAAGAACCAACTCCACAGGTGACAGACAGACAGACAGACACAGACAAGAGATGGGTGAGAGCTGGAGAGAACAGAAGGGAGGGAGGAAGGGAAGAGAAGAAAGGAAGAAGGGAGAGAGGGAGGGAGGGAAGTAGATAATATGATTGATAGACTGGATAAATTGTAGATGATTGATATGAGATAGATGGATAGATGATACATGATTGAAAGTGTATAAATGATAAATGACAGCTACATACATATGGATGGACAGATGAGTGGATAGATAAATGGATGGTGGATGTATGAAAGATGGATGGATGGGTGGATGATGGATGGGTAGACGGATGGATGGATGGATGGATGGGTAGATAGATGGATGGGTGGATGGATGGATAGATGGGTGGGTGGATGGATGGATGGATGGGTGGATGGATGGCAGGTGGATGGATGATGGATGGGTAGATGGACCGACGGGGATAAGGACACAGGGAGACCCCCTTGCTTCTACTGCCATCTCTGGACCCAGCCCGCCCACCTGCAGGCCCCTCAGTGCCCGTGGGCAGAGGGGCAGTGCACACAAACTGCACACCGGCCTCCTCACATGACAGTCTGCATTTCAAACATGGGCCTGGGCCTGGGCAGGCAGAGATGCCTGGGCATGTGTGTGTGTGTCTATGTCTGTGTGTCTGTATCTGTGTGAGGCAGCTAGGCCTCCACAGCCAGGGGATCAATGCCACCTGTGCACGACCCACACCCTGAGGGCCCCCACCCCCCGACCCCCGCCCCACCCACGGGAGGCAGACGAGGGGCCCGGAGCTTCTGATCGAATCCCACCTGGCCATGCTCTGGGAATCCACCCCGGAGTTGTCTTGACCCTCGGGTAACCCCTCATGGCCACAGGCGGGAAGGCACCCACCCGGGGCAGCTTGGTGTGACCGGCTTGCTGATGATCAAATGAACACCTTAACTCAGGCAGGGTGGGTTGAGGGCGTGGACAGTGGAGTGACTGCAGAGCAAGCCGGAACCTGGCTCCAAACCCCGGTCCTGCCAGGAATACCCGCCTGTACATGTGTGTGTGCGTGTGTGTGCATTGTGCATGCACATATGTGCATGTGTGTGCAATGTGCATGTGTGCCCATTGTGCATACGTGTGTGCCCACCCATGCATGCACATGCACACACATACATGCATGCAAGAGAATGGTGTCTGAGTCCAGATGTGCCCACGTTATTCCCTGGCTGAACTTCGGTGTGTGCTCTCCGTGTGTCTTTGACACGTTATTCACCTTGGTGAGCTGCATGTCATTTACTTTAAAAAAAAAATAGAGTAGAAATGGAAAGAGGATTTTTCTTCACTTTTGCTTGCTTATCTCTGGTCTCCTGTGTGGGTTTCTCTGTCTTTGGGTGAGGGAGGCATAGAAATGGGGGGACAGAAGGGGAATCAAGGCAGCCGTGGACCTCCCTGGACACCATGTGGAGAATGAACTCTATCACTCATGAGTGGGGACGGGAGGGAAAAACTGGGGGAGAGAGTGAGGGAAGGGGGGACATGGTCCACAAAGAAATGCGCTCATGACCTGAATGATGTCACTGTCACCCCTCTGCATGTCACATCATCAGTAAATTTTTGGATGTTTTGTTTTGTTTCCAGTCCTGGGGCCTGAACTCAGGACTGCTGCTTCTGCTCAAAACTGGCACTCTACCACGTGAACCACAGCGCCACCTCCAGCTTTTTCTGTGTATATGGTCTTGAGGAATTGAACCCAGGCCCTCATGCATGCTAGGCGAGCACTCTACCACTGAGCCACCTTCCTGGCCCCACAATAAAATTTTTTAAAGTCAATGGACTGCAAGTGTTCAGTTGAACTTTTCCAATAATTCATATTCATATTATTCATGTAATTCATGTTATTTCCTAATAATCTTATTCTTCTTAGCTCACAAGAACAACAAACTGTGGTTATGTCTACGGTGAGCCGGTGGGCCCACCTCCGCAGGCCTTCCTATGTCTGTGCGGCCGCCACGCCAGCTCTGGGAACATGGCAGCCAGGAAGAGGCACCAGTGCTGCTAACACAACTCCCCAGGGCTGCATAGACCTGGTCACCTACAAGAAAAATCCCTCCCTCCCTTCGCTCTCTCCATTCTGCTCCTATCCATCCACCCATCCATCTCTCATCTACCTCTATATATTTCTTCCTTTTCTTCCTCCTTCCATCCCTCCCTCCCTCCTCTTCCTCTTCTCCTTCTCTTTGCTCCCTCACTTTCTTTCCCTTCCTCCCTCCCTCCTTCTCCCTCTCATCCTTCCTGTCCTTCCCCCCTCTTCCCCCCCTCCCTTGTATTAGACTAGGGCTGTCTGTACTTCTGAATTTCATCTGACACCTTTTTCTTAGGGGGGCTTTATTTTTACTTATTAATTATCTTCTATTTGATTTTTTTTTCTTGTCAGTCCTAGGGCTTGACCTGAGCACCTGAATGCTCACCCTGAGCTTCTTTTTTCACTCAAGGCTGGTCCTCTACCACCTGAGCCACAGCTCCACTTCCAGGTTTTGCTGGCTCACTGGAGATAAGCGTCTCGTGGACTTTGCTGCCTGGACTGGCTTTGAACCTCCATCCTCAGATCTCAGCTTCCTGGTAGTAGGGTGACAGACATGAGCCACCAGTGCCTGGTGTCCTTTCTGTTTAATTTTTTATTTAATAATTTATTTATTGAATTTATTTATTTATTGTCAGTCATGGGGCTTGAACTCGGCCTGGACACTGTCTCTCAGCTCTTCAGCTCAAGCCTAGTGCTCTACCACTTGAGCCACAGCACTACTGGCTTTTTCAGCTTATGTGGTGCTAAGGAATCAAACGCAGGGCCTCATGCATGCAAGGTAAGCACTCTACCACTGAGTCACCTTCCCAGCCCTATTTATTTTTTATCTGATCTCTGCTTCTCTTCCTTTCTGAATCCATTTCATCTCCCCACCCCAGACCACAGTACACAGACAACTCAGAATAAATACATTTAGAGGGGGCAAATAGGTGAATAGAAATGCCAAAATACAACAGATGTTCTTCCAGTGTGGGAGGAAGCATCTATCTTTCTTTCTATCTATCTATCTATCTATCTATCTATCTATCTATCTATCTATCTATCTATCTATCTATCTATCTATCTATCCATCCATCTATCTATCTATCTCTATCTATATATATATCCCCCCACCCCCACCGTCCAAGGAACACTGTCAGTATAGAGGCCTGTTGCCATGGAAATGAGATGACATCCACACCTCAGCAGCAGCCACCAAATGCACACAGTGCTGTCCTGAGTTAAGGCTACTCACCATGGAGAAGAAAGAGTGGAAGCTCACTGTGAACAAATTCTAACCTAAAGGCCTCCCTCAGGGAAGGCCGCCCCTGCACTCAACACTGCCAGGTCTTGGGGATACAGAGATTAGAAAACCGAGCTCTTGAGCCGGGTACCATGGATCATACCTGTCATCCCAGCTACTCAGGAGGCTGAGATCTAAGGATCATGGTTCAAAGCCAGCCCAGGCAGGAAAGCCCGTAAGACTCTTGTCTCCAATAAATTACAAAAAACCTCGAAGTGGTGCTGTGGCTCAAGTGGTAGAGCACTAGCACTGAGCCAAAGAAGCTCAGGGACAGTGCCCAGGTCCTGAGTTCAAGCCCCAGGACTGACACACACAACGGAGACTCAGTTCCTAACCTCTGAGTTTCAGTCTGGGTTGGAAGTCAGACCCATGAATAGAGATAGATAAATAGTGTGGAAATGCAGAGATGGTAAAGCACAGAGAATGCTCTGTATAACCCCAAAGTGACCAAATATGGGCCCTGAAAAGCCATGGGCCTGTGGAGGAGAGTGATCTGCTATACACCCCACCTCTAGCTGAGCTCTATCCCTCAACATGAGGCCTTGAAAGTTATAATGCCTCGGGCTGGGAAGGTGGCTCAGAGGTAGAGCGCTTACCTTGCATGCCTGAGGCCCTGGGTTCGATTCCTCAGCACTACATAAGCAAAAAGAAAAAAGCCGGAAGTGGCGCTGTGGCTCAAGTGGTAGAGTGCTAGCCTTGAGCTGAAGAGCTGAGGGTCAGTGCCCAGGCCCAGAGTTCAGGCCCCACAACCAGACCCCCCCCCAAAAAAGAAAGTTATAATGCCTGCCAGGCACATGCCCATCAGCCTAGCTACTCAGGAGGCTGAGATCTGAGGGTCGAGGTTCAAAGCCAGCCTGGGGCAAGACTCTTATCTCCAATGAACCACCAGAAAACCAGACTTGGAGCTGTGGTTCAAGTGGTAGAGTACCAGCCTTGAGTAAAAGAGCTCAGGGACAACCCCCAGGCCCTGAGTTCAAGTCCATGATCAACTAAATAAATAAGCACATACATACATATATACATACATAAGTTATGTACCAAATCACTACCTTACCTCTCCCTAAACCCTTTCTGTGTCCTAAGGTTTAACTCTGTGTGTGTGTGTGTGTGTGTGTGTGTGTGTGTGTGTGTGTGTGTGTGTTGCTCCTGGGTCTTAAACTCTGGGACTGGGCGTTGTCCCTGAGCTCTTTCACTCAAGGCTGGCACTCTACCACTTGAGCCACACCACCACTTCCAGTTTTCTGGTGGTTCACTGGAGATAAGAGTTTCATGGACTTTCCTGCCCAGGCTGGCTTTGAACTGTGATCCTCAGATCTCAGCCTCCTGAGTGTCAGGGATGACAGGTACGAACCAGGGACACTGGGCTCTAATGTTTAACTTTAATCCCTGGGATCCCATCAAAGGCACTCAGACATCCTATAAAGAAAAGTTTTTGGATGAACTTTACAACTCTGATGTGTGTGGGGGGGATTGAGTGGGGGGGCGGGGGGGGGGAGGGAAGGTGGGAAGGGATGTGAAGGGTAAACAAAGGAGGAGGCTGCAATGCTTGATAAGAAATGTACTCATTATCTTGCCCATGTAATTGTAACCCCTCTGTACAGTATGTTCACAAAAAATAAAAATAATAATTAAAAAAAAAAAGGAAAGTTTTTGAAATGGGACTAGTGACTCCCGAGAGCTAGGGAGGAACATGAGAAAAACTTCAACCCATCAACTGCCAGCGAGGGTGGGTGGCAAAGCCTGGGCTGAGGAGTCACAGGATGGTGGGGGGTACTTCTTAGGTGCAGTCAGCAAGCGTGCACCCCACAGCTATAGGGATCTGCACCCCAAGAACCTTATCATCTCAGGGCTTTAGAATCCACAGTGCTCTGGAGCGCCCAGCAGGCGGCAGCATGGTTAAGCTAAAGCACCACTGACGGATACTTTCCTCAAAGTACCACTACCACTGACACAATGAACTTCCTAAATGGGGGTAACTCTGCATGTGTGTATGTGTGTGCATGCGTACACACGTGTGTGTTTGTGTGTGTGTGTGTGTGTGTGTGTCTGTGTGCTGCTCCTGGGTCTTGAACTCTGGGACTGGGTGCTGTCCCTCAGCTCTTCAGCTCAAGGCTGGTGCTCTACCACTTAAGCCACAGCTCCACTTCCGGTTTTCTGGTGGTTCATTGGAGATCAGAGTCTCATAGACTTTCCTGCCTGGGCTGGCTTTGAACCTTGATCTTCAGATCTCAGGCTCCTGAGAAACTGGGATAACAGGCGTGAGCCACTGGCACCCAGCTTTGAAATAACTTTTTAAAGCATAACAAGTCCTAAATAATGATGTCAAGTGCAGAAGCTAAATTATTGTCAAGCAATTCCATATTTCCATGAAGGTGGTTTTGGTGATTTCTGCCACTTGAGCCAATGCCTCCAGTTCAATATGTTCTCTCTGTCTTTCTGTGTCTCTCTTGAACCCCCTTCCATTCCTCCTTCCTTTCTTCTTCGGGATTCTCTATGCTCAGATCTGAACGCAGGGCCTCCCACTTGCGAGGAGGTTGTTCTCACACTCAACCCACATCTCTGGCTTTCAAGTCGTAGTTTTAAAGCCAACCCAGGCTCTGTAGTGAAACCATGTCTCAAAAAACATCAAAAGGAGCTGGAGTGGATGTGGTGGCTCAAGCCTGTAATCCTAGCTACTTGGGAGACAAAGATTGGAGAAAGTTATGGTTCAAGGCCAGCCCAGGGAAGAGAACAGGGTCTCAAGACACCATCTTAACCTATGGGGGGGGGGCTTGGTGGTGTGTGCTGTTCCAGCTAGGGGGAAGTGCATGGCTGGGGGCAGTGAGCAGAGGGAGACAGGATGACAGGAGGATCACAGTCCCTGCTGGTCTGACATAAAGTGAGAGTCTACCTCAAAAATGGCCAACGAGCCAGACAGTGCTCACACCTGTCATCCCAGTGACTCAAAAGGCTGAGATCTGAGGATCACAGTTCAAAGCCAGCCTGGGCAGGAAAGTCTGTGAGACTCTAATCTCCAGTGAACCCAGAAAACTGGAAGTGGAGCCATTCACTCCAGCCTTGAGTGAAAGAGATCAGGGACAGCACCCAGGCCCTGAGTTCATACCCCAGTATTGACAAAAAGAAAGAAAGAAGCCCCAGTATGTTCCACTCAGACCTCTCCCTGCCCCCCCCTCTTTCCTGCTATCTTCAAAGAAGTGCATTTTCTTTTCACACACACTGTATCTCAGACGTGTAAGGACAGACATGGTGTACACCCTTTGCTTCCTTTGGGAACTGATTTTAGGTATAAGGGTTTTTCTTAACTCTGCCTTCCCAGGCCGCACATGTGTGTTCCTTTCCTGCCTCTTGATTCAGATCGACAAGCACAGCCCTGGCCATGGGCACGCATGTGCATTCCCCTCCTGTCTCACCACCTGGCCGACGACACACATGCGCATTCCTGCCTCACTGCCCAGGCTGCAGGCACGCATGCATTTTTCCATCCCGCCTCACTTCCCCGGGCCGTGGGCACACATGAGCACAGCCTCAGCACTCCATGGTGCGGGCCTTGGTTCGGGGTCGAGCCATCCTTGCCTTCCTGCCCCAGCTGGGTCGGCAGTGCAGACCCTCCATTGTCTACACCAGGGTCCATTTGCTGCATGCTCTCTGCAGGCTGCAAACTCGTGTCCTCATGCACAGGAGAGACCCCCGCCTGCTCTCTGTGCAGACATCCAGCTCCTTCCTGGGTCCTGCCCTGTCCATCCCATCGGCTTCCTTCAAAACCGGTGAAAAAGGGTGACCAGGCTGATCAATTGCCGACTGATGTGAGACCAGGCTGATCAATAGCTGGCCGATATGCACCCAGGCCGATCAATCACTGGCTGATGTGCACTGAGGCTGATCAATCGCTGGCCAATATGCAGCCAGGCCAATCAATTGCCAGCCGATGTGCACTCAGGCCCATCAATCGCCCACCCAAATGCAACCAAGCTGATGTATCACTGGTGGATGTGAGGCCAGGCCGATCACTCGCCAGCCGGCTTACAGCCAGGCTTGTCCCTGGCTCTCCTAAACCATAGCTAGATGCACTTCCTGGCATTTTCCAGTAAATTCCAGCCAAGGATTCATCCCAGCCCCTCCAAAAAATGAGGGCCAGGGAAGTTGCTGCACCTCACCAGACCCTGGATGTAACCGCAGGCCCTGTGGACAGACAGGAAGAGAAGACCCCATGCTGGCAGGGTGGAGATGGCCGGAAGACTGCTTTATGTGGAGACGGCAGTGCTTCTGTGTGGGGAGGACCAACAGGAGGATCAGCAGGAGGAGGACCAACAGCAGGACCGACAGTAGGAGGACCAACAGGAGGATGAACAGGAGGAGGACTGATAGGAGAAGGACCAACAGAGGACCAATAGGAGTACCAACAGGAGGATGAACAGGAGAAGGATGGACAGGAGGACTGACAGGAAGAGGACCGGCAGGAGGAGGATGGACAGGAGGACAGACAGGAGGAGGATAGACAGGAGGAGGACACACTTCACTTGAAGCTGGTTTGTCTAAAGATAGGAAGCAATCGCCCTGTTCCTGGGTTCAGAGCCCCAGGCGGCTGCGGGTGGGTCTTGGGCGCCTTGGATATGGGGTTAGGTGCAGAGGTGTCCAGGGGCCTTGTATGTGGGGTGCAGAGGTGTCCAGGGGTCTTGGATGTGGGGTTTGGTGCACAGAGGTGTCCAGGCACCGGAGGACCTTTCCTGGGTCTGACTGGAGTCAACCTGTGTCCTTGGTGGAGGAAGGTGAAAGCTGTTCCCAGGCGCTGGTCCCCCAGTCCCGTACCCTGAACCCCGAGGCTTTCCATCTCCCTGGGACTCCCCGTATCCCAGCCTCCACCCTGTTTAGGCCCGGACCAGCTCAGCGCCACTGCACCAGACACCCTGTCCCAGCTCCCTCCCTACCCAGGTCCCAGGCTATCCATCCCAGGCCCCCTGTCCCAGGCCCCCATGGTATCCCTCCCCTCTCTCCACTGGAGTTGATCTTGTTTGTTGGAATGGTTTTCCTGTTCTTCCTTTATTCTGCCTCCCTCTGTGGCTCAGTTTCCTCACCGTGTTAAGTGCATTTGAGGCCGCAAGTTTTTGGGCAGACATGAGTCCACTCACAGTCAACAGCTTTTTTTTTTTTATTTTATTATTTTGATAGGTCATGGGGCTTGAACCCAGGGCCTGGGCGCTGTCCCTCAGCAATTCAGCTCAAGGCGAGTGCGCTACCACTTGAGCCACAGTGCCACTTCCAGCTTTTTGCTGGTTCATTCGCGGTAAGAGTCTCACAGGCTTCCCTGCCTGGGCTGGCTTTGAACCAGGATCCTCAGATCTCAGCCTCCTGAGTAGCTGGGGTGACAGGCATGAGCAGGCTCCTCCTAGCCATTGAAGGAGTTAAACCAACTTTGACTAGGGTGATCTGACTGGACAGACAGGTTCAGAGGAATGCGGCCACACAGGAATCCCTGCAGCCCTGGGGCTGGGAGTGGAGACAGATCACCAGGCCTGGGAGGTCAAGGGTCATGGAGGGTCAGGTCAGGCATCTCTGAATAGTAGAATTGAGGCTAGTGAGAAAGCAGGAAGCACTTGGGCACTTGGTGGTAGCAGGAAGCGGTTAGCAGAGTTTGTCCCAGCCTCCCTTGTCTACATTCCTTCTGGAAGCTTCCCACCCTATCCTTCCCACAGTCAATCACAGTATCCTAGCTGTGGCGGGAGGGGGGGAGGACCAGGAGGGAGGAGAATAGGGAGGGGAAGGGGGAGAGGGAAGAAAAAAGCAGGGCTCTTGGGGGAGGAGAGAGGACTCACTCCTCTCGGTTTTGGGTGACTCCCTATTCTCAGCATTACATCACAGCCCCAGGGTCCTCTAGGCCTGATGGGGTGAGAGGAGAGGAAGGGGCAGATAGAAGGAGGGGAGGGAGAGGGAGGGAGGAAGAGGAGGGGAGAGAGAGGGAAGCCCCCCGCCAAGGGCTGGGTTGTTTCTAGGAAGAATCATTCCCTTTGGTTACTGCTGTGCCACGGTGGTAGAGACTGTGGGGTTTCATGTGTGTGTGTGTGTGTGTGTGTGTGTGTGTGTGTGTGTGTGTGTGCCAGTCCTGGGACTGGGACTTGAACTCAGGGCCTAGACGCTGTCCCTGAGCTTTTTCGCGTTCCACCACTTGAGCCACAACTGCACTCCCAGCTTTTCTTTTACTTTTTTGAAAGTTAATTGTAAATCAGAGTCTAAAGGACTTTCCTGCCCCGGGCTGCCTTCAAACCGCAATCGTCAGATCTCAGCCTTAAGAGGAGCTGGTATTACAGGTGTGAGCCACCGGTGCCTGTCTGTCTAGAACTTTTAAGCCTTTGTCTGTACAAAGCTGTCTCTGGGCTTCTGCATGGCAAAGGACATAGCTAGCAAGATCAATAGGAAGCCTACGGATTGGGAGAAGATCTTCACTAGCCATACAATGGACAAAGGTCTTATATCTAAAATATACTTGGAACTCAAAAAACTAAATCCCCCAACAACAAATCCTCAAAGAAACAACTGCCCAATAAATAAGTGGGCTAAAGACTTGAAGAGAAACTTCTCCGAAGAAGAAAGAAGGATGGCCAATAGACACATGAAGAAATGCTCAACCTCCCTAGCCATAACAGAAATGCAAATCAAAACAACATTGAGATACCACCTCTCCCCAGTTAGAATGGCTAAAATCAAGAACTCTAACAACAACAGATGCTGGAGGGCATGGACAGAAGGGAACCTTACTGCATTGTTGGTGGGAGTGTAAACTTGTTGAACCACTTTGGAAAGCAGTATGGAGGTTCCTCAAAAGACTCCACATAGAGCTCCCCTTTGACCCAGCAATCCCATTTTTGGGCATTTACCCAAATGTTCACAAACAAGACCACACTAAAGCTACCAGTACGACTATGTTTATTGCAGCACTATTTACTATAGCTAAGATATGGAACCAACCCAGATGCCCCTCAGTAGAAGAATGGATCAAGAAAATGTGGTATATATACACAGTGGAATTCTATGCCTCCATCAGGCAAGCGCTCTACCACTGAGCCACCTTCCCAGCCCCTATGCCTCCATCAGAAAGAATGACACTGCCCCATTTGTTAGGAGATGGAAAGACTTGGAAAAAATTATATCAAGTGAAGTAAACCAGGCCCAAAGAAACATAGGTCCCATGGTTTCCCTTATTTGCAATATCTAGTATATGTCTGAGTCAAGCAGAAAAGGTCAGATAAGGTGATGTTAGGGAAATGAACCCTAAGATAGTTATTCAAATTTTTTTCTTTTATGCAATTGTTTCTAACACATTTATAAGATGATTTCTTTGTTGGTTTGTATGTCCCTCCCCCAAAGTATAAACCCTGTTTTCACTGTATTTGATGTCGGTATAATTCGTGGAGGGGAAGGGGAAAAACAAATCGTTTAAATAGGGAAACAGGTGGACCCATTGCAGCAATGAGATGTACAAGTCGTTATGTCAAAAACGGACTTTACAACTTTGGTGGGGGGGGAGTGGGGAGAGGGGAGGATTGGGTGGGGGGCGCGGGGGGGAGGATGGGAAGGGATGGGAAGGGAAACAAAGGAGGAGGCTACAATCCTTGATAAGAAATGTACTCATTATCTTGCCCATGTAACCCCTCTGTACAGTATTTTCACAATTAAAAAAAAAAAAGCTGTCTCTGGGCAGCGGGAGGAGGCAGGAAAACATCAGCGAAGGTTGGCCAGAAGAAACACCATGTACCAATATCCAGACTGAATTCAGAATCAGGGCCCAGGCACCGGTGAGTGGTGCCTGTAATCCCAGCTAGTCAGGGGACCAAGATCTGAGCATGGGCTATTGGAAGCCAGCCCTGAGCAGGAAAGTCTGTGAAATTACCATCTCAAATTAAGCAAACACACAAGCCAAAAGTGGAGCTGTGGTCCAAATGGCAGAGCACTCGGCAGCCTTGAGCAGACAGAGCACAGGGACAGCAGTTTAAGCCCTAAGGATAGCACCAATATGTGTGTGCATGCGTGCATGCACATGTGCATGCATACACGTGCACACACACACAAGGAATTCAGAAACAGGGTGCAGGCTTATTTCAAAGACTACTGCTGAGAAAAGAGAATTAAGTGATCGTTGTTTTAGGGGATAATACACAAGGATGTACTCCACCCTGCGGGCAGACAAATGAGGACCCAGATCTAATCATGGTGAGGAGTGGGGGGGGGGGCGGGGGGGGGGGGGCAGCGCGGGAGAGGAAGGGGAGACCATGCCATTGTCACGTGGTCTGGAGGAATCTGGAGTGGAGCCAGAGAACTGGGATTTCAGTTTCACTGGTCTGCCCAACAAATACTCCCTGCTTACTTGTTATTTTTGCCAGGTATAGTGCCAAGAGGTGGTTAACACAACCACAATCACCATTTAGCCAAGAATAAAGGACCTTTTGTTGGGGGGGAGGTTGAACTCAGGGCCTGGGCACTGTCCCTGAGCTCTTTCATTCAAGGCTGGCAGTCTACCACTTGAGCCACAGTGCCACTTCCAGTTTTCTGGTGGTTCACTGGAGATCAGTGTCTCACAGACTTTCCTGCCTGGGCTGGCTTTGAACCGCAATCCTCAGATCTCAGCCTCCTGAGTAGCTGGAATGACAGGCGTGAGCCACTGAGGACCAGCAGAATCTGGAATCTCTGAGCTCCAGCAGTGACAGGACTCACCTCCTATGAAAGTAGATTTGGGGATCCACTGCCACACCCCTCCCCCAGGGCTTCCTTAAGGATTCTTGGAAATTCAATGTTTAAGCGAGCAAGCTCACTCTGGATTTTGTTTGTTGGTTCACAGAGGAGAAACCAAAGTTCTTGGTTGTTGCTTTCTTCTCGGTGCTGATCTTTAGGGTGCTGATCTTTAGGGCTAACCTCTCCTAGTTTCAGCGATAGTTTAACCCCATGCCTGTTCCTGGGCCCAGACCCTAGCAACCCAACCCCACCTCTGGGCCTTTGGGCAAAGGATGAATAAGATGGGTGGGAAATAACCCAAGTACTCAGAGGCTGGGAGCCTTGTCTCTCATGGACCGGCCAGCAGAGGGAGCCCGAGAGGCCTCGGGGCCACACGCGGCCAGCCATGCCAGCTCCACTCCGCTGACAGCAGACCTCAACTTGAAAACACTCATCCTGAAACAGTCCTCCTCCTCCCCTCCTCCTCCCCCTCCTCCCCTCCTTCCTTCCTCTCCTCCTCCTCCCCTCCTCCACCACCACCTCCACTTACCCCCCTCCTCTTCCTCCATTCCTCCCCTCCTCCTCCTCCATCTCCTCTTCCTCTTCTTCCTCCTCTTCACCTCCGTCTCCTCCTCCATCTCCTCCTCCTCCCCTCCTCCACCTCTCCTCCTCCTTCCCTCCTCTTCCTCCTCTCCTCCTTCTCCTCTTCTTTTTCCTCCATCTCCTCTTCCTCTTCTTCATCCTCTTCTCCTCCTCTCATTCTCTTCTACTTCCTCCTCTCATTCTCTTCTACTTCCTCCTCCTCTACCTCCTCCACCACTACCTCTTCCTCCTCCTCCTCCTCCTCTTCCTCCTCCTCCCCATCCTCCTCCTCCCCCTCCCCCTCATCTGGAGATGAAGCAGGCCATCTTCCACCATGTCTGGCCTCTGCCCCACTGCCCAAAGCCTGGAATGTTCCTGCCCTGGCCCCACCCCCATCCTGCGAAGCCACAGGGATCTGGGCTCCTAAGTACAGTTGCAGAAGAGAAATAAATGCGCAGTGTAAGCCCCCTCCCTTCAACCCCTCCAGGTCTTTTTCTCCATTCTGTTTTTTGTGCCCGTCCTGGGTCTTGAACTCAGGGCCTGGGTGCTGTCCCTGAGCTCTTTCACTCAAGGCTGGTGCTTTACCACTTGAGCCACAGTTCCACTTTCAGTTTTCTGATGGTTCCCTGGAAATCAGAGTCTCATGGACTTTCCTGCCTGGGCAGGCAGGAAAGTCTGTAAAAACTCTTATCTCCAGGAAACCACCAAAAAGCGGAAGTGGAGCTTCGGATCAAATGGTGGAGGGCCAGCCTTGAGCCCAAAAGCTCAGGGACTGTGTGCAGGCGCTGAGTTTAAGCTCCTTAATCAACCCCTCAAGCCCCCCCATAAAGACTTTTGGGGTACTATATCCTTTGAGCAAAACCAAACTCCATGATGAATACAACAAAAGCACCAAGTTTACAACCTAAGCCCATTTAAAAGAAGAAGGAATTGGAGGGTCTGTGTGGTGGGGGGCAGGGCGGGGGATGGGGGAGCCTTGGGTCAAGAGGAGCAAAATAAATAAATAAATAAGCAGTAAACTGGGGCAAGGTGGGGAGGGCTGGAGCAGGTGGGAGGGCCAGGCCCTGGGAGGCTCTAAAGGCCCTCACCACAAAAGGTTGAAACCAACACAACAGTCACCAGATCCAGTTCTGGGAGGTTTGAGTCGGTTTCTGTGCTGGGTGGAGAACAATAGCCAGAGGTTGAGTGGGTTTGTGTCCCAGCCCTTTTCCCTCCCTCTTTCCCTCCCTCCCTCTCTCCCTCCCTCCACCCCTCCTAGGGTGGGGTTGGTGGGAGGGAAAACAGGGACTGGATTCTCCTGGTGGTTATTTATGTTTGTGTTCCATTGTATTGTTTGTATTTGTCTGTGCGTACAGAGAAGTAGAGCCTGGGGCCGAGCAGGCTGGAGCCTCAAGCTATTTCCTGGAGCAGCAGAGCCGGCTGGAAGATCAGGTCTGGAGCCTCACCTCACAGAGGCCAGGGGAGGAGGAGGAGAGACAGAAGCCCGGCCTCCAGCCAAGATCCAGGCCAGGAGACCACTACACCCGCCCCTGACTGCCCTTGTCAGGAGAGAGGGCAACCCTGGGGCTGGGCCCTCCAGGCTGGGGGAGGGCTGGCCTGCTCGTGGTGGGGAGAGGGTGCTCTTTGGGTTCTGTGTGTGGGACAGGCCCCTGGGGCTTGGAGAACAGCCCCAGCCTTTCTCACCACCCGTACACACCCTTGTCTGAGTGTTGCACAACCTTGCACACCCAACCCTGCAGCTGCCTCCCTCCCCACCCCTCAGGGGGAAAGGAGAGTAGAGGGGCCCTACCCTCACCACACACCCACAAACAACCCTTGGTCCATGAAGACACACTGTGGGGGTGGGACACCCCCGCAGAGGGACCCTCCCAGCCTCCACCACACCTGGGAGGCCCCACTGGGCCTCAGTCCCAGGTGTGATCACAAGGTTGGCCCCAGTCCAGTCTGACCACATCCTGAGGCCAAGGTGGGCCCAAAACAGCAGCAGCCTGCCCTCCGCCCTCGCCCTCTGCCCTAGAAGCTGTGGACAACGTCCAGGTCAGCCCCGGACAGGGGAGAGGCCAGGTGGAGGCCGGCATCCTTTCCCTCCCTCCGAAGTGTTCACTCAGGTTTATTAGACAGGCCACACTGCCCAAGTCTCACACCCATCATCCCAGCAGCTCAGGAGGCTGAGATCTGGAGCATCGCGTTTCGAAGCCAGGAAAGTTCCAGAGACTCTTATCTCCAGTGAACCAGCAAAAAGAAAAAAAAATTAGAAAGTGGAGCTGCTGCTTAAGAGGTAGAGCACCAGCCTTGAGTGAAATGCTCAGAGACGACGCCCAGCCAGCCCCGGCATGCATGTCCCACACACACAAGAATTTTCCAGATTGCAGGGTTTCTCAAGACCTGAGCCTGTGGGGGGACAGGAGGAGCCATGGAGCTGGTCAACCTTCCCCAGGCTTTGGCCGGGAAGGAAGGTTTCTAGGGGTTCAGAGATGCCCTGGGGGAGAGGAAAGGGGTTCTACACTGTTTCATTCTGTGTACCACCCATGGGCAGTGGGCAGTGGACCGGTCTCTGAACAGACAAACAGAGACGTGTTTGCTTAGGTGTGACTTTGAGGCTCAATTGGCTACAGGCACGGTTCCGGTTGTTGCTCATTGTGCAACTTATTAAGGAAGTTCTTTCCATTAACCAGTAGGTCTGGGCAGCCATGCACCCCGCCAGGGCCTCTGTTGAGTTTGTGGAACAGTCTCTCCACGTGAAGACCCAGTGAACTGAAAATCACAGTGATCCTGAGAAGATTAAGTCTGAGCTTCAGATAAACACACTAAAAATTTCACATCATCTTTTTGTAATATGCGTGTGTGCATGCAAGTGTGCATCAGAGTGTGCATCTCCTGGGGCTTGAACTTGGGGTGGAGGCTCTGTTTGAGCTTTTGTGCTCCAGGCTGGCGCTCTACCACTTGAGCCACAGTTCCACCACTTGAGCCACAGCTCTACTTCTGGCTTTTTTGCCGGCTCATTGGAGATAGAAGTCTTATGGACTTTCTTGCTCAGGCTGGCTTCAGCCTCTGTGGTAGCTGGGAGGACAGATGTGAGCCATGGGTGCTTGGCTAACATTTCCCACCTTAATCGACTTCATTCCTCTTGAATCTCTGGATTCGGGGCAATCGACCCCATTTTAGAGATGTGGAAAATGGAGATTGGGAGAGTTGGTTTCTTCCTTACTTTATGGTAGGCAGGGCTGGGCCCAGCACCTGGGACCCAGTCCCTTACTGGGGTGACCCCATCCCAGGCTCTGTGACTCCATCCTGGGCCCTGTGGTCCTGTCCCTCACTGGGGTGACCCCTGCTCTCCCCAGGGCCCTGTCTGTCTCTGCCTTCTGCCAGCTTGCAGTCCTGTCAAGTTTGTTGTTTTTCCCTCAAAGTAACTCACCACCAGCTGGCCTGGAGTATCTCCATCTTTCCTGCATCCCTGCCATCACCATGGCAAACCCGCAGAGTGGGCGCACCTCCCTTCCCCTCTCCAACCAGGGCCCCAGCTTTGCCTTTTGCAATCCACCACCACAGCGGAGGTTGAAGGGGTGCTTTTGTCCCTGAGAAAGGGATTCCTGTGTGTCTTTCTCTTATTCCTTTTTGCTTCTAATTCTCTGTGGCTGCGATTCCTTTTCATTTCTGATTCTCTGTGGCCGCGTCCCCTTTGCACCCATTTTACAGATGGGGGAACTGAGGCTGGGGGGGGGAGCGGATTTGATCATGGTGGCCAGATGTTGCTGATCCTTGGGCTTTCTTTTGCAATGACTCTGCCCCCTCCTCTCTCTCCAGCCCTGCCCCTCCCCTCCCCCACCACTGGGGAGGAGGAGGGGGAAGGGAGAAGGAGGAGCTAGAGGAAAAGGAGGGGAAGAAAGAGGAGGAAGTGGAAGGAAAGGGAGGGGTGGAAAGGAGGAGGGGTAGGAGGAGGAGGAGAGGGTTGAGGAGGAAGAAAAGGAAGAGGGAGGAGGAGGAAGGAAAAGGAGGAGGATTGGCTAGGAGGAAGGAGAAGGAGGAAGCAAGAGAGGAGGAAGTGGAAGAGGAAGGAGTGTACTTGGCCTCCAGCTCCGCCCCGCCAGCCTCCACCCCTCCAGCTCAGGGCCTCCTCCCAGGACCCCAGCTGGGGCTTGTAATCCCCAAGATTTCCAGGTGGCTCAGCCCTGGGCTTGCAGAGTTGTCCCCAGTCCTGCCTAGAGTGGCCCCCCAACTCCCCGGGTCAGTGTCCACCCCCCTCTCCCCCACCGGGGCTCCCGCCTGTCATCCCAGCTGCTCAGGAGGCTGAGGTCTAGAGGATTGCATTTCAAAGCCAGCCCAGGCAGGAAAGTCTGTGAGACGCTCATCTCCAATGAATCTGGTTCTGTGGCTCAGGGACAGTGCCCAGGCCTTGAGTTCAAGGCCCAGGACTGACAAATAAAAAAAGGGAAAAAAATCAAAGAAAGGAACAGAGCGGGAAACACAGAGGCTGGTGCCGCTGCATCTCCCTGCTCTCATCGGCCCAAACTTCAGCTTTTCTGCACAGAGTCAAAATCTACAGAGCTTCCACAGCCGACCACACAAGAATCACTAACTGGGACCATGGAGGGGAGCAGGAGGGGGAGGGGCAAGGAGGGGGAGGGGAGGCTTTGCTGCAGCCCTTGAGGACCAGGCTAGCAGTCCACTGGGAGCCAAGGCCCCGCCCCAGAGTGACTGGCATGCATGCTAACCAATGAGAAAGGCAGTTGGTCAGCAGGCCTCATTAACCCTTTCCTTGGGTCTGGATTTGGACAGGCCTGGGAATGGAAGGGGATGGGCAGGGGTCAGAAGAAGGAGGGGACAGGAGAGCTGGGCTTGGGGTGCTGGCCCCCACCTAAGGCACTGGAAGTATTTTATAAACTAAGCAGGACAGTCGGGCACACGGCAGCTCATGCCCATCATCCCAGCTACCCAGGAGGCTGAGAGCTGTGGATCGTGGTTCATAGCCAGGCAGGGCAGGAAAGTCCATGAGACTCTTGTCTCCAAGGAACCACCAAAAAGCTGGAAGGGGTGGTGTGGATCAAGTGTTAGAGTGCCAGCTTTGAGTCAAAAACCCAAGTCAGAGCATATGGTCCTGAGTTCAAGTCTCAATGTCATAGAAGGGAGGGAGGGAAGTTGGAAGGAAGGAAGGAAGGAAGGGAGAGAGAGAGGGAATGAGGGAATGAGGGAGGGAGGGAGGGAGGGAAGGAAAGAGAAAGAGGAGAGTGGGGATGGTAGCAGGGAGGGTAAGGGAGGGAGAGAGGGAGGGAGGGAGGAAAGGAAGGAGGGAGTTTCCAAGCCTGAATAACTTTTAATTTGCTTTCCCAAATCCTTTTCTTCCCCCAGAGCCTTGGTTGGGAACACTGCATTGTAGGACACATCTAGCTGGTGGATGGTTAGCCCATGTAATTTCTTCTTTAATTTTTTTCTTATTTTATTTATATTTTTGAACCTTGTAAGTAAGTAATACATCAGAAAGTCCTGATTCCAAAGTTAGCCCCTGCTGCTACACCCTTCCTCGGAATGAGTTGGCCCCTGGCTGTAAAAGAGAACAAAGAATCTATTCAGAGCCAGCCAGAGGCTCTGCCCTTCTCCCAAAAAACACAACTCAAGGGAAGTAGCTAAGACAAAATGGGTGCTCCTTCTCTCCAAAAAGAACACCCCCCTCCCCAGAAGATTCACTGGAAACAGAGAAGAGCCTCACCTGGAGTTTGGGGGTGGGGAGGAAGAGTTGGAGTCTAGAGATGGGCTAAAGTCAGTAGCCAGGGTGGTAAAAAGGAGGTTCAGAGATCAACATCCCAGGAAGCAAAATTCCAGAGCAGAAGCTGAGGTGGGTAGAGGCCAGGGGTGGAGGTTTGGTGAAGCTGGATCTCATCAAAGTACTGCGTCCTTCCTCCTTTGTTTTGTTTTTGGTGTCAGTGCTGCGGTGGCTTGAACTCAGGGCCTGGGTGCTGTCCCTGAGCTTTTTCACTCAAGGCTGGCACTCTTCCACTTGATCCATAGCTTCACATCCAGTGTGGTCGTGGCTTACTGGAGATAAGGGTCTCATGGCCTTTGCTTCCCCAGGCTGGCTTTGAACCATGATCCTCAGATCTCAGCCTCCTGAGTAGTGGGGATGACAAGTGTGAACACCAAGGCCCAGTCTGCCTAAGATATTTAACAAAGCTCTGGATGGGGTGTCCTCATTCTATCCATCAGGATACAGAGTGGACTGATGTGGGGTTGGTCTTGTTCTTCTCAAAGCAATATTCCAGCTCTCGAGAAGCCTCCAGGAACAGCAGGAAGTGTCACATTTATTCGAGGCAGTTCTGAGTCCGGCTAACACTTGGAAAAGACAGAAAGTGTGGGTGGGAGGAGCAGCTTCAACCCTCACCTCCCCCCTCCCATAGAGTCCGTGGCTGGGGTGGCACCCAGGTATCCCCTAGTCACAGCCTCCTGCTCACCTTCTAGAAACTCCGCTGGACAGCCAGTCATTGTATTCATGGGCACTTGTCTTTCTGATGGAACGCTGGTTGGGAACGACTCCAGGGGAAGAAAGACTTATCCTGACTCCTTGCAGAGATTTCTACCAACTGCGATGAGGAGAATGTCGAAAGGAAGAGTATCTCTTATCATGGTGGCTAGGAAGCAGAGAGAGAGAAACGTGGGGAGGAGAGGAGAGAGACAGAGGAAGAGAGAAAGAGCAAAGGAAAGAGACAGAGGGGGAGAGAGGGAGGACCCCCCTCCCCTGCCCCCGGCTGTTTCTCCCTTTCTTTGATTCTACCCGAAGGCCCAGCCCTTGCAATTTTTCTGACTGGCTTCAGTGCCATCTCCCCCATCTGCTGTTAACTTACTCTGGCCGCTAGGTTTTGGCTTTTGCAATGAGACGTTAGTGGTTGTTGTTCTTTGCTTTCCTGTTACTTTAGTTTTTTGTTTTTGGATTTTATTTTTAGTTATGATAAAGGTGACATGCAGAGGGGTGGCAGTGACGTCTTTGTGGACTGGGTCCCCCTTCCCTCGCTCTCTCCCTCCCATCCCCACCCACATTTCCCACAGAGTGTCCAGTGAGACTCGAGTGTTTTTTTTTTTGTTGTTGTTGTTGTTTCTTTGGTCAGTCGTGGGGATTGAGCTCAGGGCCTGGGCGCTGTCCCTGAGCTCTTCAGCTCAAGGCTGGCACTCTACCACTTGAACCACAGCACCACTTCCAGTTCTCTGGTGGTTCATTGAAGATGAGACTCTCATGGACTTTCCTGCCCAGGCTGGCTTTGAACTGCGATCCTCACATCTAAACCTCCTAAGTATCTGGGCACCTGGCTAATTTCTAGGCCCAGTACTATATTCTTCCATGTAAAACCTACTGCTTGGTACTCAATCTTGTGCACACATACACACTTGTCTTCTGGGGCTTGAGCTCAGGGCTTTGAGCTTTCACTCAGTTTCTTTTGGCTCAAGGACACAGCCCCACCATTCAAGCCATACCACTACTTCTGGCTTTTTGTTGGTTTACTAGAGATAAGAGTTGCATGGATTTCTCTGTCCCAGGCTGGCTTTGAACCGTAATTCTCAGATCTTTTCCTTGGTGGCTGGGCTGCTGGGCTGCGTGCCTGGCAGTGCTTTGGTGGGGGTAGGAGGGGAGACACAATAGAACTTCCCTTTATTCTGTCATGGTTTCCTGCCCTGATTTAGTTCCTCCTGTGGATGAACAAAAGAATTCATGAAGGGGGTGGGGAGAAGGAGAGAGAAAGAAACATGGGACATAGGAATGCTAGGGAAGAGCTTTTGGGTTATTTTTTGTTGTTGTTGTTTTATTTCCAACTCTCATTAATTCTTAGTTGGGAAGAGTTACAAATTAACCCCAGTCATACGATTTATGACCTTCAGGAACACTTCAGGGCCTGGTGCCACGTATCTGTACTTCCCGGTTGGAACCAGCCAAGGCAGAGGTAGTGAGAGTCTGTCTCAAAAAAAAAAAAAAAGAATAAATACCAGGCTGGGTGTCAGACGGTGGCTCCCGCCTGTCATCCCAGCTACTCAGGAGACTAAGTTCTGAGGATCGCAGTTCAAAGCCAGCCTGGGCAGAAAAGTCCTCGAGATGCTTATCTCCACTTGACCAAATGGAAGTTGGCAATGGAATTGTGGTGCTCAGGAACAGCACCCAGGCCCAGAATTCAACACCCTCCCCTGCCACTGACAAAACAAGAACAACAACAAAAGAAGAAGATAAGGCCCCATGCTACCTCTCTCTCTCTGAGACTCTTTCAGGGCTATGCAATGATCAGATGCTTGTGGAAATCTTGAAAGAACTGTCTTCATTACAATGGTCTCACAAAACACTCTGGGGATAGCAATGCAGTCTTTTGTAGAGACCAGAAAAACACATCATTCACAGAGAATAAATGTGCCTGCCTGGTGCTGAAGTGGTCAAGATGGAAAGGGTAAGCAGTCCTTCAATCAGCATTAGTCATTACAGAGTAACAACCAGCACCTCTGTCACACATAGTGCCATTTCACAACAACCTTCTCCACAAGGAAGCAAAGACATTTTTTGCAGGGAGCCGGGACAAACGCCATTACAAGATGGCGCCCACTTCCTTTCAGCTTAGAGGTAAATGACTCCATATTAGGCAAGTGCTTGGCGGGGCTGCGGGTCCCTAGCTTTGCGCATGCGCCATCATTGTAAATCCTGAGCCAATCCCGTGGCACCTGGTGACGGTAGAAGGCGGACAGCCAATCCTGAAGCGACCCGTGTTCCAAACCCTATATAAGCGGCTGCATTTCCTTGCTCGCTCTCTTGCGCTCAAGCTCTCCCTTCAACTAAAAGGCTCTCCAATAAAGTGTGATCTGAGAAGACTCCTGGTGTGGTGGTCGTTCTTCCTCGCTGGCCGAGAAGGCGTTCGCCGCAAGTGGTGCCGAAACCCGGGACCTGCGCAAGAGGTCGAACAGGAGCCAGAACTCAACACACGGAGAGGAGACGTCGGTAAGTATCCCTAGGTATGTTGTTTTCTACTATGGACTATTGGTTGTTTGCATTGCTGCTTCCTTTGTGGTTTGTCTTTCTGGTGGTTCTCTGTGACTGTCTGCGTTGTGGGGATGACCACAAAGAGGGGGTCTCAAGGAGACCCCTGTACCCTTTTTTGAAGGAATTTTCAAACTGGTTCTCAGCCCTACATGTGGAAGGGCAGGACCAAGAACGCAGTGATCCTGTGAGTGACTCAGGGGAAGAAATGTTAGAGGAGGAAGGAGAGCAGCTCGATCCAGCTGATAATGAAGACTTAGAAGAGGCTGCGGCTGAGTATGAGGCAGACAGATATGGGGGGCAGCGTCCCCAAACGATAAGAGTACCGCAGCAGCCAGAAAGGAGGAAAGGACCTGGCCCTCACCCGTCGGCCCCTCCCCCGCCGTACCCGCCGGCGGGGCGGAGTCACTTTATAAAAGGGAGCACCTGGTCGCGGCTGGCGGCCGCCTTTCCAGTTTTTGAAAATCCAATTACTAATGAAAGAAATTTTGAGCCGGTTTCCTACTCCCAGCTTAAGGATTTAGTTGAGGCAGTCCGGACTTATGGAGTGACGGCTAATTATACCATAGCCTTACTCCGAAGGCTGACTGTTAATGCCATGACGCCTACAGACTGGTTCGAGGTGGCCCGCACCTGCCTTAACCACGGGCAATTTCTTGATTTTCGATCTATTGTTCACGATAAGGCTCAAGCTCAATATAGACAAAACGTCCATGATGGGCATCCTGATTGGACTGTAGACATGCTTCTTGGGCAGGGACCCTTTGCCGTGGATCAACTAGGGTACCCCTTTGAAGTGTACCAGCAAGTGAATACCCTTTTTTACAAATCCTGGCGAGCTCTTCCAAACAAGGGGGAGGCGGCGGGCAATTTAACAAAAATCACTCAGGCCCCTAATGAACCATTTTCCGACTTTGTTGCTCGCATGCTGGAGACAGCTGAGCGGGTGTTAGGAAATTTGGAGACAGCCATGCCATTTGTGCAACAAATCATTTTTGAACAAAGTACTCAGGAATGTCAGAGGGCAATCACCCCAGTTAGAACTCAAAGCCTGGAAGCGTGGGTAAAAGCTTGTAGAGAGGTGGGTGGCCCCCTGACCAATGCAGGGCTGGCGGCTGCTGTTTTGTCGGCTGCCAGGGCCGCAAAAGATAATAAGGGAAAAGGATGTTTTCGGTGTGGTCAGTTGGGACATTTTAAACGGCAGTGCCCACAAAATGGTGCTCCTACACAAAACACGCCCAAGCCGCTAAGGACTCCGGGGGTGTGTCCTCGTTGTAAAAAGGGGAAGCATTGGGCCAACGAATGCAGGTCAGTTAGGGATATTGATGGACATCTCCTCCCCCAAATTGGTTCAAACACTCATTCGGAACCAGAGCCAAAAAACGGGAAAAGGGGCCCTCGTCCCCAGGGCCCGAAAATTTATGGGGCATTTCAGAGTCCGGTTCCCGAACAACCCCCACAACAACCCTCCAACCAAAGAGAGCAACCTCAGGCTCCGCAGGGTTGGACCTCTGTGCCACCTCCGGACTGGTATTAACCCAACAGATGGGAGTTCAGATTGTGGAGACGGACATGACAGGGCCCCTGGATAAGGACACTGTAGGAATAGTTCTAGGACGCTCCTCCTCTACTATGAGGGGGCTAATAATTTACCCAGGGGTAATTGACCCAGACTATACGGGAACCATTAAGGTCCTCTGTCATGTCCCCCGCGGGGTAGTGTCTATTTCCCCCGGAGACAGAATTGCACAACTTCTGGTTTTGCCTTCCTTGCACGGCAACTTCCCTGCTAAGGAGATAAAGAGAGGTGATGGAGGGTTAGGCTCCACTGGAGTCGACCTTACATGTCTGTCCTTAGCTTTGGACCAAAGGCCCATGTTAACTCTTCAAGTGGAAGGAAAAAGATTTGAGGGACTGGTGGATACAGGGGCAGATAGAAGCATCATCCGAAGAGGGGAGTGGCCAAAGCGATGGCCAACTCAAAAATCCTCCCAAACCTTGCAAGGGCTGGGCTATGCTGAGGCCCCACAGTTAAGTGCTAAAGAATTGACTTGGAAAACGGACGAAGGCCAGGTTGGGAGGATGCAACCCTTTGTGGTTGATGTCCCCGTTAACCTTTGGGGAAGAGATGTACAGCAACAGCTAAAGTTAACTTTGACTAATGATTATTCAGAGGCCAGTCAGAACATGATGAAACAACAAGGATTTGTTCCAGCCTTGGGACTTGGACGATGTCTCCAAGGATGCAAGGAGCCAATAGAGCCACTTCCTAAGCAGGATAGAAAGGGTTTGGGTTTTTCTTAGGGGCCCCTGAAAACAAAGCTTCCACTAAAGGTGCGGTGCCCATACCTTGGTTATCCCAAAAAGCAGTGTGGGTTCCTCAGTGGCCCCTCTCTCAAGAAAAGTTGGAAGCAGCACAAACCCTTGTTCAGGAACAGCTACAGTTGGGGCATGTTGAGCCTTCCGTGTCATCCTGGAACACCCCAATTTTTGTAATAAAAAAGGCCTCTGGAAAATGGAGACTGCTACATGACCTTCGAGCAGTAAATGCTCAGATGCAGATCATGGGACCGGTGCAAAGGGGGCTCCCCCTGCTTTCGGCATTACCTAAAGAATGGCCTATTTTAGCCTTAGATATTAAGGATTGTTTTTTCTCCATACCGCTCCATAAAAAGGACAGGGAGCGCTTTGCTTTTACTTTACCTTCAGTTAATCATGAAACTCCGGATGCTCGCTACCAGTGGAAGGTTCTCCCTCAGGGGATGGCTAATAGCCCAACAATTTGTCAATTGTTTGTAGGAGCTGTGTTGGCCCCTGTTAGAAAAAACTTCCCAAAGGTACGGATTATCCATTATATGGATGATATCTTGTTGGCTGCTCCTTCAAAAGAGACTCTTCATAAAGTATTTGGGCAGATAACAAAGACCTTAGCTGAGAAGGGATTGATAATTGCCCCTGGAAAGGTTCAACAGACTAGTGTTGTTCAATTTCTGGGAACCATTGTTTCTCCCAATGAGATTAAGCCGCAAAAGCTCTTTATTCGAACTGATCACCTTAAAACACTTAATGATTTTCAGCAATTGGCAGGAGACATTAATTGGATAAGGGGATTTCTTAATCTCCCTCGGTCAGAGTTGTTACCTTTGTTTGCCATTTTGGAGGGTGGCCCTGAAGTCACCTCCTCTAGGTCCCTGACACCTTTAGCACTAAATTCCCTACAAAAGGTTGAGGCAGCTTTGTCTAGGGCTCAACTTTCACGGGTTGATTTAAAATTACCTATCGATTTATGTATATTAAAAACGAAAAATTATCCCACGGGGGTTCTTTGGCAAAATGGCCCCTTGTGGTGGCTTCATGGCAACTCGGTGGGAACAAAGACAGTCCAATATTTTCCTGAATTAGTGGCTAAACAAGCACTTTTGGGCATAAAGTATTGTTTGATGCACTTTGCAAAGATCCCAGATAAATTAATCATTCCATATACCTGTGAGCAAGTTGAGATTTTGGCCGCTACAGTGGATATGTGGGCGATTCTTGTTTGCTCATTCCCCAATATTATTGATAATCATTATCCTAAACATCCTTTGCTTGCCATAGTTAAAAAAGATTTAATATATTTTCCTGTTGTTACTTTAAAGAAACCCTTGGCTGATGCTTTAACCATTTTTACGGATGGATCAAAATCTGGACAAGGTGCCTTCCTTGTTCAAGGACGCCGACAGCCGGTGGTCTTTAATTTTCGGCCAAACGTCCCACAGGCTGTTGAATGTTTAATTGTGCTTGAAGTTTTTAAAAGATTTGATCAACCTATTAATTTATTTTCTGATTCACTATATGTAGTAAATGCTGTTGCTTCCCTTGAAGTTGCTGCTTCAATTAAACAGGCTAGTACAATTTCTAATGTTTTGCTACAGATTCAATCCCTTATTTTAGACAGAAAACACCCTTTTTATATTGGACATATTCGTGCTCACTCTATGTTGCCGGGCCCAATGGCAAAGTGTAATGACTTAGTGGATCAAGCAACTCGGGCTGTGGCTCTGGTCGCTGCTGATCCTGTAAAATTGGCAGAGGATTTTCATAGGTTGTATCATGTGCCTGCAAATACCCTTAGGAAAAGATATAATTTGCCCAGACATGTAGCTAGGAAAATTGTTAAAGCCTGTAAATCTTGTGTTACCTTTCTTCATCCTCCCCATGTGGGGGTAAACCCCAGGGGGTTGAGACCTAACGCCATATGGCAAATGGATGTTACTCATTTGACAGAATTTGGTAAGTTAAAATATTTGCATGTGTCTGTGGACACCTTTTCTGGTGTCATTCATGCCACACCTTTGGCAGGAGAAAAGGTGTCTCACGTTAAAATACACTGCTTGGAAGCTTGGGCAGCTTGGGGAAAGCCCCTTAGACTTAAGACAGATAATGGCCCTGCTTATACTTCCCAGGGTTTTCGTGCCTTTTGTGCACAACTGCAAGTTGCCCACACTACCGGGTTGCCTTATAATCCTCAAGGACAAGGTATAGTGGAAAGAGCCAATAGAAGCATAAAAGAAATGCTTCAAAAACAAAAAGGGGGAATTGCTGAGTCAGCGTCCCCCAGGGAAAGACTTTCCCTTGCGCTCTTTACCCTCAATTTTTTAATTTTAAATGATAAAGACCAGTCTGCAGCAGACCGGCATGTGACAAGAGACTCTACAGACAATAAAGACATGGTTATGTGGAAGGATGTCATTGATAACAAATGGTATGGACCGGATCCGGCTATTACGAGATCCAGGGGAGCTGTTTGTGTTTTTCCACAGGATCAAGAAACACCACATTGGGTCCCAACTCGGCTAACAAGATTGGTCAAGGAAACTCAGGACGAAAAACAGGATGATCAAGAAGGCGTTGAGCGTGATAATATTATTGATGGTCAAGACCTATCACAGTCAAGGAGAGCTACGATGGGGGATCCTATCGGTGTTCCCGAGGCCGATGCCAGTTAGGCATGATGCCCGCCTTTTTGCGGATTGCCATTGTGACTGTCAATTCCACGCAAATGGATCCCGGATTTGTGGAGGGGCTCCAGTCCTGGATTTCCTCCGCTGTTTCCTGGTTCAAGGAATGGGTGGGGGTGGGGTTTATTTTTAGCTTGCTGCTTGGGCGGATGCGTGGTCTGCCTATGGTTGGTCTGTCGCCTTCGAGCCCAAACCAGTAGGGACAAAGTTGTTATTTCGCAAGCACTAGCCGCTTTGGAGAGTGGATCCTCACCCCAAATTTGGCTGTCGGCCCTGAGAGGTCATTAAGCCTTATCATTTCGCATAGCCCTAGCACCCCGAGGGATCTGGGGATCCCATTGCACCGGGACGGGTATGTGACTGATAACTTGGAACAGGGTGCAAGGCAAGTGCACTGCACTTGAGAAGAATTTTCCTCTCAAGAAGAGCACGTTGGGCTGCAAGTGGGTTGATGCCCAAGGTCCCACCTCTGCAAAAAAGGCATCGGACGGGCCTGGTCGTCACTGGGGAAGGCGCCCCCCAGGTGAAGGCCAGTGCAAGGTCCTATTTTTGAGGCAGAGGCCCGACCTCTACTCTTACCTGTTACCAAAACAAAAAGGGGGAACTGCAGGGAGCCGGGACAAACGCCATTACAAGATGGCGCCCACTTCCTTTCAGCTTAGAGGTAAATGACTCCATATTAGGCAAGTGCTTGGCGGGGCTGCGGGTCCCTAGCTTTGCGCATGCGCCATCATTGTAAACCCTGAGCCAATCCCGTGGCACCTGGTGACGGTAGAAGGCGGACAGCCAATCCTGAAGCGACCCGTGTTCCAAACCCTATATAAGCGGCTGCATTTCCTTGCTCGCTCTCTTGCGCTCAAGCTCTCCCTTCAACTAAAAGGCTCTCCAATAAAGTGTGATCTGAGAAGACTCCTGGTGTGGTGGTCGTTCTTCCTCGCTGGCCGAGAAGGCGTTCGCCGCAATTTTTCCCTCTTTCTCCTTCATTTAAACATGACATTCCTGGATCTGAACCCAAACTAACATGCTGGGATTCTACAGACAAATACACAGACACACAGACAAACAGACACACAGACACACACACTCAAAAAATTCTCATTAGTACAACCGACAATGTTCTTATACCTAAAATATACCTGGAGCTCAAAAATTAAATCCCCAAAAACAAATCCTCAAACAAACAGCTGCCCAATAAATAAGTGGGGTAAAGACTTACAGAGAAACTTCTCTGAAGAGGAAAGAAAGATGGGCAATAGAAACATGAAGAAATGCTCAATCTCTCTAGCCATAAAAGAAATGCAAATCAAAACAACATTGAGATTCTACCTCAACCCAGTTAGAATGGCTATAACCAAGAACTCTAATAACAACAGATGCTGGAGGGGATGTGGAAGGGAACCTTACTGCACGTTGGTGGGAATGTAAACTTGGTCAACTACTTTGGAAAATAGTATGGACGTTCCTCAAATGACTCCACATAGAGCTCCCCTATGACCCAGCAATCCACTTTTGGGCATTTACCCAAATGATCCCAAACAAGACCATACTAAAGCTACCAGCACAACTATGTTTATTGCAGCATTATTTACCATAGATAAGATATGGAACAACAACAACAAAAAAAGATATGGAACCAAGCAAGATGTCCCTCAGTAGATGGATCAAGAAAATGTGGCATATATACACAATGCAATTCTATGCCTCCATCAGAAAGAATGACACTGCTCCATTTGTTAGGAAATAGAAAGATTTGGAAACAATTATATTAAGTAAGCCAAGCCCAAAGAAACATAGGTCCCATGATTTCCATTATATGCAATAACTAGTATATATCTGAGACAAGCAGAAAAGGTCAGATAAATTGATATTAGGCTAAACAAACCCCAAGATAAGGATTCAAATGTTTGTTCTTTCTTGCAATTGTTTCTAACATATTTAGAAGATGATTTCTTAGTTTCTTTGTATTCCCTCTCCCATGGTATAACCTCTGTTTTCACTGTATTTGATGTTGGTATAATTTGTGGAGGGGATGGGAAAAAACAAATCGTTTAAATAGGGATACAGGTGGACCCATTGCAACAATGAGATGCACAAGTGGTTATGTCAAAAAACGAACTTTACAACTTTGCCCGGGGGCAGAAGGGAGGGGGGTGAGACATGGAAGGGATGGGAAGGGGAAACAAAGGAGGAGGCAGCAATGTTATGAAGAAATGATAAGAAATGTACTCATTACCTTGCCCATGTAATTGTAAACCCTCCGTACAGTATTTTCACAATAAAAAAAATAACAAGAATAATAGGAAATTCACATTAGGAACTGAAGTTCTTGACCACTTCTGAAGTGACGAAGCCAACAAAAGTGACAACTGAGAAGCAGAGCTATCTGCCTCCAGCCCCAACCTGAGCAATTCAAACTGCAAAAGTCCTGGTGTCATCACCAAACATAGCATGTGTACAGTCTGTGTGCCTACCCTCTTAGACAACAACTCCACAGCAAGAGGTGACAGATTTAAAAAGTCAAATTATTTTATTTTATTTCTTTTTTTTTTTTATCAGTCATGGGGGCTGAATACTGAGTCTGGGTGCTGTCCCTCAGTTCTTCAGCTCAAGTCTAGTGCACTACCACTTAAGTCACAGTGCCACTTTCAGCTTTTTTCTGCTTGTGTGGTGCTGAACAATTGAACCCAGAGGCTCATGCATGCAAGGCAAGCACCCTACCACTGAGCTAACTTCCAAGCCCAAGTCAAGTTATTTTTAAGGCGATATGTCAGTTCTTTTCTTTCAAAACCTTTTAGTAAATAAACATTCTGGGACTTTCATCAGTTAGGTTTCTTTCCTAGTAAGATGCTTGTATATGTGTATATGTATATATTTACATATGTGTATATGTTTACATATATGCATATATTTACACAAGAACAATTGTCTATAGTTAAGTATATCCATGTACATATAGAAAAACCTAACTGCTTATATACAAGGATGTAAACTTACATATATGAGTTTATATATGTGTATATAAATATACACACATATGTAGAGAATAATATACATACCAAGTGAATATTTTTCTTTCAATTTTGATCATTGATAATTGATTACTGTGGTATATATTAACACCTATTAATTACTATTATTACTCTTTTTTGGGGGGGCAGTCATGGGGCCTGAACTTTGGGCCTGAGCGCTGTCCCTCAGCTCTTCAGCTCAAGGCTAGCACTCTACCACTTAAGTCACAATGCCACTTGCAGCTTTTTGTGCTTATGCAGTGCTGAGGAATCCAACCCAGGGCCTCATGCATGCAATGCAAGCACTCTATCACTGAGCCACCTTCCCAGCCCCTTATTACTCATTTTGCTCAACTTTCTTTTTCTTTTTCCTCTTTATTGTCAGTCCTGGGGCTTGAACTCAGGTCTTGGCCACTGTCTCTAGACTCTGTTCCCAACGCTAGGGCTTTACCACTTGAGCCACAGCGCCACTTCCATCTTTTTCTGAATAGTTTATTGTAGACTAGAGTCTTGTAGACTTTTTTGCCTGGGCTGTCTTAACATTGATCCTCAGATCTCAGACTCCTGGTAGCTAGGATTATAGGCATGAGACACTGGCACTTGTCTCTTTTGTTTTTGTATTTTGTGCCAATATTGGGGCTTGAACTCAGAGCCTCATTCTCTCCCTTGGCCTTTTTGCTCAAAGCTGACACTCTTACCATTTTACCACCTGGACTATGTTTGCTGAAGACATTTTGCTTGTAAACTGGAGATAAGATTCTCACAAACTTTCCTACACAGACTGGCTTTGAACTGCAATTCTCAGATCAATTGTAGCCTCCTGAGTAGTAGGATTACAGGTGTGAGCCACCAACATGCAGTTTTAGCATAGGTATAAATGTTTTCTAGTCAGGGGTGCTAGAAAATGTCTGCAATCCTAGCTACTCAAGAGGCTGAGATCTGCGGATTGTGATTTAAAGCCAGCCTGGGTAGGGAAGTCCGTGAGACTCTTACCTCCAATTAACAACCAGACAACCAGAAGTAGCACTGTGGTAGAATGCTAGCCTTGAGTCAAAGAGTGCAGGGAGAGTGCCCAGGCTGAGTTCAAGCCTTATGACCAATAACACCACAACAAAAATGTCTAGCTGAAGATTTTGCTCCATGGTAGACATTGATAAATGATAAATCAAATAAATGATAAATCATATAATACAGCGTGCAAGTGGGTATATATAGATGACAGTTTTTATATAGCTCTGTTGGCCAAGCATAAAATACTAAGTCTTTCCCAGAGGACAACCCATAGTTTATGGGCTTACAGCTTATTCTACTTGACAGGTCTTTGTAAGGAAAATAATGGGTTGGGCACCAGTGGTTTACACCTATAATTTTACCTACTCTAGAGACTGAGATCTGAGGATCTGGGTTTCAAGGAAGCCTTGACAGGCAAGTCCATGAGACTCTTCTTGACAATTAATCACCAGAAAACCACAAGTAGCCCCAAGTTTCAAAGTGGGACAGGGCTAGCCTTAAGCAAAAAAAAAAAAAAAAAAGCTCAGAGATAGCGCCCACATCCTGTGTCCTGATCCCAGGACTGGCAATAGCAACAGCATTAAAATGAGACACTCAAATAAAGCTATATTCACACAGATGCAGAAGGCAGAGGCAGGAGGTTTAGGGAGTGAGGCCAACTCGGCCTGTATAGTGAGTTCCAGTCTAACCTGGGCTACATAGCAAGACTTAGTTAAAAAAAATCTTTCCTTCTCCCCCAAGAACAGTAATTTTACTCAAAGAAGAATCTCAGGGAGCTGTTCCTCCATAACCCTACTTCATTTTCTCAATTATTGTCACCTACTACTTCTTTCTCTTTTAAAACTCTCCATAATTAGTTGCTGTCATTTATCATTGTTGGTTCAATCTTGAGGATTATTTACACATCCTAACATATACTTTTCCCCTATTATTGGTTCTTTTAATTCCCTCCCTTCTTTCCTGGGTTTACCCCTTCCTTTTCTTTTCTAGTTCCTCCTTTTCTTTCCCTTCATTGCATTTGTCCTCCCTTTGTCTTGCCCTCCCTTCCTTTTTGAGATAGAATTGGGTGATGTAGCCTAAGCTGTACTGGAATTTATGATCTTCCTGCCTCAGCATTCTTTATTGACTGCCAAATTCTCAATGTGGTAGAATAATGGGCCCTTACCTTTCTCTTGTACTCTTTTTTTTCCTGTCCCACTCAGTGACCCTTAGCCTTGGGGCGGTTCCAGACTATGCCAGGCACACCCAACCCTCTCTGAAACCATGTATCTTGAGCACAGACTCATTCAGACACTGGTTATGACAGAGCATAGATGAGGTGTAGATTGTCCCTTCATTTCAAGACCCATGAGCCATTAGCTGAATGTCACGACCACCTCGACCAGCAAGGAAGACGTGACACCCAGCTCTTCTCTCTGCAGTTTATTCAGGACCTTTGAGTCATCTTCTGACCCCAACCCTGGAGAAAATACCCCACAGTCTTAAGTACCCGCTGGGTAGCCAACCCTGATACGCCACGTGGGATCCACCAATAGGTTCAGGTACGCGGAAGCAAGCCAGATTCTTTGCCTTAGCCATATAAGGAGTTGTTTACCACAGAGAGCACTCGCCATCGGGAAGGCGGAGGGCGGAAGCCGGCGCCATCTTCCAGGTGCGGCTGCACGCAGCTCTCTACAGTTCCCCCTTTTTTATTTTGCAACAGGCAAGAGTAGAGGTCTGATCTCTGTTGAAGAAATTTGGGACATTGTACTGATCCTCACTCAGGTGTTATCCACCCGATGATTACCAGACCCGTCCGATACCCTTTTTCACAGAGGTGGGACTTAGGGCATCAACCCACATGCAATCAGACATGCTCTTCTTGGGACCCACAACCTCGGTGGACCCCAAGTGCAGTGCTCAAGCCTCGCATCCTGTGCTCAAGCCTCACATCCTGTGCTCAAAAAGGGCTAGTCTTTCAGAGTAGCAAGCCATACATGGGGGGACTGCTCCAATGGCTGTAAAGGCTTGGATAATCATGGCTGCACTGCAACGCTGAGAACCTCTAATTTGGCAAATGCACCACAGACATACCAAGGAGGCTAATACCAGGAGGCCTGTCAGGGCTCCCAAACCCGCCCACTCCTTAAGATGATTCATGGCAGCGGAAATCCATGAAGATAACCCCTCCACCAATCCGGCATCCACTCGGGTCGACTTCACCGTGACAATGGCAACCCTGAGCTGTTCCATCAGGCTGTCGAACTCCCCAGTTCAATTACCTAAAAGATAACTAGACAACTGTTTAGACAAATTTGCAGCATTTTTTGAATAGGTTTTTTCCTGGGCCTGAACTCTGGGCCTGGGCGCTGTCCCTCAGCTCTTCAGCTCAAGGACAGCGCTCTACCACTTGAGCCACAGTGCCACTTCTGGCTTTTTTCTTTTCTTTTTGCTTATGTGGTGCTGAGGAATCGAACTCAGGGCCTCAGGCATGCAAGGCAAGAGCTCTACCACTGAGCCACCTTCCCAGCCCTCTCCAAGCAGCATATCTCTGTCCCAAGCTGGGTTTCCCGCAGCCTGATTGGCCACAGCCTCTTCACTAGCAAATTCAATCAAAAAGGCCTTCCAATCTAAATACTGACCTGGGCTCAAACAAGCTCGTACGAGCCCACTCCAATCATTGGGCATCATGCAGTGTCTGTTTAGGGCCTCCACCTGGGCCACAGTAAAGGAGGTCGTGATTCCGTATGTCCGCACAGACTCAGCTAAAGATTTTATCACCTTAAAATCTAAGGGTTCATGATACCGCTGTCCCTGTGGATCCTGAAATATTGGACAGGCTAGATGTAACTCGGTTCTGACCGCTTTCCACACTTCTGGGCTGAAAGAACAGCCGGGGCTGCCACTTCCGGGG
Organism: Dipodomys spectabilis; assembly: GCF_019054845.1. NCBI lineage: Eukaryota > Metazoa > Chordata > Mammalia > Rodentia > Heteromyidae > Dipodomys > Dipodomys spectabilis. Next base: position 1,980,103 of record NW_024870691.1, read on the forward strand.
TCCTGGAGGGGCCGAGGGTGCGGCGCGGTACACGGAAAGCGTGCATTCGTCTTTATCTGGGTCCTCTCTCTCCTTCCCTTTCCTCCTCTTTCTTATCTTTGTTTTTTTTATTTGTTTTATGAGTGATTGTAGTTCCTCTGAGTCTGTAGAATCAGAGGTCTCTAGTTCGGCAAGGTCGGGGTATAACCCCCTCCTGCTCTTCCCCTTTTCACTGCCTGCCCTTTCTGATCTTTCTTCCTGCAGCATTTCTAGGGCGGCCTGACCATTTTCTACCGCCTCACTGCAGCACTGGTCCTCGAGACAGCCTCTTATCAGTTTCCATATTGGTCTCACTCCACTCTTAAGCATTCCTTGTTCAGAGGCAAAATCTATGTCCCTCCCTAGTTTCTCCCAAGAGGCCACCGTGAGGCTTCCGGAGACAGCGAACCACGGGGCAACGATGTCACATTCATCCAAAAATCTCTCTAAAGTACTCTTTTATTTTTAACTTCTTAGAGTGCAGTAGCTCATTGAGAGCCAAAAAAATTGGGTGCAAAGAAGAAGCGCCCATGTTTTAAAAATCTTAACCTGGTAAACAATCTTTTACTTTCACTTTTGGCTATTCTATCTAGTAACCCCGGGTTCTCGCTCTCTCCTTATCTACAGAGAAGAGCAAAAATCCCCCCGCTCTTGTCGCAGATTCCCCCTTTACCTGGGAACTTACCCCCACTCTTGTCGCGGATTCCCCCTTTACATGGGGACTTACCCCCCACTCTTGTCGCGGATTCCCCCTTTACCTGGGAACTTACCCCCGCTCTTGTCGCAGATTCCCCCTTTACCTGGGAACTTACCCCGCTCTTGTCGCGGATTCCCCCTTTACCTGGGAACTTAACGGTGCACCACCGCAGAGAGTTCTGAGTCCTCGTTGGGGTTATGGCTGAGTCCCCGTATGGGCCACCACCTGTCACGACCACCTCGACCAGCAAGGAAGATGCGACACCGAGCTCTTCTCTCTGCAGTTTATTCAGGACCTTTGAGTAATCTTCTGACCCCAACCCAAGGGAAAATTCCCCACAGTCTTAAGTACCCGCTGGGTAGCCAACCCTGATACGCCACATGGGATCCACCAATAGGTTCAGGTGCGCGGAAGCAAGCCAGATTCTTTGCCTTAGCCATATAAGGAGTTGTTTACCACAGAGAGCACTCGCCATCGGGAAGGCGGAGGGCGGAAGCCGGCGCCATCTTCCAGGTGCGCCTGCACACAGCTCTCTACAGCTGAACAGGTCCCCTTTAGGAACACACTCCAAAGTAAGTCCCAGGTCAAAACTGCACCAACTGTAATAATCATCTGCACTTTCATTTTTCAGATGTGGCCAGATCTATTTCGTGGTTCTACTGAGCAGAATACGGTAGAAATGAGAGTTATCAGTTCTGAGATTGCCATATAATGGCTCCTACTCTCACAGTGAGATCTCTTTGTCTCTCTTTCACCCTTTGCTCTGAGTGAAACAATTGCATGTGTGAGCAGTCTATGGAGAAGGCCCTAGGACAGGGAGCTGCAACTTCCAGTTGATGACTGGAGTACATGAGCAGGAAGCAGTCATGCCTGGAGATGACCCTAGCCCCAGTGGAAACTTTCACACTTGTCTCCTAAGCCCCTCACTCAGAACCCCCATGCTAAGCTTCTCTTGGATTCCTGACTCCCAGAAACTGAGTGAGAATAAATGCTTAGTGTTTGCAAGCATTTGTTACACAGGAATAGAGAACTGATGGTGTAGGTAGTAGTGGTACTGGAGTACGGAGTTGTTATGAGGAGTAACAGGTGTAATTCTTACTTCAAGTACAATGTATAGTAGGTCTCTAAAATGTTCTTACATTAAAGAGCATCTGTTCTCCACAAATGCCACTAAGGAATGGTTCCAGTGGTTTTCTGGAGTAAATTGTAGGAATGCAAGATCCAAGGATGGATGTGTCAGTGTCTTGTTGCTATTGTCACAAATGACTACCAATTTAGTGGCATAAAACAACCAGACAACAACATTTCCAATTCTGGAAATGACAAATTCAAAATGGATCCCACAGGGTTCTTATGGGCTCTCAGAGGAAATCAAGGTGTGCGAAGAGCAGTCTCCTTTTGGGAGGATATAAAGCAGAGCCTCTTCCAATGTCTACATAGTCTGCCCATATTCCTTGGCTCATAGCAGCACCTCTCCAAACTCTGTTTCTGCTGTCACACCTCATTCCCTGAGACATTCCTCTCTTAAAAAAAAAGACCCTGAGTAGCATATCATGAGGCCCACCGTAGATGATGTGATAAAGTTTCCTTTTAATATATTCACGTCCACCAAATCTCTTTTTTCCATGTTACTGAATCCCTGTAGAGTTCCAGGGATTATGAAATATTTTAAAGGACCAACACTGATCCTCATTATTCCTCCCACCAGGGAATACATTGTCCCCTTGCCTTCAAGTACTCTTCAGTGATCTCCAGGCTCCAAGATTCTATAAAATCAGGCTCTGAAGCTGGGGGCTAGTTGCTCAAGCCTGTAATCCTTTTTTTTTTTTTTTTTTTAGAATTATAACAAGCCTGTAATCCTGGCTACTCAGGATTCTGAGATCTGAGGATTGCAGCTTGAAGCCAGCCCTGGATGGAAGAAAAATTTGTAAATTAACCAGCAAAAAAGCCATTTAACAGCTGTGGCTCAAGTGATAGATTTGTTAGCCTTGATGATAAAAAAGAAGCTCAGGGATAGTGTTCAGGCCCTGAGTTTAATCCCCAGGAGAAGCAGGGAATATAAAAATAATAATAATAATAAACAGGTTGTATGAGAGAAATTTTTCACACTTTAATAAGTGAAGACTTCAATTCTCACACATTCCACAACAGTTTAGGAAAACAAACAGTATTTCCTCCCTCTCCTGCTAACACCATTATCCACATGAAAATGCCTGCTTCCTGTTTCAACTGGCTACAAAGTTGCTCACACAAAGAAAGGAGATATATTCAATAAACTCAAGCTGGCATGTTGAAACTGACCTTTCACAGTTGCTCAATTAGGATTCCGACCAGTAGATTGCTAGGGTTCTAACTTTGACAGGCTTGTTCTTAGGAAGAGGTTTGTGTGTATATGTGTGTGTGTTATGAATGTGTGTATGTTACCAATAAGGGGCCAGAGGTTCACACAGGGTATGGACCTGAGGCTCATAAGCATGTAGGGTATAGAAATGGCACCTCTGAGATCAGAGAGTGAGACAGAGCTCACAGGAAGTAGGGTAAGTACATCTGGGTCTCTCTACTCCCTTCTCCCCAACTGAGTGTATTTGGGGCCATCTATGGTCCCATCACTATGTCAATATCCCCCTTTCTCCATAGTTTTCAACAGCATGACATATGGCCAGCACCAAACAACAACAAAAAAGCTCAAGTGGTTGAGCTGTGGCTCAATGTGTGAAGCCTGCTTGTCTGTTGAAAAACAACAACCCTCAAGGAGAGACACCAGGCCTTTAAGAATAAGACATAAAACCTGCACTGAAAAAGTAAAACAGCCAGCCTGTGTGGCCAGTGGACTTCTTTCTACTTCTGAATCACCATAAGTTTGCACTCAGGACCAGGTCTTGCCTGCCACAATCTGACATGCTGAGACTGTAAAGGGGTTTAAGACCTTATGTAAGACATTCCTTGTCTTTAAGTGGGAGCTCATTCATCATGCTCAGATGGATTGACTTCTGCTCTGCCACTTTGTCACTTGCAGGGCTTGAAGTGAGGGCCTGACCATCCTATTCATTTTTAATGTTTTTTTTTTTTTTAATTCAAGACTAGCAGAATCTACAATTTAAGCCAAAGCAGAAATTTTGACTTTTTAAAAATGTTAAAATTTTGGGAGCTAGTGCTAGGGTTTGGAATCATGGCCTGCAATTTGTACTAAATTTTTACCCCTCAAGGTTACTGGATTTACAGCTTTAGCCACAGGTGAAATTCTGCCTTTTTTATTTTTATGGTGCTGGCCCCAGGGCTTGAACTCACTTCCTGCTCACTATTTTTGTTTGTGATAAGACTCTGCTTTGTTCTTGCTATAACATGTTGCTCCCTTCTCAGCACAATTCTTTTTATGTATCCAAAGATGGAATATGAAGGATTGATTCCCACCCTATTTTCCCAGGTGCATACAGATACCAGCAACCCACCAACCATAAGTGCCGACTGCCTGACTCCAGCAGGACAATCACTCTAAGCCCAGCTGTGAGCATTCCACCACTGTGGGCCTACCCACCCTGCCTTTGACCTAGTGGCTTTTTCATTAGCTGCCTCCTTGCTCAGACTTCATAAAACCTAGCTCCTTTCCCAGCTCTGACACACAGTCTCCAAGCCTGTGGGAAGGCTGTTCCTCGCTGCTCTATCTCAATTAACAGTTATTGCCCGTGGAAGATTGAGTCTGGTATATTTCCATCCTTTCTCCTTCACTTCTTAACAGTTTAGTTGTTTTTCTTCCTCAAGGTTTGCAGCTCCTACAATTTGACAGTCCCCCCCCATGACTTTTTCTGTTTGTCTATTTTCTGGTGCTTAAGAAGAGATAAGAGTCCCATGGGAAGCCAAAGGCACTACACAGAAGCTTGAAGCCTGAGGATTGCTGTTCCAGGCCAGCTTGGGCAAGCAAGTCCATGAGACTCATCTCCAATTAACTACTAGGAGTAGTAGACTCCTAGCCAGGAGCAAAACACTCCAGTTCAAGTGCATGACTGGCACACATTCAAACAAGTCTCATGGACTTTCATGCTGGTGCTGGCTTCAAACCATGATCCACAGATTTCAGTGATTGTGAGCAGCTTGGATTTCAGGTGAGTGTAAAGGTTTCAAAACCTTTAATTGGCTCTTTTTCTTGCCTGCATTTTCATTTATTCTGGGTCTTTTGTTTGCTTCATTTTTTCAGTGCAGGATTCATATCTCATTCTTAAAGGCCTAGTGTCTCTGCTTGAGGGTTCTTGTTTTTAAACAGGCAAGCAGGCTTCACACGTTGAGCCACAGCTCAACCACTTGAGCATTTTTTGTTGTTTGGTGCTGGTCATAGGGCTTGAATTCAGGGCCCAGTTAATATCCCTGAGATATTTTGCTCAAGGCTAAGCTCCACAAATCAGCTTTTGGCTTTTTTTTGTTTCTTGGTGTTTAATAGGAGATACATCTTTTGTGAGGCCAGACACTACACAGGGGCCTGAAATCTGAGGATTGTGGTTAGAAGGGGTGGGAGGGGGAGACACTAAGTCTCTGTATGGGGCAATGTGTGGGACAGCTCAGGATGAACAGAAGGAGGGAGCTGCTGAGAGGTGGGCAAGACATGAATCGTGGGTATAAAGTACGGGGTCTGCCTAAAGCCATGCTCTAGTTGAAGCGACTTCTTTAGTCACTGAGAAGATGCACCCCTACCTGGGTTGCCATCTCTTCTTCTCACCAATCACAAACGCACAGGCAAACTTTGCCAATGTGCCTTCCAGACATTTTGATTCCTGGAAATGGCTCTACTGATGGAAAGAGAAGCTTAAAGTTTGGTTTCACATTTCTGTTCCTCAAATTCAGCACTCTGCAAGTTGCGACTACTGCCAAATTCTTGTGAGGTTAAAACAGAAACCAGAGATAGTCCCATACATATCATAGTGAAGGCCAGATCCTTTAACCTATGCAGTGGCCAAGTGAGGAGTTACCAAGTGAGGAGAATTAGTGCAGAAGTGGATTCTTGTACCCAGGGCAGTCCTAGTAACCTAGTATTTTCTCCTTTACCAACAGGTATACTTGCAGGCCTATGCTGGCACCAGAAATATTCTTTTCTCTCAGGAATGTGTGTGTGTGTGTGTGTGTGTGTGTGTGTGTGTGTGTGTGTGTGTGTGTCTGTGTGTGTGTGACACATTGAATTTTAAAGTGTTGTACAGAGGGATTATAATTTCATAAGGCAGGAAATGAGTAGGTCATAGGGCTTTTTTCTTTTAAGAAAATGTGAGAAATTATTTTGATCACAGGCCTAAAAAAGAACTTTAGTTCTATCGGTCTGAAGTTCAGGGAAGCTGGATGAACTATTTGGGGTACCATGAACTTACAAGACTGAGAGACAAAGTGGGTAAAGGGACAAAGTGGGTGAATTCTCTGTAAACCAGAGAATTTCAATACTTGTGACAAATTTCAGAGGATAGCCAGAGACAACCTAATTCTTCTGTTTGTAAAAGGACAGTACAAAAGACAAGGAATCAAGGAATAAGCATTGTCAGAAGACAGGGCATAAGCCATCCTCCCTAAAAGCCTTTTGCTGAAAAGTAAAAGGATATTATCTGATCACAAAACTCACATCATGGGGAAAGACAGCATAGTAGGATGGAAAGGTGACTTTGATCATGATGCATTACACTCATAATCTACCTTGTGGAATTGAAACTGCTTTACACAACTACATAAAAATAAATAAACCCATACACACACATACTCGTGAGCCTGATACTGGTTGCTCACACCTATAATCTAGGTACTCAGGAGACTGAGATCTGAAGATTGAGGTTCAAAGCCTGCCTATGTAGACAAATCAAAGGGATGTATTAATTCTTATCAATCATTAGAAAGCTAGAAGTAGAGGTGTGGCTGCAGTGATAGAGCACCAGTATTGAGTGGGTATAGGGTAAGAAAGAGCACCAAGCTCTGAGTTCAAGCCCTACTACTAACAATAACAACAACAACAAAACACACAAGATGCTCTGACTTCAAGCCCCAATACTAACAACAAGGAAAAAACCCAAAAGCCCACTTATCTTCAAGAGTGGATTTTGCATCTCCCCACCAAAAGGTGTGCTTGGCCTTTGTCCCTTTGTGAAGAGCTCTGCATTTGAAGGGAATTCACCTTGAATCTCAACTCTGACTTTGGTAACAGTAGGACCCTAGTTGTGTCATAATATTTTACTTTCTTAATTTTATGTTAGTTTTTCAGGTGAAAACCATTAAGTGTATTATTAAGGCTGTTAGACATAATATACCCAAATGTATCAAAATCAACCTATACTAAAGATACCTGTATACCAATATGTATCTGGGTTCAATTCACAACAGCTATTGTACATCAGCCTAAGTGCCCATCAACAGATGAATGGATAAAAAAAGGTGCATGCTAACACAATGGAGTATTACTTCAGCCATAAATATGTATGAAATTATATGACATATGCAGGAAAATGAATTATACTGGCTATCATCATGTTAAAGTAAGGCAGACAGAAAATATCACATATTTTTCTCCTATGTAGAATCTAGATTGATAAGTTCAATGAAAAGATAGGAACCTAATTGAGAGACCATTTTGTGGAGGAAGAATCAGATAAGTATGAAGTGGAGACAAGGGAAGGTGATGAGGGGACAATAGGATCAAAATGTGTGTGTGTGTGTGTGTGTGTGTGTGTGTGTGTGTGTGTGTGTAGAAGTGTCATAATAAACCACATAATTTTGTACAACAGAAAAATATTGCATGAAGGAATATATGAGTATAGACATTCTATCTCCAGAAAAGAGATAACAAATGTAGCCAGGATACTGGTAGGAATGTATTTGTTCATGACTATGGAAATCAGCAGGGAAATGCCTCATGAAATGAAATTTTCCATACAATACAGCCATACTATGGCTACATACTAATAAGATCTTACCACAGAGCTATTTTTGTACTCACAACTATATTAGCATTGTACACAACAATCAAATCATGAATATAGCATCAATGACCATCATCACAAGGATAAATAAACATAAAGATATTAAATACAGGGACTGGGATAGTGGCTCAGCGGTAGAGCGCTTGCCTTGCATGCATGAGGCCCTGGATTTGATTCCTCAGTACCCGATAAGCAAAAAGAAAAAAGCCGGAAGTAGAGCTGTGGCTCAAGTGGTAGAGTGCTAGCTTTGAGCTGAAAAGCTGAGGGACAGCGCCCAGGCCCAGAGTCAGGCCCCACGACCAGATCCCCCCTTAAAGAAATATACTAAATACATTAGTATAACATACTTACAGACATTATATCAAATATTATATAGGCAACAGAGTATTACTTAGCCATAAACAGAATAGAATTATCTTCCTTTGCTAGAAAATAGATAGAATGGAAGGTTATCTTGTTAAATGAAATAATCTAGTCTCACAAAAGCAAATATTACATTTTCTCTCTCACTATATAAATTAGAAAAAAAGAAAACAAAGGACAGTTTAAAAAATCATGAAAGTAAAAAGAAGCATGGGAGGGTGGAACAGGGAGAAGGAAAGTGATAGGGTGAAGAGGAAGGGGTATAAATCAGAATAATGGATTAGATCAGCACTACTTACTAGACCCTATGGTGAAAATGAACTATACAACTTTTGAGTGGCAATGGCAGAGCGAGGGAAGTGATAACATTCTTTAAAAACAAATGTACTCTTTTTTTTGTCAGTTGTAGGGCTTGAACTCAGGGCTTGGCCACTGTCCCTGATCCTCTATGGCTCAAGGCTACTGTTCTACTACTTGAGCCATGATTTCTTTAAATTTTTGAGTGGATATTGGAGATAAGAGTCTTATAAGGACTTTTGTGCCTGGGATGGCTTGGAATTATGATCCTAAGGCTGAGTAACTAGGATGCACCAGCACCCAGAGAGAAATGCACTCTTTTATATAACCCCTCTGTACATCATGTTCATGGTGACTCACCAGGTGCAGGTGACTCACACCTGTAATCCTACCTACTCAGGAGGCTGAGATCTGAGGATCAAGGTTTAAAGCCAGCCCTGGCAGGAAAGTCCATGAGATACTTATCTCTAATTAACCACCAGAAAACCAGAGTGGTGCTATGGCTCAAGTGGTAGACCCATTTACCTTGAGCTGAAGAGCTCAGGGACAGTGCTCAGACCCAGACTTCAAGCCCCATGACCAAAGGTAAATAATAATCAAATAAATAATCAAATAAATAAAGCACAAAAAGGAGAATAATAGAGTGACAAAGAGGAGAGACAGAGAAAATGACAGGGTTAGAGACTGACTCAAGACCAGATGGAGAGGGAGAGGAAATGGAACCAGGAGGTGAGGGGAAGAAAAAGGGAAGGGGAAGTGCAGTAGGAGATGGTATGTGGTGGAAGAAGAGGATGGAAGAGAGATGGCAAAGCAAGAAACAATGGGAAAAGGGAAGAGATGAAAGAGAAGGAGAAGGAACAGAAAGAGAAGAAAAAAGCACTGATAGCCAGCCCAGTACCAGCACGTACTCAGAAAAACACACAAAAAGGAAAAAGGAAAAGAAAGAACACTGAGACATTATGAAAATCAACAATATTTCCATCCCCACCCAGCCTCTTCACTGAACACTGCTCCTTAAGGACTTCGGGATTCCTTAGCTTCCTCCGCAAAGCTCTCCTTCTGTATCACTGCCATCTGTCGATCAGCAAGCTGCCCATCCTTTGCCCAATGTGGCCTACATTGCTTCTCTCACCAGAAACCCATCTCATTCTTTGATCTGAGCTCTTCTCCTCAAATACTCCTAAGCTGGGCCATTGATTTGACGAGAGCTGTAGCCCATCTCCTCGTGAATTCCTCCTCAGTTGGCTTTGCTAGCTCAGCCTCCTGACCCCAGTGCACACATAGCAAAGACCAGGTGTGCCCAACTCCTCCCCATCACACCCTTGTCTCCCAAGGGTAGCATCAGCCCTCAGCAGTACCTCTGTGTGGAAAGTCTGATGCCTATGGATGAATCAGCAAAATAATCCCGGGGCAAAGGGTCATATTCAGTCTTACCAAATTTCTCTATGTCCTAGGAAGGGTCCATCCACAGGTACCATTGTAACTCCATGTTTCTCAGGTGTCTTGCTTCCTTCCAAGGCTTCTCTCCTCTAGTTGAATGGAAGAAAAAAATGTTTTATTTTGTATACTTTGTAATGCCAGACATCACCTTTGCAAGTTTAGAGTGTTCTAATATTTGAAACTCAGTTTTCTCCCCACTGTGGTTCCCTGAGGACAAAAATCATGCCCTACTAGTCTTCCATGAGACCTATAGGCTTCCCCTGGGAACTGCCAGGGGAAAGGAAGCACCATGCCCAAAGCCTGGTGCTCTGGGAAGGGGGTGTCAGCTGAGGGCCTCTCTGGGGACTCACAGGATCTCTACTAAGATCAGACAGCTCTCAGGGCTGACCCCCTAGCACTGTGAAAATGTAATTCTCTACCTGTCCATTCTCCACTTGCAGCCCAAACCAACACCCTTTCCTTCCCCAAACATTTGTAAGTTGTCCCTCACACAAGTACACAAATTCCTTTGTAACAACAAAGAAACCAACTGAAGACTGAAGGCTCATGTGTGTAACCCTAATTATTTCACATGCTGACACTGAGAAGATTGCAGATAAAGCCAGCTTGGGCAGACTCCATGTCCAATGCAGTAGAAATATCAGACCTAGAGGTGTGACTCCACTGGGAGAATACTAGAGAGAAACATGCCCATGGCCAAGAGAGAGAAACTGATGGAGGGAGAGAGAGGGATGGAGGAAGAGAACTCAAATGAACAGAGAGAATAACAGAGAAAAATACATACATACACACATACATAAAGACAGAGAGACAGATTCAGGAGAAAGGAGCTCGTGAGAAGGAATGGAAAATGGAGAAAAAATGATTAGAAGGAGGAGAATAGGGGAAGTCAAGGAATGTGGGCATAAGAGAGATGACAGACATTAGAAGGAGGCTGCAAGGAAAGGACACAGAGGGAAAGGAGACAGAAAGAGAAAAGAACAAACTTCAAGCCTTACTTCCAGCACATTCCCAAATGCATACACACGATAAACTAAAAGAAAGACAATAAAAAGTATGGAAAAATAATGGACATAACAGTACTTCCCTCCCCACCCACCCTTCACTGAACACTGATTGATGAGGAGTTCGGGATTCCTTACATTCCTGCTCTCAGCTCTCCTGCAGCATCAGTATCAACCCTATCTTGCACCAGGTATCCATTATTTGGCCTATTTTGGCCCTTATTTTTTCTCTCACCAGAAACCCATCTCATTCTTTTCAAAGAGTTCTGTTCCACAAATACCCCTGAGCATTTCCACTGATCCACCAGGAACCCCAACCCTCCTTCTTGATGTTAATCTCATCAGTCTGCTCTGCAGTCTCAGCCTCCTGACCCAGTGTACACATAGAAAACACCAAGTGTGTCCAACTCCTCCCCATCACACACTTGTCACCTAAAGGCAGCATCACTCCTCAGCACTGCCTCTGTGTGCAAATCTAATGCCCTGGCTGACCTAATACAAATATCCTAGTAGTGAAGGCTCATATTCAATCTTACTGCATTTCTGTTCTTGTGGGAAGGCAGCCATCCTACGCAGGGTCCGTCCACAGGTGTGATCCATCCACAACCCAAGTCCATCCAGCCCCATCCATCCACATGCACAGTAGATCGCCATGCTTCCTCAGTTGAACTGTTCCTTGACCACCTCTACCTGAAAGGAAGGGAATGTATTTTAATTCAAACACTCGGTCATTCCAAAATTGAACTCTTGATTTTCAGAATGTTCACATATTAAAACTTGGCTAAGTTAGCTCTTTGGTTCTGTAAGGGGAAGAACTGGGCTCTGAATTCCTCTATGTGGCTTAGTCTTTACCTGGGAACTGCCAGGGGAAAGGAAGCACCATGCCCAAAGCCTGCTGTTTTGGGAAATGGGGAGTTATCTGTGGGCCTCTCTGGGGACTCATAGAATCTCTACTAAGACTCTAACACCTCTCAATGCACTTGTACAGTGCACAAGTTAATCTTCCTTGTCCATTTACACCAACCCACCATCCTCTTCCTCCCACAAAGATTTGTAAGGTAACCCTCACACAGTGGTTCCTCAGAAAAGTACACAAATCCCTTTTATATGAGAGAAAGAAACCTTTGCCGTACCAGACTAACAAAGCCCAATGCATTCTCTGATGCTGTAGGCTCTTGCCTGTGATCTTACCTATCCCACAAATTGCCACCTAGAAGACTGCATTTACAGCAAGTCTGGGAAAATTAAGTAGAGAAATGCAAACCTGGAAGTGTGACTCAAGCAGTAGAGAATCAGACATGACCATGAAAACTGAAAGAGAAAGAAAAAAGGGAGAAAGACAGAGAGGGAGAAGGGGAGAGATAAAGAACACCAGAGAGCAGGAAGAGAAGGTGAGGGAATGAGAAGAGGGCATGAGAAGAGGGAATGAGAATGAGGGCATGAGAAGAATAAGAAGAGGGACAGGGGAAGTAGAGTAGGAGTAGTTATGGGGGGCATAAAAACAAGGTTAAGAGAGAGGGCAGAAGGGGGAAGGTGAGAAAAGTGGAGAGAGTACAGAGAAGGAAAGGAAACGGAGCATAAGAAAAACGCATGGATGTACCAGCACACACTCACAAACACATATACACAACGAACAAATCTGAAAAAATAAAAGAAAATGGATTGAGAAATAATGGAAATCAATGGTAATTCTCTCCCACCCCACTTCTTCACTGAAGAATGGTCCATGTGGAATTCAGGATTCCTCAGCTCCTGTCATTTCTCCTTTACATTTAGTGTCCACCCTGTCATTTCTCATGCACTCATCTTTTCCCTCTTGTGGCACTCATTGAGTTTTTCACCAGAATCCCATTTTGTTCTTTCATGGGAGATCTGCTCTCCCCAAAGAGCCCTGAGCAGTACCACTGATCCACCAGGAGCCCCAGCCCTCCTCTTGCTGCTAATCTCATTAGTCTCCTCTGCAGGTTCAGCCTCCTGACCTAGTGTACACATAGAAAAGGCCAGATTTTTCCCAACTCCTCCCCATCAAACACTTATTACCCAAAGGCAACATCAGTCCTCAGCACTGCCTCTGTGTGCAATTCTAAATGCCCTAGGTGAACCAATACAAATATTGTAGTGTGAAGGCTCATATTCAATCTTAACAATTTTTTTTCTTGTGGGAAGGCAGTCATCCCAGGCAGGGTCCATCCACGGGTGTGGTCCATCCACAACCAAAGTCCATCCAGGCTATGTCCTTCCATAGGCCCCAGTTTATCTTTATAATTCCTCAGGTCTCCTGTTCCTTGACCACCTCTAGCTGAAAAGAGGGGAATATGTTTTAATCACTTTGTGATTCCAAAAAAGTCATCCTTCCCTGTCCATTTACACCAACCCATCACTGCCTTTCTTCCACAACCATTTGTAAGGTGAACCATACACAGTTGTCCCTCACATAAATACACAAATACCCTTTCAAAATAGAGAAACCAACCTTTGCCACACCAGATTAACAAAGTCAATTGCATTCCCTGATGCTGTAGGCTCTTGTCTGTAATCCTACCTATCTCCCAAGTTGACAACTTGAAGACTGCATTTACAGCAGGGCTGGGAAGATACCATCTTCAAGTAACTAGAGAAATTCAAGCCTGGAAGCGTGACTCAAACAGAAGAGAACCAGACATATCCATGAAAACTGAGAGAAGAAAGAGAAAGACAGAGAAGGAGAAAGGGAAAGAGGGAGAGAGGGAGAGATGTGTAGAGAGAGAAGGAGTGAGGGAGAGGGAGGGAAAGAGAGTGAGACAGATTCAAGAGCTGGAAGAGAGGGAGAGGAAATGGTAGAGGGTAGGAGAACAACAAGTGGAGGAACAGGAGAAGTAGAATAGGAGTAGGTATGGGAGGAATGAAAACAAGGGAAGGGAGATGGCGGGCCAAGGCAGGGGGAAGGTGAGAAAAGTGGAGAGAGGACAGAGAAGGGAAAGGAAACAGCATAAGAATAAAAGCACTGAGATGTAGCAGCACACACTCACAAACACATACACACAACAAACATACAAAAGGAAAAAAATTAAAGCCATCTTACAAATCAACAGTAATTCCTTCCCACCCACCTTCTTCACTGAAGAATGGCCCATGTGGAATTCAGGATTCCTCAGCTCCCTTCTTAACCTGCCTCCTGTCACTTCTCCTTTACATTTAGTGTCCACCCAGTCATTTACCCTGTACACATCTTTTCCCTCATAGAGCCCTTATTGGGTCTCTCACCAGAATCCCATTTTGCTATTTCAGGGGAGATATGCACCCGAATAGCCCTGAGCTGAACCACTGATCCAACAGGAGCTTCCATCCACCTCCTGCTGAAAATCTCATCAGTTTTCTCTACAGGCTCAGCATCCTGACATCAGTGCACACATAGCAAAAGCCAGGTGTGCCCAAATCCTCTCCATCACACACTTGTCACCCAAGGGCAGACAGCATCAGCTTGCACCAAACCTTCTCTGTGGAAATCTCATGGCCCTGGCTAAACCAATACAAATAACCCAGTGCTGAAAGGACATATCCAATCTTACTGAATTTTCCCTCACGTCCAGATGCAGTCATCTCAGGCAGGGTCCATCCACAGGCACCACTATATCTTCATGCTTCCTTAGGTCTCTTGCTCATTCACAGGTTTCTCCACCTCTTGCTGATAAGGAGGAAAAGTATTTAATTCATACATTTTTGTCATTCAGAATGGGCTCTGGATTCAGAATGTTCTCAGACTTGAAACTCTGTTCTCCTAGCAAGCTGATTCGCTAAGGAGAAAATTTGGGCTCTGCTATTCTTCCATGAGGCCTAAAGACCTCAAATGAGAACTGACCAAAGCCTGGTGTTCTGGAGAAGGGGGTGTCAGTGGGAGGACTCTGCAGATGCATAGGTTCTCTACAAAACCTCTGACTTCTCTCTGTGCTGACATACTTGCACCATGCAAGTTTTTTTTCTCCCTGTCCATTCTGCCCCAAAATCCATCAACCCTTTCCTTCCCCTAACATTTTCAAGCTGTCTCTTACACCTTGACAGACAGCCCTCAGATAAGTACCTAAATCCCTTTTCTCAATCAGAGAAACAAACCTGTGCAACACTAGGTTAACGAGGTCAGAAGCATTGCTGCTGATGGTGGATCATGCCTGTAATCATAGTTCTCCCAGAAGCTGACGCTCAGAAGATCACAGTTAAAGCCAGCCTGGGCATACTCCATTTTCAATGAAGAAGAAAAATGCTGGCTTGGACTCAAGTGACTCAAGTGGTAGAGCACCAGCTATGAACATGCAAACTCAAAGAGAAAGATATAGAGGGGTAGGAGAGAAAAAGATTTGAGGCAGAGGAAGAGAGAGGGAACAGAACAAGAGAAGAGGGAAAGGGGAAGAAGAGGAGAAGATGAATGACCTGGAGGGAAGTTAGCTGGAAAAGAGGAGAGAGACAGGCAATGGAAAGAAAAAAGAGACAGCAAAGGAGACAGAGAAAGAGAAAATCACTGAGTTCAAGTGCCAGTACCAGCACACACTCACAAACACATGCATACAACAAACAAAAAGAAAGTAAATAAAACAAAAGGACTGAGACAAGATAGAAATCAACATTACTTCCCTGCCCACCCTCCTCTTCACTGAAGATGGTTCCATCCAGAGTACAAGAGTCCTTAGCTTCCTCCTCTCAGCTCTCCTTAAGCATCAATGTCAACACTGTCTATCACCAAGATGCCTGCTATATGACCACTTTGGCCCTCACTGCTTCTCTCACCAGAAACCCATCTCATTCTTTGAGAAGAGTTCTGCTCCCTAAATACCCCTGAGCAGCACCACTGGTCCATAAGGAGCCACAGCCTTCCTTCTGCAAATCTCATCATTATGCAGTGCAGGCTCAGCCCTCTGAGTCCAGTCCCCTCATAGCAAAGGCCAGCTGTGCCCTACTCCTCCCCATCCCACCTTGTCACCCAAGGGCAGCATTGGCCCTCAGCACTGACTCTCTGTGCAAATATAGTGCCCTGGCTGAACCAAAACATTCATCACAGTGATGAAGGCTCACATCCACTCTCACCGGATTTCTGTTCATGTGGGAAGGCAGTCAGCTCAGACAGGGTCCATCAACAGGCACCATTATGTAGGCATGCTTTCTCAGGTCTCCTGTTCCTTCACATAATTCACCACCTCTAGGTGAAAGGAAGGGAATTTATTTTAATTCATTCACTTTGCGATTCCTGAAATGGAGATGTGACATTTAGAATAGTTGAATATTTGTGCTGGGAAGGTGGCTCAGTGGTAGAGTGCTTGCCTTGCATGCATGAGGCCCTGGGTTCGATTCCTCAGCACCACATAAGCAAAAAGAAAAAAGCCGGAAGTGGTGCTGTGGCTCAAGTGGTGGAGCGCTAGCCTTGAGCTGAAGAGCTGAGAGAAAGTGCCTAGGCCTGAGTTCAGGCCCCACGACCGGACCCCCCCCACAAAAAAAGAATAGTTGAATATTTGAACATCAGCTCCCCCAGCATGCCAGTTCCCCCAGCAGAAAAATTAGGGTCTACTCTTCCATGAGGCCTAGACACTTCCCCTTGGAACTGCCAGGGGAAAGGAAGCATCATGCCCACAACCTTGTGCTCCGGGGAAGCGGGTGTCAGCTGGGGGCCTCTCAGGAGACTCCCAGAATCTCTACCAAGATAGAACATTCAGCGCTGAGCCTTTGTGCAGTGCACATGTCCCTCCCTCCCTGTCCATTTGCACACTATGCCACCACCCCCTTCCTTCCACAACCATTTGTAAGGTGTCCCTCACACAGCTGTCCCTTACATAAGTACACAAATCCCTTTCATAATAACTGAGAAAACAACCTGTGCTACACCAGACTAACAAAGTCTAATGTGTTTGCCTGATGCTGGAGGCTTTTGCCTGTAATCCTAGCTATCCCGCAAGTTCACCTGTAAGATTACAGATACAGCAATTCTAGGAAATTCCATCTTCAATTAACTAGAGAAATGAAAGCCTGGAGGTATGACTCAAGTGGTAGAGAACCAGCTATGACCATACAAACTGAAAGAGAGAAATAGAGAGACAGAGGAGAGACAGAGAAACAAACATTGTCAGAGACTGATTCAAGAGCAGGAAGAGAGGGAGACCGAATGGAACAGGAAGATTTCAGGAGGAGGAAATAGGAAGAGAAGAGGAGAGAGAAGAATGAAAGGGGAAGAATACGAGGAATGTAAGAGGGAGAAAGAAAAGTAGGGAAGGTAGATGGAATAGGGTGGAGAGATGAGAAGGGGAAGATAAGGAGAGAGAGTAAAGGAGACAGAGAGAAAAGCACTGAGTTCAAGTCCCAGTGCCAGTACAGGTGCACAGACACAAACACACAACAAACAAACATGGAGAGAAAAGAAAAAGCATTGAGAAATCAAGGAAATTCACAGTACTTCCCTCCCCACCCACTTCACTAAACACTGGTCCATGTGGAGTTCAGGATTCCTCAGTTCCTTTCCTGGCCATCCTCCTCTGAGTTGTAATACAGCATCAGTGTCAGTCCTGTCTTTCAATAAGGTGCCCATCCTTTACCCTCTTTTGGCCCTCCTTGGGCTGTCCTTGGGCCCTCCTTTTGGTCCACCAGAATCCCATCTCATTCTTTGAGGGGAGATTTGCTTCCCAAATGGCCCTGAGCTGGATCTGATTTACCAGGAGCTCCAGCCCACTTCCTTCCACAAATGTCATGTCTGCTCTGCAGGTTCAGCCTATTGACTCAGAGCACAAATAGCAAAGGCCATGTTTGCCCAACTGCTCCCCATCACTCCCTTGTCACCCCCCGTAGCTGAGCCAACACATATAACGCAGTGGTCGAGGGCCACATCCAATCTTACCGAGTTTCTGCTCATGCTCAGAAACAGTCAGCCCAGCCAAGGTCCACACACTAGCAAAGCCCACCCAGGCATCCATCCACAGGCACCACTGTATCTCCATACTTTCTCAGGAATCCTGCTCCTTCACAGGTTTTTTCACCTCTACCTTGAAGGAAGGGGTATCATTCTACTTCATATATTTTGCCAGTCTAAACAGGGACTCTGGTTGTTCAGACTGTTCTCTTATTTGAAACACAGCTAACCCACCATTCTGGTTCCCCTTAAAGAAAATGGGGGCTCCCGGGGAGGGGGAGAAGTTGCAAATCAAACAACCTGTCTAGGTAATAGGGTCTCTTTGACTATGAGCAAACAAACAAGTCTGAAATAAGGGATTCTTTGATGATGGTATTATGTTGGGATAATGATGAGGTTTAGATAGAAATCACACCCACAGAAAACTGCATTGAATAGGAGGAAAGTTGGGGCAGAAACCACTGACAGTGTATGGGGTGAATGGAGACAGGTCCCTCTCCATTCCCAGTGAAGATTTGCTCTTATGTTCCAACCCAGCCAGTGTACCTAGTGTGCTCAGGAGTTGTACCCATTCACCTGAAGACTGCCGAAAGAGAAGCAGAGTCCAGGATGCCTCTTGCCCCTCAGATCCATGGGCTCCTATACCATCAAGCTCAAGGGTCTCACTTTAAACCTAAATAAATAAATGAACTAGAAAGTAAATAGGCAGACAAGCAACATACATAAAAGGTGAGATGATGACCTGCTGCAGCATTTGGGACAAAAACATCTTTAGTGTTCAAGGGACAAATGTGAAAGGTTGTTCAATGAAGTGACAATACTCAAGTAAGGGATCGATGTGGAATTAGCCAGCTCAGAAAGTACAGGCAGCTTGACATCACCTTTCAGCTTATCTTTTAGCATTGGAAAGCCAGTGCAGTGTCCTTTCTTGGGAAGGAATCCCAGCTGGAGAATCCCCTAGCACTTGTCACACAACCTGGCCATAATGGCCAGAGACTTCTGCAGTGTGAACTTTCTGCATGACTCCTTCTCCTCCTGCAGCTCTTCAAATCCACACCTCTCAGAGTTTCCACAACCCAGTTAGAGTCACCCTGAAGGTGGTGGTTTTCAATTGTGGTGTTTCAGAGTTCTGCACCACTTTGTCTGGGACAGCTTTACTTTCAATCTGTGGACATTACTTTGGGGCCTTCACACAGCAGCAGATTCTGCAAAATATGGTGACTATCCTGTTGGCCACCCTCCTCCAGCCCTGTCTAATGTTCCACCTGGGGGCTGTGGCCTCCCCCTAAGGCTGCCCAGAGGGAAGGGCATTTTCCACTGAGTGCGAATGCTCCATTCTGTCAAGCAGCTAAAAGAATCCTGGCCCAACATTAAGCTGGAACTGTAGCTCTGCAGGGAGTAGAGAGGAAAGACAGGCAAACTGGCACTTCGGGTTTTATTGAGAGGTAACTGATCATCATTATCATCATGTAACTGAAATTCTGAGGACAAGCTGAAGGCGTTATGTCCTGCAGAAAAGCTGGCTCTCCTTTGTGGAGGGAGAGTTCTGGTGGGATTGTCCTCAGGAATTGTGCCAGGTGGACTATCCAAAAGCATCAGTTTCGATTCCACAATTCTGGCATTCTCTTTTAAGTTTTCTTGGATGAGCAGGTAGGTGCCCATGGCTTCATTGAATTCTCTGTCCTGGATTGCCTTTTCAATGCCAGCTACATTGTACCCCATGTCACACACGACTCTGACAATGGGATCCAGCTTGCCAGGCAGTGGCTCATCAGGAAGCAGGCCAAATCCCACACCTAGAGCCAGCCATGGGTGTTCCATTATCTCCTCAATAGCAGGCCTCAGATTGAAGTCCACAGTCAGCAGTTTAGAAAGGAGATCTTGTCTCTTTGCAGATAGGTGAAGGGGAGCAGTGTACTGGCCTCTAGGACTTGTAACCCCATGTCAGCCATATTACTCCCCTCAAATGGGAACTTTCCCATTGTCGTCACATACAATAGCACGCCTAAGTCCCAAATGTCCACCTTGTACCCATTGAACATTTTGTGTAGGAACATTTGTGTAGGTCACCCTGTCACTCAGCCCAAATTCACTGACCTTGACATTGAGATTGGCATCCAATAGGACGTTGATGGCCTTCAGGTCTAGGTGTGCAATTCCATTCTCATGAAGGTACTCAACGGCACTCGTGATCTGTTTGAATAGCCTCCTGGCTTCAAACTCTAAAAGGTGGCTGGAGGAGGATTTTTTGATCCGCCTCAAGAGATGGCCCCGAGTGGCCAGCTCAGTGACAAGGTACACACAGTCTTCATTCTCCATCACCTGGAATAATCGGATGATGTGTGGGTGACGTACAGTTTTCACAAAGGCCACCTCATTTTCTATCTCATGGCTTTTCAGCTCTTTCTTTCAGAGAACTTTGACCGCCACTGTGGTGTCTGTGAGGCGGTGATGGGCCAGATTGACATAGCCACAGCTGCCATAGTCGATGATCTCTGTCAAGTTGTACAGTGATCTCCTTCTTGGGGGAAGAGCTAAAGGAGACTTTGTTGTACATTAACATCTTTCAGCTGAGATGACAAGTGATCAAGCTTAACTATTACCTAAGATGATCTAAATGAAGTTGCCAACTAATAAATCTTACGAAAAGGTAAACTAACAAGTAAATACAACCCCCAGACTAGTAAATGAAATCCCCAAACCCAAACAACACAAACACAACCCCCAGACCCAAAGAAATCAACCAAGTAGCTCTGAGTTAGTCCAGCGGGTCACCAAGGAAAAGCTCCCAGTGCTGTAACTGACAGAGTTGGAGGGCAATTGCCTCTTATGTATCCTGCTGGGCATACCTCACAATGGCCTGTGACATCAGGAGGAAATGGACCAATCAGAAGTCAGGCCATTGACATCAGTGAGAAAATGGGCCAATCGGAGCCCAGGGCAAACCCACCGGCAGTTATACACTTGGGCCAGGAGGATCATTGCCAAGGATGCTGGGCCCATCCACAGATGCTGCTACTGCTACCATGGCAACCATGTGGGGACCACGAGGATATTGGCCAATGGCCCTTGTCCTTCTTGGAGACTAGGCATCCTAGGATGGCCACGGTGGGGACATCACTCAGTGGAGCCTATCCTTGGGCAGAAATTAAAACACTGCCCTTTTCACTTAACATGGTCTATATCTAATTACAACCAACCCTGAGATTTGGAGACTTTGTAACGACCCAACTCAGTTTCCAAATGAGATAGACCAGACACCCAGGATTAAATGATAGTTTTATCCATATCTGTCATTCTCATTTCTGTTCCTAGTTTGTATGGTTTCCTGTGCTTCTTTGTAACTTTTTTTTCATGGTTTTTTTCGATCTTTATTTGTCCCTCACAGGTCAGAAAAAAAGTAATTTGCTTTTATATCTTTAGTACAGTTGTGTCAAATTTTAATATATCTGTTCTAATAAAAACCATATATGAAATATCTCAGAAGCAGACTCCGATTTTATGGACCTGAAGTTTATTCTACTTGAGAGGTTATTTATTCATATATATAAATATATGTATATATGTATACATATATATATATATATGTATATATATATATATATACACACACACACACACACACATATATATATATATATATATATATATGCCATGGAGCTTGAAATCTGGACCTGGGCGCTGTCCCTCAGTTCTTCAGCTATGGGTTAGCACTCTACCACTTGAGCCACAGTGGCACTTCTGGTTTTTTGGTGGTTTATTGGAGATAAGTATCTAATGGACTTTCCTGTCTGGACATTCTTTCAATTGCTATCCTCAAATCTCAGTCTCTTGAGTAGCTAGGATTGCAGGCATGAGCTAGCACTGGCAAGATATCTCACAGGTCTTTTTTTTTTATTATGAAAATATTGTACAGAGGGGTTACAATTACATGGGCAAGATAATGAGTACATTTCTTATCAAGAATTGTAGCCTTTGTTTCCCCTTCTCATCCCTTCTCATCCTACACCCCTGCTCATCCTCCCTTCCCCCCCCCCCCTGCCCCCGGCACCAAAGTTGTCAAGTTCGTTTTGGACACAACTACTTGTACATCTCATTGTTGCAATGGGTTCACCTGTATCCCTAGTTAAATGATTTGTTTTTCCCCTTCACCTCTAAAAATTATATCGACATCAAATACAGTGAAAGCAGGGGTTATACTGTGGGGGAGGGACATACAAAGCAACAAAGAAATCATCTTATAAATGTGTTAGAAACAATTGCATGAAAGAAAAAAAATTGAATACATATCTTAGGGTTCATTTCCCTAACATCACCTTATCTGACCTTTTCTGCTTGACTCAGACATATACTAGATATTGCAAATAAGGGAAACCATGGGACCTATGTTTCTTTGGGCCTGGCTTACTTCACTTAATATAATTTTTTCCAAGCCTTTCCATTCCCTAACAAATGGGGCAATGCCATTCTTTCTGATGGAGGCATAGAATTCCATTGTGTATATATACCACATTTTCTTTTCTTTTTTTTTTTTTTAAATTTTATTTTATTTTATTTGAGAACATACTGTACAGAGGGGTTACAATTACATGGGCAGGATAATGCATACATTTCTTACCAAGCATTGCAGCCTCCTCCTCTGTTTACCCTTCACCTCCCTTCCCACCCTCCCCCCTCCCCCCCACCCATTCATACCTCCCCTCCCCCCCCCCCCCCCCGACATTGTAAAGCTGATTTTGACATGACATTTTGTACTTCTCATTGTTGCAACAGGTCCACCTGAATCCTTAAACGACTTGTTGGTCCCCGTCTCCTCCACATGTTATACTGACATCAAATATAGTGAAAGCGGGGGTTACACTGTGGGGGAGGGACATACAAAGCAACAAAGAAATAATCTTATAAATGCGTTAGAAACACATGCATGAAAGAAACAAAAAACATTAAAATACATATTTGAGGGTTCGTTTTCCTAACATCACATTATCGGACTTTTTCCGCTTGACTCATACCTATACTAGATATTGCAAATAAGGGAAACCATGGGACCTATGTTTCTTTGGGCCTGGCTTACTTCACTTAATACAATTTTTTCCAAGCCTTTCCATTTCCTAACAAATGGGGCAATGTCATTCTTTCTGATGGAGGCATAGAATTCCATTGTGTATATATACCACATCTTCTTGATCCATTCATCTACTGAGGGGCATCTGGGTTGGTTCCATATCTTAGTTATAGTAAATAGTGCTGCAATAAACATAGTCGTGCTGGTAGCTTTAGTGTGGTCTTGTTTGTAAACATTTGGGTAAATGCCCAAAAGTGGGATTGCTGGGTCATAGGGCAGCTCTATGTGGAGTCTTTTGAGGAACCTCCATACTGCTTTCCAAACTGGTTGAACAAGTTTACACTCCCACCAACAATGCAGTAAGGTTCCCTTCTGTCCATGCCCTCCAGCATCTGTTGTTATTAGAGTTCTTGATTTTAGCCATTCTAACTGGGGAGAGGTGGTATCTCAATGTTGTTTTGATTTGCATTTCTGTTATGGCTAGGGAGGTTGAGTATTTCTTCATGTGTCTATTGGCCATCCTTCTTTCTTCTTCAGAGAAGTTTCTCTGTAAGTCTTTAGCCCACTTATTTATTGGGCAGTTGTTTCTTTGAAGATTTGTTGTTGGGGGATTTAATTTTTTGAGTTCCAGGTATATTCTAGATATGAGACCCTTGTCCATTGTATGGCTAGTCAAGATCTTCTCCCAATCCGTGGGCTTTCTATTGATCTTGCAAGCTATGTCCTTTGCCATGCAGAAGCTCTGCAACTTCATGCAATCCCATTTGTCCAACCTTTCTTTGATTTGTTGTGCTTTGGGGTCTCTATTAAGAAAATTTCAGCCTGAGCCAAGGAGACCTAGGGTTTCTCCTATTCCATCCTGTAATGTTTTCAGAGTGTCTGCTTTGACTTCGAGGTCTTTGATCCATTTGGAGTTGATTCTGGTGCAGGTTGATATATAAGGATCTAGTTTTAGTTTTCTACAAGTAGTTAACCAATTTTGCCAGCACCATTTACTGAAGAGGCTGTCTTTCTTCCATTCTATTATTTTAGCTCCCGTATTGATGATTAGTTGGCTATAGGTCTGTAGGTTCATTTCTGGGTTTTCAATTCTATTCCATTGGTCCTGAGGTCTGTTCTTATGCCAGTACCAAGCTGTTTTGATTACTATGGCTTTATAGTAGAATTTTAAATTTGGTATTGATATTCCACCAGCAGTGTTCTTTCTGTTGAGGAGCGTTTTTGCTATTCGGGGTCTCTTATTGTTCCATATGAATTTTTGGATTGCCTCTTCTATTTCCTTGAAGAATGAGGTTGGAATTTTGATAGGTATCGCGTTGAATTTGTAGATAGCCTTGGGAAGTTTTGCCATTTTCACGATGTTAATCTTTCCAATCCAGGAGCATGGGAGTTTTTCCCATTTTCTAAGTTCTGTTTTGATTTCCTTTTTCAAGATTTTAAAGTTTTCATCATAGAGGTCCTTCACTTCTTTGGTTTAGTTAATTCCTAGGTATTTTATTTTTTGTGGGGCTATTACAAATGGAGTTACTTTCCTAAATTCAGCCACAGTTTTCTTTGGCATACTTTTTGTTGGCATACAGAAAAGCCATTGATTTTTGGGGGTTAATTTTATACCCTTGACAGGTAATTTCTCTACTACTTTTTGCCTGTAGTTAAGTTTGACGGAGGATATGGAAAACAACTTTTATGACTTCAGTAGTAAAAATAAATGTTCTGTAAGTCATACAGAGCAGGATTCTGGACAGCTAGCATAAAATGTTGCATACTGTATTTATATCTTTCAATAAATAATTTTTTAAACTACAGAGATTTTATACTAATATATACTAAAATATTTTCTAAGAAAAAATTGATAATGCTAGTAATAATCTTAACCCACTTGTCATGTTTCTGGAGAGCAGGTTTAAGAACACTGAAAAAAATATTGTATCTTGACATGCTCAAAGCAATGAACAGCAAGTAAATAACAATCAAAAGTATGAGGTACTGGTTTTAAAAATTAAATTATTCATATGGTGAAGATAACAGAAATATTTTTTTAAATCCTAAAGAAAATCTACTTTTGTCTCTACAATGCATAAAGGACTGCCTTTAATGAAAGCCTGTAGTTGCACATAACATAAAAATTCTCACAAAGGTTGTATAATTTATTTGCATTTCCTTTATAATGACCATGATTAAATCTGAACTATTATAAGCAAACCACCATCTGGAACCACATCGAATCAAGATTCTATTTTCCATGATGACCGATCAAGGAAAACTTATGCAGTTGTCTACTTTGCAATATTGTGTATCAATGTGATTAGATAATCATTCAGAGCCATGAACCAGGCTAACTGGAATATAAACAAATACACAGTATGAACCTTGGAAATGTTTCAGTAGTTTGTCAGATCCTCTTTACTCAAATCACTCAAGCTCTTTGTAAAACAAGATTGAAACTTGGTATCAAGTATTTCTTAAGTCTATGCTACAAGAGTGGTATGGAAAAATAGGAAAGTAAGACATTTTATAGGCATGTTATAGGGTCATAGGAGCACTTCAGGAAGAGAAAAAATAGCAACACAGGAAATAACCTGCAAACTAAATTCTTCAATAGCCATTGATTTATATTATTGCATCGACATCATCACTGTGAATTGGGCTCACCTCATCCAAAAATAGACTCTGTTGAGGAGTAAAGTCTTCAAGCTGAGATATCAAAGGATAATTTTACAATAAAATGTTTAAGGTAGTATTAATAGAGAAAATTTAGGCAGCTAGATGAAGGTAAAAAAATGTGTTGATAGAAATTATCCTGCAACAGACCAAAAAAGCTTTATAAAAGCAAGGAATACTCTAAAGCCCACTGTCTTCCAAGTCCTCAGAAGCAACCAGCCTTACTTGGTGACCTCTTGACCTTGAACTTGTAGTCTCTGGACAGAGATGGTAATTTTTTTTGTTGTTAAAACATCTGATTTCTGGTTCTCTGTTATAGATACCCAAAACCTTAACAGACTAAAAATTATGCACTAAATCTATCTCAATAAACTATTTGAACTATTTGTCTTTCTAGACTCTGGGCACAAATGCAGTATATAAAAGGACTAGGAAAAATATCATCAACCCTCAGTGAACTATTAGGAAAAAAAGAACTCAATTAACTTCATATTACTGCCCTCTTAAATGTCATGAGAATGCTAAAGACAACAGGAAAGAGGAAAGACTATAGCCAGATACAAATGGATCTTCACGGTAATCCTAGCTACTTAGGAGGCTGAGATCTGAAGATTGGAGCTTAAAGCCAACCTGAGCAGGTCCATAAAACTCTTTATTTCCAATCAACCACCAAAACCCAGAAGTGGAGCTGTAACTCAAATGGTAGGTAGAGGGCCAGCTTTGGGGGAAAACATGGCTGCTAAGGGATAGTACCTAGGCCTTGAGTTCAGCCCTAGTACTAGCATTAAAAAAAAAAAGAAGAAAAAGATAGTAGTATTTATTTATGGTACCATAAAGAATCGTTCACAGCAAACATGGAAAGTTGTTCAGACAACCATTTTCAGGTAATGTAGAGGATGATATGGTTGGTAAAAAGCAACAAGGACTAGATGTGAAAGAATGCTGAATGGCATGAATGAGTAGTAATTATTAGCAATTAATTGGTGGCCATGATACAAAGTCTTTAAGGGGAAAAGTGAACTCAACTACATAGTACTGTCAAAAGCAGTACTTCTAAAAACTGACTTGAGTGAGAAATGAAAATAGCAAACAGTAATATGAAGCATTAAAAGGTTGGGAAGTAGAAGTATGGCTCAATTTTTACAGCACCAGCCTCAACAGAAAAAGCTCAGCAAACATGCTTATAAAGCCCAGTACCAGAATCAGAAAATAAATCCAAATCAACACTTAGATTGAGGTGTTTATAACGATGTTCCTGGTGAGTGGTATTAATACAAGTCTAAGTTTTGAAATAAATATGTTATTATATATGAAAGTCTTTTTTTGTCAGTCATTGAGCTTGCACTCTGGACCTGAGTATTCCTGAGCTCTTCAGCTCAAGGCAAGTATTCTACCATTTGAGCCACAGTGCCACTTCCAACAGAAGTCTTTAAAAATGGATTCTACCTGTTTCTTGGGTGATACTAGAAACTGACTCTGATTACTATATAAAGGTAATCTACATCATTTTTGGAGAGTGGTTTGAACACTTAAATACCTGCTTTTATCTGAAACCACTATCTCTAAGTTATCACTGGATAGACATAGCTTCATTTTTTTTCTTGTTACTCTAGATAATATTATCTACAGTGTATGTATCTGTACTATCCAAGGAACTTTAAAATAGATATAACTGTAGGTACATTTAAATATTCATTTATATTTAAATGGACCACTCTGTTTGATACGCCACAGATAACCTTATTGTCTACAGAAATCTCTTGGCATTGAGACTTGGCTTCTTTTTATTGCCATATATTTGTTTATGCTTATGCTTGGATGCTCTAATGAGATTATAAATCCCTTGAGGACTATGGATTATATCATTGCTTTATCTGTTCTTTGCAAATGGTATAGTATCCTGAAGAGTTATGATTAATATTCTTAAGGAAGAAAAGATGAAATTACTTTCCTGTTACCATAAGATACCTGTTTATTCCACCTTCCCCAATCTGGTTTTTTTTTTTTTTTTTTTACAAATATACGCTTGCCTAATAAATGATTGTAAGAAATCTCTAAGTGCTCAGGTCTGATGTTTCTTTTTAGCATCAGAGTTATTTTTTTAAAATTTAATATTATGTTATTATAAGATTGATATCAGAGGGGTTACAGTTACATAAATAAGGTAATAAGGACATTTCTTGTCAAACATTGTTACACCCAACATTGTTTTATGTTTAACATAAATTAAATTCTATTTGTTATTTTGAAAAAATTGTTTTACATTGCATCATATATGAAAAGCAGATATAATCTACTAATAAAATAGATGTATTGAATAGAATTTAAATCGAATAATCTATACCTGCACCTTACACACTGAGCTATCTACCCACCTACCAAAGCTGAAGTGTAATTTTTTCTTATGGCACTTTCTAAAAAATGATTTCACAGAATGATAGAAAGCAATGTGGTGTGAGTCTATTTTTCTGTTGCCTTACAGGTTAATCATAGTGTAGTAATAGCACAAGCTATTTTGAAGGGTGGCATGCTCACTAGACAGAGACATTAATCATGTCTTGAGTCTCTTAAAAACCTGCACACCACCCATCCTTAAGCACACACATATACCTTTGTTCAGCACTAAAAACAAATATCTGTAATGTTAAAATTATGTCTTTGGAATGATTAACCTTGATTTTTGCACACTTTTAGCTCAGATTCTTTTCATCATCCCCCTTTCTTCCCTTTCTTAGGATTTGTTCTGACCTTGCTGAAGGAGTTCTATATGCTATTTCCTTGCAGTAGTTTTGGGGGAAAAGTAGTGAGATTTTCATAAGGAAATCTCTGACACCTGTCAAGCTGGTTGTCACACATTTTCTATGTTCCAGTCTCAACATTTCAAACACTTCAGTGCTTCTTACATCTCAAGAATATGTGAGTATGCAGAAACACTCCAACAGTGCTAAACTTAAACAGAATCACTTATGAATGCCATCTTGGCACTAACTAGTAAATTAATTACAAATTCATATTCTCTTATGGTTTGTCCTCAGGTTAAATTTGATGCCATATTTCCAATTTTTATTTCTGAAAGGAAAGTTCAATTTCTTGTTCTATGCTAATGTGTTCATTTCCCAAAACTGACTTTATATTGAATATCTTTTAAAAAATAATCCACATCAGTAAACTACAGCTGAGCAAGTTAAATAAGATAAAATTGATTGGAACACAGATCTGTAGACTTAAAAAAATATACACTAACAGACAGTAAGAGTGACTTTAAAGAATACTTTGATCTCTATATAAAGGTTCTGAAATGTATCACCAGTGAGGCCGGTTTCTTTTCAGTACATTTCAGGGCTTTAAATATTTATACTTTGATCTAAACTTTATGGATAGGAATTTATCAAGACAAACTAGAGACAAGTACAACGATCAAGTCTAAAAATAGTCAATAAAATATTTTATGGTTTTATGGTAACTTCTAATTATGAGTAAATAATTATAATAGGCATGACAATACTATACACTATGATCATGTTTTAAAATAAAATAAAATACCATCAACATTCCTTAAAATAAATAAATATAAAAATATGGACAACACAAAAAAAATAAAAAAGAGGAAGGAGAAGGAAGGAAAGAAGGAAGGAAGGAAGGAAAGAGGGAAGGAGGGAAAGAGGGAAGGAGGGAAGGAAGCAAAAAAGGAAGGAAGAAAGAGAGGAAACAGAGAGGAAAAGGAAGAGAAGGGAGGAGAAGAGAAAGGAGAGGAAAGGAAAGGTTAGAGTTTAGAAGTATCTTGAAACTAATCAAAATACTAATAACATTGCTGTATGAATTTTCTCACCCTTTCATTTAACAAATATAATATCAGCATAATTATTTTATTTTCTGGTCTAATATTTTAGTTTTATTAGTCTACATATTGTTTCTTTTGGCAAGATAGAACCTAAATACCATGGCTAATGATAGAATATAAGGAACCTGTGTTAGTTGATCTGAATACTTAACATTTTCTATTTTCCTTTTAGTGTTTAAATCTAGAATTTACATTTTCCGATTAGGATTCAAACATGTAAAGGGTAATACCTCTCTGTCAAAAACATGCAAGATGTTGCATTGCTTGAAACATTTTACTACTCATACCCATACTCTCTGTTGCTCTAAACACAAGAACTACCATGTATGTGTTCATCAGCTCTGAAATGGAGCTGGTGGCAGACAGCACTGGAAGCAGAATCTAGTTCAGTCATCCACATTCAGTAATGCATTCCTTTTTTTTTTTTTTGGTGTCAGTGGTGGGGCTTGAACTCTGGGCTTGGGTGCTGTCCCTCAGCTTTTCAGCTCAAGGCGAGCACTTTACCACTTGAGCTGCAGCAACACTTCCAGCTTTTTCTGCTTATGGAATCAAACCTAGGGCCTCTTGAATGCAAGGCAAGCACTCTACCACTGAGCCATCTTCCCAGCCCATGTATTCTATTTTTAGAAAGTCTTCTGCAATGAATTTTCCCTTAAAAGTATACTACCTAAACCGAATATGTGTACACCATTGAAGACTCTTCATGATAGGCCAACTTGTTAGGTTTGTTTTTTTTTTAATGTTCCCGTTAAGCCTGATATCTTTGAACAAATTTTCAAATTCATCTTGTATTACAGTACCTCCTAAGCTTCAGCTACAAATCCATACTTTGTAAACCCAGTTTTTCACAATTTACAAATGAAATTGCCAATGACATTTTAATAATTGGTTCAGGTCTCTAGGTTTTTTAATGACAAACATTTCGCAAGCCTAATGCCTCTGAGCAGCTGTCTATAAGAAGTTAACTTTTCTGCACTGGGACTATCTATCATTTGGGATACTGGACATCAAGTTCTAGAGCTTAATTATTGTTTTGTACTTTTTATGGTCTGTAGTTCTTTAGCCTACTCAAAAAGATATATTTCAGCTAGCCAAAACTCTCCTTTTCGATACCCACTTCTCATTATCCTTATTTCTAAAATCTCAGATATGCTGATTAGGCAGCCCTTGTCCCAGGTCATTTTGTACATAAAGATACCATTTCTTTCCCACTTTTGCCCTCTTCTCAGTACTACATAAATACTGTACTATTTAGGTTTAAAATGCTCTCTCTGATAAGAGAAAATAGGGCCAGAATAATTTCAAGATGCAAGCTATTGATAACACTTTGTAGTAATCTTATTCAACCACTTTGGAAAGTAGTATGGAGATTCCTGAAAACACTCCACATAGAGCTCCCCAATGACCCAGCAATCCCACTTTTGGGCATTTACACAAATGATCACAAACAAGACCCTACTATAGCTATCAGCACAACTATGTTTATTGCAGCATTATTTACCATAGCTAAGATATGGAACCAACCCAGATGCCCCCCAGTAGATGAATGGATCAAAAAAATGTGGTATATATACCCAATGGAATTCTATGCCTCCATCACAAAGAATGACATTGCCCCATTTGTTAGGAAATGGAAAATCTTGGAAAAAATATTATTAAGTGAAGTAAGCCAAGCCCAAAGAAACATAGGTCCCATGGTTTCCCTTATTTGCAATTACTAGTATATATCTGAGACAAGCAGAAAAGGTCAGATAAGTTGATGTTAGGTGAAATGAACCCCAAGATAAGGACTCAAATGTTTTTTCTTTCTTGAGATTGTTTCTAACATAGTTATAATTTCTTTGTTGCTTTGTATGTCCCTTCCACACGGTATAATCCCTGTTTTCACTGTATTTGATGTTGGTATAATTTGTGGAGGGGAACGGAAAAACCAAATTGTTTAAATAGGGATACAGGTGGACCCATTGCAACAATGAGATGTACAAGACATTATGTCGAAAACGAACTTTACAACTTTGGTGGGGAGGCTGGGGAGATGGGAAGGGATGGGAAGGGGAAACAAAGAAGGAGGCAACAATGCTTGATAAGAAATGCACTCATTACCTTGCCTATGTAATTGTAATCCCTCTGTACAGTGTTTTCACAATAAATTTTAAAAAAGAAATCAAAAGTCTGATAAACACTTTGTTCTCTTCCAGTAGAATCCTCTCTTCATTTAAAGAACAAAATAAAAAAGGAGACCAAACACAATGATCTCTTTCTTGAGACTTAGAGAAAAGTCAGAACTTTCATTAGGAAGTAATAAGGATCATTATATGGCAGTGTCCTTGGCTTTCATCTGAGGAATTTTTAAAAATGTCTTAACATTTATGGGACTTAAGAAACATGTCATTCTTTGTAGTTCATATAGAAACATTTGCTTATCTAAAAAAGAAGCCCAGGTTGGGGGTTGGAGGAGGGGGGAAAGAAGCCTCAGAAGTTAGAAACTTTGGTTTATGTAAATGGTGAAAAATAACCCAGAAAATCTGTGACTCCAGACACAAATGAAGAGAAATGACAAAGGTATCAAGGCAAAGAAAGGACAAGATATTTCATTGGTGGCCACAGCCCTCATTCAAAATGTGAGCACTAGGTAAGTCCCTCCTTCTAGACTTCATTAATAAAGGAAGTTGGTACCAAAGTTCTTAACATTTTAGTTCGATGTTTTGAAAAAAAGAAGTTTTCTAAATTAGTTCTTCCAAATGTTTGTAGATCTAAAAATATTCAAAGAAATGTGGCATGAACACTGAATTAGAAGAAAAGAACTTGTCTGTTTTCTAGCTTCCAAAATTAACTTGGAAATGAAATTAGGAAACAGAGGATGGAATACACACACACACACACACCCCACAGCTGGTAGCTGTTACATAATGTGGACAATTCTTGAAGAAAGAATAAATAAGCCAAATAATCATCATATCTGTGTTTTAATTATTTTAATTAATTAAATTAAGTCCAATTGATTTAATTAAAGGTACGATTCTCTTGGATTTGTTAGCCTAAAGTGGATTTGTACCATGATCCTCAGCACTGAGCCTCCTCATTGGCTTGGATTATAGGCATGAACTACAGGTGCCCCAGCATCATATCTGCATTTTATTTTATTTTTTGGTCAGTCATTGGGCTTGAACTCTGGGCCTGAGTGCTGTCCCTCGGCTCTTCAGCTCAAGGCGAGAGCTCTACCACTTGAGCTACAGTGCCACTTTTGATTTTCTGGTGGTTTATCACAGATAAGAGTTTCATGGACTTTCCTGCCGGGCTGGCTTTGAATCACGATCCTCAGATGTTAGCCTCCTGAGTAGCTAGGATTACAGGCGTGAGCCACCGGCACTCAGCTTATATCTGCATTATTTTACATTTATGAAAGTAAATAGTCATATTTGGAATAGCTTAATTTTAGCTTGTTTTTGCATATTTTAATTCAGTCACTTGAATATCTGAAATGCAAAGTTTGGGTTTGATTCCTCAGCACCACATAAGCAGAAAAAGCTTGAAGTGGCGCTATGGCTCAAGTGGTAGAGCACTTCCCTTGAGCTGAAGAGCTGAGGGACAGCACCCAGGACCCAGGACCAGAGTTCAGCCCCCAGGACTGCCCCCCCAATTAAAAAAAAACCTTTTACTTAAAGTAGAACTTTCAAAGATAAACACACTATAAAAGGCATTTTACTTCATATTAGATGCAAAATGCATCTACACTAATACTAAAATTCTCCAGTCTCTGAACATTGCCTCTTCTCTATACATATTTTTTTAACTAGAAGCTTATTTTTGTTTGTGTTATTTGGTACTGGGTCTAATATTTGCTGATTGTATTTGCTTGGGTATCATTCTACCATTTGAGCCATGCTTCTGGCCTGGTTTTATTTTAGATGAGATGCACAGTACCTCAGATTTTCATCACTAAAGCTGGCCTTCAACTGTTAGCATCCAGATCTCAGATTGCTGGGTAGCTAGGATTGCAGGAATGAGTCCATAGCTCTTGGCTTTAGATGCTTCTTTTTAAAGTAATATTATTTTTTCTTACTTATTATGCACTAATTTATGTAATAATTAAATGATTTAATTATGGGCTACACATTCTGAATTGACACAAATTTATGTAATAATTAAATTACGTAATTATAGATTTTAAATTCAAGGGTCATATGTAGATGAAAGGATCTCAGAGACTCCAGGCAATCATACCCCTGAATCTGAAAGAATAGAAGTGGACAAAGTTTAGAAAGGACTCTTTGAAGGAGAAGATGAAGAGATCCTTGAGTATTGATCCTTATTAGTGAGAACTGTCTGCTCAGCCTGTGAGTCAACAACATGCTCTTACCTTGTAACTCACTTGATGGTTTATATCTGTAATTCCTAATCTAGGCTGTTGGCTACTGAGAGGCAAAGTTCTTTTTTCCATATTTATGTTTTATTGATTTCTGTATTCAGACAGAGAAACATATCACAACTGCTTATTCACCAAAACAAGACATTACAGAAAGCAGATGCAGAAACAGGAAAATCCAGCTGCATCTTGCTAAAAGTCTTTTGTAAGAAATTTGCAAAGATGGGAAACAAAACCACTCTTCTAATTTATTTGTTTTTGTCTTTACAAATATGGTTATATTTTGTAAAATAAGTTCTTTCCATATTTCATATTAAATTTTACTATCATTGTTAATTAAGATTCATAAATTTAACAATAGATCATTAATAAATTAGGGATTATTGTCATTTAAGTGGATAAATGAAAGTTAAATAAAATGGATAAATGAAAGTTAAATAAAAGTGGATAAATGAAAGTTAAATAAAAATTAATTCCTAATATGATAAATATTTGTATATATTATTCAGAAAACAAAAATCTATTTTGGGGAATCAATCTTCAGAATTTTAGACGGTCAGATCAAAAATGGGCAAGAACTTCCTCAAATGAAGCAAATTTGATCAGGAGATAATAATGCCATGTATCTTGGTACAATTTTTTCAGTGGTTTTGCTAAAATAAAGTACGAAGACTAGGCCAGAGACATGCCTAAAGAACCTTTCTTTCTGGTTGGCATAATTTGAAGTAGAAAAGATCTGAGTATTGAGTAGCTCAAGCTTATTATCTTAGCTGCCCAGGAATCTGAGGTACATAGGATCACAAGTAAGCAGCAAAAAGCTGGACTGGTGGCATGGTTCATCTATTAGAGTGCCAGCAAATCAAACAAACTGGAGTGAGAATGCACTACCTGCAAATTAATAAAAAATGAAACAAGAAATTCTCATCTCAGAGTGAGTGACATTGATTAAGTATGTTTTGCACTTAGTATGGAGCACAATCTATCATATACTGCAAATCACTTGTAGAACCCAGAGTGAAACAGAACTCTTCTGGTTATTATAATTGACATTTATACTAACAATATCTAGTAACTAAGCAGGGACAGGAGCAAATTCCAAACAGAAAATAGTGATCTCCAAATAAAGTACAAATTCTTCTTCTATTTGGAATAAAGCATGATGCATCAACATGTAAACTATTTATTACTTTAATCCAAAATATGTATATATTTGTTACTGAGCTGTATTTTACTATATCTGCAAATATAAATTATTGGTTTTACTCCATAAAATTTTCCATGTCAAAGTCACACACATACATATGCATGCACACACATGTATGCATGCACACACATGTATGCATACACACAAATACTTTCCTACATTCTGTTGAATATTGATTCAAGAATCTCAATTGGGGGGTGGTGGGATGGGAAGAGGAAACAAAGGAGGAGGCAACAATGCTTGATAAGAAATGTACTCATTACCTTGCCCATGTAATTGTAACCCCTCTGTACGGTATTTTCACAATAAAAAAAAAAAGAATCTCAATTGTCACTCAGGCCATCTAGCATGTAAGGAAAAGCTAATAAAAACTTTCAATACACTAATGCTACTTAGATTTATACCTATGATTTACTAAATGATATAGAAATAATGATATCATGACTTCGAATATATAAAAGCTATAATACCCATTCAGCCTATTATTATTTAAATGTCAAGGCTCTATTCTAGAGGTAAATTTGGTTTAAAGTAGAACGTTTCAAACAAAAGAGCAAAAAATATGAGGTTAAGCAGAGTGAGGAACCAAAGCTTCTGTCTGTGGCATGAAGCTTGATATGTTATGAATTGATCTCTTGATATACTAAAAGAGGGAGGCCCTCTGACCTGGCCTACAGGGAATAACTAGAGCAATCTGGAACAAGGATTGTGTGAAACAGCTGGTAAGTGACAGAAGAACTGTGCCTTGGACTACCAGCCTGTCATAAATATTGCACTCTTAATCAGAAAGCATCTGTCTTTTTATTTCCTTCCCAGCCATCTCTGCCTCACGTTTAATCGATGCAGAATGCTTCTCTTAACAGGTGCACTAGTGTTTACAAATTTAAACCCTTATTTAGATGAAGCTTACAACCAGAAATGTTTCATTTAACAGCACAATACCTTAGAAAAAGGAATCACATTAACATTTGGGCAAATCCAAACCTTGTTTTGCACTGGTGAAATTTTGTTAATAGAAAATTAAGAGTACAGATGCCACAAGGAGCTAAAGAAGACTGGAGTTTAAGTAATTTTAGAGAAACAATATATCTGAATGGGACTCACATAAAATATTGGAAAAAGATGTTAAAAATGTCAAGGTCCATTAAAAATAGAACAAATAATGTCCTGCCAAACTGTAAAAAATTATTTTTATATCATTCACTTTTTCCCTACAGTATAGTTTTCCTCTTATCAAGATTTAATCATTAAAAAGAGGTTTATTCTGTTATCCATGGCTTTGCGGTTCAGCTTC
This sequence comes from Dipodomys spectabilis, assembly GCF_019054845.1. NCBI lineage: Eukaryota > Metazoa > Chordata > Mammalia > Rodentia > Heteromyidae > Dipodomys > Dipodomys spectabilis. The sequence goes on from NW_024870691.1 coordinate 2,016,153, forward strand.
AGTTACATATAATTGATCATAATCTGTAAATATTCAGTGAAAAATTCCAGAAATAAACAATTCATTAGTTTCAAGTTGCATCCTTTTATTACTGATAGCATAGTGAGATTGGGAGCCAGGTTTCCTCATCCTGGCACAGAGTGTAGCTCACTTCTCTGCAGTGTATCTGTACAGCCTACACTACTCTCCTATTGATTACCTAATTCTGTCAGTCATCAGGCTGACTGATGCTCTCACTGCAAAAGAGCTCAAGTAGCCTTTCTTTGATTTAACATTGGGTCCTAAATGTACAATAGTTTAATTGAGAGCTGTATTACAGTATATTATGAAAACAATTATATTATCATTTGTCACCATTGTTATTCACTACCTGGCACCAGTTTGTATGGAGAAACCAGTCTTACAGAGCTCAGGGGTCTCTGCCATTTCAAGCATGCATTAGGGTTCTGGAAAGTGTCCCAGTAGAAGGGTAATAGTCTCATATTTGTCCTTACATGGTAAAGAGCATATATTTTCAGAAATTCTAATATATACAACATAGCAACATGGGCTAAATTTTAGGTTATTCCTTCAAAATGTGGATGAAATTTGGTTACTTTAGAATACATATACTTTTGTGTGTGAAAGCAAGAGAATTGTTCATTGTAGATATTTGTTTAAAATGAGTACACATAACCTGAGTTTCAGTGGTTCATGCCTGTAATACTAGTTACTAGGTGGCTGACATGTAGAGGATCACAGTGCTAAATAAACTTGGTCTGCAGAATCTATGAGATCCCATTCTAAAATAAATAGCAAAAAGCCACACCAGAGGTGTGGCAGAACATCAGCAGGAATCATCCAGCAAATAGCATAAGAACCCTGAGTTCAAATCCTGGAACCGGCACCCCCCAAAAATGTCATAGATAATATAGAGAAGCCAAATGAATATTGAATGTGATATAAATCTGTAAAACCATAGCCTCTCTGTACTCTATTCTCTCTTATTTATTTATTTATTTTACAGAGAGAGGAATTGAACAATTACTCTTCTTAACTAAAGTTTAATTTTCTATTTTGGGGGGGAGGAATATCAGTATTGGGGATGGAATTGAGGACCTTATAGTCTCCCTCACAGCTAGTGACTATCTGCTCACAGCTGGTGCCCTACCACCTGAGCCTCACCTCCAGTCTATTAAATGCACTCTTAGACAAATACCATGGCAGATTCTTTGGGAGAGATCATGGCAAACTTGAGAGAGCAATGTTCAGTCAGCTGATTATTTCCATGAAGAAGGAGAACCCCAATATTTCCAAAAATTTATTTTTAATAAGGAAATTAAATTGGTGGACTTAATCTTGCCATTGG